>NC_142245.1:5267500-5939796 GCF_052056855.1 Sturnus vulgaris | reverse complement strand
ACAATTTTCAGAGCACATCTCAGGTGTGCTCCTGCTGTGTACATGAAAATGCCCCAAAGGAAGAGAGGAAATAAAGGGCATAAATGTAAGTACAGAGATGAAATGGTTCTGCTTCACATGCAACTCCACAATACAGTTAAATACCCAAGGTCCTAGCGACATTATTGGGAAAATCTCGTACCTGATGCTGGTTTAGGTCTGTTGATAAGCAGGACTGCAGCTCTTTAGCTTAGCACTCATATTCATCCACCTGGATATGGTGAGTGCTTCTGAGTAATCATACTGGTTTTACCTGATCCATGAGTGGACAGGTTAAAAAGAGCTCTAATGACCAGTTTTACATCCAGGAAACAAGCACACTAGAAGAAAGCCACTTAAAGTTTGTTGTTTTTCCTTAATGGTTACATCTTGGAGTAGACCCATTGCTCCCTTTGGCACTTCTGACCACCAAAACATTCCTCAGTACTGATGTCACCACATGAACCAGATTTTAAATGCAGCCCCCTAACTATCACTGAGCCTTTTTCTTCACTGTCACCAAAACTCATTATCTTTTGCATCAAGCCTGATAGGCAATGAGGTGAACCACAGCAATAAAATGGCCCCATGTAGCCAACTCCAAAGTACTCTGTCATTCACACAGCCCCCCTTTAGCTGAGGAGAAGCAAGAACAGCCTTGAGACAGCATTTTTGGGAAGGTCCAGCCACCCAGGCTAAGC
Organism: Sturnus vulgaris; assembly: GCF_052056855.1. Taxonomy (NCBI): domain Eukaryota; kingdom Metazoa; phylum Chordata; class Aves; order Passeriformes; family Sturnidae; genus Sturnus; species Sturnus vulgaris. The sequence goes on along the minus strand of NC_142245.1, from coordinate 5,939,077 downwards.
AATATTCACTTACCAGCTCTAGCTTTGTTTGCAGAACTTGAAACCAAGTGGAAAACAAAACCAACAGCTCCTCACTGCTCAGCTCCATTTGTCCTCTAGCAGCTTATTTTGGGGAGGGAAAGAAACTTGTTGCTGGACACCCTTCATGCCTTCACAAAGGAACACAAAAGAAGGAAACAAGTCATGTCTCAATTTCACTGCTCCCAGCAGGCTTATGTCCTGCATTCTGTCAATGCAGCCCCGATTATTTATATCACTGCCACTCAACAGACTGTGCTCTCTCCCAGACTGCCAGCCAAAGTGATTGCTCAGAGCCAAGCTGCTGCTCTTCTTCCCTGTCTTTTCCAAGGGCTCAACTTCTTGTCACCAGACAAAGATCAGCCTGAACAAAGGGAAAATTCACACATCCCGAAGTCTCAAAACAAGAAAGCAGATTCATCCACTGTCACAAGAACCAAGGGCAGAAGGAGCAATCAATTTGTTTGATCCACAATCTCTGGGAAGTGGTGTTGCATCAGGAGGCTCTGTAAGAATAATAAGAATATTTTGGTAGCTAAGCCTGTGAAGGGGGTGGTTGGAGCATCACAGCAGAGGTGACATTTAGCTGGCCATGTGCCTGCCAGCTTGAAGAGATCAGTCACTGCCTGATAGGAGAGGTGATGGATTTCAGAACAGAACAGGAACTATAACTCAGCACTTGAACCACGCTGGATGTGACCCTGGCTGCTCATCCAACACGTCCACCACATGACTAAAAGAACTGGGATAGAAATTCTTTTTGTCTGTGTCATTCCTCTGTTTTGTCATCCCTTACATTACCATCTGACCAGATGGGATGAGTGTCAAACGTCAATCTGCAGCATCTGTCCCACTCATTCTTAGCAGGATGTGGGGAATATATTATTTTACTTGGAGAAGTTATCCTCTGAAGAGTCACAGACCTATTCTGTCACTTATTCAACACACAAGGGCTTGTTTGGCCTGCCTGTAAGATGGAGAGAGAATCAGCTTCCCAGAATGTTGGTTTTTTACTACACTCCCCTCTAATTACGATATTTTAGTTGCCCAGGACATTTAAATTCCATTTTTAAAACCTGCCTTTTGAAACTCTTATGGAATTTAGTCATGCTCTGCAGATGCAGGGCTCTCCTAACTGATACCAAACAACTTTTGGGATGTCAGTTTTTATTTGCCTCCCAGGCTGCCCGCAGTTTTTGACAATGTCCAGACTCAAGGACAGAATCACTCACAGAAAATAAATTTTCAGCTAAGCACATTCATTTCCCTATTTGCTAGCATGGCTCACAGCCTCGTGGCAGTGGCATTTTCACAGGAATGTGGCTCCATGGTGAAGATAGGATCATCTTTGAAATGTGATCTTCGAAGAAACAGAGGTCATTATATACACTCTTCATTGTTCCCAGATATTGAAAACCACATTGTTTTGCTAAAACTGAATTACTAACATGAAGACTTTGAAATGCTTGTGCCATATACTTCAGAGGAAGCTTCCTGAGTTCCATTACAACTAAAAAAAGGATGAAAAATATGACTTCTAATATTTTTGTCTCTATTTAACTCTTTGGCTGTCATCTTCTGATATGGGCCCAGCATTTGCTGAATTTCATCCCCAGTCCAGGCCTGTGATGGACTGCTTTGACAGCACCTGTGCACACTGTATGTGAACCACAGCACTCTGTGTTATCTCAGCTCTCTATTTGCCTAGAGCAACAAGCAGAAAAAAATGTTGAAGAAAAGCTATAAGTATTTTCCCTTTTTTTTTTTCCCAAAAAGCCAGTAGTAAATTACGTGTGTAGAACAGGCCTGAGAACCGAGTTTAGATCAAACAGTTATAATAAAAATTAGGACAAGATAATAGCTACTAACCATAAATCAAATCATGACCTGTGTTTAAAAGTGGCAAGAAGAAAAGTCTAGAATATAAACCTTAATTTTTTCCTGCTTCTGAAGCAAAAGACAGAATGGGAATGAGTTCAACCTACTCCAGTTACTGCTAGATGATGGATGACTTCATTCATTCAACTTGCAGCATTCCCTGAGGTTGCCAAGTTTCAGAGAAGACAAAAACTCCAAATTCCAACACACCAAGCTGCAAAGCTTGGAGTCCCTTTGGGAAGCACTGTGGAGTGTGGGACACTCTGAAATGCCCACGTGGGCCTTTCCAGTACTGAAAAATGTCCATTCAAAAATGTATTGAAGTTTTACCAAATTTGGCCTCTTAACCTCAGACTTGGCGGTTAAAGCCCCAAACAAACAACAATATTCCAACAATATTGTTTTTCCAGTGCCTGCAGGGCCGTTTTAGGCGTCTGGCTCTGGCAAGGGAAACCTCTGTTGTTCTGGTGCTCCTGAAATGGAGAACAGTTCCTGCAAGCAAAGAGGAAGAAAGCTGCAGTCACATGCAGTGTCACACAGATGAAGTCATGCACTGGCATAACAGTGAGTGTTGTCAGTTGTCAAAGGCCATCTGTAGCCAGCAGACTTAAACTGTCATCCTGGAAAAAGATGCAAACAAGCCTAATGCGAGATTGCATTATCCTCCTCCTGGCATTCAATCAATGCAGCTTGTTCCCCCAACAGATATAGAAAACAAAGGGCCACATTCTTTTTTTCTTTTTTTTCTTCTTTAAAAAAAAAAAATCATTATTTTTTGGCAGTTGCTATGTTTTCAAAACGACAGGGAAAATGGGAAGAACCAAAGAACTCCAGAACTGAAGAGTCACTTGTCAAACGTGGCTTGTGTGTACTCGCTTGCTCCTACAGGGAGAGAGGGAGGGACTGCTCCACTGTTTGTGGAATTGACTCGGAGTTTTGACTGGCTCATTTAGGGGTGATCTATGTAAACAATTCGACACGCTGTTTGTGTGCTTTCCCTGGTCTTGGAAGTGTGGGGAGTTATTTTACAGTGTCAAACACGCTGTGGGAACGGCTGGGAAAAGATACTAAATAGGAGATCCATTCCTCGGAGCAGGAAATGGAGACACACTTAGCGATGATGCATTAAGTGCTCCCGAGGGAAAGCAGTGACGGCTCCCAGTACGTTTTGTGTGGCTCCAGCTGGTGTCAGATTTCCAAACCAACCTGCAACAGAAGCCAGATGTGCTGGGGAGAGGTCCCATCCCACCACGTGTAGGCCCCTGGGATGCACGAAGGGAAATATTCCAGGAGGCAAAGATAAATGTGCTTGTTTGGTTGGTCCTAGTGCAGGCAGGGGCCAAAGAAGAGGAGCACTGAAAAGTGAAAAATGAGCCTTGGGATCTGTGCCTGGTACTGATGCAAATGAAGGTGAAACTATACAAACAGCAACACAATCAGACCATTCATCAGTCCTTCATTAGCAGCTTTTCTTTGCAACTCCATCAGGAAAGAAAAAGCCTTCCCTCTTTTTATGAGGGACCAGGAGGGTTGAGAAGAAAGCCTAATTGGTGAGGGTAAGGCATGCACACTGGAGGGGCATTTGTAATGCAAATGTTCTAGCCCGGAATCCATAGGTGGTGTTAGTGTAATTCAATTTACACAGCCTTTGTCCTGCGGAATCTCACTGAGCATGTGATAGGGAGCCTCAGCTTGTGGCTGAGCAGTGTCTGCACAAGCAGAAAAGCTTCCAGGCGCCGAGCTAAGACACACATCGACATCGGGATCAAACCAAAGGCAGCCATGTTGCTCGGATTGACAGGAAAGGGCAGATTCCCGTAACACTTGCAAATCTAATGCTGGCCTTGCTCACCCGCAGGAACACAATCACCAGTAGTGAAAAATGACCGCTTTAAAATCTTTTGCATTCCTTTAACAGAAGAAAAGTTTTTCTTCTTCTACTCCCCCAGATGATCTAACGTTGCAGTTCTGTTTACATATGTGTGGATTACATCTGGGCTCCCAGATTTCCATATTATGAACATTCCTGCCACTCCCCATTAAAACAATCCGATTTGAGCTTTTTACAAACCTCTATGTCAAAATTTTCCGTGCCACTGGCTGCAAATTTTAGAGAGCTTTTGAGCAAGAAGTGATTCAGCTGTTTCCAGGAAATAAGTCAAAGGGAAAAACATATTGTCATGGTGATAGTAGAAAGGAAATTCTTAGAGTATTTAGAGGGTTGAGGTTTGGGTTTTATCTGGAAGAACGTGTCACTGGTAAGGTGCATCTTGTTGTCCCTGAAATAAATATATAAATATTCGAATTATAGAGAACCATAGAATGGTTTGGGTTGGAAGGGATCTTAGAGATCATCTTGTTCTACCCCCTGGCCTTGGACACTGCCAGGGATGGGGCAGGCACAGCTTCTCTGGGCAACCTGTGCCAGGGTCTCCCCACCCTCAGACAGAATTCCTTCCATGTATTTAAATTTCCCCTCTTTCAGTTGGGAGCTCTTCCCCCTCATCCTGTCACTCCACATCCTGATGAAGTGTCCCACTCTATCTTCCTTGTAGGCCCCTGCAGGTCCTGGAAGGTGCTGGGAGGTGTCCACAGATGAGGTGCTCCAGTCCCCTTGTCAACTTTGTGGCCTCCTTTGGATTTTCTCCAGCAGTTCCATGTCCTTCTCATGTTGGGGGCACCAGAACTGTATACAATATTCCAGCTGGGGTCTCACAAGAACAGAGTAGAAGGGGAGAATCTTCTCTCTGAAGAATTCTAACTCAGATGTACCTTGTAGAGTTTCTTGAATTTGAAGCCCCTAAATTTCTAGAGATGCCAGCATCTTTACAACTCTCTATGTAATCAGACAGTGCAAGCACTACCCACCTGCAGGACTTTGATGTGTAATGCAGAAACCAGGTGCTAGAGAAGATGAAGGCTCTGAAAATGAGGCCAGGAACCTGGTTACCCCATCCTGCCCATGGTAACCTCCCCCCAGTGCAGCTCTTCTCTCCAGACTGACACAAGGACGTTATGCAGGAAATGAGCAAAAAGGGATAAAATGTCTTGTCTGCACAGCCACAGAGAGCTGATTCTCCCTATTAAAGATTTCTCCTATTAGAATAAAACAAAGCCTTGCCAGGTTACCTAGAGAGATCACTGATGGGGATTTGGGGCAGCACAGCTCGGTTCTTACTTCTCCCTCTTTGTTGCCATCCAAACACTTGGAGCACAATGCACCACACTCACTGAGCTGCTGATCTGTGGTGTGACAGGGCTGGATTTTAACCACAGGGACAAAAGCAGAGGCTGAGTTCACAGCTCAGGCTCTTTGGAGGAGTGCCTTGTACCTCACTGGGCCCTGCCTCTGGACTCACAGGGCAGCCCTGATGCAATTCCAAGTGTGCTTGCATGGCAGCTGAAACTCTGCTGCAGAGGTAGGATTAAGGGAAATTATTACTTCAAAAAGAAAGTGCAAAAAATACCAATAATCCATAAGTAATTTGGAGGATTGCTTCAGGAAAACTAACAGAGCCACAGAAATACCATTAAATTCTGTTGAGGCACAAGGAGGAACAAAAGAAATTCAAGACCAAAAGGGATTAAGCCTTTGGAAGCAGACCAACAGCCAAGGATTCTTTGGATTTAAGGTCAGCCTTAGCCAGTGGCTGCATTGCAGAAATCGTATCTGAACAGATTAGAATAAATGCAGATTTCAGCATTGTGGTGCCTGAGCCTGAACCCTTGCCAGCCCTGTCCTTGATTTGACTTCTGCTTAACTCTGGGCCAAGTCTGAACAGCACTTCTTCACATCATGCCTGATCAATAAGGATCTTTTATGCATGAGCTGCCCAATTATGAAATCTCTAATACAGATAACTGACAATAGGAGACAGAGGAATTCAGAGGAGAAAGCTGGACCTGAACACGTGCTGCACTATTAATTTGTGCACTGTGTGCTCGTGTATACCTGGCTGCTGCAGACAGTTGGGAGTACAGATGGACAAATGTGATTCCCAGAATCAAATCCCAGTGAAATCAAAAAGGTGGGAGGAAGTTTGGTGATAGCTGGGGGCTATTGCAAATGTCTGTGCCAAAGTAGTTAAATAGAGATGGCCAGGTCCACACACTGACACGTTGTTCTTGCCAGTCTGGAAGGGACTAATTCCTTTCAGCCAAAAGGTGGGCATACAGAACAACAGGAATCACAACTGCAGAAACAACTGTCCATGGTGCTCCCAAATCATCCACAGGCTCAAATGCAAACCTTTAATTCTAGCTAAAATCAGCACAGCTGATACTTATCAACCTGGATTTCTTTCAGACCCTGCCTTTCCATCCCCCTTTCCATGAAAAGAACAAAAGAACACATCTTTAGAACAACTGAACATGCCCAGCTGCTGAACCTGTTTAAGCGTGACTCAGAGTGAAACATGAACTGCACAGGAGGAAAACACAGCCCTTGCTCTGAGATTTCACAGGCCTGGATCCCAGCTCATCATTATCCACACTGGACTTCAAGGAGAAGCTGAGGCAATGACCAGTATGGAAGTGACCCTAGTGGGGCCTAAAAGGACACAAACTGGGACCAGGAACAGCTCAGAGTGCTGAGCACTGGACAGTTTAATTCACTCTCTCTTCAATTTAGATCCTTACAAATTGGAATTATATGAAGGTGCAACATTTCTTCAGTAAAGCAAGAAGGCAGGCGAGACCTCCTCTGAGACCTCTCTGAGGCTCAGCTCTGATAAAAAGGAAGGAACAGTCAGTTTGGCCGACTCAAGTTTATCTATTTTTCTAGTTTTTTAGGTGAAGGTGACTCCCATTTTGTAGATTGTTGGTAAACAAATTTTCAGAAATCAAATAAAGAAGGTCCCAAAGAAAACTAATGAATATTTCTGATGGGCATTTTAACTTTATAGGCTGTTTGCAGGGCAGTCTGTGAGAGAATAACATGGTCACATGGCCTCTTGAATTAAGAGGCAGTGCTAAAGCCACATGCAAACATAACTGGATTTAAAACTAGATACTTAATTAGACTTTACAGATTACATCAAAAGAATTAAACCCATCCTTTTTTCTCATCCATCATTCTCAGGAACTTATTTTAGTAGTATCAAAGCAGAGTTGTTGGTATTTTGATGCAGTTTCAACATCCCTTTTAGAAGGAGAATGGACCCAAGGCATGATCCCCCTCCACTTCAGCATCCTTTCTTGCCTAGTGGCTGATGCTTGTGCAGCCCTTAAAGACATTCCACAAAAATTACCGGCCCCACCTAGCATTTTTTATTCACAACTGATAAAGCTCTTCCTATAGCACACAGACTACTTTCCCTGGATTGAAGTGGGAAAACCAGAACTGGCTGGATCCTTACTGAAGCCTGAGATACAATTCAGAGAAACCTAAAGCAGATTCAAACAAGCCCAGCTTGTTAGACTGAGAGCTGAAAGTTCTGGCTGCAGCAATCCTGAGGAGAGTTTTCATGGGCTGACTTTTCCCGTTTCTGGACAGAGTAGTTCAGGGTCTGCTTGGATCCCTGGAAGCCACCCTGCAATTCCCAGTGCACACACGGCCTGAGGGGGAAAGCCAGCCTTTGTTACAGCCCATGCACTCAGCCTGCAGTCATCAGGACTGTCCTGCTGGGATTACATCACCCTGGATTTACTTTTCCTTTCTAAAAACTGTCCTTCCAGATGCTACAGCTCAAAAATACAGCGAGAACAGCAACACAAGTACACTGGTTTCTTTAGTCCAGGGACACTAACAGTGGTGAGGCACCAACAGTTCTTATCAACCACTTTTATTTCTATATCCTTAAAAAGGAAGATATTCTTGAAAAGCCCTTGTGAGGGAACTAATAATGAGTGCTGCTGGGTCATTTTGGTCTCTAAGACATGCTTGGGAAGCTCCTAGGCAGTAACCAAGATGATTTATATGTGAAGAGATCCTTTTGGGTGGATGCTGGTCTGCAGGAAGAGCCCAGTCTTAAAGCACAGGCACAAAACAACAGATGTTGTGATGCACCAGAAAGGAAGGGGAAAATGCATTACCACAGAGCTTGCCAGGTGTGTTAGCACTGAGACAGGGAAGCCTCACAGCTCGTGTGCAGCAGGAGATATTTCTGGAAACCAAAATACTTCCATTACTGCAGTCTCCATTTGCCAGCATAAGGAATTTCTCATATACAGTTCAAGAACAAAGTTATAAGTTACAGGCACAGTCTATGTTCATGAGAGAAGTTTTTATCACACAGGGTAAATGGAGATTCCCTTAATGCACAGAATGAAAGCTTTTCTGTTCAGTCAATGCTGCCAAGAGTGATGTCAAAGACACAATATATACCAGAGACCCAGGTGGAAAGAAATCCTCCTTATTTCTAGCCCAGGGAAAATTCAGAGCTAGAACTGAACTTTAGAAATTCAACTTCTAATGGGATACCCATAGACCTTCAAGCAGCCCCTAGATGAGAGGGAAGTTAAAATTCAAATTAAAGCTTCTCTTTGAGGTCCCCCTCTATGCCTGGAAACATCTGTCATACATGGAATTATCCAGTCCTGAAATGCGGTAGTTCAAAAAGAAAATTAACATCTCCCAGGACCATGCTCAAAGCAATTGGGAGTGGCTTTTCTGGTTTGGGGAAGTGAATTCAATGCCTGCCAACATCAATATCTTGGGTAGAACTGCAGCAGCTGTTGGAACTATCATGCCTGTGTTGCTTATATTCAACTTTTACCTCAAAAACTACTGATAGTCCTAACAGTTGTACTGCTTGTGACTAAAAATGAGAGTGAGCCAAATGAGTAAAAAGCAGCGAACTTGAAGCAAATTTCCAGTTATGAGTAAACTTCAGGTTCAGCGAATCACAGATGCAATTTCATTATGGCCATACTGTAAATTATGGACAGACTGGAAGAGCCCGGTGTCTCAGTTTATTTGGAATGAACACAGTTTGCCACAAGAAGAGGGCGCCTCTGTCAGTGAATGTGCTCTCTCAAGGACAGCAGTGCCTGGCACGTCAGCTTGGTGCTCTCATTCTATCATAGGAAAGATTAAGACATATTTCTATTAGATCAACACTGGCTCAGCACTAGGGAAATATTTATGCTTCCAAAGGTAGGTGCAAATATTATTGTGATTTTACACAGGGCAGAATGGTAACAGAGACAAATGAGGTCCCTTAATTACCACCCCCTGGAAACCTGACAGTGTTGTTTCAGGTTAAACTTTGTTCTGCAAGCAAATGTATTTATTTAGCATTTATCTCTATCCCAGGAGCCATGAGCAGCTCAACAGGTATGTTTGGAAATTGCTGCTTCTCTGTGTCTGATGCACCCAGGTGAGGCAGGCCATGCAGAGAGATGGCAGCCAGAGCTGTGCAGAGGGCTTAGACAAGGACATTTGTAACCATCAATAATCCCCTCAAGTGCACAGACAGTCCAAGTAACACCTACATCCACCGACTTTGGGGGGAGACACTCCTAAAGGCTCAGGGTGTCATGCCTGGAACGAAGTTTCATTTTCCCTAGCAGCAAAGCAAGGTTGGTATTTACTGCAGAGAGCTATTACAAGGGTTGCATAATGTTGGCAGAGTGCTGTGAGCATGAAATATGCCTTATATCATTAAATATGTGACAGATGTACCTGCAGAGAACTCATTAATTCTGATTTCTATTCCTGTTAGTCTAGAAATATTAGCATCTAATTGTTAGTTTCTAAAATATTCTGACAAACTTTTTTTAACTGCAAAACTGTGTCAGCATTTATTTTGGAATATCAGATGAAGTCTGTTCTCTTGTACGCCTCTCCAGTAATGTGCTACAATAACCTCAATTACCTAACACAAAACGGAGGGGCCTCAGCAGGAAGGCTTTAAGGAGGAGCTGGGAGATCTCTGCTCAGTGAACACAAATGAAGAAACCTCCAGTGGCAGAAGAAAATTCTGAAAACGAAGGCCAGGCCTGCTGCATGTGTAAGGCACAAGCAGGATGGCAGCACTGTAAATACTCGGAGGTTTTGCTGCAGTGCCCATCAAGGAGCAAAGGGCTGAGTGAGACACAGGCAGCAGCAGCAGTGTGCTGTGTGCTGTGTGCTGTAGCTGCAGCCTGCTATAAAGAAATCCAAAGGAATTTGCATATCTTCTTCCCTTAAAGAGCATCTAGTGAAGAAACACTGATTTTCTCTCTCCTGATGCTTTTATTCCCCTGGAAGTCTCAAGATCAGTTCATTCTACACAGAAACCAGGGCCTGGAAGTGATACCAATAGCTGTGTACAAAACCCTGCAAAAATGAATTCATCCATCTTAGTGGCAGCCAGAGCTCACCCTCCCAAACACTGCTTCCCTGGAAAGGACAGGACACCACATGTTGTTCCATACAACAGCATATGGGGACCAGGAATTTACTGGAGGTTTCCCCAGACTGCAGCTTTGGGGACAAAATCTTCTATCAGCTTAGACCTCTCAGCCTGCCTCACTAGCATCTGTTGACTTGAAAGCCTGACAGAGGAAAACTTCATTTAACCAGAAAGATACCAAAAAAAGGGTATTCACAGCACAGCAGCAGTACCTTTGTAAACACTGAGTAAGAAAACCAAATTAGACCGTGAAATAAGAAACGCTGCTTTACACCACAATTTGCAGCAATTACAAGCCTGATCAATAGCAAAGTTGGAAATCAACTTACTGGCCAAGAGATCTTTGCAGGAAATAAGCTGTTTAGTTATTAAATGATTTGGGGAGGGAGCAGAAGAGAAGGGAAATGCTCAGAGTAAACACGTGGGAATGCAAACATTTGCATAGCGTGGCAGCACAAGTGAGGACAGGAGAAATCCCAGTGTGGCTTTGCTGAGCTGTTTCCCACAGTCCAGGTACACAGCAGGGAGCTACTGCATTTGCATAGGCAAATCGGGGCAGTTTTCCCTCTCTGCTCACCTCACTGCCAATTATTCATCTTTTATTTGGTTGTTCTGTTAATCCAGAACACAGGTCAGTCTTGCTGAGGCTGAGTTGTGTTTGTTCATGGAACAATAGGCTCAAACAGCCTCCAGCAGGAGGCCTCTGCCTGTGACTCCAAAAGTCCTGGAAGCTTTTCCTTCCAAGTGTGCTCAGTGAGCAGCAACACTTCCCACAGGATCTGAGGGGTTTTACTGCCACAGTTTTATTTTTAATTCTGACTGAATATTCACTGGCCACACGTCTACCTTTGCCTTCTTTTTGTTTGATGAGGTTTTTGGATCAGCACAGTGTGATAGCTCACCACGAACAAGAGTTCAGTCTCTGCCCATTCCTTCAGTACCTTGCACACTGCAATTTCACAGAGCTCAGAGTCCCAGCTGAGTGGGATGAAAGGCTTTGAGATCTGTTTCTAAGCAGTACCATAACTCAGAAACCTCTAACAATATTTGCACTTTAGGAAACCAAACCAAATTTGAGTTCTTAGCTAGCATCAGTGCAAAAAAGTAGCTTTTTCTGTCAAACAAATCACGGTGCATAAGCAAATGGCATATTGAATTTCTGAACTACTGCTAAGCAAGGAAGCAAACCCTAGGAAAGGATAACACTGGTGCTTTGAAGTGCAGCAAGGCTGAGAAAATGTTTCTGACAGGTCTTAGGAAGAGACTTCTACTCAGCTTGGCACATTTTCTTTGTGCCATCCTGAACTATCCTGAGAATTACAAAGAGGACGCATGGAAGAAAAGAGACAAAGGGGCTTGTGAAGGGTCAAATAGTTCAACAGAAGCCAGAGAATAAATGGAAATATCGGCACAGTTTCATACTTTCAGTCCTGTGTAGAACTTCAGTGACATGTCATTTAGGCTGTGTTAAACATCCTCAGGTAGGTACCAGGTATGCTACAATACACTGAAAAAACACATTTATAGCAACTTCTGTTCCATGTGTCTGTGGGATTTTATCTGTAGGACTAATGAAGGGTATTCCTGCTATTCTCTCAGTAAAGCTATTAGTACAAATGGGACCAACTCCTACTGTCACAGACAGCATAATGCTGAAAGGTTTAATAGGCTGTTTGGCAGGAGACAGACAGAATAGATCCAGCTGCTAAAATGGTGACACTGACACTTTGCCCTTTGTTACCCGTGTTCTTATCTTTCCCCACAGAAAAATCAGTGTTGGATGCTGCAAGCTGCCAGTCTGTGGGTTTGTAGTTAGCCTGCACTGCAATGGCAAAGAGGAATTTATTTCCCAAAGAGGAATTTATTTCCCAAGAATATTTGCAATCTGTTGCTATTATAGGTTTAATTAAATATAGCTTTAGGACACTAATTAACACATAATAATTACATGCTCTGACTCTCCTCCACACCCATCATCTAGAAAATATACAAGATTAAATCAAAATAGGAACACAAAGTAAATTCATGGCATGGCCTCACTTCCTTCCCATTGAAGTCAACAATAAAGTTCTGAAATAATCAGGCAGAGAACATTGTAGAGAATAAATTCCCCAGAAGTAAATTTTTGTATCTTGACAAGTTGGCATTACGTGACAGTTTCAGCATTCATTTATGGGTCATGGTTTTATTTTCACGATTTTATTTTCACCTGAACAGAACTGTGCAGACACACTGGGTACCCTGAAACAGTTAAAAAGAAAGATATGCAGGGGGAAAAATAATCATCCAATCCAAGAAAAACAAACCAAGCTGTACATGAGATAAAACCCGATATAAATATCGTGCCTTTGCAGCCAGAAAAGGGCCAGGCAGTTTTTTGCATCCTTCACAATTAATAGGCCAGAGCACTGTTTCCAGAGTTCTCTATCCCTCAAGAATTCTTACCTAACCCATCTTTAATCCCTCTGTGTTTTCATCTGAGAGCAAGAGAAGAAAGCTCCACCACCTAGGCTCCCATCTTGTTCTCTCCAATATTTATGAGAGCAAAAAAATATTTGAACACATGTTGCAAAGCATGACTAAGAAAAAAAATCATTCCTGACATGCCATCCCTATTACACCCACCCAAGCAATTATTTATTTGCAGTGGCCTGGCCTTCTGCAAGGCTTTACAAGGGATTTATCTGCCGTAGGAATTTGTTTCAGACAAGTCACTACGTAATGAAGCCACCTCTGGAAGGAGGGATTGCTTTCTTCCTGCCATGGGCATTACCCTCGGAATCCTGCGGTGCGTGTCTGTCCCTGTCACCAGCACGGCAAGCAGGCTCCCCGCAGGCTCGGTTGTCACACGGAGCAATGCGTGGGTGTCGCTTTGGTGCACTACCTGTTGCTGTAGGATTTAATTCCTGGGGACATCATCCCGCGTGGAGGTCCTTGGGAGCCGCACCAGGGACCAGGGACGCCGAGCCCAGAGCGGGCGCGGCACTCGGTGTTCTCGGGTGCCACCTGCCGGCAGTTTATGGGTCACGGCCACCTCTGCGCTTCCCAAAGGAATTTTGCCTTGCAGAGGTGGGAATGTGCCAGCCACCACGTCCAGCAGCGCTCCTGAACCAAGCCTGTTCTGTTCACGCTGCTGCTGGTACCCCACCGTGTCTCAGCAGTTGATCCCAAGCCCCAAAATGCAGGTCTCGACTGCACGACTCTAAGCCCCGTGGTCATTCTGACCAGCGGTGAGGCTGAGTCTCCTCTTGCTAAGAGATAAAAAAGTGTATTTTGTGCCAAGATCTGGGCTCAAAGCCATGAATCCCTCAAGACCATGAACCCCTGTGTCCCTGCAGCTCACAAACACACGGATGTAAGACTCCAGTTCATGCCTATTCCTAGAGAGGGACTTACCCTCGCTCTGCAGACAAAGGCATCACACTCTGTTCTGGGAAGAACAAACCGGTGTTTGTACAGATCTCTGTCATTCCAAACCCAGCAGAATAAATACCTCTAAGATATTGCCATACCAATTCCTCAGATATTCCCATGAGGCACACGAGAATTTGGCATTATTTGTGTGTGACAAACAGAACCTAAATTTACAAGTGTATGAATCAAACAGGGAATTTCCAGAAGCATTTTAGAATGAGAAGACCATTGAGCTGCTCCTCTTAAAGAAAACCTCCTGCCACATGTAGGCTGCAGAATGAGGAAGAAATTCAGCTCTAAAATTCTCTGCTGATGACACAAAACTCAATTTGGAAACATTAGCTAAAGAAAAACACAAACCTGTTCCTACAGCCACAGCTATGAAGACAAATTGCATATACTCACCAAATGGAAATTAGAAGTATATTTAATAGCAGGGCTTAGCAGAAGCAAGTGTACAACTATTAAACCCTGTCATACATTTTTTTGCCAAAGGATCAACCCTAAGAATAACTAAACCCACCCTGTAAGTATCTCAGTGCAAAGAGGATTTAGACATGTGCAACTAATGAGGGATGTATTAATCCTGATGCATAAGAATATTTATACCCATACTCAGTGCTGAAAAAAAATCCTGAATATAACCTTGTATTCAAATATTCCACGAGCAGCTGCCAGTTCCTGTTTGCACTTCAAATCCCAGCCTGGAGTGCAACTGTTGGGATGCAAATTCAGGCAGCATTACTTGTCTGCGAGTCCAATTAAAGACACAGACCTGGTGCAAATGGCAGAGCAGGGCTGGTTCAGCTGCACATGGCACCGATCCTGCACCGCTGCTGTGCTCACACAGCGTTCAGCATCCCACCACTCACCCCTCTGCTCTTCTCTCCAATCCGGTTTCAAATATCCCAAAGGAGAAAATATAAACTCCCCTGAACAACACTTCCTTAGTACCCACACTGTAAAGAAATACTCCCTCCTAACCAGAATAATTTCACTTTTTCGAGTTTTCAGTCCAATACTGATATGACTGTAAACAATTCCATTCATTTTTCGGCTTCTATGTCTCCTACTGAGGAGCTCAGTGAAAAGAAGCTTTTTGTATACTGAAAGAAAAATCCCAAGAAACCGAACCAGATTCCCCTAGAGGAACGAAAAAGGAAAGGCATACCAGCCATACAGCCACCAGCTGAAGGCCACTGCATGACAGTCTTTCCTCCCTGAAAAATAAAGTTATGCCTGTCTTCTGACATTCCTTCAATCCTTTTTATGAATTCATGGTTCCTTTCTTGAGCATTCCCTGCTGTTCACCCAGAAACATTTGCATTATTTGATTTTCACAGCTCAAGGAGTGCCTGTGCTCCCTCAAATTTCTGTATCCTCTCCTACAGTTTTCTCCTGCTGTGTTTTTCTCCCATCTCAAAGTTCATAAATAATATTAAACTTTCCTCCTTCCTCACATTCATCCAGGTCTCCTCTTTCAGCTTTCCTTTCTGTGCAGCACTACACTGCTCCTCTCTGCTCTTCCTGCTCTTGAGCCATCAATCCTTTCACAAAGCAAGACCAACTATTTATGTACCTGTTGATGTGACACGTACGTTTTTATGGAATGTCACACATCCATGGTACAGAGTCACAGCCTCCCATCAAATGTGAGATCCCGGGTGCTGTGCCCCAAAACATTAAATACCAGTTAAATCTCTCAGCACAGAGCCACCATCCCTTTTGCCAGCTCTTATCTCCTGTTCTTTCCATAGCACTTATTACCTTGGATAGGTCTCTTAAAGAACTTTTCTTCCCTTTCTGACACCTTCCCACTAACCTTACCACTCCCTACCCTGATCTAAGAAATTCTATTTATTACTCTTATTAGCTCTAAATTCTACATCTCATTCCAAAGAATTCCCCCTGTGGGGACTGATACAAACGTAGCCAACTGTTCTTCTCGAGAGATGAACTTCAAACTTGGAGGCAAAGTGTAAAAATCTTGGTTGAATACTTGTCCTGCAGCAGTGGCAAA
Organism: Sturnus vulgaris; assembly: GCF_052056855.1. Taxonomy (NCBI): domain Eukaryota; kingdom Metazoa; phylum Chordata; class Aves; order Passeriformes; family Sturnidae; genus Sturnus; species Sturnus vulgaris. Next base: position 5,923,411 of record NC_142245.1, on the reverse strand, counting down.
ACCACTTCCAGCAGCCCCCTGCAGCTTTGGGAGCACTCCCCAGCCCAAAGAGCATGAACAAGTTGTCAGCATCATTGTTCTGCCGCTGCCTTCACTGCACATTTGAATGGAAAAACATTCAGGAGGAAGTTCTGATTTCTATTACCATGCTGCACAAGAACCCTGCTCATGAGCAAGACTTCATTTGCAGGACAACTATATATAGAACAAAAGACAATCAGGGCTCCAAGGAATTTACTGTCAGAGATGAGACACAACACATGGACATTTTCTACAAGGGAAGTAATGAGCAAATAGTATTGGCCAACATGAGAAGTGCTAACCATACAATTATGACCAAGATTTTTGTCAGCATCACTGTAAGAACTCATTTCAGAACTTTCAAAAAATGACCATGAAAACAAACAGTTTGATCCAAACAATGTAATTCCTAGCAAATAAGGGGAAAAACCTTGTTGTTGATAGTAACCTTGACTGCAATGCAACTTCTAAAGATTAAGATGCTTTTTTTACTGTATCTGAAATAATGTAAAGCTTTTTTGCACAAAACAGCTAACAGAGAACAGCAGCAAAATTTATATGAAGGAAAACCTGGATCCTTCATAAGACGTGATAAATATAAATGTCAGGCCAGCCAATCAATTTTAATTAACTGGAAATCAGAATTGCAAGGACAGACTGCATGAAGCCTACAGAGTGTTCATGTTCTGGTACTGATGAAATAAAAGTAATAGCTATTAAATCAAATTATAATTAAGAGGTAATGTTAAGAACCAAGAAACATTTATTTTTCATCAGCGTTAAGTTTAAAGAAATTTCAGTAACAAGCTCTTACTTTGACCCGGTTTGATAAAGGGAACAATACCACAAGGGCAGTTGTAGAAATGTGGGGAGGTGTGTGGGGTTGTGCTTTTTTCCTTTTTAATATTTTCTCACTGCTGTAAGAGGATGACGATAGACACCATCTTCCCTACTTGCTAAACCAGCTACCAGAAGGTTTTTGAGGCAAGAGCCCCCAGGCACAGGGCACTCGTGGGAGAGCCAAGGGGAGGAGAAGCCCCGAGTGCTGGCAGTGGCTCCTCGGGGCGCTGAGAGCTTTGCTGCTGGCCCAGCACAGAGCGGATGAGGAGCCTCATCCCAAGGTTCCCAGGTGAAGTCACTGGCCTGGACCCTTCCAGGAGGAAATCAACACTGTCCAGCACCTGGCACCTCAATCCATCTGCTCACCTCTCAAAAGCCACGAGAGGGAAGGGAGCTGCTCCCAGCTTAGAAAGCAGCATGACCGCAGTGCTTTGCAGGAGCCTCCGGCACCGTTCTGTGCAAGGGCAAATACCTTCTGTGAAACACGCACTGATATTCTCCCTCTCTTCCCTCCACCCTTTCCACAGCCCTTGGGAAATCTCTCTCCTCCCACTCCCCAGTTCCCTTCTGTTGTTCCTCTGCTGCTGAAGGATCCTGTTGCCTGAGCAACGCGAGGAGGGGAGCAGGGAGAGGGGCCCGGCCCAGCTCTGCGCTCTGACCCCGCAGCCGCAGCCTCAGGAAACGAAGAGCTCAGCTCAGCTCAGCTCAGTGCAACCTCCTTATGGGTGCCGGGCATTTCGCAACCACCTTCTGCTTTTGTGCAATTGTGAATAAAATTACCTAACACTCGAGGCTGTCAAGCAAGTGGTCGTGCAGCTTATCTACACACTCAGATTATATTCATAATGCAACCACATTAATTACTCTTCAATTTTGGTCCTAGTAGAACTCAGATGTACTAATTAATCAGCAATTAATCTCTAGAATCAGAATCTGATCCAAAAAATTCAAATTATTATGCAGAGTCTCTCTCCCCTCTGCTCTTTCCATTGTGTATTTTGGAATTCAGAAACGTAACCAGAACAAAAGTGTCTATCAATGACCTTTCCAGATCTACTTCAATATTTGTAGTGTGCTTTCTTTTCATCTTTGCTGTCTGTCTCTTGGTGTTTGAGCAATATCTGGTGAAATGAGAATGTAGTCTTGGTGCTATAGCTCTGCAAGAAATAATAATCTCTGCAAGATATCCAGCAGAGATTTCTTTTCTAATATTGTTTTATTGGAAGAAATCCTCTTTCTTTCTTGTTTTTTTTTTTTAATAGCATTCTTCTTACACAGTTTTGTGTTCCTACAGTTTATGAAACTCCACGGGCCACCTCCCCCTCCCTTGATAGTTTATGATCAAAATGCTTGTAATTGGCTACTTGCTGCTCTGCTGATTCCAGGGGGAAGGGCTGTGCAGGTTTTCCTGCTTTTGAGCAACTCTCCCTTGCAACATCAAGCATGGAATAGTCTGTGCTGACATGCCTTAAATGACACTTCACTCTCTTTTTCTATAATTTAATTCTTACTCCTGAAGTAGAAGCACAGTTAGTTGGATGTTCCAGTTGCATCAGGCACTAATGGTGAGTTACTGGGAAATGATCTGACCTTTAATATTTCATATCAATGTGAGCTTCATTCAAAATTCATTTACTTACCCAAGTGCCTTCAGCAGCTGCATGCCTGCTAATCCTGCCCCTGCACTGTATTTATAGAACTTTTAAATAAAAAGATTTTAGACTATGCTTATTTTTGCAGAGCACAGAATAAAGAACAACTGGAGTTCGAGCCTGACAGGCCCAACCACAAAAAGCTCAGAAGATAATCCTTCATTTTTTGCTCTGCTCTCCTCAGAGATAACCTATTTCCATTTTCAGCTCTCCAGCAGAATAGCCAGACTGAGTATCATGAGAGCAAAACACAGTCCAGAATTTATGGCTCACTAAATCCAGGGAGAAGCTTTAATTAATGAAGTCCCGAGTGCTGTGACTAGACAGCAGATTCCACCAATTAATTTGCAATGACACTGCCAGGACTTCTCAGCACATCTGGAGGTTTCAAAAGGATCTGCCACAAGTGTTCCTGTCTCTAGGCTGGGGAGAGCCTGGATCATTGGCCAGAGGTGCCTTTTCCATGGCTCTGACCAATGGCTCCAACAAAGCAGGTGCTTGTAGCCAGCTTGGAGAGCAGAAAAAGTCAAGGAGTTCAGGGAAGGAAAGGGACTAAGGCCAAACATCCTTAGTGTGACTCATGGATTTCCATGGGATTACAGAGGGATGGAAATAGATCACATTTACCCTATTAGGTCACCACGCTAATATCATTAATCTTCTCTCAGGGAAAGACTGCTCCTCCCATGCTGAGGTTTCAAGTATAAGGAGAATTTGCCCATGGGGGTACAAGGAAGGTAGAAGAAAAAAAGTGAAATAATGGTAAGAGCTTGAAGAAATCCCTGCTGCACAGTGAAAATGGCTACACAGGGGGAAAAAAAGAAAGAATAAAACTTTGTGGTTTGGTCCACACCACTGCCTTGTTTGATTTAACAAGCACTTTCATTTCTCTGCTGCTGCAAACATTAAACAAGATCCATGAAATCACTCTGGGGAGTGTGGCAGATACATCTGCACTGCTTTCTTGCATGGTCAGCTTCTGTGCAGTACCAAAGTCACTGAGTGACCTTTTCATTCACTGCCTTCACTGCTTTGGTCAAAATCTGATCTATATTGCACTCTAAGCTGAGTTACATTCCTAAGGGTTACACACTTAAGGGCACATCACTCCACATGTTGAAAAGTGAACTTCCATACCTTTTTCTATTCCTCATCCACACAACACTTCCAATATCTCTACATCAGTAATTCTTCTTTTACCTACAGCTCTCCTGTGAATCCTAACTCAGCAGATTTATCCATATAATAAATATGCTTTTAAAGAGTGCCAAAATGCATTAAAACTGAGACACCCCAGCAGTAGCTACATGTATCTTAATTACTGAGATAAATGTTATTTGGGAACATGTAGCACAGTTACAACAGCAAATGACATTCAGGATTCTTCCTGTTGATACTGGCTGTGGGCTGAGAGCTAAAAAGAGGCTCTGCCAACAGGCACACAGGGGATCTGCATTGGGCATCTTCCCTTCCTTAAGGCTCAATTATCTATTTCTGAAGGATCAGCCAAGCTCTCATACTGGCTCTTACAGTTTAATGTGATCCACATCCAGACAAGTCCCACAGCAGCCAAGGAGCAGGTGGATGCACATGACCAAAGCCTACATTTGTTCTAGGCAGGGGTTTGTCGTTTTGACAGGATTTGTTAGATTATCTTGACAATCTAATTTGTACCATGACCTAGCAGGGAACAACCCAAAAAGACCAAGCCCTGGGACATCCTACACTGCATCCCCTTTGTCCAGCTCCCTGGTGAGGGCCTGCTCAGAGCAGTTCACTCACACTGACTCCAGACCCCTGTGCACACCACAGCAAGGACACACCTGAAGTACTAAAGCTGGCAGCAGATCATTGACTATTTCCACACCATCCCAGAGCTTTCTTCTCCAGGGAGAATACGCTTCCAGTTCAAACACAAACATGCACACATTCCCACTCGGACGTGTTAAATGGACAAAGCACTGATACGTGTTGGTAGAAGCATTCTCAGCACTGTTTGTGACGCCCAGTGTTTCCTGCACTGAGGATTCTTCACTTGCCTGCTGCCAGCGCTCCCTCTGTTGATGTGCAGAGGAACTGAATATCCTGATTTCACTTAAAAGGTCCCAATGAACACCACAGACTCTTATCACTATAAACCCTTATCAATATATTTATCATTTATCTTTTTGTCAACACGAGTACTTCACTTGCCTGCTGTCAGCGCTCCCTCTGTTGGTGCGCAGAGGAATTCCGAGCAAACGAGTTCCATCAGCCTGGCATCTTTCCCATCTTCAGTATTCCATCCTGAGATAACTTCTCTCGCTTATTTTCTCCACAAGAAACCTCTGTCTTAGCCCAGCCTTACAAAGTACCGGTGGTATCATTTAGAATAACAATGCATCCAACAAAAAGTAAAACCCACATTTAGATATCCTGAGTGTGCCCTAAAAAGCTTTTTACATTCATATTAAACATACTGCAGAACTCACTCACTGATTTCAACGGGGACTAGAAATCCAAAGACTGAATTGAAGAAAATGAAGGTGATGAAATTAATGATAATTAAGAGAAATAGCATGTATATTAATTTAAAAGGTTTCAAGGCCAGAATCCCTGCTTGCACTCAAAATCATTTGTGAGACCCAAAGCAGCCACAGACCGAGAGAGAAGCTGCAGGCACAGAAGCCAAGGGCAGTTTATTGGAGCAAGACACAAAAGGCACATCAGATGCAAATAGCTATGTGTGGATGCAGAAAACCTAATTTTCAGGAGTTTATCTTTAAATCGAGCCCTTCTCTCAGGCAAGTGCAGGCAGATATGTGTTAGCTTGTCTGCAGAGTGCTTTCCTGGCACTTGCTGCCCATGAGATTTGCTGCAGCTGCCTGCCCTTGGCTCGGGCTCCTGCTGCCTGGAGAGCTTCTGCCCCTGGGTCTGGCAGTGCAAGAAAAAGCCTCTCTGAAAAATTCCAGACCTTGGAACCAAGCAGGGCTCTGTTTAGTTTTGTGTGTCCTGAGCACTAAGTGCTGAGGTTGCAGCTTGCCCAGGAGTCAGCTCCTAGAGGCTCCACTAAAAGCCAAGTGCCTGCAGAGTTCTCTCCATGGAGAGCTGCCCAAAGGAGCACTGAATCCAAAGTCATCTGTAGGCTGCAATGGGAACTAAGTTAAACTTTCAAGTTTCAAAATTTGTTCTTAAAATTTTGTTGTGTTTTCTTTTTTTGCCCATTTCTTCCAGTAGCCCAAATCCATCCTTTTTGTGATGGACTGAGATAAAAACCAGCCCTCATAAATGAAAAATGTAGTTTTCTAACCCACTGTTGACTGGACAGTGAATTAATGCAGTGCTAGGACAGCTTTCCAACACAAAGAAGCAATCATCTGAAAAATCAACTAGCAAGATTATTCTTTATTTGTGTATGGTTACCTTTCCCTTTCTCTACCATAAATAAATAAAGCATCACAATGATCTTGACTGATTTCCCTGAACACTGTGGAGAAACTGAAGGTGATATTAAAATCTAACCTTTACCTGAAAACATAGATACAAAGAACAATTTTTCCTGTAAATAGAAATGTTCTAGAATGACAAAAATCAAGAAACACCAGAAGAGATGGTAACCTGAAAATCCTCCCATGAAATATGGCCAGGAAATAAAATATGAATAAAAAATGTCATAACTAAGCAACAACAGTGTAAGGAAGAGAACATATAGAAGGAAGAAAAGGACACATTTGACCACTGACAGGTAAATCTCAGGGGGCTGGAAGTCCTTAGAATATACTGCTTTTCAAGTGAAATTACAGAAAATATAGCATCTGTGAATTGGGAAGAACTAATCTAATTAATCAATGGCCAGAAAGAGGAGAGAGCTGGTTTTGAGTAGCAGCTACTCAGCAGGCTACAGGAGATGAGTTAATGAAGTATTTGTGTGTTTGATATCCAGGGATTACATTGGCAATGAGATCCCAGCACCTAGAAACAGACCATTGCATTATTGGGGTTTTCAGCAGCACCTAATGCCCAATTCCTTCTGCATTCTTTTGGAAAAGCCTCAAGCTGGACATTTTCATCTGTACACTCAGAAACAGATTTAAGGTTGGCTTGTCAGTTTTCACAATGCACAGAACAGCTGAGCCCTGCAATTTCAGTTCCTTCAGGGAAAGGGCCAAGGAAGAACCTCTGAAAATGGATGGAAATGGATGGAAATGGATAAAAATGGACTCTATGTGCATGGTGCCACAGCAGTACTTTTATAAACACCAACAGGGCCACCAAAAGAACCTCCAGTGCCCTGGAAGAGCTGCATTCCATGTGATGGGTGAACGGGGATATTTCAAATTGCTACAGCACAGCACACAAACTTTTCTGCTTTCTTTCCAAATATCCAAGTGACTCTGCAGCTGTTTTAACAGGACATCACAAAATACAAAACATGGCAGGGCAGGATAACCCCAGAACCATCTCATCAATTCAGACATCAGAGCCAAAATCAGAGTTCAAACTGTTAAAGCCTTTTAAAAATAGTAATAAAAAGTCTCCAACCATACAATCACAAACTTTATAAACTAATATATTTATATGAAAATATATTTTCTAAAACTGAGGGTGTATTTTTAAGAACTGAAAAATTCCCCTCAGGCAGATGATTTTTTATGAAACACCTTTTGCAGCATCAGTGAAACTCAGTCTTTCACATTAGCAAGGTTTTACACAATCATTAGCAGCTGCCATATGAAAGTAAAACAAGAGCGGAAACATTTAAAAATACAAATTAAAGAAGCCAGTGACAACTAAATTATCAATGTCTTAATTAAAATAACATATTTGGCACATATTTTAAATATTAATAATGTATTATAATAAATATTAATAATTTAGCTCAAGCTCCATTGCTTGTTTCCTATAGTATTTTATATATATATATATATATATATATAAAAGTATATAGTATAACAGAGCTGAGGGCTCACATTCCAAAGCATTTTTCCTGTAAAGAAAAAAACTGCATTCCTTTAATCATTCTGGATTCTGGCAATAAACACCTCACATTCCCATTTGGCTGAAGTGAGGATATCCTTGCATACAGTAACACACTGCTTTATCCACGGATGTATTTTTGGATGTGATGTTTATACAGAGAGAATGAACAGGAGAACAACTTTTTGGAGCACTCTAACAAGTATGACAGAATGAAAATCAAATGAACAGAGAAAATAATAGAGCAAGCTCCGTGGTGCTGCTCTAAGATACAAAAAAAGCCTCAAACAAAAGTAGCATTGTTAAGATGGAAACGCAGAAAAATTTTCATCATGAGGCAGTGTCTAAATTCACCTGAGATTAAATAATCACCAATATTGTTTAAAACTAAGGTAATCAGCACTTCTTTGGGCAGCTGCAGCAGCATATATTAACATGTATTCTCTCTGTATACGTGGGCACTCACAGCCGTGGAAAACCAAGGGAGCAGGGGCTGTGCATTTCAGTATCTTAAAATACCAACCCAACTCAAGATATGAAAGCAGGGCCAGTATCCCTTTTTCCTATCAGTCTCAAAAACCAGGAATCTTTATTTATTCGAGGCCTTTCCCATCTCAGTGCCTGGAAAAGGCAGACATAGGAATCCCTCAGGAATTTCAGCAATAGCCTTTGCACAGAAGGGCTGGTAACGCTAACACAGGGCATGAGGGAAAAATGCCACGGGTCTTTCTAGGTTTGTTGATTTTTCTCCTGGTTTAGGGCAGCTTTATCATTTCAAAACTCCCACAAAGTTAGGAAAAGTGGTTTTCAAGCATGAACCCTATTGTTATTCCTGGGATTAGGAATTCATTGTAGTGAAAATGTATCAATCCTTGATTTCTGAAACCACACAGAGGTCACAACCGCTCTGCTTGTACCAATGGGAGACAAAAAAAACACCAAACCATTTTTTACATATTGTCAAGTGCTCATTTACTTGAAAACCATTTACTGTATTACGAAATACCTTATTGTATATAATTGTATATAATGTATATATTGTATATAATGTAACACTCCTTTGCCCAACAAAATCTACTTTCTCAGTTTCTCATCAAAACACAGAAGGGTTGAAAATTTTAAAATGGCCCCAGCTGATTTTTTCAAGCAGGTCTCGATTCTGCTTTAACCTTTCCCATATTCGACTCGTAAGCATAAAACCACAAAAACACCAAACAAGTAATTTCCAAATCGCCACTCAAGTGTCTTTTATTCCAAATTTACCTACGGCTTTTCTAGTTATAAAAATCTTTGCCCTATTATAAACCTGGAATTGATCTCGAGGAATCCGCAGGTGGCAAAGTGGCTGTGAGGCCACAGTGTTCACACTGCCCCCTCAGGAACCAGAAATCGAAATCTGGGATTCTCGCTGCGGAGAATCACAGGATCCCAGAATGGTTTGGGTGGGAAAGGAGCTTAAAGCTCATCCAGTTCCATCCCCCGCCATAGGCAGGGACACCTTCCACTAGACCAGGCTGCTCCAAGTTGTGTCTAACCTGGCCTTGACGGAGAGGCAAACACGACAAAAACCCGCTATCACTAAAATAACAATGCCACCGACGGCCACCACAACACACAGAAAAACAGAGGGCTGAACAACCCCGCCCTCACGGCGGCTTCTCCTCCCTCCCTCACAACGGCCCCGCCTCACCCACCATGGCGGCTCCTCCTCCCTCCCACACGGCGGCCCCGCCCCACCCGCCATGCCGACTCCTCCTCCCTCCCTCACGGCGGCCCCGCCTTACCCGTCACGGCAGCTCCTCCTCATCCGTCACGGCGGTCCCGCCTCACGCGTCATGGCGGCTCCTCCTCCCCTCACGGCCACCGCGATGCACTGTGGGAGCCGCAGTTCCCGCCCACGCCTCCTGAGGCGGGACTTCACCTCCCAGCAGGCACGGCCGCGGCCGCCGCTGCCGGGGCATGCCGGGAGCCGTAGTCCCGGCGCGCCGCACGCCCTTCCCCTGCGGCGCGCACGGAAACCCCGTGCGTGCAGGCGGGGCGTTCTCTCGGGCCGCCGCCGCCATTCTGCGAGCAGCGCGGGCAGCCCGCGCTCCGGCCCCGCCGCCCCGCGCAGCCCCGCGCCGCCCCTGCCCGCCTCGCCATGCAGATCTTCGTGAAGACCCTCACGGGGAAAACCATCACCCTCGAGGTGAGCCGCCGCCGCCGCCGGGCCGCGCCGCCCGTGCCCGCCGAAACGGGGATGTGCCGGCAGAGGCGGCGGGATGAGTGGGGAATCGCGGCCCTGCGCTGCCTGGGGCGGGTCCGACCACGAGGTGGGGGCCGGAATGGCCGCGGCGGCACCGGGCGTGTGCCGGCAGCACCTCGTGGTTTTTCGGCCTTCCTGGACTAATTAAAACGTGCAGCACGTTTTGATCGTGTTGTTCTGTTTCAATAGGTTGAGCCTTCTGATACTATAGAAAATGTAAAAGCGAAGATCCAGGATAAGGAGGGTAAGCTTCTGTACTTCTGCTGGCCTAGTACTCTAAAGTACTTATTGACTATTATATATTGGTATCAATCAGTATATGTTGTATATATTATTTTGTCCTCCGCTCTTGTGGATTGATGCGTGTCTTACACTGATGTAATTTCCTGCAGCAATCTTGATTCCATTACAGCATGCCGTAGCTCACGTCCCTCATTTATTGCTGATTTGTGTCACCATTAGGCATTCCTCCGGATCAGCAGCGGCTGATCTTTGCTGGGAAGCAGCTGGAGGATGGACGCACGCTGTCCGACTACAACATTCAAAAAGTGAGTAGGAAAGGCAGGACACAGCAGGAATTGGCACGGGCAGAGCTGACTGCCCCTTGCTGCTGAGACTAAGAAATGTTTCTAATAAATTGAACCAAATCAAAGGATTGGAGTAGTGTTGATGCTGGAAGCTTGGGATACCACCTTAACAGCAGATAATCCTTTTAGAGTTTTCCTAAGTGCCTGGCATTTGGGATGTGCTTTCTCTACGTAGAAGGAAGAGGTTTGAATGCTGCCCTTGCCTTAAGAAAGCATTTTGAATCTTATTTCGTGTGCTTTACAAACAGGAGTCAACCCTTCACCTGGTGCTGAGACTTCGTGGTGGTGCTAAGAAAAGGAAGAAGAAGTCTTACACGACTCCCAAGAAGAACAAGCACAAGAGGAAGAAGGTTAAGCTTGCAGTGCTCAAGTACTATAAGGTAGGCAGAACTAACTCAGGGAGAAACTTGATGGAAACTCGGCTCTCACCAGGGAGGATGTGGAGCCTCTAACTGGCCTGCACAGGTTCTGGTGCATTTAATACTTAAACTCCTTCTGTTTGCAAAGATCCCACGTGCTTTAAATAAAAGACACATGATCTGTTGCACTTGGGACACATACCTCAGGAAGCTGGATGTAGTTGCTGTTACAAAACCCATTATGCCAGTGGAAAACGCTCAGAATGATTCTTGTTGCCAAAAGGTGGAGAGTGTATGTGAGCCATTTTTGTCCTTCCCAGGTGGATGAGAACGGCAAGATCAGCCGCCTGCGCCGGGAGTGCCCCTCGGAGGAGTGTGGGGCTGGAGTCTTCATGGCCAGCCACTTCGACAGACACTACTGTGGCAAGTGCTGTCTGACATACTGCTTCAATAAGCCAGAAGACAAGTAAATGTACCAGACAATAAAAATCTGAGCTTCTGTACGGCTGAAGGATTTATTTCTGTGGCGCCGTGTTTCCTCTCTGCTGATCAGTGAGAAAAATCTGTGCACCTTTGGGTGCTGCTTGCCAGCTAGGGTGAAATACTTGGTGTAAAACTAAAGCAGCAATTTGATTTAAAGAATACTGGGTATCAGTTGTAAAAGGGGAAAAAAAACCAACACCCAAGCTAACCTCAGAAGTGGTGCCTTTAACATGAGATAGTTCTGATCTGAAAAATGGGAAATTCAGAGGCCTAGAGTCACGTTTGTAAATGGGTCAGAGCTAGAGAATGGGTTAGGGGAGAGCCTGGTGACAAAATGCAGGCAACACACTGAAACACTGCACAGCAGCACTGGGAGGGGAGGGAAGAGATGGCTCAGCTGTTTTAGAGCCAAGAGATTGTCATCAGAAGTATTTTACCGTGGTGGTTTTGCACACCTGAAGTGCCTGTAGTTACCCTGGTGGTTTATCCCATGTTCCAGTGAGGGCAGCTGGTTGCTTGACGTGACAGAAAAGCAGAACATTTTGATATAAAATGTATCTGAAGTGCTCTGATGTAAAGAACAGCTCCTGTGCATCTCTGAAAGTTCATTTAATATTAAGAGTTAAAGGCCAGCCAGGAATATAATAGATGTCCTTTAGTGTTCATGTGTTAAAATGTCTTTAAAATCCCGGGTCCCAGGAAGTTGTCTGTTGAACTTCTTTTTCTTCATAACAGATAATTTCATCTCCAATACTGAACTCCAGATTTTTGTCCAAACTCAATCCACAATCCATTCCCGTTTTTATTACCTGGACATCATCCTTATGGTGCTTCAGTGAGGATAAACATCCTACAAAGAGAAAATGCATGAAAGAGAGGCCACCACGAGCAGAGCAGTGGTTTGGTTTGCCCTTCCTGCAGGATTCATGTTTCACTTTGTGGCTCCACAAGGAAAGCAGGAAAATGTAGGAACTGGGAGTGCTTGTGGTAAAATGGAAGTCAGACACCAGATCCTTTTGGCAGGTAGATGCTGTGATGCTCCTCCTTCCCTGCCAGAGTGGGTGGTTGGAAAAAGGTCTGGGAACAATACACTGGTGCTTTGGTGGCCTTCCTTTCCATCCTGGACAGAATTCAGGATTTCTCAAGGATCCTTTGCTCTGACTTCCCAGGGAACTAGCAATACCTAAAAATCCTAAACACAGATCCACGTTTCATGGCAATTCCACTCACCTTTCCAAATAACATCCCTGTTACGGATTAGCTTGAACTTCATTTTTCTGTCCAGCAGCCCCTTGTGAACTCTGCATCCAGCCACTGGAATTCTGTTTTTTCCTGCTGTGACAGAGAAGGTGTCGAGAACAGAAGCTTCCCCTACAAAAAAAACTAAAGTTGAAGTCCACAGGAATAACAAACTGGCACGAGGTAGAAGCAGGCTGCGTTTTTTCTACTTGCCATGCTTTGAGATAAAAAAGCTACATTAAAGTAGAATTTGCCATATTTTGAGGCAAAAAAGTATCAATGAAAACTCACCTATTGTACTCTCCACCACAGTTGGGGGCAGCCTGCTGTTCAGTTCATCCTTCAAGTCTTCTATAAGTTTGTAGATAATGTTGTGAAGTTTAATTTTTATTCCCTTTTTATCAGCCAGCTTTTTGATACTTTCATTGGCTTTCACACTGAATCCAAATATTACACCTGATAAATGAAACAACTGTCAAGTGATGACTACAAGGGATGAGTCTTTGCACAGTTGAAGTGAAATTCTGCAGCACAGGGTACATTTTATTCCTACTTCTCTTTTAAGGGGGGCCCATTTCCTTCTCCCACTATGGCACATGGACTGCTACAAACCTGTCAAAATAAATGGCCCAAAAAAGCCCACAGAAGGTCCCTGATGACAGAGCTGGAGGCATCAAAACAGCAAATAGCACACACAGCTCATGTAAAGGACACTGACCTCTCTTTTTGGGCTGCAAAACAAACTTGGTTGTCCAAATAAAGCTGGAAGTGAATTCTAAACGATTCCTGCCCACCTGTGGGCTATGGCAGGTGCAGTGACCTCAGTCTGCAGCAGGTGAGAATTATGGGGTATGAACACAACAACTGACTCAGTCCTAGATCCAGTTGCCTCCCTGAGCAAAAGGAAATTATTTTCTAACCTGGTTTTCGAGCTTTGCCCTGTGTGAGCACCATAAAGCAGCCCAAGTGAAGAGCCAGAGTTCAACCTTAACAACTGAATTTGTGGCAAGAGCTTTTCCAGAGTCATTTCTCAGAGACTTTCAGCTTCCCCTCCTGCACCAGTCTCATGTTCAAGGAAACATTTGCAAGAGTCACAAAAATTTACCTTATTGATGCTGCTAATTACTAGTGAGAAAACAAATCCTGACTGAGGCCCACCAATTTCAGTAAATTAGTAATTTGAAAACTGTAAAATAATTTTTAAACACACACCATTAAATGCTTCAGCAAGACTGATGTCATTTTCAGTGATATCTCCCATTCCAAAGTAGACAATCTCCAGTTTGCATTCATCCTCACAATCATAGCTGTCCAGGATGTTCAGAATAGCTTCAACAGATCCATCCACATCACCTGCACAGATAAATGGAAGTACTGCTGGCTTTGTGTAAGTCACAGACACAGAAATACAACTAATGTGAACTCCACACTGTGCAATAGAAGTCTGACATCTGTCACTCTTACTGTATTTTGAGTAATATGTTAAAACTCATCCAGAGAGTCTGTTAATTCCACAAATAAACTGGATAAATACAGAATGGGCCAGAGGCTCTGCATCTGCTGTCACTGTCAGGTCAAGTTTGCAGATTTTCAACTACAGTCATTGCTTGAGTATCACTCAATGAGGTTAAACCAAGTTCTTCCTCTCCCACTTTATCACATAATTGTTATTCTTCTCTATTTTTGCTGATGCAAAATGCTTATAGCTTGGTTTTTCGGTTGTTTTTCATATATAAGGCTTTGTATATGTATATATATATATATATTTATATAGGGATTTATATGTATGGGTGAGTTCAGTTTTGCTGTTGCTCTGGGCTGCTGGCAGTGCATCCTCCTGACCCCTGGATGTTTCCTGATGCCCCTGCTCTTATGAGAGAAGTTCAATAACCAGCTTTAAACTGATCAAACTTTTGTTAACAGAAACTGTGTTTAGTTTAGAGCTGTTTCAGACTGAGATTTGAGAAGCACAGAACCAAAGGAGCAGCACACAGGCAGGGACAGCACCTTTAACTATTAATGACAGGGTGTTCTCATCCATCTCTGCTCTCTCCTTAGGCCTTGACAACATCAGATGCTTATTGGCCTTGTACAGTGCTGCCTTCCTCTGTCTCCAGGTCAGGTGGGCCAGCTTCTGCTGCTGCTTCTCATACTCCAACCTGTGCTCCTTTTGCTTTGCTTCGATAACTTCCAGATCCTTCTTCATCCTCTCCTGTTGTTCAACGTAGGTCCTCCAGGCCACAACTTCCTGTGCCCTTTGCTGGGCAGGAAGACAGAAACATTATCTTTAAAGCACTGCATCAGAACACTCTGCAATTTCATCCTTTTGCATCTTCTCTACTGGCTCAGCCATTTTCCTTTTAGCTCTAGGTTTTGCTGCACAGATGGCAGAGAATGAGACAAGAGCTTTTCCTCCCTGAGCTACCACATGACTCCAGGCCTATTTTTATAATATCTCTGCATTGCAGAAGAGATTTAATGTTCATTCTTTCAAGTGGTGTTTTTCCAGCTCTTACAACACCTATTTCAAGCTGCATTTTATGCATTTTCTTTTTGTCAGACAAGAGTTATGTCTTTAAAACACTGATCTCCTCAAGTACTGGATTGTTCTGGTGGAGATGAGGGCAGTCCAGCAGGGGAAAGGTGGAAAAGAAAGAGGCAAAATGCAAACCCTCATTCCTCTTCCAGAGCATCTAGCTCAGGCCCCTTAATCCCCACGCTCGACCTTCCATGGGATTACCCAGGTGATTAAAAGTTCTCACTTATTTTGTTCTTTCTGTACCTCAGACTCTACTTCAAGGATTTCATCTCCTGCTGAAGGGGATTCCTTCCAGCCCATGATTTCCACGGGGATGCCTGGGGAGGCTGAATCCACAGCTTTGCCATTCTCATCGAACAGGAAACGCACTTTTGCCCAGGTCTTCCCTGCAACCAGAACACAGCCTTTCCTCAGAGTTCCTCTCTGGATGATGGCTGTGGTGAGGGGACTAGTGAAGAGCAGAGGAGACAAGTAACAGACAAAATTCAAGTGATGTTTCTCCCTGTCTTCACAGCCTGTGTAGGCACAACACAACCAGAATGGATTTGTGATCCATCACAGGCAGAATATTCCTGTGATGATTTACTACAGCACACACCAAAATTTTCAGTGAGTTAAAAAGCCCCAAAATCTGCACTGTACTCTTCATTTCTGCAGATCAATGCAAAATCTGACATTTGTGAACCCAGCAACGGGACGATTTTACACATTAAGTGAATCCCCACCAAAAAAAACCTAACCCCAAACAACAAATCCCAACAACTTTGTAGAATTCAGTTCATTTCTAAAGAGGACAGAACACACCTTGTTCATAGAACCTGCAAATGGACTAAGATACTTAAGGGTAGAATACCATGTTACACAAAACTTGTCAAGAATTTTGTATGCATTGACTGTTACTTTCATCATTCCTATTTTTTAAATGATGTTTAAAAACCACATCAATTCTACCATTTTAAACTATTTCCTCTCACAGGATTCTCATTTCAGGGATATGATGAATTTTGCCCCATCAGGTTATAAACTCTTGTGTTGCAGAGCAGTGTTTCAAGGCTTTGGCTAGGAACACTGCAGGAAGTGTTGCAGTTTTATTTACTGAGTAAAATAATTGACTTTATTTTACAGGTCCCCTGCCCAGTGTGTCTGTGGTGTCACAAAGTGCTTCACTGAAGCTGCAGAGGTGGCCCTTGACTTACCCTTTCCCTTTGTCTTTCCGAGACTCAATGACTGTCCCCTCCACCAGTCCTGTGGCATCTGCCTTCAGTTCCAACATCTCTGCCAGAGCAACAGTTGCCTCTGCCAAAACCATCAGGTTTTCCCCCTGCATAAAACCACACAAAAACACACAGAGTAAAGGAAGTGCCCAAGCAAAGTGAGATCAGAAGTCCAACCCTCAGTGCCAAATTCCCCCATTGAAAAGTGATGACATTTAACAGCCAGGCAAGACTTCAGGACATCAGACACAAAACTGTTGGACTGAATTACCAGTAGAAAAATGAGATATTATTGCCTGCTGGAAGTCTGAGCTTCAAAATACATTTCAGTGGGTTTCAAATAATTCTGGCAAGAGCCAGTAGCAGTGAGCTCATGGCAAGATATCAAATACCAGGAAGAGAAGCATTTTATTTTCCAGCTGCCAAATAAAAATGCATTTCTCTGTACGTATTAGACACCCATGAACCATCTACCACAATCTCACCTTGAGTGCAGAAATATTTACAGCCTGAACATCACCTCCAAACTCTTCACAGACCACGTCGTGAGCCAGCAATTCCTTCTTTACTCTTTCAGGATCAGCCTCAGGTTTGTCACATTTATTAATGGCCAGGATAAGAGGAACTAAAAAGAGAACACAGTAACTCAGCACCAACCTAACCAAACCCTGCTGCTACCACCACAGCTGCCAGAAGAGGTTAGAGGAAGTTATGGCCACTTAGAACAGATCATCTCACTTGGTGCCTCTTCTCTGAGCAGCCATCGAAATCTGAGCTGCCAGGAGGAAGCTGGAGGAGTTATCCATGTAGAGAAGGTAAAAAAACCCCAAACAATGAACCCCTGCCTTGCTAAATATTTGTATTTTAGGATATTTTTGTATTACTGCAAGGTTCAGTACATTTTCAAATATGGCAGGGGATGATGAATGGGACTAGGACAGTTACTTCCCAAGTTCTGTGGATTCCAGTGCAGGAGGTTTTTCTGAGAGGTAAAAACAAGGTTCCCCAAGGCCCCCCACTCTGTACCTCCTGCATTTTTGGCGTGCTGGATGGACTCTATGGTTTGCTGCATCACTCCGTCCTCTGCTGCCACCACCAGAATGACAATGTCGGTGACATTGGTGCCCCTTGCCCGCATGGCTGAAAAGGCTGCGTGGCCAGGAGTGTCAAGGAAGGTGATCTTCTCCCCAGAAGGCATGTGCACTGTGAACAAATGGTCCAGCTTATCCTCAGCATCTCACCCGGCTTCATCTGATGTGGTGTAGGTCAAGCATCACCCCTCTGAGAGCATTTTAATAATAATGACATGCTCTAGGCAGTCAGGTAATTGTGGGCATGAAGGCCAAAGGTGCTGTTAAATCCTCAGGAACAAGAAAGTGTCCTGGGATTTTCCATAACCCACTATAGTCTAATGTCAGCTTGTGCAGACAATTCATTTCAAAGTTCCATGTACATAGTCAGGACAGGTATCAGCAACAGACACTTTATGTTATGGTTTCCTTTCTCACCATTTATGTGGCAACTTTTTTACCCCAATGAACGGGCACAAGTCAGGCTGCTGTGTGAGATGGGGAGGAGACTGTTACACCTGAGCACAAGGACCTGGATCATACCAATAAAAGCCCCAATGTGTTGTGTGATGCCTCCTGCTTCCATCGACGCCACCTGGGTTTTCCGCAGGCTGTCCAGCAAGGTTGTTTTCCCATGATCCACGTGTCCCAGGATGGTGACAACTGGGGGCCGTGGGGTCAGGACTGCTGGGTCTGCAGGAGGTCTGCAATTGCAGCAAAAATAGGGGTGTAAATGCCAAAAAAAAAAAAAAAAAAAAATTCACTGGGCCATGGCCACCAGAGCACTCGATGCTGCCCAGTCGAGGCTGCCTCCTCCCCAAACACCTGCAGAAAGAAGTGGAATAAAAAGAGCCAAAAAGAACAGTTCACAACTTGCCTCTTCACAGCATCTGTGTTTTGTCTTTCCTTTTCCTCTTTCAGTTTTGCTGATTTATACTTCATTCCTGACTTTTGAACAATCATCTTGATGTGGTCTTCATTTAAGATGGAATCTGGTTCTACTGAATCGAGGTTAATGTCTGTGTACAGCAGCGCTTCATAAATATGATCTGTAGCAAACATAAACACATTTAACAACTACATCCACAAAAATATGTGGGACAAAAAAATCCAACCCACTTCATCATTTTCTTTGTGCTAAGAAGTACTATTCACCAAGCAGTTTTCCTTTAGTTAGATTTATCTAGAAGTTGCCATTAATCCACGTACTTGCAGAGAACTTTTTGCAGATTTACTGAAAATTGCTACTCTCTTAGCTGCTACAATCTTATTTTTTCACTCAGGTATTCATGGCTTGCTTTTCTACAAACTCCAAAAGAGAAAACAACCGAAACTCATCTAAAGCAAACGGCCGAGGAGTGATTCAAGGAGGAAGGAAATTTGATAAATCTCATCATAAGCTCCTTTCTTTGGTTGTAGAAACACAGAACATATTACAGCAGTCTAAACTTGTTACAGGGAGCAATTCCAGACAAGCCTTGCCACTCCCAGTTAATCAAATGGCTGTTCTAATGAAACACAAATGGCTCCTGAACCCAAGATTCCTACTTTGGATTTTGGGCTGAAGCTCTTTAGCCACGAGTTCTTAACTCACAGGGGTCCAGCTCTGACAAACCAGGGCCCATTTTCCTTCTGGAAAATGCAGCATTTTTCTTCTGGAATAACAGCCCCTGGGAACTACAAGGAGCAGCCTGCATGGATCTGGGCCCTTTCTGCTGGAAGGGGCACCCAGACCTGGCTTCTTCACATTTAAATGCCTGGCCTGGTAATTTGGATGGCCCAGCTTCTTTTCTCTTTAGTCTGCACTGTGTCTGCCAACATTTCCTTTGGGATGGGTAGGATGGATCCAAGGGATTCCCAAGGGATGGATCCACAACCACTAAGGCCACTGAAGCCATCTTTGCCTTTCCCACTGGTGGGAGGGGTGTGGCAGATGTCGCTGTTTCAGACCCCAGAGCAGGCCACGTCTCACCTATGTCTTTGCCCATAGCTTGTGCCAGCTCCTCCACAGTCATCTTCTGCCTTATCTCCACTTCACCCCTCGTCAGGGGAGCCTTCTTTTTCTTCTTTTTTGTCTCCTACATGGAATTAGACACATACACAGGAACATAAACTAAGAAATGACTAAAACAATATTAAAAAGACAACGGTCTCAAGCCATATGAGGTAAACACGTCTTCTTTACTAAAACACCAATTGATTACAATTAATGAATGAGTCAACACATCATAATGGACATTTCAAATGTACTGCACACTACCCCTAATATTTCTGCATTTTTAATTTTTCAGAACAAGGACAAAAGTCAGTAAAACCATTTCCATTTTTGTTTGCAATTATTTCCCCCAGTGTCACCAAAAATTCATGATGCTGTTGGTCTAAGTCAGTATTTGAGAGGGAATGGCAAAAAAATTACATTAAGTACATTTTGTCTTATAGATTTGTAACAACTTCTCTATACTCACGAATAAAGTGTGATTTTCCTTTTTTATTTAAAACGTTCAAACTGAGCTCTTGTACTTTTCCCACACAAAGGCAGGGATTACTGGATGTCCTTAATTACCTCCTTTGTGGCTAGATGCCTGCACTGCAGTAAGGCAGCACTGGTTAATCTGTGTTTTGGCCAGAGCTGTGGATGCAGAAAGAGGGACCCCACGGGATGTGCAGACAACTGCACAGGCTTCCATTGTGCTCCACAGACTTTCCTGGAGGACAGGGCACGCAGCTGCAGGCAGGCACCACGGAGCTGCAGCAGATTTTCAAACCTCAGCAGCAAGCCTCGGCTCATTTCCCCACTGAAAGCACAAAGCACACATTGAGATCAGCCTCGAGGCTCAAAGATCCTCCTGCTCAGGATAAAATGGACGGGAACACAAGGCACAAATGTTACGTTTTCAAACAGGCTTCTTAACACTGGAAAAATTAAACTATTTAGGAACTGCTCCAGCTTTTCTGCTTCTTTCTGCACTTCATCTTTCCCCACTACCGACACATAGACCTACCAAGAGCTTACAGATCTTTCATCTCTCTCTACTGACCTCTGATATAAACTATTGATTCCCCTATTGTAGGTTCTTTGACATTTCCTACAAAAACCCCACATTTGCACTCCTCATGCTATGCAGAATTACCCAATGCCAGCGCTGTCGTGTGGTCAGAGACCTCCTGTGAGGCTAAGCCCTGGCTCAGCAATTAAGCTTATCCCACATCTTGTTTTAACCACCTTAACTTCGGTTTGAGTTGTTTTGCCAATTATCCTGTACAAGTCTCCTCCCTGAGCTTCTCCTTTTGCTCAGAGCTGCCAATTCCGCACTGGCTGCCACAAGCCTGGAAGTGTCCAAGGCCAGGCTGGACGGGGCTCCCTGGGATAGTGGGAGATGGTCTTTGAGGTCCCTTCCAACCCAACCCATTCTGTGATTGTCTCCTGCTCAGGGATGGGATCTCTGTCCCCTCCATGTCCCCTCTCACAGGTGTCCTTGTGTCACCCTCCCTGCAGCTCCAAAGGCAGGGAATCCTCTCAGAACGGCTGCGGGCCCTTTAAATCCTCCCTCACACCCGGATCCCTGCAGGAAGTGAGCGCATGACAAACTAACCAACCAAACCCAGCTATTTTGGTGGGGTTTTTTAACCCTACAGAGAACCTTAAAGCGGCTGGGCCGGTAACACCGAGGGAGCCGCCACAAGACACTGCACACACACGAACACCACAAGGTCAAGGCCACACTGGGCCAGCACCCAGCGGCGAAACCCACGCCAGGCTCTGACTGTGGGAAACCCTTCCCAGCAACATTCCCGCTCCTGCCGCTCTCCGTCGTTCTGGCCGATTAATACCTGTCAGCTGCAGCCCGCCCTCCCCGCGGGGACAGCGCCTTTCTCCGAGCCTCCGGGTCCCGGCCTTGACAGCCCGAGGAATGAAGGAAGGAATGAGGGAGGAAAAGAGGGAAGGAAAGGAGGGAAGAGAAGGGAAAACCCCCGCGTCCCCTCCGCGCCTCACGCCGGGCGCGCCGCTCTGTGCGCACGCGCCGCTCGTGAGGGGAGCCCGCGCGCACCGCGCAGGCGCAGCCGAGACCCTCGGGCTGCCCGGGAGGGGGCGGAGCCTCGGCTCAGGGGAGGCGGGACATGGAGCCCCTCGTGGGAGGCGGGAAATACTCAGGGGAGGCGGGAATTACCCTCAGAGGAGGCTGGACATAGATTCTCCCTCATGGAAGGCGGGAATTGCCCTCAGGGAAGGGGGACATGGATCCCCTCACGAGAGGCAGGAAACCCCCTCAGGATCCCCTCAGGGGAGGCGGGAATTGCCCTCAGGGGAAGGAGGGACATGGATCCCCTCACGAGAGGCCAGAACTCCCCTCAGGATCCCCTGAGGGAGGTGGGACGCTGAGCCCGTCATTGTTCAGAGATTTTCCGAGTTTATGCCCATTCTAGAGTTTTGAAACTTATTTTTTTAAAAACACCTATTTATCTATCTACACGCTTCCATTTGTTTTACTCCTTCCTGCCAGGAGACAGGAGCTTCTTCTTTGCAAAGCCCTCCCACTCACATTCATTCTAAAGCTTTAACGTGTCTGATTTTTAAAGTCCTTTCTAAATTGGCGTCTCTAAAAAAAAAGAAAAAATTAAACAGCAAAAGTTGTGCAAAGCGCATTAAAAGCATAAGAGATATTCTAGCACAGGAGGACACATTGGGAAGGAAGGGCTGGCACAGGAACACTATGAGGGCAACACATCCTGGGACTGACCTGAAAAGCATTTTATTAGAAAAACAGATTTTAGAAAGATGCAAAACAGTTACCAAAGTTTACTGCAAATCTTCTTATTGAGTTCATCTTCCACTGGATGCTGCCTGGAAATCTTGCTGCGTGCGGCTGCAAGGCTGTGGGGATTAGCGTGGGATCATATTTTATCCACATGTCTCTCAACCACAGAGTCATCCTGTTTTAATTTAAAGCTTATTACAGATCGCCCGTTTTTCTGAAGGGCAAACTGAAAACAAATAATTATTGATGTCATAGGTCAGGGCGATGGTTTGGGCTGTAGAAATATTTTCCAACTGTACGGCCATTAATGCTTGGCCTTGTCCCTTAGCTGCAATTCCTGATTACTACTGGAATAAACAAAAAAATTAAAAATATATAAATGATGCGGTTTTTGCTTTCAGGGTGTATCATGTATTTTGATCTTCTTTTTAGCTTTGAAAACCCGGTTCTCTCACGCCGGTGGGCGGGCCCGGGGCGGAGCGGGAAGGGCGGGGAATGGAAGGGAAGCGATGGCGGCGGAGCTGCGGGAGCAGCTGGAGCGGCGGCTGCGGGACCTGGGCATCGCCACCGTCACCGCCGAGCACCCCCAGGTTCGGCAGCCCCCCGGAAATCCGGGAGCAAAGCCCTGCCTTGCCACAGCGGGATCAGGGCTGAGGGATGAGGTTTTAGGGGGTTTACCACAAGAACCGATGTGGAAGTTCTGGCGGGGCCTGGCGGAATGTTTGGGGACATTTTTTGGTCGCTTTGGCTCCAGATCAACCCCCTTTCCCCCCGTAGTCTGAGGAGATCCAAGATGCTTTCCAAATTTTTCCAGCCACGTCATTCCAAGCGTGTGGAGCCGCGAACGGGAGCGCTCCCAGCGCTGCCTTTAAAGCGAGACACACGAGACAGAAAAGATTCTGCAAAGTGTGCCGGAGCAGTTCGTCACATTTTATTCGTGTTCTGGTAAAACTCCTTCATAAAAGGATACAGCTTTTAGGCCGAGTAGAACATTCAGTGTTTTCTAAATTATTTAACAAAAGTAGGTGCCAGCACACGGCTGGGAATCTAATGGGATATAGAGTCTAACACCGCACCGGTGCTGTTTTCCAGGTGTTCACTGTTGAAGAAATGATGCCCCACGTCCAACACATGAAAGGAGGTCACAGTAAAAACCTGTTTCTTAAAGACAAAAAGAAGAAAGGGTTCTGGCTGGTGACGGTCCTGCACAACAGGCAGGTCAATCTAAACGAACTTGGTAAAAAACTGGGCGTTGGAAGCGGAAACCTGAGGTTTGCTGATGAAAATGCCATGCTGGAAAAACTCGGAGTGGGTCAGGGCTGTGCCACGCCGCTCGCCCTCTTCTGTGACCAGGGAGATGTGAGGCTGGTGCTGGACGCTGCCTTGCTCCAAGGGGGCCATGAAAAGGTTTATTTTCATCCAATGACAAATTCTGCAACCATGGGATTGAGCCCCGACGACTTCCTGAAGTTTGTGAGATCAACAGGCCACGAGCCCATCATTGTACACTTCGATGAAGAGATTAAGTAGAGGAAGTTCATTTTCCTGCTACTACTCATAGATTTTGCAGAGCAAAACTGGTGAAAAATCTCATTACAAATAAAATTTGAAAAAAAAATGGCTTACTCCTTTTTCATTTGTTTCAATTATGTAAGTTTGTATTGTATGATCTGGTGAGAAAAAATACTGCCTTTCAGTTATTAGAAGTTTAACAACGTTCTTAAAAAGACATTTTGCAATCTACCACTAAGTAGCTAGTAAGTAGAAAAGGCATTATTTAAATACTATTATAGTGTTTGTCAGTAACTGGATAAAACTAAAATTTCCCAGGCATGGGACTGGCCTGGAAGGTTTAAACTTGACATCACTAGGAAAGAACAAATTCCAAGTTTTAGATCAATACCTGCACCCATTTCTGCCCTACTACACATCGCTTTCTTTTTATTCTTTTTACCTAAAAATACAACTCACTTACACTACAGGAAATGCAGGAAATACATTTGATTGTCATTTTTCAATCATGGTGTGCTGAAGACAGAAGCAGCAGAAACTCCCTCAAGTCCAGTAAACGTCCCATGGCAATGGGCACCCCCAAAACCCAAAGCCAGGGGAGCAGTGAGTGAGGGATGGAATCTGGAGGTGATGGGGGTGAAGGCTTTTGGATGCAGCCCAAGGAAAATGTCACTACAAACAATGCCACTGGGGCAAGAGCATCAGCACAGGCTGGGATGAACTGAAACCAAAACATCAATTAAAAACATGTAGAAGGATTTGTGATCAACAAAATGAACAATTCCTATAAACTGAGTATGAAAAATCATCATCTACACTAAGGCAGGTTCCCTCCCTCACAGCCTCGCCATGGTCTCCTTCATTGGGAAGGATGTGGCACTGTCTTAGTGACAGAACCCTTCACCAGGCAGCAGTTTGGGTTCTCCACCTCTGCCACACACAGACCAACCCCATCCATCCTGGCAGTCGTGTCCAGCGGGAAAGAAGTGACCAAAAAATGCTGCAGCTGTAGGAAGAGGCACTAGAGAGATGCCCAAATAAATGAGATTTTCTAGCCTGAAGGGAACATCTGGTATTTAGGAATACTGGGTTGATGAATGAGCTCTGGATTGACAAATGCACCCCATTGAAACATTAGGATGTGTCTTTAAAAGCAGTATTTATCTTGCTTCTCTCTCTGCCATTCACTCTCCCTTCCCCTGGAAGTTTTTTCTTTGTGGTACCCCAAAATACCCCCAAAAAGAATATTACATTTAACTTGCCAAGGTTTTTAAATCTGGAATGTTTTAAATGCGACAAATTGTCTGAAGGGCGTGCACAATCCTGGAATCTGCACTGCCTAAAGTGTGACTAACTTCATCCTCAGAAGGGATCCTGAGACTCATGTCAGCAAAAATAACTGCCAGGCTTCAAGTACTACATTTGGCAAATCTAGAATGATTTCTTTTTGCATTTACTTATGAAATCAGTGTCTTTTTTTTTAATAATAGTATCAAAATAGTGTACAGTTAAAAGCTACCCAGCTTTACACAAATCACACAGAACAAACTACACGTGGTCCAGAGAAATTCTGCTACAGTTTTATCAGTTTCCCTCCAGAAGAAATACTCACTGCACACATCACCACGACACCAATACCCTTCCAGTAACATCAGTTTCCAGAAAAAGTGTGTATAAATATACACACACAAAATAAGAATAAAAATTATTTGGTTTGGCATTTTAATAACATCATTAATAAATGTATACAATGGCAAACATTAAAAAAATCAATATGTAAAGGAAATTACAGTTTTAAATAAGAGCTTTTTAAGTTCCGTTTCACACCTTGGTACATTCCTTTAAGGCAGTTTTATTAATATCAAAGCATTATTTACATATAGATCATCAGCTACCCCTAAAAACCACACATGAGCTCCTTTGTTAGGCTGCATCATGTCCTGGACAAAATTGAGAAATAATAACAATAATCAAAGGTGTTGGGAATGTTACTAAATCCTCAGAGACTATCAGGAAAGTAAATAGAACACAGACATTGTATGGCGTGAGAACCTCCTTTGTAACCTGGAACTGGCAGTGCTGGGTTTGGGGTTCCTGGGGTACAAAGGGGGGGTGTGTGCTCCTGTGGTCCCACAGCTGCCCCTGGGCTTCCCTGGCACCCAGAGTAGAACTGTGAAGCTGCTCCCAAGTTAAATTTGATTTTTTTTAATTTCCCTTCAAGGGCACAGACTGGGAAGGTTAAGAAAGGAAGAGGGAAAAAGGGGAATTTGCAGAGCACCGAGAGCCACGTGAACTTCTCTGCAAAGCAAAGCAAAGCAAAGCAAAGAGCCTGGGAAGAGCTGAGCTGCTCAGTGGACAGGAGGGATCCCTGTGGGATGGAAAGGACACATCCAGGTGTGCTGGGGGCAGTCACACCTGCCCAGCAGTGCTCTAGGTGTGTGCCAGGGCTGTGACAGTGACAGTGAGGGTGTCCCCAGGCACAGGCCCCCACTCAGATCCCGGCAGCACGGGCAGCATTTGGCACTGCACTTTCCACTCTTGGCTCAATGTGCCAAACGGCTCAGGCTGGGGGGCCTGGGCTGCACCAGTCCCTGGCAGCAGGGAGAGAGGAGAAGGCAGGCACAGGCCCTGACAGGAGACACCTCCCTAACCTTTATGGCATCTGAACTGCCTGTCATACCCACTGTGCCCTCAGTACACATCCTTCAGCCCACTTATCACCAAAAAAATTTCAGAAGAAACTCATTTTAAGAAAGCAAACAGAAAATTTCCTCTTCTAAAGCTTATTGTGCATGCCTCTTTTTTCCCCTTTTTGAGAAGATTTCAAGCTTTTGAATCTGTTGAACTGCTTTCAGCAGTGGGGCTCACCTGAGGAAGCTGCAGGTGACACTAAGCACCTGTTGGACACTGGGAGGTGACACAGGGAACTCAACCCTTCATATGAGGAACAGGAATGTGCTTATTTGCTTTAATAAAATAGAACCTCTCATTTTGGGGCTCAGTTCCTGTCCACTCCCTCTGAGCTCGCTGCAAATCTTTCCAGACAAATATATGCAACCACCAAATGTACCAGTAACATTTGCTGACTTTAATATAAACCAATAATGAAAAAAATGTATCTAGTAAAAGATAACCTTAGAGGGAACTGATTATAAAATGCATATGATATTATTTACATTTCTTTTTGCCATCAAGAAACCTCCTAAGCCACAATCAGCTCATGTCAAAAGACAAACAGTAAAAAAAAAAAAAGAAAAAATTAGTCAATACACAAACATCGTAAGACAGTCTTATCCTGGAAATGGCATTCGTGGAAAACAGCCTTATATTAAAATAAAAGTTGAAGAAAAACCAGACAGTTTCCTGTCAGAAACATCTGAACATACATATGCAGAGTAACTGGGGAATGTGAAAAACACAAAGGACAAACAATGTCTCTATAATACCATTATCCCATGACTCCCACTTCTGTTAGTTACCGAGCTTTTCCATGGATGTAAACAAATTTTTCTCTTGCAGTATGCAACAAAAATCAGCATAAACTTTCTTAAGAGCAATTTCATGCAGATTATGCTAACCAAATAAGGCAGTGAAGTGCCAGTAGCTGTGAGGTTTTTGTATCTGTATGTACAGTCCATTTCAACAAAACTCTACAGCATTTCCTTTAGATTTACAGAAGTAAATAGAAACTGCTAGTTTGGGGGGGGTTTGGCTAATTATTAGCAGAAGCTTAAGCAAATCAGTGGCTAATTTCAAAAACAGAAGATGAAAGAAGTTTTGCTTTGTTTTTTGTTTGTTTGTTTTTTTTTCCCCTGGAGTAATTCTTGAGACCTTAAAATCCTTGGTCCTTAGGGAGATGAGAACTGTCCTTTATTCAGTAGATCTTAACAGTGCAATGTGCAATAATTCCTAAGACCATCTACACATTTTCGGCAGTAGACTCCAGTAGAGCTCCTTGATTCAAGGAAGGAAGGTAGGTAGGTAGGTTTTTATTTCTTGCCTGCTCTAGTCACGAAGAATGTAAAAAAAATCCCTTAATTTTTATTAATGATTCCTACAGTCGCTGTCTTGTTACTTCAGATATAAAGGCTTCACACTGAGATACTGAAGGACACTTTTCTCTCTGTGTTCAGTTGAAAGGCAGAAAGAGAAAAGAATGTAAGAAAAAGCTTCAGGTGCAGAGGCACAACACACAGAGTTCAGTCACTAACAGCACTAACAGCATGCACCAAAGGGGCTCAGGGAAGTTGAGAAGAGGACAGAACACCAAAAACAAGCTTTATAAAAAGGCAGATTCCATGGGGTACTGAATACTCTGACTTTTGTTCAGCTATTCTTTCAGATTTACCTCTCCCTGTCTAAAAACTGACTCCAGTACTATTTCTTAATGGGGTTTATTTGAACTTTCTTCTTCAGGAGATTGGAAAAATAAAAAAAAAAAAAGTCATTTTTACAGGCAAAAGGCTGAGCAGGATGAGGTTCCCTGCCCCTGGAAGAAGCTCTGGAGAGCTCTGGAGACCCTCCTGGCCTAAGGAGTGAGCGCGGGAGAAGCCAGGTAAGCAAGCAGGATTTACATCTGGTTAATGCAATGTGCTCTGGGGCTGAGATGGAATGCTGTTAGTTTGTTGTAAATGAAATTCATCTCATTTACAGGTTGGGCAGGAAACTCACCACTTGGCCCACAGCTCAGGTAGTGGGTAATAGAATTAGGAGCTTTGTTGCTCCCTAGACCTGCTTTTTGAATTTCTGCTTTCTGGGATAGCTTCCACATCTGCAGAGAAAAGCATTTCAGGTTATTCATTGTGTTTATCAGGACATGAAAGAAAAAAAAAAACCCTCATGCATCAAAACACATTCTACTCACTAGGAGAGCAAAAGGATACATAAACACTTTCTGGCTGTTTTTAAGAGGAAAGGACAGAGGAGAGGGACAGAAGAAACTCACAGCAAGTGCCTGCTCAGCTACACTCACTGACATTCATCTCAGCATTTACAACAGCCAGCTGTCATTCCTAAAGCCACAGTCAGGTATGTGTCACCTTCAGCTGCACCAACCCTACATTTCTGCACGAATGGAAAGCAAAAGGGCCATCACAGCTGACTGACCCTAGCAGAGAACTTCTTTCACTGGACTTTGACTTGCTGCACACTGACAGAAACGTCCACATTCAGTTCCACAAACCACAAAACTCTCTTTGCATGCAACAGCTTGAACATGCAAAATGCAGCATCTGAAATCACCAGTCACTGAAAGCAAAGCATCAAGCAAACCCTGAGCCAGGCAAACCTCAACTGTGAGCAAATGGCTGAGCCTGAACAAAAAAAACCTTTCTGGGCAGCAGCCACATATTTAGTGTTTGTCAGGGTCATGCAAAGCCCTAACTCAGCACTGTCCAAGGCAGCAGGATCCAAGGAATGAGCAAGGGCTCCATGTGTTTCACAGCCTGCCATGCACATGGCTGAGGAGCAGCAGGGAAAATGAAAGAATTCCACGGAACCTCCCACTATTTGAACACAGACATCCACAAACTTCTTGTTAAAGACCAAAAAGTTGAGAAAATAAAAAAAGATCCTTCTGTCCATGACAACGTTTTCTTTCTTTCCTATGTAACAAACAAATACTGGTAAGTCATTGTTCAGAGTCACTAAACATTCCCTTGCAGAACACTTCTGCTGCTGCCCAACTCAGTGGAGCAAAACAAGTCATTCTCAAGTCATTCAATTCATTGCAAATGTATAAAGCAGTGCAGAGGGAGCTGGACAAGGTTAGTCTCCAGCTCCAGCAGA
Source organism: Sturnus vulgaris (assembly GCF_052056855.1). Taxonomy (NCBI): domain Eukaryota; kingdom Metazoa; phylum Chordata; class Aves; order Passeriformes; family Sturnidae; genus Sturnus; species Sturnus vulgaris. The sequence continues at coordinate 5,894,150 of NC_142245.1, read as the reverse complement.
CTGGAGGCACTAGTGCTCCAGGACACTCGTGCTTGGCTATTCTATTGGGGTTTGAGAGGGACAATACTGGAAGTTTTTGTAGGTGTGACTGTGTGAGGACCTAAGCAAGAGGAAAATGCAACAGCACACCCGAGACTTCTGCAGCCAGAGCTGATCTAGAGCAGCTCCACCTTGTTCTGACCAGGGTCTCTGCAGGCACAGGGAGCAAAAGCCAGGCCCTGGCAGCACAAGACCAGGTTGTATGAAGTGCTCTCAGAGCTGGGATTGTAATTCCTTCAATAATTAATTGCAGAATGCCTTGTGCACACTTTGCTTGGGATACTGGCACTCTCACCTCCCACCTAATCCCAACACAACTGCAGAGGAATTGGAGTCAAATGGCACGACCCAAGCCCAGAACACTGGTGTTGCTCTGTGAGAGGGAATGTGTGTGAAATGAAGGTTATATACCCCAGATTTCTCATTCTTTTGCTGCTGAGATAGTTCCAGAGGGGACAGCAATAACTGACCCAGCACTGGGAGAAGGGAGAGATTTATCAGCCCAATGTGCAGACCTGGGGAAGGACAGTGTCACATCCTCAAACAGTCATTTTATTCTCCACAAACATTCAATATCCTCCAAAATGAGGGCTTCCCATCCCATACAGAACAAAGCCCTTCCAGACTCTCACATGGCATATCAGCTGCTCTGCCATGGATTCACTGCCCCTCCTTAAATAAGCACTAAGGAATTAAAAGTGCAGCCCACACAGTGGTTCTGTGACTGCCACTAAACTGCTGGCAGAATAAATGCAATTGTACAAAATGGAATGTGACGTGTTGTTTTCAATATATATTTTCAATTTTAATTATTTTCCCTCTAGCTATACTGTCATTCAAATTTTTGGTAATGTATTTTATTTCCCACAGCTGGCATAACCAATGTCCTCTTGTAAAGAAGTGCTCATGTCCAAAGCCTTGTGTAATTACAGCTTAAATCTGATACAACTTTAAACTCTGTTTAAAATTACTATTAAGAAGTTTCAAGCAGGTGGAGAAACAGTGGCACATTAAGTAATTACTCTTCAACATTTCTCTTTAGCTGCTCATCTGGAATTTAAGGAGTTATTTGCTGAAGGATTCATATCCTCCCATAACCTTGCAAGCAACTTTGTTATCTCTTCTTTTATTTAAATATGTTAACTTAACATTTTGTTATTTTGTTACACCATTTGCTTTCTACTATATCAGTGGTACTTCCCATTGTCAAGAAAAAATGAATTTCCACCATACTCGAGGCAGTTTTTTTTTATTCCTGTACCTCACAAGGAGCTGTTGTTGGACCCCTGATAAAAGCAAACACTTCACCACAGTTGTACCCACGACTGGAAAGACAAAGCAGACCAAAGGGAAAAGGTGGAAAAGGTCATTTTTTCATGACAAGTGCTGCGTATCATGTGACTATTTATCACCTCTTTGTAAGAATTATCATTTCTGTTTAGGATTATGAATGGTCTGTGTGTTTACTGCTCAGTATGGACAGTAATTAAGATTTACCGTGCAAACTAGAGGCACTGAATTATTCGGATTATTGGCACTTACTCCTCGTGCATTTATGCCACGACACGGCATAAGTGAAAAAGGGTGAAAAGACACTGAGATTTCTCCAAATGTTTCTTTCCATGAAAGAAGAGGAAAAAAAGAAGGTTTTTTTCCCTCCAAGCAGATGACCAGTGATAGCCCTGAGAGCTGGAGCACCACTGGCAGTGCTTGTCCCAGGAATGCTGTTCCCTGCGCCGTCCTGGCCATGCTCTTGCTTTAACATGCAGCGGTAACCGACAGGAAAACACCAAAATATTTGCAATGCGTGACAAATAAAAATAAGAGCTTGTATTATAAAGGCATGCAAAATATACACAGTGCAATTAATGTTTCATGCAGGCTTTGGTGGGGTTACAGTTCCACATTCAAACATGCCACAGTCCGCAGCCGCCGCCCGCAGGGAACAACCGCCCCGCGGATAAACCGGGAATGATTCCTTCATTGGAGGGGACTTTTCTCTCTCATCCAGTGGACATGGAGAACACCTCTATGGCACGTTGGGTGCATATGTGTTTAATTGCACAACTTTCTTTCATACACAGCCATACTCATACCACAGGGTCTGGTTATCTTCCGAGACCAGCAGCGGGGACTGTGCCTCGCCGGAGCCGGAGGCAGGGACAGGGTCTGCCCGCGGGTCCCCGGGAGCCTTTGGAGCAGCACAAGGCTGTTCCTGGCTCCTCAGCACTGACCTAAAGGCTGACACGTTAGCCTGATCAGCTGCTTTGGAGGCGGGTCTCGGGGGCAAGCCACTGATATTGCTGACTAACTCGGTGTTGAGGGATAAGAAGGGCTGGGGCGCAGCGAAGGAGCCCGCGCTGCCATTCCCAGAGCCGCTGCCTTTATCCCAGAACACGCGCGCGCTCGGCACAGTCCTCTCACGACAACCTGGCCTTTCCATCCTGGAAGGCTTGGGAAGCTCGCAGTTAGCTCCTACATGGCGCGGTGTTTGCGAGGGAGCTGCCTCCCCCCCGGCAGGCACACAGTGAACACAAGGAGAGGACACCCGCAGTGCCGGGTACTCACTGGAGCTGGGCGGAGCACTCCTGTCGGCCGGGGCTGCATCCACGCACACGGGCGGCCTACTGTCCTTAGACAAAAAATCATGGATGCTTGTCCTTCGGGTGGTTCCTTCTGCCGTGGAAATCACGCTGCTGGCACGAGGTAAGGTGGCGTAGGGGTTGCAGTCCCTGGATTGTCGCTGGCTCACGGTTGCTTGGATCTTTTCTTTCACGGACCGCGCCTTCCCCGGGGCGCCGGGGGTGAATTTGATTTGAGAGCTGCTGAAGCAGAGATCTTCAGCCTTCCGGAGGCTGGGCCTTACCAGCTGCTCTGGTTTAAGGGATCGTCCATCTGAGAAATCCACCGTGTTCCTGACACTCAGGGATCTGACGATCCCACAGCCAGCCCCTGGCTGCTTCCGCAGCTTCTCCCTCCCTGCCAGCTCCGCAGACTCAGACAAGCTTCTCATCACTTCGTCTAAAAGGTTCTCCTCACTTGCAGATTTCATCTGGAAAAACAGGAAACTCAAGCTTCTAAATTGCAATTCTTGTGGACATAAATGAACAACAATTCTACGAATTTTTTGGTTTTTAAAAAAATTTCTCAGGTCTCAAAGCAGTATTAAACATTTACGATGCGTACTTAAGAGTTCTCTGTACAATTCAAAAAAAAGAGTTTAGGTGAATAATATTCACACTCAGTGAAGAAAGACTGCAGTTGTTTTCAAAATGGTACCAGAGACAACTGGGGAAGAATTAAGCTAAAGGCATTAGGGAAATGCTCTGGCAGAAGGGTGGAAAGAAACCCCTCGAATACCCTTCCACCCAGCATGGGTCTATGAAAAGGGATTCTGGGATTTGTGAACAGCAGTGTGCCTGGCTTGATGACTTAGGTGGGGTTTCTTATTTTGTATTGCCAGAAGAATATTGTCTAGTGCTTAAACGCCAAAAATCCTTCTCAAGGAGACCACAGGTGAGAGCCATTTTAAGTATCTAACCAAAAAATGCAGAATCTTCTCCAGATCTGTGTCACCTGCCCCAGACAAGCCTGGATCCTCACTCCTGAGAGGCCCCAGTCACAGTGGTTTATCCTACAGCAGGACAGCCTACAGGAGTTTGGGCAGATCTGCTCAAGAAGCAGGGAGGCAGAATCGGGAATACCAGCAGAAATGAGGTGATCTGGGGCTTCTCAGAAACTGCCACTGATTCACAGAAATATTCCCTTCACATTACTCCTCTCAGATTTCAATAAACTCCAAGGTCACTTTTTGTTTTCCAGTCTTGTTAAGAAGATGAAACTGAAGCAGACAAGAGTCTGCTCAGGGAATGAAATCCAACATGTTCCTTGCTGCTGATGCAGGACAGATATGACACAGCTGCTGCTGGACTGGAAGAAGGCTGAGCCCACTCCAAGCCTGCAGTCTCACACACTGGACAGCTTTGTCACTACTGGTCAACTTTCCTACCCAACCCAGGGACCACAGGGCTGCAGAATTCCAGATTTCCTGCTGGTGGAACTGGACAGTGCATCAGGAGACCCCTCACTGCAGGTGTGACACAGCTCCAAGAAACCTGCAAGGAATTCCACTCACTGTGCCCTGCACTCATTCTGAGCCCACAGATTTCAGTGCGTGGTGAAACAGTCTCAGACTGACCTCACTCGAGTTGCTCTTGTTGCTTTCTTCCAGGAACTGCTGCAGGGTGACCACTTCACTGCCAGGGGAGCCCGTTTTGGTGTGTTTGCCACAGCTCTCAGGTGTCCTGTGCTGGAGCACAGGGCTGGACCTGGTGTGACCCTTCAGGTACTGGATGGGGCTGCTGCTGCTGCTGGACCAGGCCTCGTGCTCGTGGAGCAGGCTGAACTCCCCACTGCTGTGGCTCTGGGGCCTGCTCTGGCTGTTCACTGCACCTGCTTTGGGGGGAAGGCAGCAAATATTTCCATCAGAAATAGACCCAAGAGCTGTCACCCTGTATAACCCCACTCCAATCTGCAATGTTACCAGATTCAGTTAACATTCATTGCATTTAAAAGGACTAAAAAAAAGTCCAGTTGTTATTTTTTACTCTGTAAAACTGCACTCCCCTAACTTACCTTTTGCAGCTCCTCAAACATGGCATGATTTTTTTAAAATAAAAAACAGCTTTCACTTATAATCTGGGCCTCCACCTACATAATATTATATTCCAAGAGACATCTCCACTCTTGTTCAGCATCACTGAGAGGCACAGGGTAATTAAATGTTAAAGGAAATACAAAGGACTGAGGGGAAAGAAAAAGGAATGCTGCTTCTCCAAAAATTCCTGCTGTGACTCCTAGTTTGTTACAACTGGGACCTGAAGGAAGCACATGGTGTTAGATGCAAAATAAATTCCACAACACCAGCTCATTTTATTTGTCAGTAACCATGAATTGCTTGAAAATACTGATGGATAATGAAGTATTTCCAGCTTCATGTCACTCCTAAGATGTGAAATGAAGTTTGAACCAATATAAACTGTTTATGGTGGAAATGCCTAATCCGGTATAGACACTGGGGTGAGGAGGACCTCAAGGGATCTTTTACAGAAGGGAGCAATGTAACAGATCTAAAATAAACTATTAAAAATATTCAGCTAGCATTCATTCCTAAATTTCCAAACAAGCAGACACCATTTAAGTGATGAAAGCCATGAACATTAAATGAAGTCTTGAGCTGGCAGTGCTCAAGTCTAGTCTGTACAACAGCCTCCAGCTAAAAAAGCCACGAGATACAAAAATATATCAGGGTTCTTCACACAGAACATTTAGAGAATACTGATAAATCCAGGGATGTTAATAATCTATTAAAACCAAAACAGAAAGGTTTCCAGCATGAATCACAAGTGCAGTTGTACAGCACACAGCTCACAGTGGCAATGCAGTGCAGGAGGATGCTTGGAGGAAAAAAAAAAAGGAGCAACTTCTCAGCCTAAAAAGCTTTTAAAGTAATTTGGGGGGGAATTCTTATTTTGTAATGACGTTATGCAGGTTAGGTTTAGTTTAAAATAGTTGGTAACTTAAAAATTAACATCACCCTTTTTTTAATACTTATTAAAACCATAAAATACCTGTGCTTCTAATGTGGGGAAGGAAGGCTGTGAAACACTCAAGGAAGCACATGCTGTGCTGTGCAGTGGGAGTTTTTTTGGTTGTGGGGGTTTCTGAACCTCTACAGATGATCTTACAGAGAAAAGAATGGAAATGAAGCACGGATGTGAATTCACCCCCAGCATACCTTTGACTTCATGGAGTGAAGCATTGTTATTGCTATTGCTAGTGGATGTCCTGCCACTATCAAGGCTGGCTGGTCTGGAAGCTGAATGGAAAATTAGGAGACACCATGATGAACAACATTTTAGCAGAGGACACTGCACCTTCACATTCTGCTGACAGAATGCTCAGAGGATCATGCACGACCTCCCAGGCTCAACATGCCCATGGGAACAAAGTGGTTTCTTACAGATCAGAAAGCGAAGGAATTTCCAGGCGGTCCAAGAGGACACTTTGGAAAAGGGCACTACAGGAATAGCGAGGTAGAGAGCAGAGGAAAAGAGAGAGAGTGTAGTTTAGAATTGAAACGGAGAGCTCAGAGGGAGAGCAGGGCTCAGACAGGGGCATGCAGGGGCTGCTGTGCTCAGGTCACTTACAACAGATCTGACAGGGAACCCTGCACAGGGCTGGAATGCCACGGACAGGAGGAGCAAGAGCATCTGCACAGATAAAGTCCTGCACTCCTAAGCCAATACAAGGGAAATGCACTGTTAGGAGCCTCCAAAATGTCTGCTGCTTGTACTCACTGTAAATGTTTATAGTACAGTTAAAGCTTCACTTCTATTAATAGGCTATTTTTCACTTCAAAGCTTTGCTTGAAGGAACATGTAATGAGTTTATAAACTACAGCACATGGCAAATTTGGGGTTCGCTGAACAATAAACACTGAAAACTCAGGCCAGATTTGGACTTGATTTTTTAAGATTGAAATGCTAACTTCCTTTATTTACTATTAACTCCGAATGGAAGTTAAAACATTTTCCCACTAAAAGGGCAAATGTTTTGGTCCTGTTCAGATGCACTTCACAAATACTTCCTACCAGAGATACAGAACATCTGTCTGATGGAGTAGTTAAGAGAGAAAGGAGAATCTGAAGGAATGATACATTTCAGAGATATGAAAATCAGAGAGAGCATGCTCATTGCAATGACGCCATTCACTGCATTTTCACAAATTCATTAACATTCACATCAGACATCCTTAATTCACTTCATTAAAGCTCACGTCTTACCATGAACTCTCGATCCTGTACTAGAATCATCACTAATACCTTGTGGACTTACGTCTTCAAAGGATGTAGTATCTACACACAGAGACATAAAAGAAGATGTAAAATAAAATAAAGCGGAAAGATTATTAAAATACTTATAATTGGTAAAACGGTAAAAATTAAAGTATTTTTCAAAGCAATCCATTTTTACTTAGGAAACATTCTGTAGGAAAAATCTTGAAACATTTTATAACTGCAGTTATTAAACCAGTTCATTATCTGAGCACTGCAACTCAGTTATTAAGAATGAAAAACTTAAAACATTAATATTCACATAGTGCAAATATCACAGTGCAAAAAGCTTCTACCTATACCTTTATTATTTAGCAACTGCTTGGATCTGAAGCCTGTGGAGGAGTTGACAGTGGCAAAGTTGATAGCCGTAGTAGAGAAGGCCATAGCTCCCAATTCCTTCCTCCTTTTACCCGTGGATATATCATCAGGACCCTCCAGATGCTCAGAACTACCTGTCCATTGTCCTCCTGCCAGGACCATGGACTGCACCAGGTCATTCATGGCTGGGATGCAAATGAAAGCAAATGATCAGCGCGGGCAATGAACCTGCTGGGGTTGTTAATTGGCATTGCAAAGGTCGCACAGTTCTCTAAGCATTAAAGCGCCCGCAGCAGCCGGCAGGAGCAAACCACACCCCGGGTACCGCATGCACGGAGGGACAGAGGGACAGAGGGACGGGCTGGGGCTCCTGAGCCCAGGGAGGTGCCCAGAACAGCTCGCTCAGGGATCGCCATGCGCCAGGTGCTGTTAGAGGCTCCGCTTGCCGTGAGAAAATGGGATGAGCGGGGACAAAACGGGTGGGTGCTCCTAGAACGGAGTGCCAGCGCTCACACGGGATCCTTGTACAGTGCAGGTTACTGCAGGCACACTGGGGTTTACAGAGCAACAGAGAGAGGATCTGAAAAATACCACAGCTGATGATATTCACCTTTACTTCCCCACACTCGAGAAAACTGTCCACCCCTCATTAGAAAACAAAACGAAACAAAAGAAATCAATGCAGCATTCTGGCAACGAGAACTGATGAACACTCGCAGAGTGACAGACCACCAGAGAGCCTTGCACAATCTCCTACACTTGCTTTAAACAAAACAAAAAAAAATAAATAAAATTACAGTGACTTCTTAACAAAAGGCTTATGAAACGTGTCATTTAAAACTATTTACAAGTGCACTGTAAATTCATATACACATGGGGCCATGTGTATATAGACAGCCATGTATACAAATATATGCAGTCACAAGGCACTGAATGGATTATATGCATGTGCACGGCAACGTGTGTGTGCACAGCTGCACAGACATAAAGCATTCAGTGCCAAAGGTTTTTTTTTTTGTTTTTCTTAAAAAAAAAAAAGGGGAAGGGGAAAGAAAAAGTAAAAAGCTCCAGCTCCTTGTACCGTAGCAGGACTTGCACATCGCAAAAGAGGAGGAAAAACAGAGCGCAGTCCAGGGAGAGGTTAGTGAAAAATTAGTAACAGAAGCCAGTGTAGCCATTGAGAAGAAGCTGAACTGTCATAAATCTTACACATGGAGCGACGGTAGAAGGCCTTCATTTTGTCTTTTTCCTTCGGTCTGTTCCTCAAAAAGGGCAGTCTTTTCAGTGCACCCACTTTTATGTCATAGCATGAGGAAAAACGGAAACAGGGAAATGAAAGAAAAAAAGGGAGAAGAACAGATGGAAGTTAAATGTTGAAACTAAGGACAGAAATGAATGTCTGTGTTTAAGCTAGGTATGCTATGCTAAAAGCTACCATTCTCCTGCTTCTGGGTGATAATGAAATATGAAAAGTACACTGAAACAGGAAAACTTCCATTAATAACTCAGAAATGCACTGAAAATTACAGCGCAGAGGGCAACACAGTTTGAAGCTCTTGAAAAAATAAATGTAACTTCTTTGCAGATGATTACAGGAATTGACCACTATGTAATTTTTACTGTGAAAAATAACATTTTTTTGAACGGAAAGAAAAATGTGGAGCCAAAAAAAGCTGAAAATGAAAGCAACTCTACTCTAAGTAGCATTTCTATGTTAAAATATGCTCACATCATTATTTTTGGGGGCTAATAACTTCTGTAATGCTTTGCCTGCACATCTAAGAGGACACAGTCTTCATCAGTGCAGTTCTTCCATTTTCTGCTCAGTAATAATTTTGGTCATCTACTGTCCCATAGAAAACCTGCAAGGACCTTCTGATCAAAGTAATTTGTGGGCAGTATTTTGGTAAAATACCAAAATCAATCTGCTTCAAATGTGCAAATATTTTAGCTGAAAAAACACCAAAGGAAAAAAAAAAACAAAACAGCAAAAGAAAATCCAAATGTGAGTGTTGCTGTAACGTTTTGGGAGGGCCCAAGGTGAGTTAAAGTCTACCAGGAGAATTACAGAGTTAAAATTACAAATAGTATTAAAAGAGGGAGGAGGGGGAAGTCACGAGTTAATCTTGTCCTTGGAGTCAGGAACTCTGCATTAGGAACTGCTGACCTGCCCTGGGGAAGTCTGGGGGCCGATGCCAGGCACAGGAGCCACCGTGGAAAGATCCAGAAGGGGACACAGGATGGGATTGCCCAAAGCTGGGATTTCTGCAGGAATGGCAGCAGCTCTGCTTTCTGCAGGAGCATGCTCTGCCTGGTTTGTCCCTGCAGCCCCTTTTTGGGAGGTGTGTCCTGCTCCCCCAGCCTGGAACACAGCAGTTCTGTGTACAGAGCAGTGCATATATATCATATATACCATTTACAAGTGCACATGAGCTATCCTGGCAGGGAAATATTCCCTCTTCCTCCCTCTCCATCAGCTCTTCCTGTGTCTGCATCCACAGGAGCAGGTTCACAAACCAATCCAACCACAGAGGTCATTCTGTTCTATTTCTACTTTCTGTCATCAAGATGACACAAAAAAAAGAAAATTCCTCTGTAACTTCTATAATCCTTTACAGACAAAATAACCCTCTGTAATCCTTTATGGAAGATAACTGACTCCTCTTCACCAAAAACTCCTCAATCTTATTGAAGAAGTAACCAGAGGATGCTCCAGAAGTGTTTGAGTCATCTGTCCTTCCTGTCCAATAACATAGACCCCCTCCAAAAGGGCTGATTTATGGCTCTCAGCAACTGTGCCCACCAGGAACCTCCCCTGCAACCACTCATGTCCTGGAAATCCTGCATCAAAAAACAAAATGCCTGCACAAAATTCACCTCAGGAAATGTCCTGGAATAGTAATAATAATTAATACTGGCATGGCAGAGCTCCAGCAGAAATGAGCTGTTTTCAGTATTCCATTAACACCTTCTTGCTTTCTGAGCTGAGAATGAACGATGAGTATTGCAGAATTCCTCAGCTGACTGAGAAACATCCCATCTTCAAACTCTCCTGCTTGCCTGAAATCCTCTGGGGAATTCTGCATTAAAACCCTGACACTGTTTTGTTCATGCACAGAAAAAAAGATGAGACAGGAATCTTAAAAATGCCTTGGTATTGGCAAATGGAGCTCAGAACACTCCTTTTATTCCCTCTGTGGCACAATGTGCCTGCTCCTGGTGTTCCTAGTGGAGATGAGAGTTTACTAACAGCCCTAATTCCCTGGGAACTTGTTCACCTCCTGGCTGAAGTGGAAGACAGCAAATGATATCTGTATTTCTCCACAGAGAACAAAAATCCCTCTGCCTGCCCTAAGTTTTCTCTGGAAAAGCTCAGAATGGCTCCATCCATCCAGAGGAAAAGCTCTGCACAGGGCAGGTGTCAGATCCACAGCACGGAGCTGATCATTAGGGGTGCTCAGTAATTATTTGGGGCAGTACCTGGGAAGGAGGAGGCTGTACTTGCAGCAGCCATGGAAAGCCAAGGTGGAACCCTGCAGTCAGGAGCACACACCTCCTGCAGGATTAAGCTGTGCTGGGACAGCAAAAGCTCTCCAGGCACCCCCTCCTTCCCACAGGGATCAGACACAGGCTCTGGCCACGCAGTGAGACCTCAGCTGGTGCTCTCTGAGAACAGAGTAACCTGGTTTTTGTGCCAAGATCACCTTTCCCAGGGAGATAACAGCTCTCCTGGAAACATTCTGCATGACAAAGTGGCTTGTGTTGGGAAAACACGATCTCCATCACCAGCCACAAAAGAGGAAAAACTACAGATGTCACACACAGCAAACACTTTTGAAACCAGTATCTCTGACAGGGAACGGGGGTGGGAGCCCTGTGTATCCTGGAGATCTGGGTGTCAGATACTCAGTCCTGCAGCTCACAACATCGCTGGATTGTGCCAGGGAAGGTGAGCTGCCTCCTCAAGGACACTCAGGACATTTCACCTCGGCAGCTCCTGGAACCAGCTCCTTGCCCAGTTCTGGAGGTCAGGGTGGCACAGAACTCTTCAGCCAGCACAGAGAGCTCCAGCACCTGAGCACTGGCACAGACAGGTGGCACTCACACGTTTGCTCCCTCCTGTAGCTCCTTCAGTGCGAGCTGCTGCTGCCAAACTGCTTCCCACGGAAAAGAAAAGCCCCCAAATCCCGGGATTTAGGACTTACAGTCACTCTAGGAGCAGAAGAAACAGACTGCAAAACGTGCACCATCATCAGCCCTTGTCACACTGAGATATTCTCTCTGCTTTGTGAGGCACAAACTGTCTCAGATCTCTGTGTCAGAGACTGTCAGAGCTGAGCTGGCACCAAACACATCCGAATTCTCTCCAAAACTCTGGTTTCCATGGCGACACGTGTAACGGAGGAAGGTTAGGATCCGGAATTAGATCAGCCCTTCCAGTTTGTGGATAAATACACTGGGATTAAGGGAAACATGAACAAGGTCCATGGAGTAGAAAATTAATGAGGTTCAAACCTCTTTTGAGGCTCAGCCACCGTAACTGCAGCCGTGGCTCCCCAGGAGGGTAACTGCACACTACAAGGTCCCAAGGATCATGCAAAGAAAACTGTCACAGAAAAAGCCCTTCCAGAACACGACATTGCTGACACAGATGCAGATGGGCTGAACCACAGCGTGCACACTCCCGGCTCCCACTGACACACATCCAGGACAGCTTCAGTCACTCCCCAGTTCCACACCACTCTGGGTTTGGATGTAAAAGCAACAGTTGCTTTTTAGGCAAGTTTCAAAGTACCTCTTTTGAAGCTTACACTGAAAAAGGCTGAGCTCCCCAAAGGGCTAAGTTAGTAAAAAAAGTGCTAAATGCACCCCTGAACTATTTTCTTCAGTTATTAAAAAAACAGATCTGATTTTAACTTTTCCTGAAATAGGGTTTTTTTGGGGATGTTTTTGACTTTGACTAAGCTTCTGTAAGAAGCACAGAATAAAAAAAAAAAAATTAAAAAAAAATCACATCACAATGGCTGTAATAATTCACAGCTGGCACAAACCCCAGACCTGCTGTCTTTTGAACCCCAATACATCACATTTAAAAGTAGCAGTGCAAAGGCTGGAAGTGACTGTTAATGCACATGGATTCTGATGCTTTTACATGCACAGCCAAAATGCTTTTGGTGCATAGTTATTAAATAGTACCATCACATCCCGATAACTTGGCTGCAATTGTATCTCTCAAGTTGTGAGAAACTGGGCAGTTCATTATTCATGCCAAGAGTGAAGAACAAAAAACACAGATAATAAGCAATAATAAACAGAACCTGGCCTTATATATCACAGGCACCCTAATGGGATGGCTATCAAATCGTTCAAGTTCAGCAAATTGTGCCTGGAATACTCTAGCTAACCACATTTCTCTAAGCCCTTGTTCTCCCTCTCAACCACTTCACTCCAATTTCAGGACCAATAACAATTCCTGTATTTTGAACAGGTTGTGTTTCTACATTAACACTTCTCGTTGCATATCCAGATTTCATCGCTGGTTTTGTGAGATGCTGAGGGAACACCTTCAGACAGAAGGCGTTTTCAGCAACTCAAGGATGTTAGCACAGCCACAGCTTGGAAAACACTTCCAAGGCAAGGGGAAAGAGTCATGCTGGGACAAGAGGGAGAAACAAAAAGGCTCCTTGTGCTGACACCTGGCATTCTATCCCAAATCCTGCTCACCTGACCCAGCACCAGTGCCTGCTTCATCTTACCCAGGCACTGTGAGTGCATTTTAACACTTGCATTTTGAGATACAGAAATGCTCAAAACTAGTTCTGCCCAAACACTTCAGGGAGTTTGTAAGAACTTAATGAATTAATTAATGAATGAATTAATGAATTAATTCAGGCTTCATTCCTACAGACTTCAAAGCGATCTTTACAAATCCTGCACAACACGCAGACTTTTCCAGCATTTCGCCAAGGTTTATTCACGGAGCCGAGCTGTTTGCAGTACTCACTGCTACTCTTTTTGGTGCCCAGGGTCTGCCCATCCTCCAGGGAGTTGGAGCCCACGGAGGAGCTGTCCTGGCTGTCCTGGTGGGGCAGCTGCAGGAATCCCTCGCTGGACTCGGAGCGCGTGGGCGTCAGCGTCACCGACTTGAGGCGCTCGCGGTTCCCGTCCTTCTTGGACTTGATCAGCTTCCTCATCTTCAGCGTGATCCAGTTGCCCCTCCTGCCATCAACAACACAGCACATTCACTGCATGTGTAACACACTGCTCAGGCCTGCAGAGCCTCCTCATTGCTATTCAAGGCACAGATGTGATCCTGATCCCGATTTTCAGCGGGAACAGAACAGGTCTGCCATGCTTTAGAGCTGTGTTTTATTCTACATCATGTGCATCAGTACCTTCTTGGTGGAGATGGCTCGTAAAATTTGTACTGATCCATTATCTTCTCCTCCAGTTTCTCCTTCTGCCTCCTCAATTCATTTAGTTTGTCACTGCAAACAGAAATGAATGGTAATTTATGCTTCAAAAACGTATACAGGGTGCGGAGGCAGCACGTTCCTCTGGGAATCTGTTATCTGAAAATTGTCACCTTTTGTGGGTAATTCTTACAAAGCATTTGATTCTTATTGAAAAAGCAACAGATACAGCAAACAATCTGCCTCAGGCTTGACTTCGTGATACAGAATGGAATAAGACTCCATTTGCCTTTATTACACATTCCTCTTTTTTAAATAAAGTGCTGTATCATTTAGAGAAGCACATTTTCTCTTCTCTCCAGTCCACAGATCTACAAATTAATCTCCAATGTATGTAGACTTGTGTATGAAGGGATCAATCTACAAATACAGTGATTACAAATCTAAACTTTGCCAGTAGTAGAATGAGGAATAAATACGTTTTTATTCCTCACTTCCATCATCAGTAATGAACACGGTTGTTCTGATCCTTTAGAACTACAAGCACCATGTTCATATTTTGAGTTATCTGCTTTGCATTTATCACTGAAATTCTTATTTTAAAGAGAAGCATTTCAGAAGCAGCACATGTCTTAAATTCTATATATAACAGAAGCTTTTTTTAAACAATGCAGGTATTGGTGGCACTGCCCTAATCACAGTGATTTCCTTGTTTCCACAACTCACATGTACTGCCTTTGCTCCACGTGGAAGAGATCCTTGCTTTCCATGTTCTGCTCCAGTAATGTTCTGTTCTGCAGCATTAAGGTCTGGATTTGATCCAGCAGGTGTCTGTTTTCCTCCTCCAGGTTTCCTTTAAGTTGGCTGAGCAACTGTTAAAACAGATGAAATTGCCCATGCATTTATATGTGAGTATATTTTATACACAGATCATGAGATTAACAAGAAAATTTAGGTCTACAGAGGGATTCTGAGAGTCAAATCAAACCCAAAATTAAATCACAAATTAACTGATAAAAGCCTCTTTGATGCTTTAAATAATTTAAACCAGTTTCCCTAAGATGAGCCTGAAATTGTGTATTGCCTGTACATTAGGTAAATTAATTACTCTTTGGATCCACTTCATTATCTATAAATGATTGATACTCCAGCACTTCATACGATTTTATGAACCTATAAATACAGTTATAAAAATATTCCAGCCATTACAAAGAGCAGAATTCCCACGTACCTCACACTGATTATTTAGTTTTGTTGATGTAATATCCAGTTGCTGGTACTGTTCTTTGAGTTTGGAAAACTCTGCTTCCAAGCGTGTTTGCTCCAGTTTGGAATTGTTCAATAATGTTTTCAGATTCTTGTGGTCAGTTTGGAGCACTTCATTCTCCCTCAGGAGCTGAGTGTACGTGTGAGTGAGCCTGGGATGCAGAGACATCATCAAAGAGTGCTGGAAATGAATTTGTTACCCCCACTCCCTCTGAAACATGACATTTCCAACTAGTCCATAAAACACACACACAAATTCCTTACTGTCACATCCTGTAAGTTATCCCAGCCTCATTTTCCTAGGAATGTGTTCTGCCTTTGAGCCAAGCGCTGTTCTCTGTGTGTTTAAATACAAAGCAGCATCTCTACATCACAACTGCTTTTAAGATGCCACTTTCCAGAATAAAAGAATCTTACAAATCAGCCAGGATTTCTTGCCAACACAAAACAGGAATGGCCCAAACTTTAGGAATCCTGGAGGTTACACACATCCATTCCTGGGCTCCCTTTGTCCCACTTATCCCCTCAGGTTATAATGATTATTTTTGTGGGATGGTGAATATTCAGAATAGCAGCACCTGGTGTTGAAGGGATGTGAAGAACACACCACTTGTTTAAGCTGCACTGGCAGGTGCTCCAGTGTCACAATTCTCTTTACCTTTCATTTTCATCCCGAAGTTTCTTATATTCTGCTGCCACACTCTCATGTTTCTCACTTTGCTGCAGCATTTTGTCCTGCTCTGTCTTGAGAACCTTCTCCAGTTCCTCCAGCTGCACTTTCTGTTTCAGCAACTGATTGTACCTGCAAAGACAAAATTTGTGGAATGACCGGAAAAAAAAAAAAGGAATTTTGATGAAACGGCCTGTTAAAGTTTAAATCTTAGTGATTAAGCAATCATGATTTTATTCATGCTATTGTTTTATTAGAGAGTGATTAATGCTGGCAGCATTTACCTGTCCTCCAAGTCCTTGTGCTCCAGCTCCAGGTTTTTGTGGGCAGCCTTGAGGCTGCCGTGCTTGGCGATCAGGGACTCGTACTCGGCGGCCTGGCGCTCGTGCAGCTGCTCCAGGCGCTCGTGGTCCTTGAGCAGGGCCTCGTGCAGCCCCTTCAGGTCCTCTCGCTCCCTGAGCACGGCCTCGCTCTCGCTCTCCAGGGCCGACTGCTGGATCTGCAGCTGAGCGTTCTGGTTCATCAGCGACGTGCTCTGCGAGTTCAGCGTGGAGTTCTCCACCTGCAGCCAGCAACGGGGGCACGGCCCGGGTTATTCCAGCTCCCACTTCAACATCTCCTGGGTTTAACCCTCGGAGACCTTCTGGTTGTTCCACTGGCAACCTTTTTGCTGCCATTTCCCTCCAGCACCAAGCTACCTTGGAGAAATCAATCACCAGCGATCCTAATAAAAGCCCAATCTGTGACATGACTAAAATAAAAGCAATTTCCACACTGGCATGGAGATTTATTCTTAAAAAACTTCTGTACTGTCACCATAAATCTTCATGGTATCCATGCACAGCTTCGCAGCGAGAGTTCCAACAGGAAAAACAGCACCTGGAAGGAACTACCCATGCTCTGTTCTGTGCTCTTTTGTGGAACTGCAGCAGTTCTCCAACAGCTGTCCCAGAACAGCATTAATGTGTATTAATATACTAAAGCCTTCAACATTAGACAGTTCAAAAAAGCCCCAACCAACAACTCCACTTTTTGTGCCTCTGGAGAAATCCCTGGATATCTTAAAGAAACGGTGCTTGTCACCTGACCTGTACCAGCTTCCTTTCTCTTTCCTGTTCAAGAGATGAAAACCACAAACTACTGAGCCTTCTAATACCCTCAGGGTATCTATTAAGGAAAAAAAAAATTTCCATCTCTCACTCCAGTTCCCGCTGTTACCAGGGAACAAATCCCTTCGTGCTGGAACTGCAGTGCTCTTTGTTACAGATGAGAAAGCTGAACCTTTCACTGGAAATGAAGTCATGTCTGATGGCATGGGTGTGCTGGGAAACTTCCCAGGCTGAATCTGAGTTTGGTTAGGTCAGAATTCCCAGTTACCCTTTTCAGACATCCTTCCCCTTGGCTGCTCCTTATGGCTATCAGGAGGAAGAGAAGAATGAGCTGCCCAGGAACAGTTTTGGCACAGCCCAGCTAGAGCAGCTCAGTCTGCACTTCGGATTTAGCCAACAGTTCATCACTTTGACTTTCCTGAGCATATTTCAACTTCCACTTGGATTTGCAGCTCATGGAGAATTGTCTTGCCTGAGAGGAATGGCCTGAGCTGCTGGGCATGAGGCAAAAGAGGAACTACAAAGATTCCTGGGTTTTTTTTTGATGAAGGGAATTACCAAGTACTCAGAGAGCTCTGAATCCCAGCAATCCCCTCTCAACAGGTTAAACAGGATATTTCCATGCCACATCCACAGGTTTTTAACAACCAGAGGAGGCACAGGGTGTGCACCCATGTCCTGTTTCATTATGGCAGCAGAAAGGGCATCCATGGAACAAAAATGTTCTGCTTCCCATGAAGAGCCAGGAGGAGACTTCAGGCATCCACCAAATGCATTCATTGTCTCATTTAAACAGCCCTTGACATCTTGATTTCCATCAGCCCTCCATCCTTTCTGACTCTCTTTACTATTTCTGCTGCATTGTGGGGTTTTTATCCCCTCCTGAGGGAGTTTTAATTCTTACAACTTCAAAAAGTATTACATCCATTCACAAAAATATTTAAAGAAACAAGATGCATATTTAATAACCCTATTAAACTATAAGGGCAACATCTGAATTTTGGCCAGAAGAGCTGTAGGACTCTGGGGACAACCATTTTTATGATTTCCATGGTCACACAATACATTTTTACTGCCTCTCAATTATCTGAATTCAGGTCTTCACATATATATGTAGCTTTCCATTTTCTTTTGGTTTTTTAAAGATCTTCTATTGATTTGATTATCCTCCTAGGTATGACTTTACTTTTATTTTTTTAGGTATTTATAAAAATACGTAAAGTTTATTAGAATATGGTTGGACACACTTCTCTGACCTAATTTAGATGTATAAACACAATAAAAAAGCCCAAGGTATCTTGGAAACCGGGTAAGAGAATCTACTCTACTTATAAGTATAAAGTCAAGATTTTACATTGGACAAGGGATTAAAACCAATTTCTAATTCTTCATCAGCAAACAAACCATTATTTGACTGCTGAGTGCAGATTATTTTCACATCACCACCACCTTTCCCACGTCCCTCCAGGAAGCCAAATGTGATTTTAAAGCTAACGACAATGACATAATTTAAGTTTTCCTTGGAAAAAACCACCTGATTTTATTTCTGAGAGCAAACAAAGCAGCATTACCTGCAGCTTGGCATTCTGAGTTTGCAGAGTCGTGTTCTGCTCCTGCAGGGACACAGTCTGTCTCTGCAGGGCCAGGATCTGGGCCTGCAGGTTGTTGTTCTGTGTCTCGAGCTGCTTGAGCTGCGTTTTCAGCGCCTGCTTCTCCGCCTGCAGCGTCGCGTTCTGGGGGGTTAAAACCACACAAAAACCTCAGCCCACAGAGGCCCCAGCAACTCCAAGATACAACAGAAGTGTTTCCCAGACCTTAGAAAGCAGCAGGACTGTGCAGAGATTTACAGGGTGGGATAAACTTGCAGAACAAACACACTTTGGGGGGATTTATCACCGGCAAAACAGGTAACAGATGTTGCACCTACAGAGAAACAGGAGAGGAACCTCCAGGACAGGGATTATACAACTGGGATTTGAGAGAGAGCTGTGCATTCAAAAGGGCAGATTCAGGTTTTCACATTTCCTTTTGAAATGCCTATCAAGTGCTTTATGGAATCCCACAGAGCAGAATCCAGCTGCTACATGCACTGTATTTAATTCTTGGGATGGAAACGAGGTGATAAATTCAAGTGTCTTAACAGCACCCTCATTTGCATCACTGGAACAGCTCACCACAAATGTTTACCACCAGAACGATATTTAAAACACATCTTACATTCCTCTCCACCTCGATTAATCTATCTTTAACTTTCAATAATTCTCTTGTAGTCTCCTGATTTTCTTTCTCCCACTTATTGACAGATTGATTTTCTTCTCCACTTCTTGGAGGAGAATTCTGAACCATCCTTTCCTCTTCTTGTCTTTGCTTGAGAGCTTCATAGTTCTTCTTCACCTGGAATTATTTAGGACAGCTTAGGTTAGGGTTACAATTTTCCATTTTGCATGTCCAAATTTATTAATTTATTACCTGACCATGCCCCTTCTCAAAGAACAGGAAGTGCTGTTATTGTATTTGTAAATTTGGGTTTTTTTACATGTTTGGGGAGATGATGCACGAATTATTTATGGATATGGACAGTTTAACCCCAACAAACAGCAGACCTCCATTTTCTATTTTATTTCAATGTTTCCAACTGTATCCCCCAACTTTTATACTAAAATTCTCTAACCAAGGTAAAAGAATTTCCTTTTCTAACCAATCTACTCAGGCTGCTCAAGGTAGGCCAGAAAATGTAGCTGGAAATGACATCACAAATCAAATCAACTTCAGATTATTTATCCAGCTGATGTTTTCATGGCCAGTGAATAAACTGAACAATTTTCGTGTGATTTCAACACAGTCTAAAAAGCTTTCACCCCTTTGTCCTGCTTTCCATCACCTGAATGATGCTCATTTTTTGCTGTCTTCCCCAGAAAGTGTAGAAATAACAACAGCTCATTTAATATTAATTTCTATTAAAATTCCCTTACTGTTTTCAGTTCCTGACGCAGCTGCTGGTTCAGATTTGTTGATTCTTCCAAACGAGCCTCCAAAGCAGCAATTTTTTCTTCTTTTATTTCCAGAGACTTCTTGAGGGTGGATTCTAATTTGGACTCCAAAAGTTTGTACCTACTGGCCAACAACAAAAACGAGTCTGTATTTTAAATAATTATTCCAGGTACTTAAATTCTAAAATGTTCTAGAGCAGAGTCATAGCTACATTCAAACATCCCTGAGTGCTGAGGTCAAAAGTGTGAAGACACCTCAGCATCCATAGCAAGTAGAATGAAATAAATAACCAGAAGATAGTTATCAGAACAATTTTTGACTCCACATTTCTTTTAAAAGATGTTAGACCCAGCACAAGACCCATTCAGGCCCACCAGGGGGGTGCTGGGTTTCTCTGCATCATTAGTGAGTGGTGCCTGCACTGCCCCTGGCTCCACTCCAGAGAATCCAGCGGGGACCTCCACTCAATTGCAATGTGAAGAATTTGGAGAGCAGGATTCTCATCAGTTCCCATTTCCAGCCAGCTCCAAAGGGAAGGACAGGGAAGGAGATGGAGCCCAGAACTGTGCAGGTGCACACTTGTTTAGTGCATCAATGTGCAAATTGCTCACTCAGCCCAGCTGCTGATATTTTGAGACTGTCGCCACCCTTGATGTGCAAAGCTTCCATTTTTAACCATATTCACGATATTGTAGGGAACCTAAACCTCCCAAAATGTCAGAGTGAGAGACAAGTGGTCAGATTAACTGTATTCATTTAGAACTGGACACTCATTATGGGAAATACCAAAACCCACACTCATTAATCACTTCTGAGCAGCTCAGAATCTGGAGAACCCCCCACTCCTCCCCACAGCTGGATAAAATAACCCCAACCACTGCCATCTCCCCTTTCCAGTCCTGGCTGCTGAAGGATCCCTCAGTTTAGTGACAGGAATAAAGTGCAGGAGACTCCTGAATGGATAACAGCATCAGATCCAGTCAGGAACTGGAGCAGAAGACCCATGGCAAGAGAATTAATAAGCAGAAAGCTGTCCAGTAGCATCATGCAGCAGGAGGAGAGTCTGAGATTTTCAGATATGACAACCAATTCCCAAGGATTTACAGAACAGTAGGCAGCCTGGGACTAGTAGAATATACAGTATTTCACCTTCCTGAGCTGAAGAACAGATTTGGCTGCAAGTAATTCCTGCTACTGAAAAATGACACAATTCTATAGAAAACAAAGGACAAAAAATAGTAATAGCAGAGATCCAGTATCTACTTACACTTTGAGCAGTGAAAAATGGTATGAATTTTTTAATATAACTGCAAGTTGGGTTATTTTGGATTTAGAATCAAAATCCATAAATCTGTTGTCCGAGGACAGCAGGCAAGAGAAAATGGAAAACACTTCCAAGTCCTAAAACGTGGCCAGTTTAGACCTCAACAGAAAAACTCTAAGGTGCTACCAAGATCATTTATTAAAAACCACAAGCAGCTCTTTGCAATCAGGAGGAGGAAAATGGTACATTTTTAATTTCCATCATCAAAATGACAGAGGCAGATGAAAAACTAGACTGAGAAGTAATTGTATCCCTAATGAACCCAGCTGGTAATGACTCACCTAAGTATTGTTATGCAAGGAAAGCAATCCAGGTATCTCTGGGATGAATGAAAAGGTTGAGAACAATGGAAAAATCAGGGGATTTATTGGCAGAACAAAATTTCAAACCAATGCTAGTTTTCTCTTGGAAAACAAACACTGCCCTTTCACGATGCTCCAGCTCTATATGGAGCATGGGAAGAAGCTCAAGGCAGCAGCAGAGCTCAACCACTTCTAACCCAGAACTTGATTAAATGTTGCTCCATTTGGGCTTCATCTAAGTTTAAGCTTCCCCTTGGATCAAGGACTGGTGGGTTTTTGTTGGGTATATTTATCTAAGGACATATCAAATGCTTATCAAGTGCTTAAATGAAATGCTTGAATCAGAAGAAATCCAAGCAGTGCAAGTTGTGACAGCTTTTCCTGAACTCCTCTGGGAGCACAGAAATGCAGCTGAAAGGCACCAGCACAAACCAAGAGGGGGACACAGGAACCTGGCACCACCCCTGTGACAGAGCACTGGGAAAGGGCAGCTGCATTCAAACCCCAACATTTGGGCTTCTTTGAGTTCCTCTGGACACAGAAGGCCCCAGATCCATCCCCAGGTTCATGCCAATCAGTTGTAATAAGTGATCATGACAGCAGAACTGCACTGGGAAGCCAAGCTTGGCTGGAAGCCCACACCAGTCTGCTCTGCTCCTGCCACCCATTCCCCCAAATCCCTGCAGGGCAAGGCAGGGCAGGGAAAGGCAGCAGAGGAAACAGATGCCAGGGCAGCAGCTGCTCCCCAGGGGCAGGTATGGAGGAGGGATGGAGCCACCACCAAGTTCTGGAGCCACTCAAAAACTGGGTATTTCCCAGCCAGGGAAAGTGGGAATGCAGCTTCCTTTAGGATGGAAGAATTAGAAGGAAATGGTTGCAAGGAATGAGTGAGACAGTTTAAGGTAATCACTATTGATAAAACCCATTTGTGTCAGACAGGCAGACAAAAAGGAAAAAAAACCCTACTTTGAGCTAATTATCTTTTACTGGTACTGTTGCTGCTGCTGACTAGAGCATAAAACATTTTAATTATAATTAACTCTATCTCCTGACATACTTCAGTGAGTCTCTTAGCAACAAAAAGTGGCAACTCACTGTCACAGTCAGCTGAATGTGAAAGCACATCAGCTAATTCATTTCCAAAAATATCGAGTTCCTTTCTGGGTCCATGAGTGTGCCTTAAAAACCTCAGAGCATGCACAGAACCAGTCTGCAAAACCACTTTATGAATAAAAAAAAAAATCCTCGTTTGTCCTCTTTGCCACTCTCACCTGTCATCACTGCTCTGCTCATCGTGCAGGAGACGCTCCTTGTTCAAGCCAATCTTTTCCAGCTCGTGGGCCAGTTTTTCTAGATCATTGTTCATCTGTTGAGTCTTCAATTTCTCATTCACCAAGTCCTTGCACAGAAAAAAAACTACAGTCAGTGTTTCCAGCTAAATAAAATAATGTGGGGTCTTAGTTCTGGGATGTTTTATCATTGCATGACTGGAATAATTCAACTTTAACTCCCCTTCCAGTTGTAGACATTATGTTGTAAAATAGGATTTCTCTGTGCTCTCTCCCTTTCCCTCTAGAATTCCCCTTCAAATTTGGTCTGGAACATGACAGTGAAGGGGAAACATTCCAGCAATATGATATTCTTCCTTTCAATGACTATCATTATAAAATTTTTGATGATTTAATGCATAAAGGTGTTAAGAGTGCACAGATTAAAGCAGAAAAAAATCCTCACAATCAGAAGGCAGATACAATTTCTGTACATTACAAAGGGATCACGATGGGAATGGGAACTCCTCTGTGTTTACCTCTCTCAGGGTGACCAGGGTTTTCTTATCAATGGTGGCTCTTTTCACCAGTTCCTTGTTTTCCTTCTCCAGTTCTTTCAGGCGCACACACGACTCTTTATACACAACGATTTCCTTAAACAGAGATTTATTTTCCCTTTCCAGATTACTGATTTTGACATTATTTTCTTCTAAGGTATTATCTTTAATTTCTGCTTGCTGTCTAAGCCTTTTATTTTCCTTTTCCAGCTGCTTCTTATCCTTTTCCAGTTGAGAAGTTTCTTGTTCTAACAACTTATTCTCCTTTTCCAGCTGCTCCAGGCGCTTACTGGAGATTTTTAACTCTTCCAAGTTCTTTTGCAGGGTCTGATTTTCAGTCTCTAAATCTTGTAATTCACTCTCTAACTGCTGAATCTTCTTATTGCTGTTTTCCAGGGCTTTCTGTAGCCTTTGGTTTTCCGTGTCCAGGCCTTGGTAACTGACTTCCAAGCGTTCAGTCTTCTTAAAAGAGGCTTTCATCAGCTCAAGGCTTTTTTTGAGCTGCTCCTTTTCACTCTCCAGCTCCTTATTTTCTAATTGTAACTGTGCCACTTTAATGCTTGTACACTTCAAGGATTCAATTGTCCTCCGTAACTCTAAATTTTCTTCGTCCAGTTGGGAATTCTCCTTTTCTAAGGATTCTAATTGAAAAGTGAGGTTTTTCAGGCTATCCAGGGTTTTTTTCAGCTTTCTGTTCTCTGTCTCCAGGTCAGAGTTCTCCTGTTCTAAGGCCTCGATCTTCTCACAAGTGATTTTTAGGTTGGTGATTTTCTTCTGTAATAACTCATTTTCCTTCTCCAGACGATGCAGTTCGTTCTCTAATTCTTCTGCCCTCTCCCCTTTCTCTTTGTAGTGTTCCAGCTCTTTCCTGACTTGTTTTTTTTCAAATTCCATCTTATTTAACTTACTGCTGGTCTCTTTGATAGACTCATGGAGGATTTTATTTTCCTTTTCAATTTCTTTCATTCTCGCCTCAGCACTGATTTGTGAGCGCTGCCTCAGAGAAGCCACAGTCTGATTCAAGTGCTCATTTTCTTGTTCTAAGAGTTTAATCTAATTTGGGCAGAAAAATGGTAAAGTGATAAAGAATGTGCCAACAAGGAATTGCTTCCATATATAAACTAAAAGATACTCATCATATCATATTTACCTTCTGAGCTAAAGAAAATCACTTACTCTGCTAATATTTATGTGAAGAATTACAAACATTACTTCAAGTTTGATGACAAAGTAAATCTTCAGATCTCTTCCTCTTGATTATTAATAGATAAACAAACCCCAAACCAATAAAGCACAAATCAAAGGAAAGCTTTACCTACTTCCTAGCAGATTGAATTTTCATTTGTGTTTACCCTCGTTTGAATTGTGTTTTCTTACACTCTGTGATTTCCAGAGCTGTGTGTCCACAAAGAACAGAACTGCAAAAAGTTATAAACCAAACCTCAGCTGGAGAGAGGTGTGGGAGCCATAAAAATCTCTTTATTTCATTTGGAAGAAGCAGAGGTGATGGGTGGGAGATGAGGGAATCCTGATCACAGTCAACAACAATTTGAGAACTGATTTTTGAGTTACAAAGAACCTTTGGATACTCTGTTCCAAACCAGCTTCAGAACAAATAAATCATATTGGAATTATTTTTCTAGAAATCATTTTCCCTGATCTACCTCAAGGATACAGGCAGAGCTTGCATCTTAATTTTTAATATTTCTTGGCTTTTTAGGTTGCTCCAAATCATTTGGAATTATCTGGGCATGTAACACCAGACAGCAAAATCCAGCAAAAGTGTTTGGATCAATATTTAAGTGTACACTAATAACCCAGTGTAAGGGATGTTTCAACAATAAACTGTTTGGGAGAAAAGCAAAAGTGCTGCTTGCAATGAAAAACAGGCTGAGAAAATTACAGGCTGTTCTTCCATAGTGAAATCTGAATGGAACTATTAATTACAGATCCACAGCTCTGCTCCCAGCACTGACAAACTGCTCTGGAAAATTCACCACAAACTCATTAACAGGTGCCTAAAAACACAACTCTGCAGCACCTGGCATGGCACTGAATTGCTGTCCATGAATTCTGCTTCTGTAATCCCAATTCTACAAAAAATCCTGATAAATGCCTCCATGATTTTGGATGAAACCAAATGAACCTCCTACAGTCAACTCCAGTAAGTGTCAGCACAGGATTTTGGAAGAGATATGGAAGATGCTGTTGACCCATCAGCCCTTAAGTGTATTATTTTTAAGTAGAAATAGTCCCACTAAAATGTAAGTCCTAAAACAAGACATATATCTTTAAATGAAAGTAAACCTTCCATGCCAAGCTTTTTTTTTTCCCCTCCCATTTTCTTTCCTTCTGGAATTTCATTTACTGATTAAACAGGGCCTTTAAAAATATTCAGCATTTATGAAATATAATATTCTGCATTTCAAAAGACTGTACTTTAAATTAAACTGAATGGCCTTGTCATCAGGAGGTATAAATAGAATTTATAAAAGCTAAATGCAGTTCTAATTCTGAAGGAGCGAATTCCTAAATCTGGGACTTGCAGAGCTCTTTTTCCTGGTGGCTGCTCTGCAGACACCTCAGAAGGTGCCAGTGCTGTCCATCAGGCACAGGCACATCTTTTACAAGGATTCACATGCCAGGTTTTGGCAGCCACAAATCAATGCAGGTGGTCACAGCAGGAAGCCATCCCAGTGCAGGGCAGAGTTATGGAGCTGGAATTCCCATCAATACTCCACTCCATGCACTGCCAGCTGCCTGGGACCTGTTCTCCTCCTCTGGGAGCTGCCTGGCCTCCCTCCAAAGTTCCCAAATTTCTCTCCTGGCTGAGCTCCACCCTCCCAGCCACTCCAGCAGATGCCCACAGGAGCGTTACAAGCAGCACAAAGCTCTGAAGCCACCAGGACAGCCCCAGCCAGAAATGAGTCACGTCTCTCACTGCCTGCAGCTCTCAGCAAAGCTGTTTTCCTGCAGGAACCTCCTTCTGGCAAATCCACGACATTTACAATCCCTCCATGTCTGTAAAACCCTACAAAAGGAGACCAGCAGAGCACAAAGCAGCATTAAAACTTTTGGTTCTGCTACTCACTTGTCGCTCCGAGTTCTCCCGAAGTGCTTCAAGCGTCTTTTCAAGCTGGGCTTTTTCTTTCATCAAATCTTTACTCTGATTTTGACTGTTCTGAAGACTTTGTTTCTCTTGGCTGATTTCATTCTCCAGCTCTTCAAGCTGGGAAGAGAAACAAAAGTTTTAAAGTGTACTTAAAAATGACAGCATTAGCTGGGCTGAAGGCACCCTTATAGAAATGAATAAAGAAGCTTAAGGGAAAGAATAAAACAGAAGTTTCTCATCTTTAATTGAAACATTAATTTCTTCTGGGAATACTCTGACTCCTGCCAGAATTTTCTCCCTGGCTCAGAACACTGTATCTGTAAAGTACTTTAGTGTAAAAAAAGGGTCAGATTTTCTCAGGCTCTGGGTATTTCCTCAAGTATCTTTTTTTTCTCTTAAAATTCCATTTTAGCAAGATTTATACTGCTCCTCCAAGACCCTTTTAACTTAGGAAGGTTCAATGTTGTTTGATCTTACTTAACTATCTCAAGAGATAATTAAGATGATTCCTTGGGAATTAAATATATGAGTTTGTTTTGTCAAATGGTTCCAACTAGCAGAGAGTAAAACTATTTAAAATTTAAAATACCCAGGCATGATTCCTCTGTCACACTGAAGTGGTAACAAATTACCCTGAACAGTATTTGTGTGTTTCTTACACCTATTCCTTTCTTTTGTACCTCCCAGCTGCCTTTTGGGCACAGCACAGAGGCTGCTCCAGAAATTCCAGCTTCTTAGGAATCAGAAATCTTATGGAATCATGGAATACAGCAGGGATTTCTTTAATTTTCTTTCTTTTTTAAATTATCTCTTAACCACTCTAAGAATAGTCTTTCACCTGAAACAGCTGCTGAAGTCAAAGCTATTTCAGGAACTTTAGACATTTTCACTCCACTGTAATTAGTCCCAGCTTTTTTTTTTTTTCCTTCTAATTTTTATTCTCTATAAATACCACTGACTAAATTATTCTATTTGATACATATAATTTGAGGGGTAAAGTATTGCAGCTCAGCACAGTTAAAGCTGACAAATTCCTCTCCTGAGCTGCTTATCAATTCACTGACCCACCTTCTCCCTTCCTCAGCTAAAATGAGGACACAGGACCAAGTTTTCAGCTCAGACTCATCACTCACACTTTCTTCTGCTTCATAATTACCAGAATTAATGCTCTCCAGTATTCTAACCCACTTTCATTACTCACCATATCCTCCATCTATTATTATTTTTCCCCTCACTGGTCTAAGACCTTTCTGAATAGACTGAAATAAACTGGTCACAGCCTCACATAACAAAAAAGAGAAAAACCTCTTGGAGGTGGTTTTATTTTTTACCATAAACTTACAAACACTGAAACTCCACTCAGACCCTTGTAATGCCTTACCCAAAATAACAGCAATTTATAAAATAATCCTTTAGGAAGAAAACAGCACAGAACATCAGGCAGCTCTCTCACACAATCCAAGCACACCCTGACCTTCACCTTCTTGCTAAGTCTTTGGTTTTCTTTTTCCATTTTCAGAATCCTTGAACTGCTGCCTTCCACAGAGCCCACTGCACCTTGCAGCTCTTCCACTGTCTTCAGCAAACTTTGGTTTTCCATTTCCAGCTTCAGTAACCTGCTGGATGTCAGCTCATTCACCTCATGGCCCAGTGATTTCTGGGGCACTGCAGGAGAAAAGCACCAGTATCAAAATAAAAGGTAGTATTTTATTTAACTGCATTTTTAAACTTAGAGGATTTAACAGCCTTTGAAGGTTCTTCCAATGACCTTCAATCACCTTCCTGATGACCAGAGCTGATCAGGATTAGAAATATTAGAAATTAAAGTATGTTCTACTCTCTCAATGTTCCTAATCACAGCACAGATTAGTTTCCCACAATTCAGGATGCACCTCCAAATTCCACAAGTGCCTTCCACAGAATCCAGTTTATATCCAAGCATGTTATACTGGAAAAGTCAAAGTTTTTACCACAGCTCTTCTCCTTAACTTTGAGAACAGCAAAGCAAGAAGACTCATGATCTTTGCTGCAGAGTACAGAAATCTGAATGGCAAAATAAAGTCATTCCAAGGTATTTATGGGGTTTACACCACTATGTAACTGCACAAGACCCACAGGAACAGACTTCCCATGCAGGCTGTATCTCCATGCATACATGGGAATCAGCATTTCATTTCCTAATGTTCAACCCAGCCTCTGAGATTTCCATTTCAATCATTTTCCAATTTTTAACTTGGTTTACCTTCAGAAAGTTCAGTAGTCCTGTTTATCTGCTCCAGCTCCCAGCCAAGATGCAAAGACTCATCCATACTTTGTTTCTGAGCCATTTCTAGGGTCATATTTTCCTCCATGAGCTCCTCAATCTTCTTTCTGTCCATATCACGCTCCTTGAAAATTATTTCACAAATTAAAATGATTCCACAAGGGAAAAGATTTCACAAGTTACCACAAGTTAAAAGTTTGCATACATGCAAAGTTTTATTATCTATATTCTTCTATTAATATCTATATTCTATCATCTTTATTATGTTGTCACAGGGAAGGGGAAAGTGCTTTTTCTGATCTGCCTAGACAGAGAGCTGGGGGAAAACTGGCTAAAGTTGGGAGAACTGTAAAGGGAAGAGTAAAAAGAAGATTACAAAGAATTGTTCTCCTCATAACCTACAGCAATCACTCCCTACTTTTCCAAAGTTTACTTCTTTCTGAATATCAGGAAGCAAAGTGCATGGGGTAAACACAATATTTAAGTGACAACTGATGCACATTCAAAAAAAATCAATCCTATTGCTCTTGAATCTCTGCATTTATCATCACATTCCTTCTCTTCTCTACCAATTTGGAGGCTTTTATTAAAAATGGAAATTAAATTCAGCGTGGATCAGTTGCCTTTGCCACCCTCCCCTGACACTCACCATCTCCATATCGTGCAATTTAGCTTTTAGTTGTAAATTCTCTTTTTCTAACTCGTGCAGTTTGTCTGAACGGGCTCGGGTCCCCTCTAATTGATCTTCCAACATTGTCTTGGTTTCTAGCAACACTTGATTGTCTTCCTTTAACTCCTGCAAAAATGGACCAACAACAACAACAAATAAATCCCAAACCAGTATTCCCCTGCTCATACAAACTTTGATACACATCACAACCCATTTCAGAAACCTAAACTCAAACTGGGAGCTGTAACAGAGTTTTTATAAAAAGCACATTTACAGCAATTCCACATAAATGCAACTTAGGAATTTCTGTGAAAATAAAATTTAACATAAATTAAATGAAATACTCCCTAAGCCATTAAGAACTAATAAAGTGTTGATAATTATAATCAAATCATCAGAATCTCTGTCATTTGAGCTGTGATCTGGAAAGAAGTACAGCATGTACAGCTCAAAATTAGGTTTATAGGACACTGGGCCCAAAGTCAGGCCAGGATGCTGAAAATGCAACCACAACCTTAAAATACAACCAGCCACTTCTCAAAGGGCCTGAGCAGCTTTAATTTTGGTACACAGAGGATGTTTTAATAGCAGCTGATGAAAGTAATGTGTGAAATACCTAATTGGCAACTTCCCTCATCATATAAAGACAAAACTTTTCAAACTTCAGCACAAACAGTCAGCCTCAAAATCTGAAATAAGATCACACAAACATCCCTCATGCTCCCCCCTACACAAATATTAACTTAACTCATAATTATTATGAAGCAAACCCAATTAATTAACATCTGTCTGTACTGAAGCATGCTTGAAATATCTGATAGTTTACAAGCTATGAAAACACAAACAATTTTTAGGGGGTTTATTAAACATTCTATGAAAATGACACTTCCACTGTTGTGAAATCCTGTACACTAATCTGTTTTCCTTGACTAAGTTTCATGCCATATGGCTCTTGCCCATCAAATTTGGCATTTACAGACAGAATGATGGCCTGATAAATTCCTGCCTGGTGATTTGTCTCCTAAACTACTAATTCATGCCAGAACTCTAAGCTCCCCTTGCCTGGTGTTGGTACATCTTTTTTTAGGGTATTTTATGCCATTGTACTCATTTATATGAACAGCCTTCATTTCCTCAACACTTGACTTAGAAAATTGCTTTCCCTTAGGAGACATACAGGAGGAAAAGGGAATTATTGCATTTAGAGCATTTCTTTAATTAATTCCTCTGCAGGTTTCTCAATCCATCCTTCACAGAGGCTTCCACTTCCATGCCATTAGATATGGAGACAATTCCCTAAAAACTGGAATTTGTCACAAAAACCTGACTGCCACAGCAAGAAGCCACAACCCTTTCTCCCATCCCAACGCTTTAACCTCCGAATTAAAGCACTGAAAAGCTTTGAAGAAGCCCCAGCCAAGAGAAGAATGGTGCTCCTGGGTGATTTCCCCCTGGATTTATTCACCTCCACCCTGGCTTTGTAGAACTCGATGTCGTGGAGCCTCTCTTTGTAGCGGCTGACTTCGCTCTCCAGCTTGTCCACGCGGATCGCCTTCTCCCGCAGCGCGTCCAGCTCGTCCCTGTACACCCTGGCAGAGCGGGCATCCGACAGCAGGTTCATGTTCTGGGACACAGGGACACACAAAAATGGCCTTGGTCTTCCTTCTGGCTGCTTTTGAGTTCATATTTTTATTTTATATTTATTTTATTTTGTATTTCTTTAAATGCGCCAGATGGTATTTCCCGTTCGGACTAAAACGTTTCTTATTTTTATTTCTATTACAAACTGAGTTTTACAGCACCTTAAGCTGACAAGCTAAAAATGGAGATGTATTTCTTTCTTTACAAGGCCTTTTAAGGCTAAATTGTCTAATTAAGAAAAGCTATCTTGATTATTTTTAACTTAATAATTAACTACTTGTGGTCCGCAATGCGGGCTTTTTTATTCAATTACACAAAACCACCAGAGGAGGAAAAGGAGGAGGTAAAAGGAGGAGGAAAACTTAAGTATTAAGAAGCATATTAATATCAGAAAAAAGTGGTGAATTGTTCTGCTGGTGACAACTTTTCTTAAAATAATAAAATGATGAAAGCCACACCTCTTGCTGAAGTCTCTTCAGTTCAGCTTCCATCTGTTCCAGCTCTTGTTTGCAGTCAAGCAGCTGCTCAGTCTTCTCCTCACTTGAAGGAGAAAACACAAACCAGTTAAACATGGCCACAAATCCTGCTAATGATCACCAGCTTTGGGAACAAAATGCTGAGATTTCTGAGGCTTCCACCTTTAACCCACAATTTCAGGGACATCAGAGTGTAAAATTTAGGGGTACCATTATTACATTAGCTATTCTTTTGGTTTTAGTCTTTATCTAATATTTTAAATGTTGTTACATTTTTCAGAGTGCTTTAAATTATTGTTTCCTGCTCATGCAGGGTAGAAAACAAGAGTGTAATAAGGGAATTTCTGCAATAAGGGATTTTATGTAAAAAACCACAGACAATGCACATGAATGTGTACCAGCAGATCCACATCCAAAAGCCAACACAGAATAATTTCAAATTACACATTCAAAAGATCCAAATTCTTTCCAGGAGAACCAGACACTGACTCCCTGTCTCAACCAAGTAAAGCCAATTTTAAAAGCACTTTTACAGTTCTGTACTTTTTCCTTTTCTTACAGAGAAGAATTAAGGGTTTTAGGTATCTTTATTCAATTGAAGAAGATACTGCTTAATAAGCTCAGTAATTTCATGAAACACACAATGAATTTTAATTTTCTGGAAACAACACAGTGTCTGTTTTAGTCTACTCAGAAACCTGTGGAAAAAAAATTGACATAGAACGTTACAATTCCTACAGGACTCATTCTTAACTTCCAACTCATTTCCCAATGCTTAAAAAATGAGTTTGTTAAACCACAAGTGCAAAGGAAATATTTAAATCTCTCAGAGACAAAGAACACCTTTTGACGTTCAAAACTGCACCTCAGAACAAACAGTATTTGGTGTTGAAAAATCTGCCAATATTGAATATTCTTAAAAGATATACTGCACATTCAAATGTGTTACTATATTACTGCACATTTTGGAATACAAGAAACAAAAGTAGAAAAGGGGGAAATAAGAGAATTTAATGGACTGAAATGTATCCTACTGTCTCAAAGCAATCACACCAACAAAGTGTAAGTATGTTTTAAATAAAACCAGAGCAGTTGTTTTTAAAAATGAGCCAATTTCACCATGAATGATCTTTTTGGAAAAGGTCACTGAGCCCACAAGCACAGGAGGCTCAGCTCTGCACATCTCAGTGCAACATCCCTGTCACAGCTTTCCCCCTCCAGAAGTGCTCAGAAACCAGGCACAAACACAAATTTATTCCTGATTTCTGTAACTTTTCCATCAGCATCCATATTCCTCTTATTGTTCTACGTGGGAGCACACAGAACTCAAACACCCAGAAAATGAGGTGTGCAATTTCCAGCTTTGGAGTTTCTGTATTGCCTGGTTTGCATCCAACTGAAAAATCATCTTTACAGACCTTTTAAATGAAATTACATCAGCTACACTGCATATTAAACCAGGTATGAAGGTTCACTGCCAAAACCAGATTAGAAATAAATTTTATGAGTATTTTCAAGTCTGGAATTAATGTAATTTTAAATTTATCAAATAGATGCAGCATTTAACACTAAATGCTGCAGACTGAAGTTAATTCATCCAAGTCTGGTATTTTAAGATACTGTAAGGGAAATTATTTACCAACTGAATTCAAATAAGAGTGCAAAATGTGGACTGTTCTGAGCCATCAGTGCTGCCCTAATTGCACGCTTCAGCTACAGACTGGAGAGGATTGGACTAAATTATACAGAACATACCAGTGTTCACTGTTTAGGCTATCTATTAACTGTCAATCAAACTAATAACAGCAATTTTTTCACTAATTTTCTTGGTGCAGCTGTTTATAGAATATCCTGGGCGGGCTCATTGCAGGAGACACATAATAATACAGACAATCAGGAAAAAAAGAGCCCCATCTTTTGTCCTCTGCTCCTCATGAAGACCACGCTGGAGTGGGGGAAGGGGATCCTCAGAGTAAATCAACAAGATCCTTAATCCAGCCAGCTAGAAATGATCTGATCAACAAACTCTGGGAATTGTGACTTATGTTGCTTTCAGATTATGATTTAATTTACCTGTCTCCTCTCTCCATTGTTGAATTAAAAAAAAAAAAATCTTTATGCTGTTTATACACGAATCTCTTCAGATTGAGCATTTTAATTCAGAGCACACACACACTTCACTCTGCTAAAACAACTGACACATTGCTACAGGGAGAAGCAGATTCTCCATAGATCTGTTATAGATCTTCTCTTTAAATAACTCCTCATTCTGCTCAGATTTGCTCCTTGGCCACGAAGACAAAGTGCCCACAGGTACCTACATGATCAGGAGCAAGTACTGTGCAGACAGGAAATCTTTTACACAGGAACAAAGAGGGGGGAGACAGGAAAGCATTCCCATGGAAATTTTTTGTCCTATCTACAAGGAATTTATACCATGAATTACAAGAGGTGAGTATTTCTGGTTGGAAACAAGAAATCATGCTAATCATGATCACCTCCAGGTGATTTAATGATCACCTGGATTGAGAACAGAATGCTGTGATTTGGGAGACTTCCACCCTTAATCCATGATTTCAGGGACATCAGAGTGCAAAATTTAGGTGAGCACATCATGATGAATACAAACAGAGAAGAAAAGTTGAATTTGTCCCATGGGTCTACAAATCTTCTCGTGTCACGAAAACATTCCAGCTGGGGAGCAGTAACACTAAAAAGCACTTGAAAGGAAGGGTTAGGGAAGGATGTGAGCGTGCATTGGTACTCACAGCTCCTGCCTGAGCCTCCTGATCTTGGCCTTGGCGTCGGCCAGCTCCACGCTCAGGTGCTGCCGGCTCTCGGTGCGCTTCATGCCGGGGGAGCCGCAGGGCGACTGCGCGGCCGAGGCGTGCGGCAGCAAGCGCAGGCAGTCCCGCTCCTCCGACAGCTCGATGATGGTCTGGGGACAGAGCACAGCCACTAATGCACAGTGACACTCGCTGCCAGCCCTGGCCGTGCCATCCGCAGCCAGCACTGCACGGGCACAGCAGCCACGCCAAGGCTCTGGCCGTCGAGGGAGAGCTCTATGCCTAAAGCACAGAGCTGCAGCTCCTGAGCAGGACCTTCTGCCATTTTAATTTTTATTTTTCACTTTGGACTTTTCAGCCCACAAAATGACCACTGCACAGAACAGACTGGGTAATGAAAGGTGTGAATTCCCTGAAAACCACTACCTCTTGAAAATAAAGGTAAGAGTGTATCCCTAAACAAAGTTGTGTTCTTCAGTGAGCAGCAGCATCCTTGGCAAGTGAATAAAGCATCAGATCTACAGGAATATGCCTATTATTCCCCCCCCATTTCCCCCTATAAATAAAGGTATTAGGCAAATATGAACATGTTTCATAGTTTAAAGTATTTTTTCTTTGCTGTGCACAAAGGCATCACCCCCATCCTCTACCCTCTGTTTTAATCCTACCAAGGCTGTACTCTGGAACACCTTTCCAAGGAATATCTGGAATAATTGCAACATTGCAGATCTGGGACCACTGAGCTGATTCACAACTCAGAGTTGTTATTAAATACATTTCTGTTCCTTGATTCTAACACAGTTCCACAACTGTGCATCATCATGAGAAGCCTGCAAAACCTCCTCTGCTGCTGTGGATTCTGCTTTATCCCCCTCACAGCTGGACAATGGGAATAGGACAGGCACCTTTCAGTGACTGGCCTGCCAATTGATGGGTTACTGATTCCTGGTAAATGCAGCTGATGCAGCTTTGGATTCTCTGTTTTCAGCTACTGAGGGATGTTGAAGTTGTTTCCCACTCTGGCTGTGTGGGAAAAGATCACCTATTATCTTCCCCACTTGATTTTTCCTACATTATTTAACAAATATGCACAAAGGAACTCCCTGAAACAACGTTCTGGCAGTCAGGAATCCTTGCTTTAACACATCAGCAGAAAATTAAACTGTTAGTCACAAAAAATCCTGAGCTGCATTATCTAAATAAAAAAAGGTTTCTTGTATTTCTCTTAAGCACCAACCCACATCCATACCTCGGAGTGCTCATCTCTTTCATCTATAAGTCTTTTTAAATGCAATGCCATATTTTTCAGGAGAGGCTCAACATACTCTTGTGTCAGCACAATCACATCCATCCACTGCAGGTCAAACACATTTTCCTGATTATGAGTTACCTACATGGGGGGAAATGAAAGAGAAAAAACATCCTCTTGAAATTTTAAGGGTAGAAAGGAAGCATAAAGAAAATAAAGCTGAAACTCTAAAGATTAAATTCTCTGGACAAGGTTTGAAAAATAATTTAAAATATATTTAATTGTATGTAAAGGAAGAGTTTTTTGTCTGCCTGGAAGCTACACCTTCTCCTTTTGGCAAGGTGACAATAACATTATAAATTACCTACCACACACATTTGATTGGAATGATGTTTTATAAAGAAATTTGCATATAAAGATTTCACTGCACTGAATTTGCTGTAACTAAAAAATCCATGAAGCAACAAACCTGCTTTCTGGTACTGCTCTAAAAATATAACCCAAAAATGCTCCATCATGAAATCTTTTTGTGAATCAAGTGAAAAAATAAAAGCCTTTTTTGCTTACTGCAACCACTCAATATGCAAATCACAGATGTGATTTACTTGCCATTGAACACGTGCAACTCCCTTTCCTGCAATGCAAAATTCCACCTCAAAAAAATCCCCAAAATTAAAAGCAAAAACCCCCCAAAATACCTCCTGAATATGGGCTGCAACAGCTGCTCTGGTATCAAAATCCAGACTTTGGATTCTTTCAATAAATTCTTCTTTTTTCTGACACTAAAAATAGAGACAGCTATTTTATACACATTTATATTTACAATCACAAGTATTTTCATTCCTCTTTTGTATTTCTTAGAGCTGGAACTTAAAAAGCTGATATTGCAATGGTCACATGGTTAATAACTTTCAACACTAATTAAATGATACAAAGAAAAACAAGTTGAAACGAGACAAGAAAGAATTTTCTTAAAATTACTACTTATTCAAATCCTGTGATAGTTTACTAAATACATGAAATAGTGCAGTGAGTTAATTCTCAGTGCTTTACCATTTCCTTCCTTTCTTTACAATATCAGGTAAATTAACACTGTTGAAATTAATAACCCATTAGAAGGTTATGGTGGTATTTGTGCAATAATGGGTGTAGGGTTGTAGCCATTTAATTAAAAATTCAAAATATTCCAATTTTTCAAGGAATGTAGTTGCACCACCAAAGGAAAGAAAGTTTTATACCACCCCAGGTATTAAAATAGCAAGAAAAGGGATCAGTAACTCAAAAGTTTCATAGAGATAAACAAAATTAAACTCACCTGAACTGCACAACCAAGCAAAAGCAGGAGGAGCTTTTTTACTTCTTCAGTACCTGGCTCTAAGAAGAAAACAAGAAAAAATGGTAATTTTTTCTGTAAATTGTAATTAGAGCTTCTTCCCCTATACCTCAGAAACCAGGAGGTTTTTTCTCATTATTTCCAGATCATTTATGTTAACCTCGTTTAGAAAACAACCAGATGAGCTTTCAGCTCAGTCCTTTTGCCATTTTAACTTTTGACTTCCAGTTAGCAAACACCTTAACAGCCATAACAATTACAAATGGAAAAAAAATAAAAATTCACCTTTCAAAAAGCAAGACTTCAGAGTGACATTTTTAGAAGTGCTGTGGAGACCTCCAATCAAGTTTTCAATGGTAATTTCAGGTATCTCAAGATAGTTACAAAAGTGCTTAAATTATGTGCCACTCCCAAGCTGCAAGAGTTTAGGTGACAAGTTCATTTCAATTCCTCACAAAGCTGCATTAGATATTCATCTGCACATCCAAAAAATCAAAATGTATTTCCAAATCTGCCCTTAAGCATCTTAATCTCCTAAAGAAGCTTAGGTTAAAGAACTCTGTTTTACAGATTAATAATAATGTTCCTTACTTTTTAGGTTCACAATGTCCTCATCTTACTACTAAACATAGAAATATATTCTATATCTAGAACATAAATGCCATGAAGCAAATGCTTCAAGGATGACCAAACAGTTCAGGCATTGACTCAAGCTGCTGCTTTTGGAGGGAGCTACATAAAGTGAATAATCCCAATGAACATGGAATATTGCAATTTTTCAAGAGGTTTCTCAGGTAGATAAATACACTGCAAAAAACATGGACTCAAAATGGGAGATTTTTGATCTTTTATTCAGACTTCTTGGATCCCAAAGGCTTGAGCTGTCAAGTCTTTTATGGAGAAACAGAAAAACCATCAAGGAATGTGTTTCACCAGAGGCTGCTTCAGCTGAAGAAGGGGAATTCCACCTGGCTGTGTCTTTATTGGTATCAATAAAGGTCAACATTCACTTAACCCAATAAATTAATCACACTTTTTAAAATTTTAAGCAATCCCTGAGCTCCTCTTCATCTCTCTTCATCTCCTGACTGCCTGAATATTGATTCTTTGTCTCTCCCCCACATTCCCTGAAGGAACAGGGCAAAATACTGACCCATCTCAGCTTCCCCCATCTTCTGTTTTTCTTCTTTTGCTCCAGCAGAAACACAGAAATAACCAATTCTCTTCTACACCCTTCAACCTGCTGCTGAACTTTGGCCCTGCCCTGTGCTGATTTTTTTTGATCTTTTACCCTTATCCCTGACTTCCACACCCTCTGCAGGCTTCCATCCTCCCCTGCCTTGCTCCCTGAGGAATATGAACTTGTTTTCATCTTTCCCCTTCCCCTCTGCCTCATCATTATCCCTTTGTAATTTAATTTAACATTTACAGTCACAGGCTGTAGCTCTCCTCCAACTGCCTTCCTGCCAATCAGCTGAGGAAATATTTCCTGATAAAAATCCCTGTTTTACCAAACCTCAACTCCAACCTTCTCCCTGCATTTTCCTCCATGAGCCAACTGCCCTCTGGTATCAGCTCCTGCCATCTGCAATTTGGCATCTTCTGGGATTTCTCTACTGATCATTCCTTAAGTGCAAAGGGGAAAAACTGGGACACATCCCTGTGAAAAATCACACCTCCAGCCTAAGTTTCAGTGGACCGAATCCAAGTCTTTATCAGGGAATTGATTTTTACTCTGGGGCTTGCCTTGATGCAATCAGATTTACACAGCAAGTGTCTCCAAAGGTCACTGAGGTTTTATTTCCCTGCAGCTGCCCAAAAAAAGCTTAAAAATCCATGTAGGGATGAGCTCCTTTTCTAAGCTGACACAGCAAGAGCAGTCCTAACTCTCAAAGGGGAAAGGCTCTGGACAGAACCCAAAAGAACAAGTCTAAATTCTAGGTCAGACCAAACTCTGTGACTCAACTCCAGCAGGGAGCTGAAACACCTTCAAGAATGTTGTCCAAACATAACAATTTTTTTTTTAATGTGAGTGCTACACTACAGCAAAGTCCACATTTTCTCACAAATCCAACAAAAGCCCCACAGAAGAGCAAAGCACATATCAGCAAAGCTGCCAAACCACAGATCCCAAAAGACAAAGACACCTCCTTCAAAATGACCAAACCATAAAATTGAATGTATACAACTGAATGTAGAATTAACTCTGTGGGGTTTGATAAAATAAATGTCATCTTATACACACTATTGTTATGACATCTTCTCTCAGTATCTTGAGCAGAATAAAAAAAAAAATGTCACTACAAAACAATAGTATGACCTGGGGTTTTAAAATCTGTTTTTCCAGTAATTCTGGTTTCTAGGCAAATCCATGGAGGCAAGAAAGTCTGGAATCAAAGTTATAAAAGCAGGATGCATTCTGTTCTTTTGGAAAGGAAGAGACCACATTCACACTTCTTGGTGCATATGACAGCAGCTGCACATATAAAAACTGAAAAAGCTGTGACCTCAGAAGCAAAAGCAGCAATATTCAAAAGCAGAAAGTAAAACCCAAAAGAATTCAAGCAAGGTACCTACAGAGATGGGGTATGTGCAGATGGGATATGGAAAATACCAACGTTATGAGCCCTGGGACTGGGAGGTGAGGAAACACAGATGGCTCTTCTGGCTCATGAGGAACCCCCTGTCCCACAGACACGGAAGGGTGGCAGGGAAGAAATCAAAGCAGCCAGGGGAAGCTACACAGCCTGTCAGAGCAGTTCCTGACCTCTCTGCTGAGGTGTCAGAACGTCAGGAGGAGAACACCTGGGACACATGAGACCCAAGGAAATAAATCCTGCCCAATCCACAGTGGCTCCATGCAGGCCAGGTGTGTCTGCTCCGTGCTTCTGGAACTGAGAGCATGGTGCAGAGATTCCCAAGTGGCTGGGGACAGTCAGCTGGCTCCACACTGGCTAATTTTCTTGGTCTGAAAATTGCAACTCTCAGAGCTGGAAGCAGAGAAGGTGGGAGCATGGAGAAGACAGCGTCAGTTCAGGGGAGAAAACAAGAAGGTCATTGCAATATTTTTCAGGTAAGGATGCAAGAGAAGCAGGAGAGTGTGGGGGAAGGAGAAACAAGGATCAGGAGCTGGATCAAGTGAGATGCACTGAGCTGCCCATTCCCTTAGAACTGACACAGGCAAAGAAAGTTGAAAGTGCAGTAGCTGGGAGTGCATGAAACTTTAATTTGTGCCATCAGTGGTTCAGTGGCTGCTGGGAAATGCACTCAGTATAAATCCTAGCGAGAGCCAGGGCTGAGGCTGGGACAGAACACGTTTTTTACAGTGTGGACCCTTGGTGTGGACAAAGAAAATCATTATTAAACACTTATTTGATAAAGTATTTACACAATCTTCTATTGAAAGGCTCAACCCTATAGCAATTTTATTTCCAGTGAAAATTATCACACCAGTGTACATTTTTATCCTAGCCAAAAATAAACTTACCAGAAAAAGGATTTTTGCCAATTATTAGCACATTTGGCAAAGACATCATGATCAACTGCTGCAAAGTCTCCTATAAAAGTGAATTAAAACATTATTTACAGCATATGTACTGAATGAAAGCAAACATCAAATACCAACAGCCATTGAAGAGAAATCAGTATTAATTAAACAGTTTTAATATTTTTCAGGAATTCATGCACACAATTTGTACAATACTTCATTATTTGCATTCTAATTTTTTAAAAAAATTATAAATGTGAGCTACTTCTACAGAAGCTTTGTTTTACTGGTTTGCACA
This sequence comes from Sturnus vulgaris, assembly GCF_052056855.1. Lineage (NCBI taxonomy): Eukaryota > Metazoa > Chordata > Aves > Passeriformes > Sturnidae > Sturnus > Sturnus vulgaris. The sequence goes on along the minus strand of NC_142245.1, from coordinate 5,853,679 downwards.
ATCATCTCACACAGCAAAATCCTCTTGTGGCAATGAGCTGGCTTAGGGATCTTAAGCCAACGAGATCCCGAGTCTCAGAATGCAGCAAAACCCTTTACATTTATTATGTTCACATTTCCCTGACTAACTTATTGATACATATTGATTTTATCGGCTCTAGAGTGCATTTCTACTGCAAAAAAAAATCAATTTCCTTTATTTCAGGGTTTCTTTGGCCTCACCAAAACGCGGATGTGAAAATCCCAGGGGTTTTTGCTGCAGTGCCAAGGGGCCAGCTGTGAATATAAAGGTACAAAGCCCCGTGTGCACAATCCCATGGAATTTGAGCTTGGAAGTGGCACACAGCACTGAGAGCAGCAGCTCTGCCTCTCTGCTCCATGGATTCCCTCAGTGCAGCTCCTGGAATGGCTGTAATCGGGTCAAATCCCCAGTCTAGACACAGCCTAATGCTCCTGAAGCAGAACAGTCTTTCTCCTGCTCCCAGATGTTTATTCCCAGCAGATGCCATCCTATAAGTCAGGCTTTTTGTTTTTCCACAGATCCATTACTGTATAAAATGCTCCTGCTCAAAAGCAACATATTCCAAAAGAGCCCAAGGCACACATCAGGTGTCACACTGTCAACAACAACCCAACACAAGTCCATTTCCTTAAGGTCAAATTGAAAAAAACCCCAATATTTCTTCAAAAACACCTGTAAAAATTATTAGGTGAGCTATACTTGAAAGTTCCCACCAGTTAATATACAACATCAAAAAGATATCTGAATTGATTAATAGTAGACTGAAAAATATATTCCCTCTGGTCACACCTAAGACAAATTGTAAGGAGGGAGAAAACAGCTTTGACCTCCTCAAATATCATGAAATTCAACCAAGTGTGACACCTGTACCTCTCAGACTTTGATAAAGACCATTTTCAAATCAAAGCAAGACACAAAGTGCACCACAGGATGTTTTAAATCAATATAGAACAGATAAAACAGAATTAATTGAATGAGTATCAACAGCAACTATGAAAGAAAATCACATACTCTTAGAGTGGCTTTCTGGGGGTGGTTTTTTGGTAGCATCTCAAATAATTCCATGTTGCTATCATAAAGCTGATCATGTATCAAAGCAGAGTATGAGCAGCATTACCAAAATCCGTGTGCTGAATGGACATGATCACCTGTTTCCTCACAACACCTCTGCCCTGCCTCAGAGATGTCTGACACCTTTTCTGTCACTCTGTGCTCACCTCAGCACTGCCTTGGCTTGCACTAACTTTTACAGCTCATTAGCATTTATCTTACTGAAGATTTCCACATCCTCAGTCAAATCTGCTCACTGGATTGAACCTCTCGAGCCCACCAGAAATTTAGAATCACCTGTGTTGAACTAACAGCTGAGAACAGTTCCATGCTCTTACACTGCCAAGAAATGTACACAAATTACTGGTTCAGGACCAGAACTGTAATTCCAGAGAATAACAAAGATGATGCAGCAACAAAAAAAAAAAAATTAGTAATCTAACATAAACCTTAATTTTGAATGTTATATTCTACCAGTGCAGGTTTTTTGACAAGTACATCCACAGCATTGCTGCTGGGAGAAAATGAGAGAAGGTTTTCCACAGATGTTCTAAAACCACATGGAACAAACCAGCATGGACAAGCTCACAATGAGAAGTGCTAAAAATTCCAAATCCCCACATCCATCAGGGATTCCAACAGCCAGTACAACCCTCCCTGGGCACAGTGAGTGCTCCCCTGGCATCCCAGGCAGCCCCAGGGAAGGGTCCCTGTACACTCAGCTTTCAGGAGCACTGGGCTGAGAGGCTCCTGCCTCACCCCAGGCTAAGGGAGGCCTCTCACTTCCATTCCAGGGCATCCATCAAGCCCCGGCTTTCCTGCCCTGGGGAATTTCACAGGTGACAGGAACTCAGCTGACCCCTGTGTGAAACAGCCCATCCTTTAACACTTCAACTACCACAGACCTCTGGAGGGAGTGAATATCTACACGTGGAAAAAGCAATTTTAGATTCACGGGAGCTCTCAGTTTGGAGAGTAAATGCTTTTATTCCTGCTAGGAACACCAGCCCTTCAATGTTTGCATGGTGACCAAAACCCTGAAAGATTTTGGAGAGAAATGGGGGGGCAAGTGTATAAAACACTTAAAAGGGCAGTTCAATATAGCTTGGACTATTAAAGGCATGCTGACTGCTTTTACCAGTTCTTCAAAAAGAGTATTTTTTTATTTTAAAAAAAGCTCTAATAAGCTTATTTCTAGGTTTGGAGCAACGTGCACAATCCTGAATCATCCCAAGGTACATAAATGCCAGAAATTCTGCCTGGTGATACCATGAGGCCAGTGCAGGACAGGGAATGCTTTGTGTGCCAACAAAGATCAATCCTGTCAGTGCTTTGTGCCTTCTGCTGCTCCAGTTGTGGAACACTAATGCCTGGTGGAAAATGATTTCCATTAGGAAAAGGAGAAGCATCTGGGCCTTAGCAGGCAGCACATACATCCATGTGCAGGGGCTGCCAAGGAGAGAAGGGTGGGAAGTGCTGGGAAAAGGTTCTGTGCTCGGGCAGGACAGTGACAGCTGGGAACTTTCACTGCCCTCACTTTTGGGAAGCACACACTGTATGGACACAGCAGATTTCAGCACGGGCTGCCCACGAGGTGTGGGGAGAGGCATTGCAAAGGTTTTCTCCCAGGTCTGGGCTCTCCTGGCAGGAAGGAGTGTGGAAGGGCACTGAAAGCCACACTGAAGGGACACTGGTGACAGCTGCAGTGCCCAGCTGTGGCGTGTCCATGTGTACAGCAGCCCAACCAGCTCCCACTGCACCCAACTCCAGTTCTCCTTGGATCCTCACTGCATTTACTACAAATTCCCAGATTCATTCTAAGCCCAGTGAATTTAATCCCATTTTCCTAACAACAATTCCATTTCCAAGACTGAATGCACATGTAATAATCTCTCTCACTGGCACAGAACTTGCTTCAACTCAGGAAATACCAACCAAGAATACTTGATGCACCATAGGAGAAACTGAACACACAGAGTATCTATTCTATAAACAGATCATCTCTCATCCCAAAATGTGCCCACACCACCTTTATTCCTGTAAATAGTGATAAAAATTGGACCAGATCTCTAAATCATCCATACAGGTATCTCTTATTGATCTTATTCCTGTTACCCTTAAAGCCATAACTACAGAAGAAAATCCAGAAATAATTCCAAGCAAAACACAACACAACGAACAATTACTGACCTGATAGTAAGTTTTTATTTGTTTCACCAAAACAGACAAATTTTGAATCCTTAATGATGCATCATTGTTGACTTTTTTGTTTATCCTCTGATTAGCAGACTTTGGATTGCTGCAAAAAGAAAAGAAAAAAAGAATAAATTAAACACGTTGAACATTAATATTTAAAGCTTTCTCTATAAAACAAATGGTGGAGTCAATGTGTCAGCACAGCCATTCCTTGTCTTGATGACCATGCCTTGTGTTTCCCTCCACACATCAATAAGGAGTTGTGGTGCATGGAAAGAGCTGGGAATGTCTCTGACAGAGCCAACCAAGCCCCACGTCCCTGTTTGCCATCAATGCAGCCTCAAACTGGGAGCACCCACCCACAACTCCCAGGAAATGGGTCTGGCAGCAAAGTTCTTGTGGCTATTCCATTACCACCAGGAACAAAATGGAATTTTTCACTTTTAGGATGATGATGAATATGAAACACATCGTGCTAACACACACTAAACTATAAATATAAACATATTTACAGATTTTTTAATATATTTACAGGTTGTTGAAATGTGTCAACCAAGGGATTATTAACTGGAGTTTTTGTCATGTACTACCATATACTGCCAGATTTTTCTCTGGTTTGTCTTGGCTTCAGGGAGGAAATCAATCACTTCTTCCTTCCCAAAGCAGAAAGGATCTGAGGAAATGCACATGAGTCACCCTTTTTCAATACCTCTGACACACACAGGACAGACAGCATGACACCCATTCATTCACTGGCATTTCTCATGGAAAACCATGCAGAATCCAAGCACCCCCCACAACACCCTCTGAAATTAAAGAATTCCTAAGGGATGGCAAATGTGAAGTTTCTCACTTTCACAGATTCATGATACAGTTGCACAATGCAACTTTTGACATTTAATAGTATTATTGTAGTGTTTCATGATATTATTATTATTACCAGAGAAATGAGAGCTGGCTGGGATGCTGCACCCAAAAACAAACTACCAAGTTTTCCCAGTCAAACCAGGGCTCCCTGCAGGGATATGTGTCTGCTGGCTCTGCTTTTATTCAACGTTGTCATTAATGATTTAAACAATGGAATACAGAATACACTTTCTAGAACAGCCACTGGCAAACTTTGGGAGGGAAAAAAAAAACCAAACAAAAAACAACCTTCAAAAAATACTATTGCAATGGAGAATGATCCTGGTAAAGTGCAAAAGTAATGGAATTCAATAATTACACACAGGCAAAGGATTAGAGTCAGAACCAAATGCAGAAAGAGAAGTCATTTGCTGTGAAACAAAAATGACCTGAACGTTGTGTATCACAACTTCCTCTGATGCAATTTGTCCCTTTAATTGGTAGTTTCTCATACTCTCTGTACAAAAATTACAGATTTTTCATTTATATGTAAGTTACCTACACAAACTTTATTTGACTTTTACAGTTTGCTTAACTTTTAGCATATTTGATTTTTTCTAAAGATATATTTCTATCTTTCTTTCAGTTTACTGCTACCAGCATTTCCTGGCTTGTAAGCACAAATAGAAATAATAGAAAAAAACACTCCTGGGAAAGGAAGTCAGGTCATATAAAAAATGCACCTCCAACACAGACATTTTTAAAATAAAAGTAGTAGGCACAGTATCTTTTTTTTTCTGTATCCATTATTATAAATCTAGGAAAATTAGGACAGGGGTAATTGCCTCATTCCTAAATGCTCATCACCACGTTCCTAAAAATATTACTAACAATTAAAATAAATTTTAGAACATATTAGCCAAACCACGTGACTAAGATGTGACCTTGGGTTTATTACTTCAGCCAACCTGTAACTTTAAAAGCAACTAAATGGACTATAAATAATTCTGCTCTGCAGATGCACAGAACTGGTCTCCTTTCCACACTGAATTCATTCAAATTTGTTAAAATCACAAGAGAAAATCCACAATAAATCCTGCTGACCTACAGAGATCAGCTGAAGTCTCCTATTTCTACACACATATCTCCAAAAGGCCGATTTGGGCCCTTAATCTTCATCTTTAATCTTAATGACCATGGGATTATCTCTGGGCTTTTTCATCATCTTCAGCAGCATTTCTACAGCCACACATCTCATGTGCCTGTCCCTTCAGAGCACTCAGAGCAGGGCACAGGGGTTTCCTGGATATTGTGCCACCTCTTATTTTTAGCATTGACACCGAAATTAGTGTGCAACCACAAGAACTCAAAACACCAACGTCATCAAAGCTCAGGCTTTCCATCCTCTCATTTCCAAAGCTGCATTAGGATATCGAGATTGATCCTGGATGAAGAAAAAACTTGAATATTTGCATAGCACTGGATCTTTATGACACGAGGGGATCAGCCCAGCCAGCAGGGAAGGTTTGGGCTGCTTTAACAACCTCACCTCCCTCTATGACAAACTGACCTGCTCAGTGCCAAAATGATTCATTCCTGTAGCTTAAAACACAAACTTGGGGAGTTTTTTGGTTTTGGTTTGGCTTTTTGTTGTTGGCTTAAATTGCAGGAAGCAGTTTAGTGAGATTGTGAATTTCTGCTGGGAACACTTGGGCCACAGATGTGCTCTGAGCTGTATTTTTACCACTTGGAAAAACTCCACTGTCCAGTTTCAAGATGCTCTGCTAGAGCAGATGATCAGCAGTTAAAATCAGAATGGCAGCCTTGAGACAACCTGGTGCACAGAAAAAATTTATTTTAGTAATTTTAAACTTTCCCAGAAGATCATGGCAAAGGGTCCAACAGAAACCCCAAACTCCAAGCTCCCCTTGGAGCATTTTTCAGCAGAATTTAAAAGTAGGTAGTGGCAAAAAAGAAGTTTAACCCCCTGTTTCTAAGGTTCAATACAAGCAAGCTAGTGAGATATCAGTACTAACACTACTAATCTCTACCAATCATCTTTAATTTAATTAAACATGTACCCTCAATAACTCACTATCAGTAGTAGATTCATTTTTCTGGAATTTTCTTTTTTGGTAATGAACGTGCTCTTGGCTCATTATCCTCCAGCCATGGGAAGTCAGTTGTCTTTGACACTCTCAATTAACACATATTAGCCATGCCCAGGATGAGTGACTTGGGCAGAGAATTGTTTCCTCTGCTTCCCAGAGTGAAATCCTGCTCTCAGCACCTGCCAGTGCAAGCAGGACTTCACCTCTGTGCTACAGTAATTGAGATCTTTCTAACCACATGATGTCATTAAATGATTAGAAACACAGACTCTTTCTAGGCTACCTACCAAAATGAAAATAAACATTAAAAACCGAGGGATTCTCCCACCAAGTGACCTCTGTGCTGGTGTTTGGCAGAGCTCCCTCATCTCCACTCACTGATTTATTTCTACCTTTCAGATTGTCTTACAGGTTTGTGGATGGAAGAGCCAAGCACAGACCTGACAGATCTCTCCTCACACCACTGCTATCAAAGGACCACGATTAGGTCCCTGAAACAGGAGATTCCTTATTTTAAAAAATTAACCCAACTTCACTTCCTATACTGATAAACAGGTCTCATTTTCTCAAATGCACTAAACAGCATTTTAAATATTATTTATTTATTCAATATAGTTCATCATCTTAAGTACTGATGTCTTAATTTGTCCCTCTCAAAGAAGAAATAATCTAGCAGGATGTCAGATACACATTTCCATTTTATGTTGTTTGTAGAATTATATTTTTCAGGCTGGTCCAAGTCATGGCATACTCACATTTTTACTAAGCATGAAGTCTGAAGTGCAACTATATTTCATATAGAAAGATAAGATTCTAAACTTGAACTGCCCAAACCTTCTAAGAGCATCTTTAAACTCATCTACAGTTCTTGAAAACTAATTTATCAAAGATTTTAATGAAGCATTTGGACCATTACGTTGAACTGTTGAATTTTGATGACCAGTAAAATGTTTATAATGATTATATTTTTATTAATGCAAAACAATTCTGTTTATTAGAATTCATTAGGGCCCAATGACACTAAAATCAACTCGTGGAAACACAGGATGCAAATTCAATAATTTTGAAGATTAAGAGGTCCATTTTGGAACCAGTTTAAGACACAGCTTTAAAAAGCAGCTTTTTAAAACCCTAAGATTCTGTTGGCTACCAGAAACATTTTTAAAGCCATGCATGCTCTGAACTGCTCCTTTTATGAGGTGGGGATACTGAGCTGCTTCAGTGGCAAACAGCCCAGCAAAATAGGGCAAATCTGTCTAGAAGTCGATAGGAAGCAGAGCAGTAAAAGATACCCTTAAGCAATTTTACATTTAAGAGCAACCTACTTATGACAAGATACATTAATTTCAATAGCAATACAAGCAGACAGGGGCATCTATCCCAATAATGCATTAGTTTAAAACTCCTGATTACAGAGAGAACTTCAGCGATTTTGAAATACTCCCAGTGTCATGAATCACAGATTGAGACTTCATATAATCAGGGATTATGTGTCTTTAAATTTTTCATTGACCAAAATCTATCAGAAATGGGAATGTGATAGCTTAATGGCCTCGTGCTTAAATCTATGCAGACTGCAAACCAGTTGTGTCCTCCCTTGCCATCTGTTCCTTGATGGCACTCAGTGATTAAGTCTGGTACCATAACGCACCCTGAGTGGAAATACCCCATTGTTTGAATGTACTCCGCGAGTTCACTGCAATGCCACCCTGAGCTGCAGCTTACAGCAGCACAGCACTCACTTGGACAAATCAATGCTGCATGCCTGCTCAAGTTTCTTCTCTGCAGAGTCCTTTTAACTGGAAGGCCCAGGTTCACTCTTGGTATCTGCCAAATATTTTAGCGATTACAGGTAATAGAATTTTGGGATAGACTTTGACTAATAAAGTAGCATCTTCATTATTTACTAATATTCGTGCTGAAAACGTGTTTTACAAAGAGATTTAGTCCAACGGTGTCCTTTTACTGACAAAGCAATAAAAAAGTCAAAACTGGAGAAAAACTGGTAATCTTCAAAATGCTTAAACATTTGACAATCTACCTTTAGGCTGGACAACATCTGTATTTCTCCCCTCAAGACTGTTTGAGCAAAAACCAATGTACAGCTGAAATATCCTGTAGTTCTGCAGGCATCTGCTCAAATATCTGAAGATATCCCAAGCACTGAGACACCCTATGCCACACAATCAGTATTAACAGCTCAGTTTAAGGACACTCTAAGTCTGCACTCAGCCAGGACTGACTTCTGTGTGTGCCACAAATCCAACAGCTGCACCCAAAGTTTTCTGCCTCGTGATCAGAGGAGCTTTAGGAAGCAGAACATCACAAGTCTCTGGCCCTTGCACAAAACCCCACTTCCTAGGATTATGTCCAACACCATAAACTGCTAGGAGGCTGAAGCCCTATGCCTATTTAAAAATAAAAAAACAACCAAACCTAACCCAAACAGAGTGGCTGGTGGGATCCCAGGGAGCCCTGCCAAGAACATTTCCGTGGATAGTGAGCAGATGCACAGAGCTCCCCTGTGCCAGCCTCAGCTCAGCCTCTGAGCAGCCCAAGTGCTGCCAGGGCACTGCACCAAAATCCCCCCTAATTTCTAAGTTTATAGAGCAACCACTGTCTTTATCATCAAATAGTATGAAATAACTTTATTACTATTGTTTCAGCTCAACTTTGACTATTCCTTTCCTATCACGCTAAAAGGTAGAATGTAAAAAAAAAAAAAAAAAAAGTTTTCTGCCATAAATTGAACCTAATAAGTCACTGCTACCACACAACAGATCACTGAACGTGGAGCAGCCTCTACTCCACAGCTGGCAAAGGGTAACCTGGCTGCCACCAAACTAACAAGTGGCACTCACAGAAAGGAAAATCTATAGGATTCAGAGCAGCACAGAACACTTAACACACAAAATAAACACACCTAGGTATTAAAAATTTGAGAATTCCTAGAAGAAACATCAACAAACTTTTTTTTTTTTTTCTAATTGAGGAAAAACATATGAGAACCAGAAAGTCTGACAAACACACTCCAACAAATCTAAATATCTTTCAAGAGCCATCTCGTTGGTTTGCTTGGCTGGTTTTGGAGGAGTTTTTTAACTACAGAAGTTTTAGCAGGAAATATCACTTCAAAAGGGAGAATTAACCTGCTGTAGTACTTGCAGCACACAATTTTCCAAATTAAACTAAACCCAAATGGATGCAAGAGTGTACAGGCCAAAGGAGAGGAAAGCAGGAGGATGGACATGCCACAGGAGCAAAATAATGAAGACCATGAAGTCTGAAGTTTTGAGTTCTACTTCAAGCGCTGCTTGCTATTTTCCCCTCTAAGAGCCAACAATTTTTACTTCTGAAACGAGTCCCAATTTTGAAGACCCATTCAGTTCAGTAGCAATTAACAGAGCAGTCGAGAAGTCCTCGAGTTTGTGATGAACTCCCGAAGGCTGCAAACATTGTCACCCCCGGCAATCCCGGGACAACAGCAACATCAGTTTTACAAACAAGCGCTGCCAGATCTGCATCACAAGGTGCAGCAAAACTTGGCACCAAACATCCCCAGGGCACTGCAGCCAGGAAATGTTCCCACAGTGCGCCTTGGGAAACCTGCAGTACAAAAAAAATAAAAAAAACCTGCAAACATGCAGGTATTAGTTTGGAAGAAATATCAAATCATAAAAGAAGCAGAATAGGGACACAGCAAGCTGTCATCACTGCCAGGAAACAGCAAACAGAAGACAAGAAACATTTATTGCCTTGAGCAAATGACATTTGTGGAGCTACATGCTTTCTAAGACATTTAAAATATTAATATAAGGGAAAATTACTATGCAGGATTCAAAAGCAATATGCATTTATGGAGTCTTCTTTTCTTTAAGCTTCAAATAAAACTTTCAAGAGGAGTTTGTAAGTACAAGTTTTTTCTTCTGTCCTAACTAACAACACCAAATGTACTTTGCTTTATTTGTATTTGCTTTATTTGATAATCACAGCACTACCAAAAATCACTTCTCCTTTGAAAGACTTGGAAAAATATTCACTCATTTTACTCTTGACTTTAAATTTGGCTGAAGCAACAAATTCTCAAAAAATACCAGTTCTGAAGCAACAAATTCTCAAAAAACATCAGTTCTTGCTTCAGAGTCACAACAGTTTGACCACAGGTAAACACCTCAGTTCCCAGCATTAAGAACTATAGGAAATATTAATGTGTGATCAGCCAAGTGAGATGGCACCAAAGCTACACAAATATTGCAGTTCTAGTGACCAGAAATAGCTTCAGTTATAAAAATAGCACCACACAGATTTCCTCAAAATACTTTTGGTTGAAACACCATAACTGTAGATAATTTCCTTTCTCATGAAGGGAAACAATCCCTCTATAAGTAAATTATTAATAATAAAATACATTTTAATCTCTCTCTACACCCATTTTTAAAGAATGTGACATTTGTCTGCATTCTCTCATCCATCTCCTAGTATCTGTATTCTGGTTTGGCCCAGCACACACAACACTCCAAATATACAGCAAGTGTATTCCCAAGCTACCAGGAAATTCCAGCAGACACTTTTTGCTCAGGGGCTTATTTAAGAAAAACAAAGATACCACACAGAGGAAAAACTAGAGCAAATATTTCCCTGAAGCTTAAACCAAGATAAAATTCTGTAATAAACCTAAGTGGACTGCCTTCTGTCACTAGAGGAATGGAAGCAAGTATTGGAGTGTCTATAATTTGTGCAAAGATTCACTCAATGGCCAGGAACACAACAGGCACCATTTATGAGCTCATCCCTTACAATTTCCCATCCAAAAATACAACATCAGACAATTTGTGCTTGGGTCAAGCAGTAGCCTGGCTTCAATTCAAAGCCTTGGAATCAATTAATCCCATGAAAGGAAAAGGAGGCATTTTGCAAACAGTGCTCAACAACAACAACCTCTGGAGCATCTTCAGGATAAAGACTGGACTCCAGAACAAAGTAAACAAACACAGAGACTCTCACACAGCTACTCCCAAAGAATCTTTGACCACTGAAGTCACTTGTGGGCTAACAAAGCAGCATTTTGGGCAAATGTCTTGATCCCTAAATAATTGCTACCTAGGGAAAAGTGGTGCATTATGAAAGACAAGGAAGGCAACAAATTGCTGTTTAGCTTAGAGAAAAAAAAGAGGAGGAATCAAAAATAAGAGGAACATATGAACAAACACAAAACTCAAAAGCCCCTTCTTAACAGAAGAAACAAATGAGGAAAATCTAGAAGCAAATCTCAAATTTGGCATAGGATGAGCTTAATTTAGCACCCAAATTCAGTTAACTAGGTTAGCTTTCAAAAGAAACATCAGAGCACAGCAATTCTTTGTAAAAGTTGTGGTGGAGAGATCCCCAGGCCAGCCATGCAATCTGAAGCAGCACAGCCCTGCTGCCACTGAAGGGTACAAGCTGATCAGCCAGGTGTCTGCAGCTAACTGCAAATTTGTCTGGATTTTACTGCTGCTCTTATTCTCATAGAGTGCTTTGAAACACCATGGAGAATGTGAAATGTAAAATTCTCTGAAAAGGAGACTGAAAAACCATAGTGAATGTGTGTTCCATCCTTGCCAGAATGCTTTCAATGCTGAGACAAGTTATTTTGATATTCATCTAAGATGACTATTTATGGAACAGGTTGACAGGCTTAACAGAAATCTTTGTATATATTAAAAATAGTTTTAAATTCAGTTTTTATTCCCTGGCCCAAGGTACTAGCCTAGAGTAAGGATGGGGTCAGTAGCAGGCTACCAAAAGAAAGGAGACAGAGTCAAAGAAAAATAACCAAGATGGCACATGAAGGAGAGAGGAAAGAAGTGGATGTGTACGTGTAAAGGAAGGTTAGATGATTTAACTCCTAATCTTCAAAATTTTGCAAGGAACAAGAGTGAACTGCAGAGTAGTTTCCTGCTCAGACATAATTCAGGGTAGCCAGGATGAAGGGAAGAGGACATCAGCTGTGGAAAAGGGTACAAAAACATAACAAAAACTAGTCAAACAGAGACAAGCACTTCAAGCTTGATCAACTCATGCATTTTTTTCCCTTTATCTATGAAAAACCCAAGCACCTCACAAGTGCAGGTATCAGCCTGTGTCCACCTCACCTGCCCAATTCCAAGCTCACTGCAGGCTGATGGTGTACAATTATTCATCACGTTTTCCTGTTCTCTAATCAAAAGGCTTTCATTCCAACAGTCCTGGTGCACATTGTGCCAGACCACTTATTAAAGAATTTGCCTCTTCACAAAAAAAAGTCGACTGTTACAAATCCAGCTTTCCTGAGGAAAAATCTCAGCCCTGCTGCTGCAGAACTACTCTTGGGAACAACAACTCTCACAAAGCCCAAGTGACACCTTGCACCTGTGGAAAACCTGACAGAGCACATCTGGGAAGTGTGAATCTATACCACAAAGTGAAAAAGTTGTGGACTTAATAATATCTGACCTTCTTTCTAAAACACGTGTTCCTACTTCTGCTGCCAAAGTCGCCGTTTTCCTTTTCCTCCAAACTCTTTTCCATCTCCCCACCCAGCCAGAGCCCGGCTGGAGCTGCCTCTCCCTCCTTGGCCTTCCCAAGAAGGAGTTAACTGGATGGAGTGGCTGCTGCTGCTGCACTCTCTCCCAGAGCCAGGCAGCTGGCTCAGCACTGCAGAGCCAGTCCCAGCTCTCAGGGAAAGAAGATATAGGCAAGCCAGGAGTGTATGGGCTGGCAAGCTCAACTGCTTGGAAAAAAGCACACAAGTGAAAGGCTGAGAGCTCAGAGGAGCAGCCAAGGAAGCTGTCCACATTCCAGGCACACACCAGCAGCGTGATGGGAGCAAACAGGCAGCCAGTCCACCTGGAAAATCTGATGGTGGCAAAGGCCTGCAAGTGGATTCAGTCAGAAAAACACCGGGAAAAAACCCAGGAGAAGAATAAAAGACTTCATCTCTGAAGTAGTTTTCAGCATGTCTGGATGCAAAGACTGATATGGAAAGTATCACTTAATTTATGTAATTAAGACTAAAGTTATAAATGGCACACTGGGATGAAAGCAGCCAGGTTTTCCAGACAGTGCATTAAATTAACTCAGTTCCAGAGTTTGGTTCTGTACATCACCAACTCTGCACACAGTCTGGGTCCAACAGTTCCTTCAAACCAGATTTATTTCCACAAATACAAAGCACAGTAAAATAAAACAATTAGAGCTAAAATACTGTTTCAAGTCTTTGTTGCCTGACCAAATATTAATGGCGGTGGTAAATGCAATGAAAGCCCCCATCTTGTAACTACTTGCAGCTGTCTCATTTTATTCAAAGGAACCAGCAAGACCCTTGTCAGTTGGGGAACCACAGCTCATACTAAAAGACTTTCATCATTTCTTACCCAATCCTATTGGAATTCAGTTAACAAGTATCAGAGAACAAGACCTATCAAAAATGGAAATAAATACCACTCAGAAAATGAGTGTTTCTGTAAAAATACTGTGATTTTTTTTTTTTTTATCAGAGGCGTTTATAAACAGTACAGTGCTAAGACCATTAAAAAAAAACCTGAGGTGATGTTAATCAGGTTCTGGAAAAATATCTCCAGGACAACTGAGGATTATTTTACTGCAGTTGTACTTGGGTGTGCAACAGGTGACTAATCCATTGAATTACACTGGTTCACTGATTTCAGTACCACACACAACAGATTCCACTCCAGCCTATGAGCACTTTATAAAGATAATTTTAGAAACATTATGATACAGAGGTGCAGGGAAGGTATGAAGCATTCCTGGCATGCCCCTCCACCTCCCTGCCATGGCAGAACACCACTGCAGTGATCTCTGGTGCTCTGATTTATTTCCAAGAAGCATGACCCCTTTTTTGTATCAAAGAGCACAAAGATAAAGGCTCAGATTTAGAAAGACAGATGGGTTTCTATGCACAAGTATCAGATACTGACTGATCCCAGCAGAAGGTAAGTAACCTGATACTTCTGAAGAACGGGACCTAAATTTAAACAGGAAATTAGAGACATTCTCTCAAGTTAGGAGCTAATACTATAAACACTGGGACTCTCCTTAATTAAAAATAAAATTCAAAAAGCAATGATTAAATTGGCCTCCAGTATCTCCAGCAAGGAAGAGCCTTTCAGATATAACTGGACACTGAACAGAATCTGTGCAATTTTCACATGTCCTAAAACACCCAAAGGTAAAAAACCATACAAGGAATGCAATGAATTCTCTCACGGATGAGGTACTAATAAACTCAGTGCTGATAAATCCCACAATCTCATCAGCACCATCAGCATCCTGCAACTATTCCAGTGCTGACACCTCTCTTCCCTGTCTCAATCACTACAATTGTAGAAAATAAAGTTTAATCCAGACAAGCACAAGGAGAAACAAATGCTGGACTCTCACTTGTAGATGATGGAGGGCAGGATTAACTCTTTTCTAACTGAACAAAAAAACCTTCTCTAACTAACAAAGCCTTTTTTTTTTTTTTTTTGGACTGTGTAACTGTTTACAAACCATGCCTAATCCAATATTAACACTCACTTTTATGGTCACAGAATTTGTTTTTTCAACATTTGGCAAGAATAAAGTAAGTATTAAAGTAAATGTGCAGCAGGACCACAGCACCTCTAACAGCCCCCACTGCCATAGCTCCTAACCACAGACCTCTAGTTTTCATGTGAAGTCACTGAGCTTCAAAAAAAAAACCAAAACAAACAACCAAAAACAATTCCTCAACCCCAACCTCTGAAGAAAAACACACTTCTTTTGAAGTCACATGACACCAATTTTTCTGCCACATTTCCTCAATATATGGTAGTAAAGAATGAAAGGAGAACAGAAGAGAAGTAAAAAGGGAAAACACTGGAAATAATCTGTATTGATGATTACTTAGAGCCAGATCTTTGAAGTGTTCTTTTGCAAATAAAGACACTTGCTTAATAGATGGATATTCAAAGTGAGCAGGACTGAAAGTTAACACGGGTTTCCACAGTGACTTCACCACAGACAGGACCACACTGCAAAACATGAAACAATTTTTCCCCTATTTCAATCCTGGCACAAAACCCAAAACAAACTGAACTTTCCCAAAATGTGAACAGAGTTCTAAGAGGCAATTCTAAGCAGTAACCAGCCGTGATACATCTCAGTTCCCAAAAGTTCACTGCCAGTGTAGTGACATATTTCTAAAATTAATTTGATTTGTACACCAATGCTTTGCCACACACCTCCAGTTTGAGGTTGTTTTCACTGTTATGAATACCAAATTATTTTTTTTTTAAATGCACATCTCCAATATGTATTTTTTTACACACAGACACCCAGTGCTTCCTAAGTTCAGTAATCATGGCATGGGATCAAGGATGCACAAAGTCACAGCCAAATTCAACACACGGTGCCTTAGGCATGGGAATGTTCCTTCTCCACTTTTCCATTTTACATGCACGCACCAGGTATCAATTTATACTCAGTACTAAAAAAAATTGACTGAAAAAAAATTAAGACTATATTCTTCAAAATCACCTTGTTCCAGTGCTAAATTTGCCTTCCAGCTGTCCAACTTTTTTATCCCATAGAAGCTCTACGTATCAAATGCGTGGCCACAGCTGACAATCTAGCTACTTTATGTAGTCCAAGAAAAAAAGAAAGAAGTTGTAAAATAAAAATAGTATTCTTCAGTGAAATGCATCACTTAAACTTCTTATTGAAGTGTGCCAGAATCCACTCCAAATTGTTTTCTTTCTTTTCAAAAAGTTCCATTCCACCACGTTTTCCATGTTCTTCACCATTATAGTGAATATGAGAAGTGAATACTTGGGAGTCTTAGTTGTACAGAAGTTAGGTGACCAAGAAAATACTGGTTTCAAAAGGCTGTGAATTCACACTTACTTACATGTGGTAAAGGGTTGCTCTTCTGACACAGATTAGTTACACAAGCAGAACACCAAGGCTAAAAACTATTAAAGCACTAAATATGAATAAAAGCTGTAAGCAAAGCAAGAGGATGCCCATGCCTGAGCAGTGCTCCTGAGGAACAGCTGCCAACACAAGCTGCTCGTGCACTGATGGATGTACCCAGCCACCCATAAACCCACAGCTTTTCATACCTATACAGAAAATTGATGTATTTCTCTGCAGAGACTCAAAAGATCATTTAAAAAAAAAGGTATGTAGAAATTTTTGCACTAGTAACACTTTTATGATTATATCACTAGACACCTGACAAGTGTTACTCCCCAGCATGACAGTAGTGGGCAACATTCCAGTCAAAATTATGATTAACAGAGAGCCACTGTAAAGGATTTTTTCTGACAACCAGAGTTGTCAATAAACAGTTTATAAACCCACGTAAAAACGTTCCTTCTCGGAAAACACACCCCACACTCACAATTAAAGCATCAGCTTTACTGCTCAGCTGCTAGCCACTCCAATTTGGAAGCGTGGAAAATGAAGAGGAAGGAGTTTAGGGGCAGCCCTTTTGCTCAGCGAACAACCCCGTGTGAGTTGCATGCCATCCTTAAGTTGCATGTCACGTGCACCAAGATATGGATTAGAACCTTATTAGCCAAGCAAATTTATTCAAAATTTTCTTCATGAGCACGACTTACAGCAGGATGAACCTTTTCTATGCCTCTCAGTGGAAATCTGGGAAACTATTTACAGTCATCCCATTTTCCAGTAAGTTCCACAACGATGATTCAGCCTGTATCACACTATACATCCTGCAAATACATTGCCTGGACATTCAGCTGTGCAGTCAGGATCTGCCACCATCCCAAGTCTCCTCTTAACTCCCCACATGACCGTGTCACGCACAAATGAAATTAATTCACCAAGGTCAATACGGCGAGAGGGGCAAAAGGGTTTTTCATAAGGCAGTAAAAAAAAAAAAAAAATAGAAGAGAAATAAACCAGCAAAAAATTCCCCCAAGGCAGCGCTTGCCCGCACTCACATTTGCAGCATGACTTCGTTCAGATACACTCCATCCACCAGCGCCACATATTCCTCCAGGTTGGTCCCATTTCCTCCAGCCAGCGGTCCGAATGTCTTCACCTGGAACAGAAGCAGCAGCAGCACCGTGACACCAACTCCACCTCGCTCCCCTGCCGCAAGGCTCTCCTCGAACAATGAGCGGAATAAAACCGGGAATGGGCGAGGGGAAAATGAACGCTTACCCAGGTGACAAGAGGGCTCGACATGAACTGCTCCAGAAGGGGTGTGAAGATCTCGTTCTCCATTTTACAAAAAAATGGTTAACATCAATGCAGCTCCTCCGATGCAAAAAATTAAAGATAAGTCCTGCACTGCAGCAACTCTCTGGAACGCTCCAAGGATTCAGCTGGAGTGAGTGAACCCCATTTTTACCGAGCGATTCAACAGCAACAAAAGTCAGTGCACTGGCAAGCGGAATTTATCTTCCTCTTTCAAGAAAAAATGCATCCGAAAGTCCATCTACGCGAATTTCAGCCTTTCCATTGATGCCTCTCCCTTCCTACATAGCGAAGGGGTGGAAGGAAGGAAGGAAGGAAAGAAAAGAGGGAGGCTGCCTAGCTACTGGGATTCTGCATCAGACAAAAAAAAAAAAAAAAAAAAAAAAAAAAGAGAGGAAGGAAAAATCTGCTTCAGCAGCGGCAGCGCCTCAGAAAGGAAGGAGAAATTCCAGCCGAACTCCGCAAGCTCATCCTGCCCCTTCCCCACAAAAAAAGCCCCAAGCCCGGGCGAGCGGAGCAGCGAGGGCAGCGACCCCCGCCCCTCAGGCAGCCGAACCCCCCGGGCTGCGGCTGCACCAGAGCCCCGCTGCCCCCCCGCGATGGCACCGACGGGGAACCGGCCGCCGCAGGGATCGGGGGCTATTTCAAATCAGTTCCCTTTTCTATCCCTTCCCTTTTCCACTGAACTGCGACGCCAGAGAGCGGCAGGAGCGGCACACGCCGCCCGGCCCCGCAGCCTCGCCCTTCCCCCGCGCTGGCCGCTCCCCTCAGGCTCCGCTCTCCCCTCGCCGTTCCCGGAGCGCCCCCCGACCCCTCCCCAGCTGTTCTCCCGCCGCCCCGCCAAGGCTCCCGCGGCACCAGCTCCGCTCCGCTCCCCACCCTCGTCCTCCCGAACTGCGGGGCCACCTCGCCTCAGCCAGCGCGGCCGCGCCGCATCGCTCGCCCCCCTCCTCGTCCTCCTTCCCTCCCTGCCTGCCTCCCGCTCTCCCTGCCCGGGGGCCGGCTCCGGCGTGCGGATCCCTCCGCCCGCAGCCCGGGTATCCCTCCGCCGCCGCTCGGGGATGGCGGCGCGATTAGAAAGGGGCGGGGCCGCGCCCCAAACCGCTGCAGGACTCGCGCCCGGCGCGCGCGCACGAGCTGCGGCTGCGGGCACCGCTCAGCCTTCGGTGTGAGGGGGAGAGAGGGAGAGAGCCTCGTCCCTTCCCCGCTCCGGGAATAAAGGTGCCCCTGAGGGATGATAATGCTCCTCCAATACCCCTTGTGGGAGGAATAGCGGTGCCCGTGAGGGCGGTGCTCTTCCGTTCCCCTCTTGTGGAATAAAGATGCCCGTGAGGGGGAAACTCAGCGCGGGAGGGATATTCTCCATTTCCCTAAGGAGAATAAAGGTGCCCGTGAGGGGGAAAAAGTGTGGGAGGGAAAGATGCTCTTTCATTCTCCTTTGAGGAATAAAGGTGCCCGCGAGGGGAAAAACACGGGAGAGATTCTTCCAATTACCTCTTGCGCCGTGAAGGTGTTGGTGAGGGGAAAAGGGCGGGAAGGAAATGCCCTTCCTTTCCCCTTTGGAGAATGAAGGTACCCGCGAGGGAAGAGTGTGAGGGAGGGAAATGCTCTTCCATTCCTTTCATGTGGAATAAGGATGCCCGTGAGTGGAAAAGGGCGGGAAGGAGATGCCCTTCCTTTCCCCTTTGGAGAATGAAGGTACCCGTGAGGGAAAAGAGTGTGAGGGAGGGAAATGCTCACATTCCATTCTCCCCCTAGGGAATGAAGGTGCCCGTGAGGAGAAAAGAGCGGGAAGGAGATGCTCTTCCTTTCCCCTTTGGAGAATAAAGGTACGTGTGAGGGAGGGAGATGCTCTTCCATCACCCTCTAGGGAATAAAGGTGCCCGTGAGGGGAAGGAAAAAGGGCGGGAGGGAGAGGCTCTTCCAATTCCCTCTTGGGGAATGAAGGTGCCCGTGAGGGGAAAAGGGCGGGAAGGAGATGCTCTTCCTTTCCCCTTTGGGGAATAAAGGTGCCCGTGAGGGAAAAGCGTGTGAGGGAGGGAAATGCTTTCCCATTCCCGCCCTAGGGAATAAAGGTGTCCGTGAGGGGAAAACTCAGCGCAGGAGGGATGTTTTCCATTCCCTTACGAGAATAAATGTTCCTGTAAAGGGAAAGGTACGTGAGGGAGGGAGATGCTCTCCCATTCCCCCTCTCTAGGGAATAAAGCTGCCCGTGAGGGGAAAACTCGGCACGGGAGGGAGAGAGGGAGGAAGGGAAGGGTTATTTCATTCCCCCTGGGAGAATAAAGGTGCTCGTAAGGGGAAAATTTGGGCGCAGGAGGGAGGGAGAGGCTCTTCTGTTCCCCTCATGTGGAAAAAAGATGCCCGTGAGGGGAGAAGGGTGGGAAGGAGATGTTCTTCCATTCCCCTCTCAGGGAATAAATATTCCCATGCGGGAAAAGCTCAGTGTGAGAGAGAGATGACTTTCCATTCCCCCTTTAGGGAGTAAAGGTATCCATGTGGGAGGAAAAGATGCTCTTTCATTCTCCTTTGGGGAATAAAGGTGCCCATGAGGGCAAAACTCGGTGCAGGACCAAGATGTTCTTCCATTTCCCTTTTTCAGAATAAAGGTGACTGTGAGGGGAAAAACTCATGCCCTCAGGAAGTGATATCCAGAAGCAGGGCAGGTTTTCCCCTCAGGAATTGGAATCCAGAAGCAGGACAGGTTTTCTCCTCAGAAGGTGGAATCCTGACACACCCATGTTTAGGTAAAATCCAACTTTCTGGAAAGGTTTTGTGGGAAATCAGAGGATGACAAGCAGTGTGCTGGCCTGATCCATTGTCCCTTCCCTGAGCCTTCTCCTGCTGCTTGTGCTTCCAGCATTCAATCCTGCATTAATATGCATGGATTATATATCTGCTTAATACATTATGTGGTTCATTGACAAAGCATTTTACAAAATCTCAAACTAAATCCAGCTTCTCTTCTGTGTGGTATAAATTAAATTGCAGCAGAATTTTTCCAAATACCTTTAGTTTTGCACACCCAATTAAAAAAAAAAACAAACAAACAAATCCCACAAAAACATTGCAATAGAAGTGACTGAAATTTATGTGCTTTTTAAAAAAGATCAAGTAACAGCTAAGCAGATAAGGTTCTTCTTAACCCAAATATCAGATATACATTTCTTCTACTGTCCAAAATTGGGAAAAAAACCCAATTACAATCATGACTTTTTCCCCATGAAGAATGGCTAAGTAATAGATTAGAAAAATAAATTGTGGACATTGTCTTTTGCATTCTAAGGATTTTTTTTTATTGATTTATTTAGAAAATGTTGCATAGTTAAAT
Organism: Sturnus vulgaris; assembly: GCF_052056855.1. Lineage (NCBI taxonomy): Eukaryota > Metazoa > Chordata > Aves > Passeriformes > Sturnidae > Sturnus > Sturnus vulgaris. The sequence continues at coordinate 5,832,895 of NC_142245.1, read as the reverse complement.
AACTTTGGCTCTCACAGTTTTTGTTTCACAGCAAAAAACAAGTCTTTCCCTCCCAAACCAGATCTCTAGAGAGAACTCAGCCCTCTGGTGAAACAAAAGAAATAAGGAAGGGCAAAGGAAAACTCTGCAGTCTTGGTTCTGAATAAGAACCTGGTGATCCATGGGTGAAATGACTGCCCATAATAAATTCCCAGCCCTTAGAGGCAGCCACAAAAGCATTTTTGTAGAAGCCTGACCAGCCAACCGCTGCGCTCCCTGTGTCTGGCAGCAGCCTGTGAACATGCAATTGTGCCCACAGTGCCATGGAACTTCCCTGGCTCATCCCCTTGTTTCTTGCGGGCTCTAATTAGGCAGTAATGACTTTGGCATAAAGCAATTTCTAGGAATTAGAGCCCAGCCAGTAGAAGTTGATAGCCCATGTAGTAGTAACAGCAGCTGGCTCACAGAAACCATTTAATACCGAGATTCCCTAGCATTCAAAATTGAATTAAATGGTTTGAGATGTTTTTGCTTCCATCCACATCATGCAGTTGGCCTGTGTGCTCAGCATGGCTGTTGTTGATCATCGTTCCTGCAGAAAGCCTGCTACATTTTAGGTAGGAAATGCATTGTCAGCTGTTTTACCTCGGATGATTTACAGTTCCCTATTTGAACTGGAGATTAGTACAAGATAAAATTTCAGAAAAGGTATCCAGACGCAGTCAGTGGAGTTCTGTTTTCGCTTTTGGTTTGAGTTGGGTTTTGTTTTCTTTTTTTTTTTCCCCCAAGACTAAGAGCCCTGAAAACCCATGAAGAAGCTCCAGAGTTTCTTCTAAGTAGCTGCCACTTTGTCCCACCAAGTGTGAGAACATTTTCCTCCTTTTCAGGTACACACAGACAGCACCAGGATGAGCCGCTGCCAGGGCAGATGTTTGCAGTGGAGTCAGAGCCAGGAGAACCTGGACTGCAGCCACCTCAGCGAGGTGAGACAACTCGCCCCAGGACAGGAAGCTGTCAGCCTTTGATTGCCGAGCCCTTGTTTGACAGGCAACCCTGAAAATGAATTAAAATGTTTGTCTTTCGAGTTATTCCTCTGATCCCGAAGTGAATACGGAAGGCTTTCATTTTCAGCGTAGCTGTCACGAGTCCCAGGGGTATTGTTCTAGGAAATACTTAGAACTCACAGCTCTAGAGGGCTGTAACCCGTACCTTGGGATGTATTTGGCTGCATTGTTTTAGCACTTTTTACCTGGGAAGGCTCCTAAAAGCATGTTTGATGACTGCACTTACAGTGATGAATCCCAGAAGATGAGGAAGTTGACAACTGAAGTTCGCTGACCCAGAAACAGAGAAGAAACACTATTATAAATCTGAAGTTTTAATATTATTTTAATATTAAAGTAATAAATATAACGTTTTGATATTATTTTAACTATTCTAAGAATGTACTAAAAAAGTAAAGTATCCTATTTTATAATTTTAAAAAACACGTAGAGAACAATCTCGTTCTTTCACATCTCATTTTCTGGAACAGCACTGTCAGTATTTAATACAGAGTGTGGCCTACTGCTTCTGAAATACAGATTTAGAGATTACCTTGTTGTTTGAAGAGCAGTGTTTGTTCTTGTGCAGGTAAAGCACCCCCATCTCCTTTCTTTTGCATTTCCCATGTACCACAAAGACTCAACACAGAAGACATGGAAATTATAAATGATCTGTGCCTAGATCCCAGATCTGCAAATTACAGAGTTACATCATCTTCTCAGTGAACTTTTTTTTTGCTCGTGGCATCATTTCCTGTACCTGCTATTGCAAAATAAAAATTGAAAAAGAATATTTAGAAAAAAAACCTTGACTCTGCAGACAGCAGGAAAGTGTGACCATGCACAGCCCCATTTACCTTGTCGGGCTTTGTCAAAACGTTTCTGGCCAGCCCTGCCCACGGTGAGCCAAGGGAGGGGACAGTTTGGGGAGCAGATGACAACCAACCTGCCCTTTTTAGCTGATGCAAGACGCGGTGGTTTTCTCTTCCTCTCGCACACGAGCGAAGGAAAGAGGTGACGCTGCTCTCGCCGCTGGCTCCGCCTCCCAGGCAGCGCTGCTGGGTTAACAGCCTTTGCCTGGTGGGACTCCAGGGAAAAACAGGGACCAAGTGTGGGTGCCTGCGATCCACAGCAGGGTCATGAAACCACGGCCAAAACTGCAACGTTCTGAATGTGGCCTGGCTTGACAGGACAGTGTCTAGTGAAAACTAGCAAGCCACTGACAAGGACAGCCACCTTCCTAATCATGAGTGCTCCCAGAGAATCCCATTTCCCCACGAAACCAAGGCTATAGGGATAGATGGGGCAATAACGAGTAAGAGGGGTTGAGCCTTTTTAAGTATGGCTATGAATTCCTAAAGGTGCCACAAATGCAGCAGACTAGAAGTTATTTTTTGTCCCACAGGAGTGGAAAGAAGGGGAAATCCATCTCTAACATGAATAAAGAACTGAAAATTCCACAACAATTCTTGAAGATTTCTTCCCTCCTACAGCGTCTGCTCTGAGGTGACCAAAATTCCCCATGAACTTTAAGGGAACTTCCTGAGAAAATTGTAAGTAACCTCAAAATGAGAGTATTTTGAGTGAAAGAAGTAAACAGTAGGGACTTGGAGAAAGTTGGTGTTGTCCATTTAAGATGTTTTACAGATCCCAGACATTTTACAGTTTGTGTCCAATTGTAGCAAATAGCAAGAAATTAGTACAGAGACAGCAGACAAAGAATACCCTGTGTGGGTACCAGTGTCAAATACATCAGAATTTCCTGTCGGGCACAATGTTCATTGCAAGAACAGCTACTGACTATTTCTAGCCATGCCTGCCTAACATATTCACACTTTCCTTCGAGGACTACGTGGACAGTACTTAAAAGGTGAAACATTTAGTAAAAGTGTCACACGTAATACTGAGATTCATCTGAGGAGGGAGGAGCCTGCAGCTTTTTGTTGCTCTTCAATCAGTTGGACAGGCAGGAAGAATGTTACTGTGGCAGGCCAACTCATGTGATCAGAAATAATCCAAGTATTTATCTTGATTTTTAAATTTAACAGCTATTCCTATGGTTTTCCATAGGTTTAACTCTTAAAAGGGTGTCAGATAAATACTCCTTTTCAAAGAAAATTCATTTGAACTTAGTATTACAATTCAGCTCTTCTTCCTGTTTAGCCAGTGAAACATTTATCTGTGAACTTCAAGACTGTCTAACAACGCTGTTTGTGATTTGTTATTTGCTGCACATAAAGGAAATAGATTGTTATTTTCCTACAAGCAAGCATTGAGTATTACAGCAAGAACAGCACTTAGCAGGACAATAGCTTTGGTTCTCACTTGTGCTGTGGCCAGTGGAGTGAGACTGAGCAAAAGCTCTTGCTGACACGCCTTCTGTCAGAGCAGAGCCTGCCAGAGCGAGCAGTGTTTCTTGTGAAGTGGGTCAGAAAGATGAGTTACAGAGCACGCTCTGCATTTCCTCTGATGAGGAGCAAAGTGCAGCCCGGGTTCCTCGCTGCTAGCAGCCACAGCTGCCCGTGGATCTGCAGATCCGTGGCTTAGGGAAGCGAGACACTGCAATTGTACCGACAGCACTAGGCCATCTCAGATCCCTGATGTACAGAACTGGTTTCTTCTCTGGTGTTTTCCTTCAGCATGGAACACTCTCCCCATTCAGCTCCACAAAGCAGAAGAGGTTTTGTATCCCCAGGAAAGACTTTTGTACCTCTTAAAACTCCATTTGCCTCAGTTTTGCTTTATTATGACATCAATTTGCTTTCCTTCACACAGCACCACGTTCCTGGTAATTGGCTCCCTGTCCTTTGCCATGGGCTCCTGCTGGTGCCTCCCTGCTTCCACCCACGTTTTGCACTCTCGATGCCACTTGACCCCAGTGGCTTGGGCAGTGCTGCTGTGAGACCCAGATTTCTGAGCTCAGGAGAGGTTATTAAATTCCAGAGCCCTGCATCACCTTTGATGTTAGCATGTCTCATTAGAGAGGCATCCCTCACCAGCTGGAGGTGGATCTTCCCAAGGTCAGGAAATAATGAATTGGGTGGAGAACACTTCTGTCCTTGAGGTTTCCATTTGTGTACGTGGACTTAGTTATGACAAAATATACAGCACTAAAAATGCAGCTGTAGTAGAATCCTTTCTGTTCAAACCTCTGCTCCTCTGAACTCCCTCCCTCAGGATTATCCTATTCATTTTCATGTCTGATTTTACTCCTGGTTATTTGTCAAATTATTTACGTCTGAAAACTGCTTTTCTCTCCGTGAAACACTGGTGAAACAATTAAAAGCCTTTAAGATATCCCTATTTTGCCTTTGGGAAAACCATTTGACAAGCTTATTGAACAAGAAAGCACAAGTTATTTACAGCATTACACTAAAAAGGCTGACATTGAAATATATTAAATAATTAACAGAAAAAAACTATAGGTCATGAAAAAGTAATTAATGCTGGATTTTAAAAATGGTAATTATACTTACTAGATAGCATTCCTAATGAAGCTCCTTGGAAGAGGGTGGATTCCTGAGTCACCTAAAACTGGGAACAACCTTCTCAGTCACACCTCTTTCAGACACCACTGCTAACTGTAGGACCCCTTTGTTTGCACTAAGTCCAGAGGGTTCAGTTCTCTGTGGCACCAGCTGAATCGTGAATTGATCTGGAGATGAACACTAAACTGGAATTCTTACCTATGTTCATCTCATATGCCTTTTTATCCAAATCTACCACTCTTTAAAAATTTCTCATTGAAGTATTTTTCTACTACAGGTAATTTTTCTCCTGCTAAAACCTACAGTGATACATTTTATTTAGGCTGTTCCAAACCACTGTCATCAACAGCTATTTCCTGCCTATCCCTTTCCAGTGCCTAAATATCTGCCTCAGTGGATTCTTCTTGCCAGCTTTATGTACCTACAAAACGCTCTATTTCTTCCTTCAGTGGCCATACAATATTGTAATTTTTTATGATTCTTACATTCCATTCTGTAAAACAATTTCTGAATTACGGGTACAGTGTGCAGTGGCTGAAAGCTCAAAGGATGGTTCAGCAAAACACAAAGTTTCCTTCTAATTTCAGGCTTATACTGAGATGTCAATTGTCTGTGTGTTTTTTTAATCTGATATGAAGCATTTTAACACACTCCTGATTTTGAATGCTAAAATGAATAAGCAATTATCTAAAACTACTACTGAAACAGGGGTGCCCAGGGGAGTGGTGGAGTCCCCATCCCTGGGGGGATTTAAGCCATGCAGATGTGGCACTTGAGGACGTGGTTTAGTGGTGGCCTTGGCAGAGCTGGGGGAATGGTTGGACTCAAAGATCTTTTCCAATCTAAAGGAGTCTGTGATTTGTTTGATTTTTTTTTTTATAACTCAGGTAAGATTAGAATTCTGATTTCTGTGTATATCAGTCTTGATTTCAGCGCTTGATAATTCTTGTGTGGGCCAGAGAAAGTTTAATTTTTCGTAAGCTTATTACTTTTAAATATTAGTAACAGGTCAAAAATAGATAAAGTATTAAAATATAATAGATAAATTTAATATACAAAGTAGGAGACTGTAGCCCTGTTCACACAGAAAATGCTCTGCTAAGATAAAGAATAGTTTGAAATTTATTTCTTCCTGCTATTATGATCTATAGGATATTTTTGATCATGGAATTAGTCCACCTTAACAGTCTGCCTTAAAAGGATGAGATTATTCAGCTTATTCAGGCTGTATCTCTGCAAAAGGAAAACACCTTAACAAAGAATGGTTTGTTGCTGACCTGCAGCTGGTTATGGTATTTCATCTGAAAGCCTATTTAAGTCCTTAATGGTAACATTTATTCCCTCTCCCTCAGAGGAATATTTTACAAACAAAATTAATTAACGAACGAGGACGGCCAATTTTGTGCTGCAGTTGAGGCTGACAGTCACCCAAAAGGGGCGTTGGCAGTAATAATCATCATTATCCCAAAGCACAGAGAGGTCTCCTGCCTCTGATGAGATCCCTGCTGGAGCCTGGGTGCCTGTGGAGCACAGAGAGCTCGGAGCTGCTGGCAGGGAAGCAGAAGCTGCTGTACTAAGAGCTGGAAATAGCCCACGAGTAACCTCTGACTCAAATCGTCCCCCTCTGCTCCCTGGAGACTTCCCCCAGTTCATCCACACTTCCATTAAAAACATGACTGACGTGCTTCCAGCTTGTGAGGCTTTTTTTTTTTTTTTTTTTTTTTTGATATTTCAGAGCTGATCCTTTTACACTGAGTGGAAATACACACAGCAAATGATTCAGACTGACTTGACTTCATAGCTGCTCCGAGCTCAGATCTCCTGCCCTGTCTAGTTCTTTCTTTTACTGCTTCTGCCCTGATGCAGTTGAGTGGAAACAGAGAACAGAGAAGTATTGGGAGTTCTGTAGTTCCCTTTGTACCAGCGACATGGACTGTGTTTAAGAAATTAGTCAGGCATTTAGGAACTGCTAATCCTTCTTGTGAAGAATGCAAGGCTTGTTTCTTCCAAGGAATTCCTCACTCAAGAGACCATAGTTCAGTTTTACCTACTGAATGTTCTCACAGCAAGACCAAAAAGGCAAAAATAGGTGTTTAATGTCAGTTTCTTCCCTTTCTGCTAATTTTTCTTGGGCTGCTTTGTGATGGCATTATTATGATAGATAATATATTTATAAATCTTTTTTTTGAACAGCTAATAATTATGCTTATTAATATTGATAGCAAAGAGAACTCCAACTGGTCAAGAAGCTTAACAATATACAAATTTAGAAATAAATTCAATTCAATTATGGTGAGCTTGGGAAATGGAGACAAGCAGGAAGCTTCCTCCAAATGACCAAATAAATTCTTCCCTAGGTATCTCAGATTTCCTGGTCACTGTGGCTACACATCATAACCTGTAACAGCAGAAAAGCCACAACATCACATACAGTGACAGTTTATTTCCCCCCTCCTTTTGCACACAAAAAAAGTAATGGTTGCAGAAGAAATGAGAAAAACAATGAGACAGGTAAGTCAACTAAACCCCAAATTTCTAAATAATGACCTTCCATTCCTACTATGACCCTACTTTAAGTGAAAGTCAAAATACTGGCAGTAGAGATTATATAACTAGATTTGCTTTATACCAGAATTACAGAATTGAAGCTCCTTTGCCTTATGTAACACTTATTTTAGCTTATTTTTAACTGTGACTTGAAAGTCATTCCACGAGCTCCTTAAGCTTTTTTTTGTCAGTCTACTACAAAGGAAAATCAAGATGAAACTGCACCTCCTCTACATTGTGCTTAAACCGAGAGTGCCCCCGTGAGGATTTTTTCATATGGATGCATGCATAGGAGTAGACAGCTTGAGGGTGACTGTTCAACTACAAAGGAAATAAAACTTTGTACTTTTTCCTACAAATAAGGCCCAGAAAGTTGGGCACGATATTTCTACAGATTTTTTTTATTAGGCTGATGTGGATCCAAACAGGCCTTTTTGCTTCCAAACCTCTCTGAAATTTTGGCTAATCCTAAAACTACCTAACTGAAATGCCCACCTCCACAAAGCAATAAAAAGTCTACCAAATCTTAACAAAAGTAACAGTGACATAAAAATGCTTTGATTCAAAGGATGAAAGTGGGGAAAAAATCCTCAGAAATGATGGCAGGTAAGAAAGATTTCAGAAATAAACAAGATTTATTATGATATACCACATTATGAGCAGAAAAAAAAAGTTCCCTGACACAGAAAAAAGTATAAAAGGAACAGCATATGGGAAATTCTGAAAGTATCATGTATAAAACCTCATAAGAGAAGTGCTGATTTGAAAATCAAAGAGTTGCTTCTGTTCCAGGGTGTGCCCACATAGGGGAATGGAACAAATTAAATGTACTGAGCTCAGTTACCGCTGATGGGAACGATCTGAATGCACAGGATGGGTGCAGGCAGTGACTGGCACGGTGTCACACGGCTGCTCTGCACAGAGTGGGGCTTTGAAGGCACAGGGAGCTGCTTCTGCCTTTGCTATCCATGCCTCAGAGCTGTCCTTTAGTTGGCATCCTCCTGGTGCTTTACACCCGGCCTGCCTCCTCAGCAGCCCAGCTGCTTGCTGAGGGATCTGCTGTCACCCTCAGAGCCCCGATGTCCTTTGTGCTCCCAGGGCTGGCATTAGACTCAAAGAGCCTTATGCAAGGGACTGGCTGAGCCCTGAGGAGCAGCAGGTGCTGGAGTGGGCCCTGATAACAAATCCCTCAGCCCTTTTATCTGCCAGCTCTTGACTCCTGTGCACACCCAAAGATGCAGACCTGCAAGTGAGATGTTGGTGATTACCTTGTGGCTGTGTGGCATCAGCTGTACACTTCACTCACTATGCACCTGAAGAAAAATAACCCTTGCCCTGTGTATCTCCAGCCACCTGCTCCTAACCAACCCAAAGACCACTCAGCCTGTCACATACTGTCACCTTCTCTTTCCAAGCCCCCTGTCCTGGCTTCTTTGTGTCAGACCTCCTCACTCATGTCTTCTGTGGTGAACAGGGAAGGCCTGGTAGAAAAACCCACTTCATTCACTTGTACCTTTTGCTCAACAACTCCCTTATCTCATTCCTTCATGTTGGTTGAGCATCAGAGTTTGCTATTCTGCAAGTACTTCTCTTTCCCTCCCATCCGTTATTCCCTCTGACATCATGGATTTACAAATGAAAACCCTAGAACAGAAAGTGCTCACTCAGCTAAACACTTTGTGAAGGTCAGTTTGAATCACTCCATCCTATTACAGATTAATACATAACACCACATGAGACCTTCTGGAGGCATTTTCCAAGTAAAGACTGTGGTGTTTCATCCCTACAAAAGCTTTCAGGACATATTTTTCTCATACAAAAGCATTCTGGCACAAAAATGCATACAAACAGCAAGGAGCCAGTAATATTAATACCAAACATGCTAAAGTCTATTTATTTCAGTGAAAACCATGTGTATTTCTGCAGGGAATGTAAAATTGAATTTCAAGTACAGGAAGTGCTCTATTACTGCTCTGGCACCACAATGCAGAGCTGCTTTGTTGTTTGCTCTAAAATAGTAAACTAAGCCTGTCCAGCCAAGCAAAGTGTCAGGAAGGAGCCTTCTGAGCCTTAGCTCCAAAATGGAGCTGCCTGCTCTCTTGTCAGCTTTCCCAACAAGCACTTCTCCTACTTTATCACAGTGAACACATTACCAGTATTAAGACTCCCAGCAGAGTCTTAAATGCAATTTCCAACCTCCCCCCGACCCTTGTCCTCCATCCAACTCCCCTTATGGCCTAAAGTCCTGCCAGGATTTCTGCCAAGAGTGCAGAAGCACGGATTAGCTTCACCCCATGAGCCTCAGAGCCCCGATTGCCAGCCCACCGTGGGCATATGCAAACCAGCAGAGCTCCATAAAACCTCGCAGAGAAACATCAGGGCCAACACTTCAGAGCAGACACTGAGCTCTGAGGAACCAGTACCAGGAGCTGCCTAAGAAAACATCATCATCACCACCCTACCCCCAAAAACCCCAGCCCCAAGACAATAAAACCCCAAGAGCCCTAACCACAAACAAACAAGGACTGATAATCCTGGTCTGCCAAGATTCCCCAAAGCTCCTTCCTTTTGGGGACAGTGGTTGATCTCCCAGGCTGGCCACTCAGCCTTTCTCCCTGCAGGCTACTGAAAACAAAAGTTCATGGCTGACTTCTGACCCCTTCAGCTGAAAGCACGGGCGGCTTTCACTCCTCTCCAGAAGGTAGAACTAGGACAGAAAAAGCCAGGCCAGAAAGCTTTGTGCACTCATAACTTCCTGCTCTCCACCTTCCATTGTCAAACTAATTTGAAATCACAATTTTTTGTACTACTCATTTCACCTCATTGCCTTTGTTTCCCACAAAATCTAACTAGCCTGCTTGTTCACACCTGTGTAAAGACTGGTGACAAGTTTCATACTTGATACTTGGCAAGTTTTCCAAGGTTAAAAAGCACGAGCAAGGCATGCAGGGGATGGAATAAAGTCCTTTGCAATGACAGCATAGCCCCCATCTCTGAGCTCTGCTGTGAGGTAATCCCTGATTCAGTCACAAAATAACCCCACAGTTACACCCAGCATCGTTTGATAATGAAAATTCTATAAAAGCACAGTTGCCAAATTGGTTTTTCTTTTAATCATAACATTAAAGCACAAGTAAAAAAATCCCATAGTCCACAAATACAAACTACTTAATAAATAACTCATGGTGCTTTCATAAAAATCAACTATTAAAAGTTACAGAGCTTAATGCAAACCATGCACACACTGGAATCCTACATTGTGTCCTCCAAGTAAGAACAGGAGCAGCCCTGCTTATGCTGCTATCGTTAACCTGTTCATGAAGCTGTGAAAAGCTGCACTCTTTATCTCACAGCTCTTATGTTTTATGTTTTTATGCCTCCCTGAGGTCACACCTACTGGCGTGGCAGCTGTATCCAGATATTCAGGGACATACAGCTCAGTCTTTCCTTCCTGTACATCTAATTGATTTTTCTGTTTCAGCAGTCGAAAGCCCAGTTTCTGTGAGGCACTCCAGTGCATTGTCCTCCTTGGGGTTTTTCTTTGGCTTTTATAATCAACAATACAATGCAATTAGCCAAAGTTCTTGGGGGCAACTGAAACATGTGGGTAATAAAACTCAGAAACGCAAACTCCAGCTCTTCCCCAGAGCCCCCAGAACCAGCACTTTGTCTGTAAATGCCTCGTTGAAAGCCAAGCCCTGAGGTAACACTAAATGACTCAAACCAAAGTCAAATAAATTCTCTCCTGCACTGTGCAGTCGAGGAAACTCCAAGGCTGGGCAGCCTTCAGTTCTCTTCTAGTCCCACTCCCCACACAGCCCCAGGTAACACTTCAGTAATCCTAATATTGAGGAGTCCTTCTTAAGGGAAGTTCCACAAAGAAATTAAAAATGCATAATTCTCCCAGTGGTAAAAACCGAAGAGAAAGTGAAAGGAGTTTGTGTGCAGAAGTCTTCCTGCATAGCTTTCATGACTCTTGGCTGAAGGTGTTAGAAGCTGGACTTGGGGAGAAAGTCTCCTAAGCTCAGAAATAAAGATTTTTCCCCAAAATCCATCAACAGCTGAAGGTTATATTTTTTTCCTGTTTTAACTATTATTTTCATGGACTTATGGCCATCATGTATCCTGACTTTCTCCCACTCTTATTCCACAGTGAATAAAATGCCCATGCATCTGGCAATTTATTATTTTACTATTTCTAACCATCTCATACCTTTATTGATACCATTTCATACTCCACAGATGCTGCCTTTCCTGGTTCAGTGAAACTCTCCCCTTCCAAAGAAAGGTCACAGGGCTTTTTCTTTTTCCTTTTTTAACCTGCTCATGGCTGCAGAACTCCATGCCAGAAGAGATTAGAATAACAAAGCTCACAGGCTTCAGATCAAACCACAGACATCACCTTGCTGTAGTTCATCTTCCATCAATAACAATCAGCTGAAATTGGACAGAAAAACCTAAATTGTTACAAGGCTTTTTAGAATTCAAGAGGTGCAGACACCACAGTAAAAACAATGGTAAAAGCATCACAGCAATTATTAAAACACTGGGTCAATGTGTGTGGAGAAAATCCCCATGGAAAGTATATATGGGAATAAATCCTATTGTTGTTAAATAAAGAACAAAATTTGCTTCAGGAAAAGATATGAAATCGGGTTTGGGGACAGACTTTCAGATAAATGTGTGGGTCAAATGTGCATGGTTTGTGGCAAGTATATAAATGAAAAAATATAAAAAATAGAAGAAATAATACTCTTGTAGTTCTAGGATCTCCTATTTTCACAAGCTATAAAGAGAAAGCATTAGATGTTGGACACTTGAGATGCTTTTAAGATTAGGTAATTTAGCTAAGAAGCATTATTATAGGAAAAGCAGTGGCATATGCTTATTATTAGATAATTATATTAGGAATGACCTCTCAAGCAGAATGGATTCTGCCTGAGGTGAAACAGCCTTACATTTGTATGAAACCTCCAAGTCACAACAGAAAAGAACAGCTTTATAAAATGAACGAAAATTACCTAAATAGGAAGATCTTTAGAAGTTCCTGCAGGAGCTCAGAATCCCAGAGGAAAATGAAGATAACTCACAATTCCTTACTTGACTTAAAGCACTTCCTCAATGTGTCTGCATTGCTCAGAACCAATTTCTCTCCTAGTTTAGCTTTGACTAAAGTGCAGTGAAGTCCCTGAAGTAGAACATACTGAACCAAAAAATCTCCACAATAAATGGTTACCAATAAACCCAAACTGATTAGTATTTTAATTTTCAACCCTTTATACAAAAGTCACATTTAATTCTGTCTACTGGACTGAAAGAAAAGGCCTTTGCACCACAGGTTTTCAGAAGCTTGAGCTCAGTGTTCTCTTTGAGGTCAGATTTAGTAAAAAAAATCCCTCCCAAATTAAAATTTACAGGAACAACCTAGAGAAGTTGCATTAAGTTTACTAAGGTAAAAAATACTTATAGCTGTTGCAGTAGTAAGACTATTACAAACTAAGTGGATGGAAGAATTAAAGCCTAAACAAAACAGTAATTAAAAATAATATTGTTTAACTGATAACGGGCGGCTCCGGGCCCGCAGCCGCGATTCCCGGGAATGCGGCGGAGGCGGCTCCCGGCCCGCAGCTCCCGCAGCTCCCGCCGTTCCCGGGAATGCGGCGGGGGCGGCTCCCGGCCCGCAGCTCCCGCAGTTCCCGCCGTTCCCGGGAATGCGGCGGGGGCGGCTCCCGGCCCGCAGCTCCCGCAGGCCCCGCCCCGTGACGCCGGTTGCCATAGCGGCCGCGCCGCCGGCCATGGCGGCCGAGGAGGAGGACGACGTGGAGTGGGTGGTGGACACCATCGCCGGCTTCCTGCGGGGGCCCGCCTGGTCCATCCCCATCCTGGAGTTCATGGAGCACAACTGCGAGGGTGAGCGGGGGAGCGGGGCCGGGCAGGGCGGGTGTCCCCGGGCCGGGGCCGGGGCCTGTCCCGGGGGATCCCCGGGGCTGGGCGGGAGCGCCACTCGGCCCCGCCGGCCGCGCTCCCCGCCCGGCGCTCCCCGGGGCCCGCGCTGTTCCCAGGGCGAGCCGCGTGTCGGGATTTGCATCCTGACATCCGTTTGCATCCATTAGCTCGTCCTGGGATTATGGCATGGGCTTAGGGCTGACACCGAGCGAGCGCCTCGGACCCCGGTACGGCCTCCAAAGCTCTCCCGAGAGTTTTCCTTAGGAAACTTCTCTGGACAACCGAAAGCGCCATCTGGCCAGTGCGACAGAAGAGGAGAAGGCCTAAAGTTAAATTCCTGTAATTATGTGAATGTTGTCAGTGAAGAGGTGAAATACCCCGAGTTTTAGTACTCGCAGAAATGATAGTCAGCACTGGCAGTGGTTACCGGCAGTGTTTTGTAGGCGATCCTGTGTGTGAGTTTAGCTCGGACGTAATTCCAGTTAAAACTCCCCTTTCTTCCTTCGCCTTCTTGAGACAATCAAGGCATAATTTAGGGAGCAGCCTGGGTAAAATGGAAGTACAGGTAGTAGGGGGGTGCAGGATTGCACTGTAGCCAGGAGAGACCTGTGCAGGTTTGTATCTGCAGAGAGGGAAGGAGGAAATAGCCTTTCTGATGTAGAGATTTGGCTGAATTACTTCTGCTGCTTACAGAACAACTTCAGCTGCCAAAAACCACCTGGATCCTTACAGTAGCAAAGTAATGACAATTTGGGCAAGTCTGAAAGCAGTGCCTAAGCCCCTTGGAAAAACAAAGGCGGCTTTTGTTTGTGATTCTTGAAAAAAAAAAATTGCTTCTCAGTTTCTCATCGTTTCTACCCGCCCCAAAACTTTCCATGAGGCACGTGAGTCCTTCTTAAAGCTGGGAAAAGAGGAAGAAGGGAAAGCTGGAGCCTTCACAGCTAGGAAGAGTTAGAGGAACCTGGACTGGAAGTTTTCTCCTGCGAAGGCTGCCTAAACTTGGGCTGGCCCAAACATTCTGGTTACCATGCAAAGGGTCTGGGTTTAGCTATCGAGGGAATTGATTGATCCCTCTCAGGAGCAATGATGCCTTCTCCTGAGAAGGTTGAGGGGAATTTACTGACAGTAAGAAGATTTGTGGAACCGCTGTAAATTTCCACCTTGTGTGAGGCTCGTGCTGGTCACTTCCTGCTGTGCCGATTCCATTGCTGGGTTTGTTCTGACATACTTTGTCAGGACAGAGTCCTTTGCATTCCCAAAACATTTAGTCTTTTAATCTAATTTTAATAATTTAACATTTAATCTAATTTGGACAAGCAGATTAGCAACACTGATTAACTGACAATAATTTGTGATTCCTCGAAAATACAATTTGGATTTTGGTAATCGGTATGTGAGGAATTTATTTTAGAACTGTAGTTACTTAGGCCAAGTCCTTGCACTTCAACTTGTAAACTTATGGTATTGGTTTTCTGTCTGTTAGTAAGTGTTTGCTTTCTCTCTCTCTCTTGCTGGGAACTTGATTAATTTTTTCTAGCTCAATTAATTTCCTTTTACATCACATTGAAATTAAATAGATGGGTGTGTATCATCCCATTCGAGGGGTCCTAGCCAAGATTCTCAGTTTTAACAGGAAGATAATGAGTGTCTCCCAGGACATCTGTGTCCCCTGGCTTGCCTTCATACTGTGCTTCTTCACATCTTTATTCCTGTTGGGCCACCAAAGACTGTGCCAAAACCTTAAGGAATAATGACTACGTGATTCAGGAGCCCTGACTCAAGGAAATCCAAGGTCTCTGTTCCAAATACTCCTCAAAGCCACTTAGCTGAGAGGAGATGCTGACTGCAGCTTGCTTTACTTGGCACTGAACTTCATCCCTCTGTGTCCTGAGCCCGGTGTGTGCCAGCTTCCCACCCTGCTCTGCAGGAGCAGCATCCCCTTGGCAGTGCTGGCCTGCTGTCACCGAGGGGTGACATCCCTGTGTCACCCCTGCTTGGGATCCCCAGGGCAGGGTGGGGAAAAGGGGACAGAGAAGCCAAGGGGTCTGCAGGAGCTGGGAGGGATCCCCGGGCAGGAGGAGACAACAGAGGCTGTCAGGTGTCTTCACCCTCCTGACTTTGGTGATACGGTTGCCATGGTTCTCTACCTTTAATTTAATCCTAGATATTTGTAAACTTTTGTTTTAGTTTCTTCATTAAAATTTTTGCCTTGTGCAAAACCCACAAGCAATGCCGGTTTTCCAGATTAGGATTCAAAAGCAGATTTTCCTCTGCTGTTGGGGGACTGATCTGTGTGATTGATTCCTGTCATTGCACTGCTGTGTTAGAAAGGGATGCTGCTTTAGGAAGCATCCACACTGTGTCCAGGTGTGCATGATGTGGCTCCAGGGCTGTCACAGCTGGGAAGGAGGTTGGATACCTTCCAAAAGTCCCTCTGAATTTGTGTGAAGGGTGCACTGATTGCACAGGCATCCCCTCCATCACAGATGTCACATGTACACAAAGAATAAATCACACTCGTGCACCAATTCAAGCAGAATTCCCATTCTTCAAAGAACTTCAAAGGATGTTCCTGGGAATGACTTGTCCAAGTGGCTAATCTTGAAGGGGATTGAGGCAGATTTATTTCTAAGCCTCTTCTTTAATTGCCAGGTTTTACATTACCTCTCTCAGTTGTTGGCGTGAAAAAATGTAAATTAACCCCCCCCAACCTTAGTTTTCAATTCCTTTTATTTTCTGCTTCTTCCACATATTCTGCAGCATAGAGATCATGAGCTTGAGTAGTTCCAGTCAGGGATTTTAATATGAATTTACATGAATTTGATTAATATGGCCTGTAGTATAGGAATGTCCATTTTTCCTAAATCAGGACAGATGTAATTAAAATATAACTTAACTGCACCACATTTCCTCTTTGGGTTTATCTGGTTTTGCAGGCAGGGACTCATTTTCTTGCATCACCTTGGCTTTTTCACTATATGAATGACATTTAAAAAAATTGTTTAAGTCATTAATAATTACATCTTCCATGTAAATACATGGAGAGTGAGAAATTTCCTGCTTGATGTGTCATCTGCCACCTTAGAACAACCTTACAGAGGTTCTATTATTAAAACTTACTTTTTAGTGAATGTAGCTGCTGAATCCTCAACTTCCTTACAAGTCTATTATGAAGACACATTTTCCCAATATTAAATTATGCAGCTTAATTCCTTTCAATATCAAAAGCACACACTTAGCCTGAGTGTGTGGAAAAACACAGGGCTTTTATAAATCATGGCCTGTATTTTAATTGATTAAATACATTACCCTGTAAAGGTTAATCTTGCTATTTAGGGTGTAAGTTAATTTGTGGTGGTTTGTACACTGACTGCAAAATGTTTCTTCTTCCCCCTCCTCAGTTTTTGATGATGAAGAAGAAAGCAAGTTGTCTTACACAGAAATTTATCAGGAGTACCAAGCTCTGGTGAGCATTATTCCCTGTTTGTGGTAAATATCTAAGCAAAACAATTTAAAATGCTAAGTGAGTCTTGAGATGAACTTCTGATTGGGTTATTATTGTAATTTAGAATTTTTCCACGTGTTATTTAGACATCCTGTGAGTTGCAGTTGTCATATGCATTTTTATGCCTGAAGATCAGGTATGTAGAAAAGAAACTGTGACACAGTCATTCATAGCTCTTAGACTGTTTTACATATTTTTCATTAAAATTAATATATCCACTACCTCCAGGACTGTATTTATAAGCTTGCTAATATTATTTTCTGTCAAGTTAAAATGACAACCAGCAGGATGTCTGAGAACACTCACAGCTTGTATTTTGTTCAGTAATGAGTCTGGGAAATATTTTGAATTATCTTTCAATTATCTAAAAAAAAAACTACAGGACATTTTTGGAGCTTAAATACCTATGAAACACTACATGCAGATTTCTAACACACTCTTTCTGTAATGAGGCTGGGGAATACATGATATTAAAAAGCTTTGATTGAATAAATACAAACCAACATTTGTTTCTGCTCTGACCCTAAAGGCTTGCTAAAAGGCAAAATAAAGCCTTTTACTTACATCAAAACCCCATGAGGAATACTAGCCAGGAGTCTGGGAAAGAAGGTACACAAGTGAGAGTCCTGGAAACTGGAGAAGATACATTAAGGAGTAATCAAATTTAGCAATGAAAATGCTCATTTTGAACAGTTCAATAAAGCAAATAAAGCTTGACATCAGAAAAGTCAATTATGCTCTTGTAGTGATTTTCCTTTGAATTTACAAACCACACCATCAGAAAAAAATGATAGATAATCCTGACAAAAATTGCCATGATTCTCAGGGAAAAACCTTAGAAGGTAAGGCTTCTACTTTCTTACAGGTGGAGAGATTACTAGAGGACTACCTTAAAGAAGTTGGAATTAACGAGGAGAAATTTCAAGAAGCTTTTTCTTCTCCTCTTGCAAAGACCCACACCTCGCAGGTATTTGCCTTCACTAGGGAATGTTTGGATTTCATGCTTAGATTAATGTTTTCCCTAACACAGCTGGCAGGAGATGAAACTTGGAAAAGTTTTCATGGTGAAACTGCAATTTTCAATTGAGCTGCAGCTGTAAACTTACACTGGGAAACCCAATTTTGTCTTAATATTATAATATTGTCATAATGTTACTGCAGACATGTTGATCTAAAGACATAACCCACCAAGTTATTTTCCTGACCATGAGCTCTTGGATATCTGGAAAAAACAGACAGATAGGAGAGTGAAATATAATTATTAAAAACATGCTCCCCAGAATTGAAAAATCAAGCTAATTTCAAACAGACCAAGCTGGTGAGGATTTCTGTGGGAGTTTAATTTTGTGCATATCTTTCCTCCCACAGGCCATTCTGCAAACAGTGTTGGCAGCAGAAGATTTTAGGCTATTTAAAAAAATGATGGTACAGAAAAATATTGAAATGCAACTGCAAGCAATTCGAATCATCAAAGAAAGAAATGGTGAGGAATGATGAACAGAGGAGTTCTCACAGGTTTTTAATGCTCTTTTGATGACTCTTTCAGCCATTCATAAATGAGAGTGGAATGCTGGTTCTGCTCCAGTTCACGTTACTGGAAAACATCCAGCTGATGTTACTGGGATTTCATTTCCTAGTCCTTGGCTTGCACTCTCAGTGACAGCTGTCTGTATTTTAAAGTTCACAGAATTTCAGGTCTGTCTGAATTTCTCAGTGAAACTTAAGAGTTTTCTGTTGCAGAATTTTGGTGACATTTCTGAGTTAAAGCAGAGCAGTTCCCCAAACGGGGCAGTATCAAATAGCTGGAATCCTGCTCCTTGCATGGCAAGAAAATAATCCACACCCCACTTTGCTGCCCTGGTGATGCTTCTGAAAGGATTTGAATCCCATTCCTTCCTTCCATGTCTTTAATTTTACTGTTTTATCTTCTTCCTGTATGTGTGTTTTTCAGAGAATAATGTTTAAATTTCACCTTTCATATAACAGCTACATTTGGGAGTGGTTCAGGTGGCCATGGCTGAATTGCAGCCTACAGGAAATGCCACATAATGCTCAATGCAGAGTTTGGCTTAACCTTTGATGGCAGAACTTTCATTGCCAGAAATCTTTGCCTTTTTCCTACCAGGGTTTAGGACCTTTTCCTCTAGGACCTTTGTGGAAACAGTTCCAGAGGAAGAATTACATGGCTTTGGTTTTATGAATGTAATTTTCTAGTGTTTGGGTTTTGTTGTTTTTTTTTTTAAATTTTCTTTTCTTGTCTGCCAATTGGAGTACAAAATCATTTTCCTTAGAATAATGCATAAATCTTGGTTTTTTTCCAGGTGTATTGCCTGAGTGTTTGACAGAGGGCTCTGATGTATTCACTGAAATTGAACAGGAAGAAATGAAAATACTCAGAGAGGTTCTAAGGTAAGAAATTAATCAGTCCCACTTTGTACATTATTTTAAAATACAGGTCTGTAGGAATTAACTCTTCTAGCCTTTTCTAGGGCACTAGATAATGCTATTTTCTCTCTGGATTCTAGAAATACTTCCCTTCCTCTCTTTAAATTAGTAAGTGAAACAAAGGGATAGATGAGTATTGGAAATTCTTACACAATTATTTTAGCACAAAGATAGTTGAGGACAGTGGGCTCTTGTGTGTTTTATCACAATTATTTATTTCTGTTAAGACTTAAGTCATGGAAATATTTTGGATACTGACAAATTCACATTATATTGTAATTACTTTGACAGTCCTCAAATACTTAAGCAATGTTAAATCTCCTTGAAAATCACAACCACTAAAGGAGTTTTGAATATTTACTTGTGTTTACTGTT
The DNA here is from genome assembly GCF_052056855.1 of Sturnus vulgaris. NCBI lineage: Eukaryota > Metazoa > Chordata > Aves > Passeriformes > Sturnidae > Sturnus > Sturnus vulgaris. The sequence goes on along the minus strand of NC_142245.1, from coordinate 5,813,567 downwards.
ACAGAAAATCTAAGGAAGAGTATGAAATGGAGCAAGAGAGAAAGAGGACTGAAGAAGTGAGTATCTTACCTTTGTTTGTGAGTTATGGGGATGATTAAGAAATGCCCTGATATTCTGTCCTGGCTGTGTGTTCCATCAGTTCAGTATCCCACAAGAAGCACATTGCCTGCTCAGCACCTGGATCCTGAAATCCTGAAATCCTGAAAAAAGGGTGTCAGCCTTTCAGATCCAGAGAGCAGCAGAGTTGCTGATATTGTCAGGATCAAAGAGCCTTCCAAGTGTAAGCTGCTTGGAGATGACAGCACTCATAATCCCACAGGAATTAACCTCCAGGATCACTTGATACACAGTGTAGTTACTCATTCAGTGTTCACAAGACAGAACTAAGCACCAGGACCCCGAAATCCTCTCCAAGAGACCATCCCTTGGTGTCCAGCAGAGTTTGTGCTCAGTGATACATTTATCACAAAATAATTTCATATTTTAATGAATGGTGTGGGGTTCTGACATGAATTATGTGGTTGATCAACAGCACAGACGATTTCTAGGCAGAAATTGGGAGAGAAGGGTTGGATTGTCTGTAGTGTGAACAATGCAGTTTTCATTGGAAGTTCTTCTGGGAGATTCTTTTGTGTGGACAGTTCAGTACCTGAGCTGCAGTGGCAGGAAATGTAACACTTGGGTTTATTTGTTTTCTAATTCAAGGCACGTGCTAAACTCAAAGCTCCAGATGATGGCCACAATTCTCCAGGAGAGTCAAGAGAAGCTGCTAAAGCTAAGGAATCCACTGAGGGAGCTGAGAATTCTGAAGAAACTCCAAAATGCCCATTAGGTAATGTCAGGGGGAGTGCAGTGCTGAGTGGGCAACATGATGATGGCTTTAAAGGATTCAAAAGTCCACTTGTATCGAGATTTTAAGAACTTGGCTGGATAAGGCTGTGAGTAAAGTGTATTTGCCCTGCAGGAATGCCTCCCACCATGGGCTGTTTTACTATTCCATGATGTTGTGTTCTGATTGATTCTTTTTATCTGATTTATTTTTATTCTAATTGTTTCCTATGTAAAATTACTTAGAGGGATCTCATAAATCTACAAAAGAAGACCCCAAACCAGTTTGCCCAGTACAAAAAGGAGCTGAAAACTTACCCCAGCCCTCTTGTACCAAGGGGAAAGAAGACACTAAGAAAAAGTCTGCTGGGAAAGGTTCAGAGAACACAGTGCAAAAAGCTGAGGTGAAAGGACCTGTAAGTTAAGAAACAAATAAAAAAAGCCAAAAATAGAACTAGAATGCAAAAAGAGAGGATTACACCTAGAATATGTATTTAAAATAGTAGTATATTTAAATACAGAATTTCTGTTGTAATCAAGTGGGTTTGGGTTATTTTGTTTTTTTAAAAAAACAAACATGTAAACACTCTTTCATGTTATTCACAGTTTAATTAGCACAAAGTTCAGCTCATGATTTCTACTTTCAGAGTAGAGTTCAGCATTCAGTCCTTTGGTAATGTCTTAGGAGACAGCTCTGACTTGAAGCCTCAACTTGGATTTGTTTTCACCTGGTAATTTTGGAGGCAAATAGGATGTCAATGTGCTTTTCTTGCACAGGACATTGATACAAAAGAATTAATTCCAAAATTTTAATTTTTCCCCAGAATTTATCAGAAACTGAAAAGCAGCAGCTGAAGCAACGTGAAGATTACCTAAAGAAAAAACGAGACCTGCTGCTGGCTACAAAGAAAGAATCAAAAAACAATGTACCACCAGCACCAAACACTGAGCAGAAAGAGGAGGAATCTCCTCCCAAAGAGGTGAAGCATATAAATATAAAATTATATTTCATATAAACCCAGGGGTGCTTTCAGTGCAGGTGCCCATGTGGCTGCTGGATACTGGGAATGGGTTAAAAAGAACAAGGGGGGAAATATTTCCAAGTTCCTAGTTTTGCAGAAGCCTTGGGCTGGAAGTTTCAGTGATGAAGTTGGCATTGGTTGGCTTCAGCATCATCAAACCCTCCTGATTAACTTCAGTTTATGAATGGATAAAATGCCAGTTAGCTCCCAGTCTGTGACATACTATTTGGGCTCCTCGGATCTCAGGGGTTTTCTTTTTCGTTTGCAAACACTTGAAAACTCTCTCAAAAAAGAGGAAAATACTAGAAGAACTTAAAACCCTCTTACATTACAAAACAATGTAATAACTATTGTGTTTCAAACCCAAACATCATTACTCTCCTTTGTAGAGCAAGTACTTAAGGGTGTGAACTGAAGTCCAAAGACTTTCTATTGCCTCAGATATTTTCCAGAGTTGCTGTGCCTTTTATTATGCTCAGAACGGGCTCCAAGTGCTGAGGAGCCTTCAGGACAATTGTTCAGCAGGAGCTGAAGTTGGGGCTCCCAAAACACGGATCAGGCCAGTGGGAGAGGGGGGTGGTTGGTGGCAGGAGCCCCATCCACCCTGAGCTCCATGCTGGGGCTGCAGGTTGCTCTCTGCAGTGATGTTCTCACTCTGCTTTCAGGAGATGTCAGAAGAGAAGCAAAGGCTGCTGCAGAAGAGGAAGATGCTTGCAGAAAAGCTAAAAGAAGAAGTCATTAATAAACGGTAGTTTTGAGGCTCATTGCTGACCCCAGGAACAGAAGGATGTTTTAGAATAATGCTCAGTAAGTGAAGGGATTTCCGATCTCGCACTGGGATTTAGAGAACTTCCAGCCAAGCAGCTCAGTACCTGGTAACTCCCTATTGCAAATGCCACTGAACATTCGTGTTCCAGAGTGCTGGGAAGTCCCTGAGTGCTCCACAGAGAGGCTGTGCCAGCCCTGCAGAGCACAGCCCTGCTCCAGCCCTGAGCCTGCAGGGCACAGGCAGCCATGGAGAGCTGGGAAAGGAATCCCTGAGGCAACAGCTCCGAGCCCAACATTGGAACTTCTTCACTGGAACAGTGTAGAACTCGGTTCCTTTCATTAGCCCATACAAACAAATGGCTCTGTCCCAGCTCTGCAGTGCAATAAAGTCTGGTTTCACAAGGAAGTGCACCCTCAACCTCCTCATTTGTGAGAAAGCCAATCAATGTGCCTTGGGAGTGAGGACATTCACAAATGAACTCCAGGTTGGAGTGGCTGACAGGTTTTTGGGGCAGTTTCCCAGTTTGCAGTAAATGCAGCTTTAAATGAAAGGAGTTGCTTTAGTGCAAAGCTGAGGCTGCTCCCAGCAATTCACTGCCAGAGTAGCAGAAATCTGTGCAAGTCCTTTACTGGTTTGGCTTTCACAGACTCAAAAAGAAGCCAGGAGAGGTCACCCTTTGCCCATGGCATGCCACAGCAACTCCCAGGAAAAGACACAAACCCACCCCTTCTAGTTTAATGGAATTTTTATTAACAATTACAAACAATACATGTTACTACAGAGTCATTTAATACCTGCGTTTTACAGCTCAGCATTAATGTGTAAATACTTAAAACATCTTTACAGTCTAAAACTAGTACAGGGGGAAGTAGAATCCTGCTGTCCTCTGGGAAGGAGAACAGCAAGGAGCAGCCCTGCAGAGCAGCAGCCCCTGCCAGGCTCAGAGCACACAAACTGGGCCCTACCTGTTCAGCTTCTGGCTCTGTCTGTCCTTTTCCTGCTCGTATTTTGTCTTCAGTCCCTTGAAAGTCTGAACATACTCAATAGATTCAAGTGCATTGTAGAAGTTTTCAACTATGTGTGCAATAAGGGACTTAATATCTTCCTGCAGAAGAACAAAACAGGGTTTCAGCCTCAACTGGGCACAGGGAGAAGATCAGAAAGCTTTTGAGTTTAGTTTGGAAAAATAATTGATTCTTTATCCAGAGCCAAAACCCTGTTGTAAAAAAAATATGAAGTAATGAGATTTATTAATTTTATTCATTAATAAAAGAGATGATATCTAGAACTAATTGTTAAGCTTCCCACAGAAACAGACAATGGCCTTGGCAGTGTCCCAGTGCTGTTTGTGACACTTCATTAACCAGGGTGCTGCAGTCCTGGAGACCTGCATTTTGTCTTTGGACCTGAGGTGCCAGGGATGTGTCAGAGCTGGTGCTGAACTCAGCACTGAACTCACACAGCTGACTGGAGCAGGTGTACCCAGCTCCATTTTCCAACAGAACACTGATAACTGCCTCAAAGAGGTTTCCCTGGATGGTGTAAGGGTTATAAAATTCAGCTTTCAGGCCAGTTATCTTCCTTATAAAGTGAAGAACAACTCTATGAAGAACAAACTCAAGAACAGGAGCCAGGGCTCTAATCTGCCTCTCATGGAAAGAACTGAAACCCCTGGAGTTACCCCGAGGAAGGTGCAGACCCCCAACCATGAGCATTAACATCTCATCCACACTCATTAACACAAATTCCAAGGTCAACCTTCCACACATTGCACATCTTGCCTGGAAGAAGGAAATCACAACAGCTCCACACTCCAGGCCAGAAGTGTGTGTTTTGAATTTATCAAGACCAGGACTCTTCAATAGTGCTTTTCCACAAGCACATTCCCAGCTGGCATCACAGGCTGATCCCCAGGACCAGCACTGCCAAACACTCCAGGCCTGAAAGGGGGAAAGGAGAGAAAAATCATCCTTATCTATTTCACATGTGTCTTCTGAGGCACTGGCCTGAAGTGCTGCACTGAGAACAGGAACACAGCAAATGTGGAAGAAATCCAGGTATGAAAATATTTTTAAATCCTAAAAGAAAAAAATCACTTAATTCAACACTGGCATTCACATACACCTTTTAAATAACAGGAGGAGTAACAGAAGAAACAACCTCCAAAGAATGCAGGCTTTTGTGTTTTCTTACTTCAGCTGTGGCCAGCACATTCCCTGGATTGAGCAGGGTACCTCCAGTAACTGATCAGCTCCTCCAAATTCAAGATCAGGATGGCAGCATCAGCTCAATGGTGAGAGAGGCATCCTGCAAAAAAAAAAACCCAAGGAAAACACGAAATCGTTAGTTACAAGGGTACTAATTCTTTAAGTTTCTATAATTTTTTAAATAATGTAAATGAAGTAGAAAATGGAAATTGTATTTGGCTGGTTTGTTTCCTGGCTGCCCTAAGTCTGTTTTATTCAACAAACCCCAAAACACTTTTTCTCACGTGGTCACTCTGCTGGGCCTCTGGCATTCCAAGTTCTTGGAGCATGAATGGACTGAAGTCTTCTAGATGTGACAATATAACTGTGGCAGCAGATCTAACCTGCAGATGATCAATTTTTAATAAATGAGAGATCTGTTTTTTGAAGTCAAGTTTAGTGTTTAATATCAAGTAAAGCAAAGCTGAAAGAAATGGAGTTAAGTTTTTGGGGATATTTAATAACCAAGTTTCTATGAGAAACACAGTAATAAGGTTACAGAAAAACAGCAGAAACCAGCAACATCTTTTCCCCCTTTGGAAAGGACACAAGACTTTCTGTGGGTTTAACAGCCCTAATTTAGGTAGGAAATATTCACCTGTACTTGCCAGAATACCTGAGCCACTGATCTGTACCTGTTACCCACAATTTACTTATTTTGTACCAAAGGACCAACTGGACACGTGACTGTACAAAACTTTCTGTCTCGTTTACATGCAACAGGAATGAAGAACTTCCTTATGGATGTGATTTTCTGTGAGAAAAGAACAATTTCTCAGCCTAACAGTGACACAACAGCACAGCTTTGGACAGGGCTAGTCCTGGAACAGAATAATAGGATTAGGGCTGATCTAATCACTGAACATCTACGGGACTTTAAAATGTTTTCCTTGCAGTCCATGCGCCCTGGTCGGTTCACAGGTGGTTACTCCAGCACAGAAACTCCCTGGAATTTCATGTTTCTGAGGAACAGCACCACTGAAAGCAGGAGTGCAATGCTCAGGCAGCAACAGCTGCTTCAACCAGAAGAGTGAAAGAAATTCCCTTTTCCCACTGCTGATTAGGACACATTAATCTGCTAACGACAGGATTACGGGATCTTTTGGGAGGAACCAGCCAACAGTTCAAGATTATCTAAAAATACTTCTCGGGCCCTGGGCCAGCAACAGCCACAACAACAACGCAGCTGCCACTGCCCTGAGAGCCTCTGCCAGGGCTTCCACCCCCGTGTCCCAAGGACTGCAGTGCCCACAGGCTCACACAGAGCAACAACACCCAGAGCAGCCGGGCCAGGCTCCACTCAGCTGCCACTGCCAGCACAGCCAGGCTGACACACAGGGGCTCAGCAGAGCCAAACTGCTGCAGTGGCTGTGCCTCTTCTACTTGGGTTAAAATCAGCTTCGAGTTTCACTCACCATTACAATTTCAAGAGCTGGAAGAATTCCCAACTTTGCCAAAGTTTTGTAAAATTCATCTCTCCCCTGAGGTAACAGAAGGAGAAAGATTCAAAATTCCTTGAAAACCTTTTGCCTAGGAAAAAAGGAATTAGAGGTGTATTTGGGTCAGAAATCTCTCTGAAAGAGATAAACATTTTGTAGCAGATTTTCTGCTGGCTACTATGGACCTTCCTAGAAAATGGTATTATTCCTTCCTGACTGGTTATTAGGATTGTTTCCTGCCAGCAACAGCAGAACTCCCTGAGCAGACATTCAAGCCCAGTGCCTGCAGAGATTATCAGCACATCTCAGTTCCCCAGGGAGCTGCTGGAAATCGGAGCTCTCGGGTTCTTTAGTTCACAGCTTTACACTGGGCCGTGTCAAATCTAGGAAGGTTGTGATGATTCCCATGGGAAAGTGTTGCTTCCTTTAAGGACACAGAGGTGCAGGTTCACAGCTTTGCTGCTCCCAGAGTTGCAAGTGTACAATGTAAACTGCTTGATAATAAAACAAGAAAGGTGAGAATAGCCCTAAAACACGAGAGGCGCTGAGGTTTGCTCTGGTGGCTGGGGGCTCACACAGCACTGCCACCTCTTTGTCTCTCCCTGACACCTCCAGCACACTTGCAGTTCCTCTGCACTCCACAGGCTGCTTCCTGAGCCAGCTGGGAGAGGGACAATTAAACCATGGAACTCTGGCAGTCCCTTTCTAATGAACACAATCACACCAACACCACTCCCCTCCCAAAAAACACCTGAGTCCCACCATTACAGAGATTTCTCAAAAGCCTGACATTCAATTAGGGAAAGAACAACTGCTGCTCTAAGCAGGGCCAATTTAAGACCTTGCTCAGAAAAGAACAATGATTTGCTTACTTTACAAGCACGTTTCAAAAGGATGCACAAATACATCAAGTCACACAAGACACTAAAATACCCGGAAAAGCCAGCATGTTTCAATTTACTGTACCTGGCAGATTTTCTCCCAAATTTCATCACAGCCAGCTTTTTCTTGAAAACTCAGTGCTAAATCATAGTTCTCTGCTTCTGACCAAACAATCAGGGTGTCCTGTTTGAGGTAAAACCAAGAAAGTAATTGTTTCTGAAACAGGTCTGTACTGCATATTAATCTCTATTCCTTTACTATATATGCCTACAAAAGAAACTTATTAAATCACCTGTTCTGTCATAAGGGACATCACCTTTATCTGGACCTATTTTTGACCCCTACCTTACACAGAATAGATTTAAACATCCTTGTTTTTCCCCATACCTGAACCACTTATTCTGGCAAGAACAGAAGGATGTTTTAGAATAAGTTCTCAGTAAGTGAAGGGATTTTCAATCTTGCACTGGGATTTAGAGAATTTTCAGGGAGGCTGTGCCAGCCCTGCAGAGCACAGCCCTGCTCCAGCCCTGAGCCTGCAGGGCACAGGCAGCCACGGAGAGCTGGGAAAGGAATCCCTGAGGCAACAGCTCCGAGCCCAACACTGGAACTTCTTCACTGGAACAGTGCAGAACTCGGTTCCTTTCATTAGCCCATACAAACAAATGGCTCTGTCCCAGCTCTGCAGTGCAATAAAGTCTGGTTTCACAAGGAAGTGCACCCTCAACCTCCTCATTTGTGAGAAAGCCAATCAATGTGCCTTGGAAGTGAGGACATTCACAAACGAACTCCAGGTTGGAGTGGCTGACAGGTTTTTGGGGCAGTTTCCCAGTTTGCAGTAAATGCAGCTTTAAATGAAAGGAGTTGCTTTAGTGCAAAGCTGAGGCTGTTCCCAGCAATTCACTGCCAGAGTAGCAGAAATCTGTGCAAGTCCTTTACTGGTTTGGCTGTGACAAATTTGAGAAGAAAGAGGCTGCCCTTTGTCCATGGCATCACCTCACTGCCACAGCAACTCCCAGGAAAAGACACAAACCCACCCGTTCGAGTTTCATGAACTTTTTATTAAAATAGCATTTATAACTGGTACACGTTGGCAGATGTTCTGTTCTTTCCCCAAAGGAGTGGCAGTGGAAGGGCCCAGGCAGGAGAACAAGCACAGCTGCCCACGAGGGCACACAGGGAACCAGCACCAAGGAGTGACAGCCCCAGGGAAAAGCCACAGAGTGCTGGGTGTCACCTTCTCCCAGGAGTGCAGGTCGGTGTTTAACAGGGTATCTGCTGCCACTTCACCCAGTCCTTTCCTAGGAACTATAAAAATTCATGACATTCTTGGTTTTGCTGTGAAACAATCTCCTGTTTGTCTGAGTGTGTTTTTAAAGCTCCAGCCATGCTGCAGGTGTTGGTGTGGTGAGGAGCAGAGCAAGGACTGACACTCCTTGGGGGTCCCTTGGAGAACCTGAGAGGCTGTTGAGGAGAATCAGGAATGCAGGTCCACGCTCCAGGTGATGCCACTTCTCCTCCTCAGGTGAGTGAAGGCACATCCCAGTCCCTGCTGCTCTCGTGGCCTGGGAATCTTCTTTACTGATGGAAGCAAATCAGCTCAAGAGGGAGCACACGAGGATGGTGCTGCAGCTTCTCTCTCCTGGCAAACACTTCCTTGGCTCTGGAGCTGTTCCCTCAGAGTCCTGTGCTGGGTGGCCTGGAGCTCTCCAGGGACACCACCACTGTCCCCAGGTCCAGCAGAGTACCTGTGTCTTGCTTACACGTTGGGAAGAGCTCACCCCTTCCCTCTGGGATTCTATCCAGTGGTATGGAGTTACTTTGAAACCTGCATGGATAACTAACCTTAAACGAAATCCATAGTGAAAAGCCTGAGTTCACTTACCATGTGTAACAAACCAAACAAAAGCAATAATTATGGAATTACAGGGTCACATTTTAATTCCTGAATTTTACAGTTCAGCATTAATATCACCACATGTATACAAATGGTGTAAAACAAGTACAGTGGTATCTTTAATACAAAATAAACTTCTGTTTTATGGAAAAAACTATACTTCATATCTACACAGACAGCCCATCTTTTTCCAAACAAGAGCTAAAATTAAAACTAACTACAAAAATCTCCAAAACAGAGAAACTGCTTCAGTTTAAACTATTCCAGGAGAAATGGACCCATAACACATATTACAAGAGTGATCTATGTGGTGGATTGCAGCTGGTTCCATCTTGAACATCTCTGACACAGTCGCTGGGAAATCTCCTCTCACTCAGCCATGATCTCAGATCACATATGGGCAAACTAACATTAAAATATTTACAGTTCATGTGCTGCTCTTAGAAAGAAAACCTGGACTGTTTGCCTCTGTCACCTTGCCATGAACTCCCCTATTCCTGTCACAGCTCACTCACCTATGTGGAATGTGCTTTTGTGTTTTAAAAAAGCAGCTTTTGTCCCACCCCCAGGTTCAGGTGCTCCTTGTGGATTCTGCCTCCAAGCCCTCAAGGTGTTCTCTTGGTCCAAACGGACTTTGGTGTTAAATGCTGCTCAGTCCATCACTATGAGAAACCTGTGAGTGTTTCTTATTCCCACCTCAACCATGCAATTTCAGCTCCCCAGCAGGGACAGGGCTGCTCTGAGAGGAGGCAGCCCTTGGAACAATTGGAATTCAGGCTCTTCCCAGCCTGAAGCCAACAGCTGAGGGATGTCCCCACCATGTCACGAGCAGCTCCTGCAGAGCCCTGGGAAGCCACTGCTCCTTGGCATAGATAGTTCTGGACGTCTGACTGACAAAACAAGCAAAACTCTCCATTTTGAATCCAGCTTCCATTCTCTCCTCTTGGAAAATACAAATTAAAACTCATTTTAACTGGTTTAAACAACTCAACATGCACTATAACTGCAGCGCCCCTCCCTCCAACCATGAGAAATGCAGTTTAGTTGGTAATAAATGGTCCCAAAATATGGATTGTTCTTATGCAAACAGAGTTAGTTTTCCCTTAAAATTTTTTTAAAAGAGGCATTGCTAAAAGAACACAACTGACAGCACCATTACAAAATTAATATTACTGGGTTCAAAATTTAAGCTTGAAATTTTTTTTCCTAGTTCTGTTAAACACTGGGGAAACCCTGCAATATTTTAAAAAAAGTGTTACCATACCTTTCCCTCCCCCTTGCCCTCCCGACACCTGAGACTTTCCTTGCTGAGAAGCCATCATCCAGGTTCTGAGAATACTAACCCACCTTTTTTTTTTTCATTTTTCTTTTTTTTGACAGCCTGAATGGCAGACTCCTTACTTTCTAGAAAGACATTAAGTTCCTTGGAAGCTTTGTGTTTACAGAACTAACCCTTTCTAGCTGATACACCGAGTTTCTTTTGCTACTCCTTGTATTATCTTATATACTCATGGGAGAAAGCTTTCTGAATCAGATTCTTTTTAGCTCTTAAAACAGTTGCAGCATTTGAAACCCCGTAATAAAAGTTCTTATTCCAAACTTTTGGTTTCTTTTATGAACCCAGACGAGGTCTTTTCCGTGGAGATGTCTCCTCCTCTTCATCATCATCTTCATCATCAGGATAATCCACTAGCCCAACTAGACTTCCCTGCCAATTAGAAAAATGAAATTTTTATATTGAACAAGTACCTAAAAGATGCAAGTTTTGAACAAAACCTCCAGCCAACCTGTCCAGGGCATTCCCAGTTCCATTTGTCTGGAGAATGGGTTTGAACCTCAAGCTGCAAAACGTACAGGAGCTTCCTCACTCCTTTGGGTCTGGACTGAGAATTGTTTAAAAATCACTTTGAGCCCAGCAGGACAGACACAAACTCCAAACATCCCTTTGGCTGCTCAGCCTCAGGGTGGGCAATCAATCCCTGCCACACTTTTGTGCAGCTGCTCAGGAGCTCGGTGGCTGAGGAATCCAACAATGCACGGCTGAGTCAGGCACCACAGAGGGGTCACTCACTGCATTTGTCTCCTCACAAACACTGGGTAATTGCCCAGCCAATAACTAAGGGCACTAACAGGGTTCCCAATTTCCTTTGTACATCAGCTACACAGAGCAGCACTGAGCAGGAACAAAAAGCAGCAAGGGTGAAACGATGCAGAGGACGTGGGATGAGACTGCACCCACCACATTCCAACAGAGCCCAGCCCCACTCGACCTCCCCAGAGCAGCGAGGGATTCACTGGGGGGCTCAGGGTGACCCCAGCCCCAGCTCAGCCCCGCTGCCCACAGGCTGTGTGTGCTGTGTCCCTGTGCAGGACAGCCCCACACGAGTTGTCCCACCTTGGGGGCCGGCACCGCGGGGCTCAGGGCCGTGCTCTTGGAGGAGGAGCCGTTGGAGCTCGCTGGTGATGTCTGAGCTGCCACAGATTTGCTGTTTGCACCATTCGCACCGTTGGCTGCGCTGGCTGAGTGGGAAAAAGTGAATTTGAATCCCCCAGCTGAAGTCCTTTTTGGAAGATTCTCTTTGTCTTCACTCTCCTTAGCTGAGGGACAAACATTGTCACACTTAGGTATCAGCTGCACACCAAGGAGTACAATCCACATCACAGTGCAATCGCAGGGCGAGAGCCAGCAGGTATTTTGGTTCCAATTCTGCTGCAATTCTCAGCTCCCCAACCAAGCCCATCCTGAGCCCAGCAGCAGCAAACTGAGCAGGGCCTGGATGCTGAGGGCACGGGGACATGGCTCACCCGGAGCACACAGGCACATTCAAAGTCCTGCTTTTGAACACCACTTAAACCAGATGCGTGCTCCAAGCAGTTTAACTCGTTATTTTAATCCTAAACTGGCTTGCAAGACACGTTTGGATCTCATGACTCAATTACATGGAATACCCTGTACTGCTGCTGGAGGTACAGAGCACAAACCACGGGTTAGCTTAGGTGAGACTCCACGTATCTGCCATGGAGCACTTCCAGTGCCAACAAGCTCAAACGGAGTAAATACCTTTTTTAGTTTCCATAAATTTCTCATAGCTATCTGGAAAATCATCCTCCTGTTTTGACTTCTCAACTGGAGGTACAACAGCTTCGCCTTCTTCCTCTTCATCTTCATTGAACCACATTTCCTCATCCTCCTCCAAGGCTCTGGCATCCCTGCGGAATCTATTGCTACGCAATATGGATGGGACACTGTAAGAGACACACACAGGGATTCCAGCTCGGCTGCTGCTTCAGGCTCAGCATCAGAAAAGCCTTCCAGAGCTTTAGAGGGAATTCAGTGCACTGGAGAAGGCAATGCAGCTCCAGCTCTGGCGCTGCCCCCACCCCAACACTCACCAACACCCCAGCTGATGATGAGCCAGGCTAAATCCCAAATCAGAGTGACAGAGCAACACTCTGCTCTTCTCAAGCTCAGTTTTCTGAACATGACATTTAACTGGCCCACATCAGCTCTACTACACGTGGCCACAAGGCAAGGCAGATGGGGCTTTCCCCTAATCTGAGGAGTTTTCACCAAGAATGAAACCCAACCCCAGTCCCTTGGGACTGCTGTCCTCTGGGAAGAACAGCAAGGAACAGCCCTGCAGAGCAGCAGCCCCTGCCAGGCTCAGAGCACACAAACTGGGCCCTACCTGTTCAGCTTCTGGCTCTGTCTGTCCTTTTCCTGCTCGTATTTTGTCTTCAGTCCCTTGAATGTCTGAACATACTCAATAGATTCAAGTGCATTGTAGAAGTTTTCAACTATGTGTGCAATAAGGGACTTAATATCTTCCTGCAGAAGAACAAAACAGGGTTTCAGCCTCAAACGGGCACAGGGAGAAGTTCAGAAAGCTTTTGAGTTTAGTTTGGAAAGTAACTGATTTCTTGCCCAGAGCCAAAACATTATTGTACAACATTATACAAATGTGAAGCATGAAATCAGATTTATCCTTAATAAAAGATGAGATCGAGAAATAATTATTAGGCTTCCCAGAGAAACAGACAATGGACCCAGCAGGGTCCCAATTGTATCTGTGATACTTCTGTTAAACAAAGATCTTTAATGTAGGAGAGCTGTGCCCTGTCCTCCCCACAGGCTCCAGCTCTGCCCAGCCCTCAGCAGCTCATGTGGGACCAGGAACCTTTTGGTCAGTCCCCCTCTATCAAGTCTCTCACTACATCAGACAAATCCTACAATCCCTAATGTTCTTCTTGCTGGAAAAGACAGCAGCTACCGTACCCTCCACTAAAAACCACCCTTCATTTCCCAGACCACAAAGATTCCCAGCAAAGCCTCCCACACACGCAGGCACTGGCAGCAAGTGGCTCAGGAGCTGCTGCAGCTCCTGCTTTCCCAAGGAGCTGGAAGAGCTGGAGCTGCACTCACCACTCTGATGAACTCGAAGAGCTCGATCACAGCCGAGTTGAGCAGGTTGTACCGAGTGCCATTGTCCAGCAGGGCGTTGATAACTGGCTCAAAGAGGTTTCCCTTGGTGATGTAACGGTTATAAAATTCATCCTTCAGGCCAATTATCCTCCTCATAAAGCGGAGGGCACCTGTGGGAAGGAAAATTCAAGGAGTTAAAAGCCACACGCCAGGGCTTGTGGAAAGAACTGAAACCCCTGGTGTGTTACCCAGAGGAAGGTGCACCCCCAAACCCAGAGCATTACAATCCCATCCACACTCATCAACACAAATTCCAGGTTCAAATGAACACTGGAACACCTTCCACACGAAGGAAACCACAGCAGCTCCATACTCACACAAGGCCAGAAAGGTGTGTTTTGAATTCATCAACACCAGTACTCTTCTTAGCAAATCTTTGTTCATAATGTAATTCTTGATGTGATACGTGTGGTGTTCCACACAAAAAGTAAGCAGCTCCAAAATTAAGGCAAGTAGTTGTGCTGTTTGGTAATTATCTGCAAGAAAAATGAACAATTTAAATTTTCAGTAGCAAGACTGACTAGGGAAGAAAACCCCACTAACTCAAAAACAGATGAAAATGTTCCTTCAGCTTCTGGTCATCTCAAGTGAAGCAAAGTCCCTGCATCTATTTCAGTAAAAAGTATTACAAGAAATAAAGTATGGGCATGCTTAACTTCTTTTTTCTTTCTAAGTAGAATAACATACACAGCACACAAAACAAGTTTCAAAACTCAAAGTCAATTTAGACTTACCAGGACAAATTGTATTACTCTTAGTAGATCCAACTACTGCATCTGATAAAGTGAAAATAAAAACAAAAATCAGAACAAGGTTTTCAAAGCACTGTCAAGGTGGAACAGCTGGGGATAAACAATCAATTCTAGATTTTTCATCACATCAAACACTTGTGAGCTGCAGGGACATAAACACACAATAGGAATGCAATCAGGTGAGATTTCTGTGTTTAATTTACCTTACAAAGTTTTAAATCCATCTAGGTGAAAATGTATAAGCTAAAACTTAGGAATACGATATAGAATAAAATCACTAATCCTAATTTTTTTAAACAATGTTTTCAAGTGAGTACTACAGAAATTTTACAAGTCTTATTTTTGTATAAAATGTGCAAATCGGGGTTTTTTATGTAATATTTGAGACCTACAGACACTCTGCTTTGCAAGAAGTATTTTTAAAATGCAATTAACAAGTGTATATTAGCATGCTTAACATCAAGGAATCATCTTCCACAAAGCACAGCATGAAGCTCCAGCAGCATCCAGAGCTGCAGGGAAGAGCTGAGAACCCCTGTCCCTGGGGGAGCAGCACTTTCCTAAAAGCACATTCCCAGCTGGCATCACAGGCTGATCCCTGCATCAGCACTGCCAAGCAGCACAGGCCTGAAAGGAGGAAAAAGAAAATGGAAATATTCAGTACCTTTTTCACATTTATCTTCTGATGTATTGGCCAGAAGCGGCGCAGTGAGAACGTGCATACAATGGTTGTAGAAGAAATTGAGAAATTCACTCTTTTCTGTTTTCTAAAACAAAAACCACTTTATTAAACACTGGGATTTGTACACGGGCTTTTAAATAAGAAGGAACAGTAACAAAGGAAACAGCCCCCACAGAATTCTACTGGCTCCTTTGGGTCTGCCTGTATATTGCTGGGCCTGCAGGACTGACTTTGCTCAAGGGAGATTGGTTTGTGCATTTTGGGACAACTGACCAAGCTCACCATAACCAAGAAATCCTCACCATGCAAACATCTACTGAAAAAACAATTCAGAAAGTTTGACAAAACTTTTTTAATAAACACCTGCACGATGCCCCAAAATGGAAAGGTGAAGCTTATTTTTGGCTTGTTGAAATTGAGTATCAGAGCAGCCCCAGAGAATGTCAGGTTTGCAGCTCTGCTGAGGCAGTGCAGGATCTGTACCCCCACATGTCCTTACATTGGCTGTGGCCAGCATGTTCTCTGGGTCAATCAGAGTCCTCAGCAGCCCCATGAGCTGAACAGCTCCCCCAAGCTCTGGATCTGTGTCACAAATCATCTGCTCAATGACCACATTGATGAGGAGGATGTCCTGCAGAAAAATCCCAAACAAACACACCACCAATTAGACACAGTTTCAAGAGTGGAAAGTCATTTCTCTGTAATTTTTTGAAGACAAATTACAATGAAACTGAAGAATTGAACGTTGCATTTGGATACAGAAATTCTGGCAAGCACACCCCTCCACACCTACAATCCTTGTTAGTCAGATTTCCAAAACTGTCAATTCATACAACACCAACATGCTCAGAAATGTTTGTGTATTAAATCCACTTTTTCCTGTATTTCTGGAGGTTTGTTTTGCTGCTATGTTTGTTTCTTGCTTGCCCAAAGACTGGTATACTCAGCAAACTGCACACCACTGTGACTTACATCATCACTCTGCTGGGCCTCTTGCATCACAAATTCTCGGACCATGGATGGGCTAAATTCTACTAGATAAGAAAATATATCTGTAGCAGCAGATCTAACTTGCAAATCATCCATTCCCTAATAAAGAGAGAAATTGATTAGCAAGAACAAATTTGGTTGGTATTTATTATCAAGTAAAGCTAAAAATCATAGGTAGCTTTAAGTTTTGAGAACATCTCATTACAAGAGTTTCTCTGAGAAACCCAGTAACAGGGTTACAGAAAAACAACAATAAACCAGCAAAATTAATTGCAATGCTCAGGCAGCAACAGCTGCTTCAACCAGAAGAGTGAAAGAAATTCCCTTTTCCCACTGCTGATTAGGACACATTAATCTGCTAACGACAGGATTACGGGATCTTTTGGGAGGAACCAGCCAACAGTTCAAGATTATCTAAAAATACTTCTCGGGCCCTGGGCCAGCAACAGCCACAACAACAACGCAGCTGCCACTGCCCTGAGAGCCTCTGCCAGGGCTTCCACCCCCGTGTCCCAAGGACTGCAGTGCCCACAGGCTCACACAGAGCAACAACACCCAGAGCAGCCGGGCCAGGCTCCACTCAGCTGCCACTGCCAGCACAGCCAGGCTGACACACAGGGGCTCAGCAGAGCCAAACTGCTGCAGTGGCTGTGCCTCTTCTACTTGGGTTAAAATCAGCTTCGAGTTTCACTCACCATTACAATTTCAAGAGCTGGAAGAATTCCCAACTTTGCCAAAGTTTTGAAAAACGCATCTCTGTTCTGAGGTTGTAATGTCTGAGAAAAGGCGCAGAATTCCTTGAAGAAGTTCACCTGGTGCACAGGGAAAAAAGAATGACAGGTGGGTTTGGGTCAGAAAACTCCCTGAAAGGATGAAACAGTTACGTTTTGTGGCAGAGTTTGTGTGCTGGCTGATTCTACAGAATTGCCTCAGTGAGTGCAGAAGAGTTTCAGTGTTTCTCCTCCATCCCGCTCACTTACCAGTTCACACCGTTTGTCGTCGTCTGTAGCTTCATCTGTCAATTGTGCAAAAACTTCTGATAAAAACTTCTCGTCTTCCTGTGCAACACACAAAAGGAACACACCTTACACAGCGCCTCTGGAAAACAACTTCCATCCTTACAGGATCCAGCCCTGCAGAAATTCCAGCTCTCCATCCAATTCATCCCAAAGAAGACAAACGCCAGAGCACACATCCAGCAGGATCTTTCCCAGGGCATTGTTTCTGCACTCCCTCTGAGCAGCAGAAGCAGCTCCAGGAGAAGCTGAGCTCGGTGACGGTCCCTAAAAGTGCAACTACAAAGTGCCAGCCAAGGGACAACTCTGCAGCCATGTCCCCATTCCCTTACTCACGATTAAACAACCTCTCCCACTTGCACATGCTCTGCTTTGTCAAGCTGAGAAACTTCATGGACTATCACTGACTTTTCATATTCACATCCTCTGTTACCAAGAGATATTTAAGTGTATACAGGACAACACCTCACTCCTTGCAAAGCATTTCAGTCACCCCATAAGATGAAGAGGTACCCAAAAACCAGGGTGAACATCAGCATCTCTCAAGGGTTTGGGCACTTCCTGCCCTTTGATTATTCTGCACTCTTCCACATTGAAAATAGTGTTGGCAGTCTCCCAAATTCAAATGTTTCTGTTACCTTTTAAAAACAATGTAAATCTGACAGCAAACAGTAACATGCTACAGCTTTACAAAATTTTGCATCACTGTACCAATTCAACTCTATAATAAACTTGTGCATTGAACAAAAATGAACAGAACAGCAGCATTCCAATAAATATACATGAACTTTACATTGCATGACACAGCGTGTGCTTACCTCTCTATTTTGCTGTGAGCTGTCACTAAAATCTCTGTGCTTTATTAGAGTAACTCAATACAGAATTTTTAGAGTCACAGCAATGCTAGCCAAAGACTGGCAAAGATTTCCCTGACAATTTTAAGATGTGGGGATAAAAGTGCTTTACAAACAAATGATACCTGGAACCAACATCACAGGGAGTGCAACATACACAGATTTAGCAGTTTATTTTAAGCTTTGCTGGCTTAAACAGCTTAATTAAGCCTGTTACAAAAAAAAACCCCAAACCATGCTACAACCAGCAGCAGATAGAGTAGGAAAGCCCTGCTGCAGAACACCTGAGCACAGAAACACCTCCTGCTTGTCTAAGGCTGCTGCTCAGCCCAGCCCTGTGTCCTGGAGCACGGGATGGATGGAGGCTCCTGTCCCGAGGCTGCCCTTGCAGCAGCAGCGCTGGGATCTAGTGCTCCACGGCACGGAGAAAGGAGCTTTGCTGCCGTGGCAAACACAATCTGCTGCTCCTCTAAACTGCCTTCTCTCTCCCAGGGAGCCTTGCCAGTGTATTTAGGGTAACAGGATGTCCCATGTGCCCCCCAAACCCAAAGGAGCTTTAGAGTTCCTGTGCCCAACAAGCTGATTTACACCACAGGCCTGTGCAAGCAGTCTTGGAGCTGAGGTCCCCACTACCAGGGAATTTTCCTCAAGTGTGCTACAACATCTTTTCCATGTGTGCTTTCTTCTCAAGGACCAACATGATTTGTAAATCACCACACATCTCAGTTACAGACTTTAGAACAAGCAGGCAAACCTGTGTGCCACATACTCCATCTATGATGGCAAAGACAACCACAGCAGAACCAGCAAGGAACTGTCAGAGGATTCCAGAACTTTCTGCAAGGAGCACTCGAGGTAACAGCAAATCAGAGTTCTCTGCTACTGCACAATTAAATACTCAGTGCTGAACAGCCTCAATGAAAAATAAAGAATTCTAGAGACTCACAAATCCCTAAAAGCCAAGAGGACTGTGGCCCTGGGAAGCATCGTACTGAATTTATTTTTAGTTTTTGAAAATATATGCAAAAGAATTTAAAGGAAAAACTTTGTTTAACACAAAGCCATTAATTTTGCAAGAGGAATTTAATTTTTTGTTTCCTTCTGCTATGGAGCCACAGGGAAGATAGTAGAAAGAAGCCTAATAAAACACTCATGCAGTTCCCTAGTTTTATTTTCCAGTCCTCTATTGAACTCTTTAGCATATTTCACCCATATCTGAACTCATCAACATATTCCATAGGGATATGTTATGTCTCCAGTGCCCCTTTCTTTCCACTATTTTCACTCCCTTCCTCTTCTCCTCAACTCTTGGTGTTTCACAGAGGCACTCCACACTCACCCCAGGGGGTCTGATGTGTCCTACACAAATGCACCATTTTTGGACACAGATAAACAGAATAAAAGCCACTTGGGTATCCATGAGTTTACACAACACAGCACCAAGTGAAAACCCCAAAATGCCATCAATTCACACAGCTCTTCACTGAGGCTCCTTCCAGGGTCCCAACCACCTTGGAGCCTCTTGTGACTACAAAGCGTCCAGGACAGCTTTTCATAAAGTGACAGCTTGGTTATTTATTCATCATTAGTTCTGGATATCAGTATGAGAAAACCCCAGCAGCTAATTACTCCAGCTTTAAGACAACATGAACATTGGAAATTAGCACCGTGATGTAACAGTAGTGCTTCTGAACATGCTCTTGTCAATCATAGATCCAGAATTTGTTACAAAAACAGCACAATGTCCCTAATACACAATACAACAAGTTGCCTGTTCCCTGAATACCTACACAAACGTGACCAAAAATTGTACGTTCCTTGGGAATCAAGGAGAAAAATCTTCAGGTTTACAACCCATTAAAAAATATTAATATACTCACCTGAAATGGACCTTCTCAAAACACAAAATCAAAGGTATCAGAGATCAAGGGAAACATTCAAAACATTGTGCAAATGATGTGTGTGATGAACTGTAATCCATTTTGAAACTACAGCTACAGATATGTACACACAATCCATCTAGATCACGTGAAAAACCACTTACCTGCAACATACTGACAATCTCAACTTTGTTGAAGAAAATAAAGGAAGTGAGGGTAGAAAGAAAATTCTCTTCAAAAACAGATGGTGTCGGCAAGATGATGTCCTGAATATACTGTACCCTGTAAGTCTGGTGGATTTTTTGCCTGAGTTCAGAGTCTGTAATAGGAATAACCTCCTTAAATTTTGCTGTTTTGGTCAAGAACTCCCTGTGCCGTTTTGGCTGAGCCAAAGAAGGATCATACTCGAGGCATCCCACCACATCCATAATACACTCATCAGAGAACATCACCTCAAACAGAGTTGCTTTGTTGAGGAACAAAATCCCTCTGATGATTTCATACAAATGATGCAAGCCTTCGGTGTTCTCTAAATTCTCGCAGACTTGGAAAAGCTGCAGCAGTTTTTTAATGTAGCCTTCATTCTCCAAGGCCAGAGCCAGCTTTTCCCTACGGATGGGTGAGGAAAGAACAGAGGTAACTAGGTCAGCAATCTCTTCAAGTTTGTTGAGTTCACAAGTAGGGAGGTCAATCAGAGGACTGGTTTCAGGCATTTCCTCTATGTGCTCCTCTTCTGACTCAATAAGGTCCTGCGTGACTTCCACCGAAGGATCCTTGCCCTGAACCTGAGGGAGAAGTGCACACAGTTACTGGCTGATCCCAAAATGTAGCCAGAAGTGAGCAGGTCAGTAAGTGAGATAACAACACATCTCAACTGCCCAGGGTGTCCCAATGCAGCTGCAATGGGATCTGAGCTCTTTGGTTCCTCACAGCACACGTGCAGTTCCCCTGCACTCCACAGGCTGCTTCCTGAGCCAGCTGGGAGAGGGACAATTAAACCATGGAACTCTGGCAGTCCCTTTCTTATTTAATAAACACAATCACACCAACACCACTCCCCTCCCAAAAAACACCTGAGTCCCACCATTACAGTGATTTCTCAAAAGCCTGACATTCAATTAGGGAAAGAACAACTGCTGCTCTAAGCAGGGCCAATTTAAGACCTTGCTCAGAAAAGAACAATGATTTGCTTACTTTACAAGCACGTTTCAAAAGGATGCACAAATACATCAAGTCACACAAGACACTAAAATACCCGGAAAAGCCAGCATGTTTCAATTTACTGTACCTGGCAGATTTTCTCCCAAATTTCATCACAGCCAGCTTTTTCTTGAAAACTCAGTGCTAAATCATAGTTCTCTGCTTCTGACCAAACAATCAGGGTGTCCTGTTTGAGGTAAAACCAAGAAAGTAATTGTTTCTGAAACAGGTCTGTACTGCATATTAATCTCTATTCCTTTACAGCCAATGTCTACAGAATAAATCATTTTAATTAAAACTACACTTGTCAAAAAAAGGATATAAACCACTAAAATATTGAATCACCTGTTCTGCCATCGGGAACATCAACTTTCTTTCTTGTTTTTTTACGACCCCTACCTTACACAAAACATATTTAAAGATACTATTTTTCATATCCAAGTCACTTATGATGGCATTTTTCTGCAAGATACGTTTCTTGAGCCAACAGTCTTGAAATGGGAATGCACACACCAGATTAAGGAAACCTACAATATAACAGGTTAAATATTTTCATATTCAGTAAGGTAGAAACAAATCTCCTATGATTTCAGTTTTCCCCTCAGAAAGGGTTTAAGACAATCCTAGCTAAGTGAGATATAATGCCTAGCTCATGTTCAAATGTCCCTTTCTGAATTAAAAGCCATACAGCCTGAATAATACAAAACACTAAGTTCTTACTAAAGTTACAACTTTAAAACCTAAAGCCTAAGTTCCTACAAAGTTATCTTTGCAGCTATTTTCATTTGAGCCCTCTCTGTTACTACTGTCTCCATCAATTCAATCTGTGCACTTGCACAGCAGACCTGGAAGTTTCAATGGAATTTCTGAAAAGGCTAAAATGGTTTTTGAAGAGGTTTTATTAGGACACTTGCTGCTGTCCTGTAAGGAATGCAAGCCTGCACTTCAACTTTCACATACAGAGTGGTTGTGGTTTAACCCAGCTGCCAAGGAAGCACCACACAGCTGCTCCCTCACTTCCTCCCACCACTGCCATGGGAAGGAGCATCAGGACAAGGTGAAAGTTCTGTTCTTGAGCTAAGAACTGTTTCAAAAATGAAATAAAGTAAAATATAATGAGTAATTATAATAGTTAGAGGAAAAAAAATAGGAGGTGAAGAAAGGAATAAATCCTGACAGGTAAGTGATGCACAACAGAGCTGCTCAGCACCACCTGAGCAGCAATCAGCCCCTCCTGGCTGACCCCCCCAGTTTATCCAGTGTCCCTGTTAGCCCAGGGTATGGAATATCCCTCTGGCCAGCTCTGCTGTCCTGGCCACGCTCCCTCCCAGCTCCTTGAGCAGCTCCTCACTGCCAGAGCACCAGGAACTCAGCAGTCCTTGATTTAGGGTGAGCTCAACAACAGCTACAACATCCCTGTGGCTCTCAGTGTCATTCTCATCCTAAATGCAAACCACAGCACTGCACAGCTACTGGGATGAAAATTAACTGTCCCAGACAAAAGCAGGAGAACAGCAAACTCATCTTCACATCAAAATTTCCCAACTGAGCAGCTCTTTGCTAACTCTCCAGTCTATTTGATGAGCTCCAGCAAAACTGTTCAACATTTCAAGTTTGTTGACTTCCTGAACTGTTACCACAGTTTTTTAAACACTGAAGTGTTTTTTAAACACTAGCAAGCCCTTGCTTAATGGTCAGTTTCCACATTTATGATGTTCAATATTCACCACACAACTCATCAAGGCTGGTTAAGTCTTCAGCTTATGCATCAGTTTTAGGGAACACAGAATATTAAGAGTGGCACCTTTAAGCTCAGCAAGGAAACCCAAAGAAACACCTGATGATATTCCTTAGGAAGCTTCAGGACAGTAAGGTTTAAACAGACCTTTGTAAATGCAGTTATCTGAGCTCACACAGGTCAGGAGCACTCCTGTACTTCCAGGTGTGAGGGGACTGACATTTGGGAAGAACTGCTGCCATGGGACAGAAGGTTCCCTCTTCCATCAGCAGTTATTTGGAAAACACATCTGGCCCAACAAACACAACCCAGCTGCTACAACCACCACTGGAACATGAATGAACATCAGCAGCACTGGTACAGCATTCATTCTTCAGTTCATTCCTACAGCAATCCTAGTCCCTCAGTATCCATGAGGAGTTGTGTATCTCGGGGGTTTTGTCTTTGTTCTTTTTTTTTGCTTTGAAAACAAAGTTTAGAATAAAATCACATCACAGTTGACAAATGCCTACCAAGAGATCCACTGCCTTCTCCCAAAATAATCACAGGCCACACTAAAAACAATGGCATTTGCACAGGCACAATTATTTTTTCCTTTCTTACTAATTTTTACACATTTCTTTAGAGAAACAAAGTTTCCGGTTGTGGAAAGAACGGAGTTCAATGCACTGTGGTTTCAGCACTGTTGTGAGTTGTTTATTTCTATGACACTTGCACTTCTCTCCTACAGAGACAAATATTAAACAATTTTATGGCTGCTACAGAATTCCAAATCTGAAATGTTTCTCTTGAAACATTCTGTGCAAGTACTGATGCCCTGACACTGAAAATCCATGCACTCCCAGGTAAGCTGAGCCTCAGAGGTGCTTCACTGAACAAAGAAGGACACGCACATTCAGCAGCCCTATTCATAGCCCAGGATGATTCAAGTAAGAGAATTAATGCAGGAACTTAAAATGACTCCAGGCACCCAGGGACTGCAGTCAAAAATTTGTGAAGATTCTCGAGTTCCTGAATGGTGCTCGTTACAATCTGTACTGCCCACACAAAGCAGAAGTTATATAAGCTTTTCCAAAAATATTTCAGAAAGACTGAAAGATGGTTTCAACAGAAAATAATTGTCCAATACCAATAGCAGACGTGCTCATCTGGCACACACTTCCTGCATGACCTCAGACAACCCACGAAGAGCACAGACAGACAGACAGACACCTTCCAGGCCTGGCTCTACCCCTCCCACCTCCTTAGAGGCAATGCAGCTCCATCCAGGAGCAACAGCAGCGTTCCTTAATTCACCCAAGCACCACATAAAGACAAAGAAGATGAATTCTGAACAAAAACTGGAACTCGGAGCAGTTCAAACCCTTCTGCAGTGCTGGTACTGGTTTGCACAGTGCCTGCTACTCCACCTCTCCGTGTTCCTGCACGGCACAGGGAAGCAGAGGAGGAACACGTGCTGATAAAAAGGAATCCAGAGGGAAGACATGTTTCCACGGACTCAGTCCTACACCTCACCTGGCACACGGTAAGGTGAACCCCTGCCGGCATCAAACAGGAGTGAAGAAGCCCTCTGGCAACTGCTCTAACAGCACCCCTGCCAAAGTGTGAAATCCCAGCCACCAGGAACTCGTATTTTGCCTCGAGCGAGGTGCTCTGTTGTCACACGAGTGATGGCAACTCTGGGCAAAGGACAGGATGTGCACACGAGCTTCATCTCAGAGCTGCAAACAGCACACCCAAAGGAAAGGTAACACCAGAAGGCAGCGCTCCCAGCAAGGATTTCTGCAGCACTTCCATGGACTCGCTCCTCTGCCGGGGAACAGTAACCTCAAGCAGAGGCTGAAACAACAAATGGGTGTGGTGCCAACATTTAAAACTCCCTCCAGAGCTCCCAGAACACATCTGACCCTGCCTGGCTAACGTGGGGTGTCCAGCAGAGCGTGTAACTCTCTGAGACTACACCCCAAAATCCAGGGAGACCTAAAGCTCTTCAGGCTCTCACGTTCTTTACATCCATCTAACTCGAGATAATTTTACATGGTATGCTGAGCAGCTTGGTACCTATGTCCCACCCATCCCAGCCCAATTTCCCGAGAAAGCAGCTGTGATGACAGTGTGCCCAACAGCTGGACAGAACGGATTCCCCAGGAACCACAAACGCACTGGAGCAGGGAGGTAACAGGCCAGTCCTGTTTGGGGTTAGTCAATAGCTACAGCACGACTGGCACTGACAGTGTAAGGCTGGAAGTCACAGACTGATGCACAGCCCCGAAAAATCGGTGGTTGGTTTCCTTTTCTCACAGGATGCTGTTATGCAAACCACAATTAAGCGTTAAGTACCCTCTAAGCCCACTCAAGTCATCTACGTGAGGACAGACGTGCAGGCAGGGCACGTTTCTTTTCCATCAGGCTGCACCACCCCGAGATTTTCCCCAAATCAAAAGCCATCAACTCTGGACAATGCTCTGTGTCAACTAAAAGCTGCACGAGGTTATACAAACCTTAAAGAGTGAAGAAAACACTTTCTGCCACACATAAAAGCATTCGTATCAGAAATAAAAGCCAGCCAAAATAAACCTCAGCTTGAGTTTTTCTAAACTATGATCTACCTTTTCCACAAGAAAAATGGTAACAAAAGCTACTTTAGTCACTTGAAACTTTGCTACCAATTAAGTAGAAAAGGACTACAATAATCAGTTGTAGTTTCAGGAAACAGGGTGTGAAAGGAAGCGTTTTAAAACCTTAAAACAACAAAATCTGCATTTGTATTTCACTATGTATAGGTTTGCTGTGGTAAACAGGAAGCAGTTCAAGACTCTTGGCTTCTGGAGCTCTGCAGAGCTCCTTCCTCAGCATGGCCACCCCCAAGCAAAGCCCACAGCCACCAATCCCTAAGAGGGAAAAGCAGGAACCAGAGCAAACAGCCCCCTGGAAAGGCTGGCCCAAAACTCCACCTCACCCGAACCTAAAGCGAGCCAGGCAACCAAGCACGAGACAACAAAGTCTCTCTCCCCAATTCTCACCCTGTAACTCGTCACCATAACAAAATCCTCAAAGATGTGTCCCTCTGTGACTTAGAAAGAACAAAATTACTGTTTTCTAGTGCTGAAACACTTCTGGATACCATAATGATAAAAAACAGTATCAAACACTGAATGAAAGGAACCGAGACTTTACTACAGAACAAAGGAAGAGACAGAAAATACTCCAGAAAACCCATGAGAACAATGCAGGCAGAGATATCAAAAATTCATGCTGAAAAAGAGAAAACAATAAATGCAAAAGAGATTCAGTAAGCTGATTTTTTTCAGTGGATGAAACAAAAATAACCTATTAACACAGCTACCAATGTTTTACTTCTATGTCCTGCAGGAGGTTTACCCCTAGCAAAGGTAACTCTCACCATGGCTTGTGGCCTTACCTAGGACAACAGGAGCTTTCAGGGCTTAAAATAAAACCTAAACAGCAACAACAAAGGAAGAAGACCCACAAAGAGACATTCCTTCGTGTTATTTCCAGAAAAAGAATTCAAAAAATAAATTAGTAAATACACTTCAACAGAGCTGACCAAAGTTTAGCCTCCCTAATTTTGCCATGATTTCAGATGGCCTGGCATGGGAGATAAAAGTTAGGTGTACATATTTCCAATTATACTTCCTGTAATGATTTCAATATTTATCCAAATTGCATATATTATCTTCAAAGCCTGAAGTTCAAAACGGATTTTTGTAAAAATTAATATTAACATGCGGGTTTTCTAGAAATCCACATAATAATTTCTAGAACGTGAAGTGTTTAGCACCCACAGGCTTCTAAGCAAGTTTTTCACCTCTGTAAAAACCACCATCAACAATTCCATGTCGTTCTGCTTTTCTTTTTTTTCCTGAAAAATGCAATTACTCCGAGCACAAAACAATTCCACAGCATCAGCAACCACAGAAAATAAAGCCTAGCAATAATACTTGCCTGCTGTTTTTGATATGCAGTATTTGGATTTATCTTCGATTCTAACAGCAGTGAACCTGAAAAAGGTACAAAGAGAGATTTACTGAATCCAACAAAACAAACATCTCCACACATCTCACACCACTGCCCACGTGCCAGCCAACAGACTCTCAGCTTAATCCAAATCTCACAGAAAATCCACAAGAACTGCCTCTTTTAAATATAGTTTCCCAAAATAAGCCAGGTAACACAAAATTCAACAGGAATATCCCTATTAAGATACATTTTTCTCTACTCGTCTAGGCCAAAAGCCACTGTAGCAATCTTTTCTCCTGAAATCTGCTGCAAGAACCGGCTTGTTTAGTGGTCTTTTAGGCCAACTATACAAATTCCAGCAGGTAACTGTGCTGCCCAGCATAAAAATGTTTTTGCCCAGAGAAGCCACGTGGGCCACTTGCTTTTCTTCCCTTCAGCTGCCCTTCAGAAGCGAATCATGCGGCTACTATAAACGCAGGGACTTTATCTTGTGTATGCAAGTAGTGTATGTCTCCTGGCAACAGCTCCGGAGCAATTTATACCAGTCTTAGGTGGTTTATTTAGCACATTAGCACCTGTCGGCTGACAAAGTGAGGAACACGTACCTCCCCCCGCTAAAAAAGACCCTTTAAGGTGACTTTAAAGTGAAATAAAACACAAGGCACGCCACCCGACTGGAACACAACCAGTGAATTCCTGAGAAGAGCAACAAACAAACAACTTTTTTTCACAGCAGTAAGAAAGGGAGGAAAAAAGCACCTCAAAAGCAAAGGGTATTGCTCTGAAAGAGAACAAAATGTCCTCACATGTCACAGCTTCAGCTCTGTTCAGCCTGGGGAGCTGAGGTAACTGCATGGGGCTGAGTCGGGAGGTTTAGGATGGATTTTAGGAAAAGGTTCTTTCCCAGAGTGCTCGGGCACTGCCCAGGCTCCCCAGGGAATGGGCACAGCCCCGAGGCTGCCGGAGCTCCAGGAGAGTTTGGACACCACTCCCAGGGATGCGCAGGATGGGATTTGCTGGGAGCTCTGTGCAGGGCCAGGAGCTGCACCGATCATCCCGATGGGTCCCTTCCAGCTCAGGATGTTCCAGAATTGTATCAACTGGGAGGGAAAAAGTCTAGGACCACGGCAGCAAACGCTGCTGCGGCGTGTGGGCTAAGGAAACTTCACACGACCCGCAAGATAAGGGAAGGCACTGAGGGTGGAAATTATAATAATAGCAACAATAACCCCGTGGGGTGCCCCAGGGGAGGGCACCATCAGCCGAGGCCGGCGATGGTGGGGGGCAGCCCCGGCCGGCGGGGCCCGGAGCCGGGCGGGGGGCGAGGGGAAGGGGCCCGGGCGGCCTGGGCAGCCCCGGCCACGCTCTCACCGTCCGACTCGGCGCGCACCAGCAGCGACATCCCCTTCAGCCGCTCCACGTAGCTGGAGGAGACGTGCCCGGTGCCCCTGTCGTCCCATTGCCGATCCTCGTTGAGCGTGTAGACCTTCACCCGCCGGCGGGTGTCCGACATGGTGCAGCCCCGGGCCCGCTCCGCCTCCGCGGGGGCGATGGAGCGAGGGCGGCGGGGAGCAAGCGGGGCCGCCGGGCCGCTCAGGGGCACCGCGGGGCCTTTAACGCGCCGCTTCCCATGGCGAGTCAGCGCCGCCGCGCCCCGGCCCGGGCCTCGCTGGCGCCGCTCCGCCTCAGCAGCTACCACAGCGCCGCCGCCATCTTGTAACCCGGCTCTGGGCCGCCTTTCTCTTCCTCCCCGCCCGGGCACGGGCTCCCCTCGCAGGGGCTACGGCGGCCGCCCGCTGCCGCCGCGCCGCCGACGGGACGGCGGCCGCAGGGGCGGGGCCAGGGGGCGGGGCCTGCGCCGCTCCCTCACGGCCCCGGGCGGCGCCGAGGCGGGAATGGGGAGGTGCGGACAAAATGGCGGCTGCCCTCGCACACATACAAACACACAGGGGCGTGTGGGAGCATCGCTGCCTTCTAACGCCCAAGGCGTCTGCAGGGGGAAAGGGCTGGCATGTTCCCACGAAAAGACGGAATTTTTCTTTTCGTTTTCTTTTTAAAGCCTAAAAGTCTAAAAGCTGGTGCCACCGCTGACGAAACCACAGGCCTCCCCCCCTCACGCCACAGAGAGTGCCGCCCACCGCCGTCTCACAAAATGACGGGCGAGCTCCGCACCCCGGCCAGGGTAAATTTAAACAGCACACGCAACTGAAACAGAGTTTCAATTTTTAGGAATAAAAGGTGTCTCCTGCATCACAGAACGGCAGAAAGGTTAGTGAGCGGCATCTCCTTACAGCAACAGCCATCCTGTAGCACACGGTCTGTGCCTGCTTTGAACATCCCCACAGAAGGCTCGAAAGCTAATTTGAAGTTGGAGCTTCAAAAATGAGAGAAACGTGCTTAATTAGCCCTTACACACAGCGTACAATTTAAGATAGGCCACTTGCCAAGCACCGTGGCGTCCGTAAATCCTAAGTTTTCCACACTAAACACCATCTACACGTTTCCTCTGTAGTAGAAATAGAAAAACGATTACATGTCCGTGCTTGCATGGGAATAGGGGAAAAGGACCCCAAAGCGTTCAAGGAGTGAAGCTGTGTGAAACAGCGGGACACTGGGGACGGGAGGAAGCTTGGCTGCGTCTCCGAACCCCAATTTTGAGGCTGTGAAGGGGAAGGAGGGAGGGCGAGCTCTCCTGAGGCCAGGGCGTGCCCCATTCCCAGACAAAGCCAGACTTTCCTGGCTCTTGCCTCACGGTGAAAGCAGTCACACCGGTATGGATGGCTCTTATTCACACCACGGCCATTTCTCTGCTCTCAGGTTCCAGAGCCGCTCCAGAGGAAGGGAAAGAAAGTGTTTCCAACGAACTGCGCCGCTCTAAGCAACAATGTGCAACTTTTCCAAACATTCTCGGGCAGATTTAGAAAACTTAAGACGTAAGTAACATTCAAGCCTCAGCTTTCCCACTGATGTTCGTTGTAGCAGGCCTCTAAGACTCAACATACAGTCACCAAGAAAATACAAGATGCACCTCTGAGAATTATCGTGTACTTATATTTAGCTGGATAGGAGCACGCTTTGGGACGTGTGCATCCTTATGGATAAGTGAGTCAGTAACTATAAAAAGACCATGTTTTAAGTGGTTTCAAAACCCTGGATTGAGAGTCACACAGGTCCCACACAAGCCTTCCTTGCTACATTTTAGTGGTCTTTCCTCACAAGGTTTCACACACTGAGCATATTTCTACCTTAGAGAAAGCTCATTAAAAAACAAATACACAAAAAGAAACACGAACCCCAATGGCCACAGCATATTTCTGCCTCAGGACATCTGCTCCTCATGAACTCTCTCTCTCCCCTCTGCACGACTTCTGTGCGTGCTTTTTAGCTCTTCAAACCAAATGCACAAAAATAAAAGCATGACTTCTACTCATGATTAAATGCAGCACTTTTCAGAATATATAAAACAGCAGCAGAGTGTTTTGGAGCAAGTTCTTTGGTGAATAGCTACAGTAAGGAGGTAAGTGAATTGGAATTGGCATGAAAACCTATTTCTCATGCTTCAGCTGTGAAATAAATCCATGATCTCTCCAGGCATGAACTCAATGACCTCTGTGGAAAAGAATCACTCCAGAACACACCGGGATTGCACTCACTGGGATGTGGGGCTTCTCTTTGCCCAGAACAGCAGCCAGGGGGTTGTAAAGCCCAGCATGACCCTGCCATTGCTACCCACAAGCAGCAAGGCCATTCTAGGAACTTTGCCTGGACAAGACACGCAATACTTGCCCCAGCAAATGTTACACACTGGATTTAAACCCAGACTAACACCAGGAAAGCATCCGAGTCTCTGCTCTGTAAGATGCACAGAAAGCAAAGCAATGTTTGCCACTGTGGTGTTACACCTGCCAGCAGCTCATCCTTCCCCATTACCACCATCAAGTTGTCAATGTTGAGAATTCTCTGTTCTTCATCAATAGTTTCATTAGGGTAGAGAGCAGACAAAACAACTCACAAGGGTCACAATATGAGCAGCACAGAACTACTTTTTTTTTGTTTTCCCAAACAAGACAGACTACTCATTCCCAAATCACTTAAAATTTCTTGGAGTGAAATTAAGAGACTGTATCATTCCCTCTGGCAGGTAATCCCAGAAGAACAATTAGGCCAGCTCTTATACTTTTATGATAGCACTTGTAATATTTATTGCTGGCATTTAAAGATACCCCAGCTCTCTTGCATTTTTGCACCTGCAAGAAAAGTTCAGGCTTGTCAAATAAAGGCATTTCTGGCCCTCCTGAGCTGCTGCAATGCTGCACCTGCCCAGCTTCACTCTCCAAGGCAATTCCTTTCAGTGGCTCCGCTTAAGACAGGTCATTACAGAAGCTAATTATGTTGAGCAGTAAGAAGAAATAAATCACTACTCCAAACACAAAAACCCATCTGCTGCAAAAGGACTGAGCTTGTTCTCTCGAGCACTGTGGACCCACCTGGTTTCTGATCATAGCTGAGCCAGGCAGCTCCTGGAGAGCCGGGGATGTCCTTTCCCCCAGGAAGGGTCAGAGCAGCACACACTTACTCAACTCTTGGCTCCCATGGAGCTTCTCTCCTCAGGTAAGAGCTGCTGCTTTCTGCTCCTCCCAAGTGTGCTCTTCCCCCGCCCCTTCCCACAGGGCCTAAAGCTGGTTCCAGAGGCAGAAAGGCAGGCTGACTGTACAGGTTCTGCCACAGCAACATTAAAGTCATTTCGCTCCTTTATCATCATCTAGCAAACAGACAATGACCCAGCACTGCAGTAGCTGCTTCACTGGGACAGCCTCTCAGAAATCAGTGTACAATAAAGGGATACAAACCTTGGAAAACCACTTAAATTAGGGAGGTCCATTGCTGGGAAGTTACCAGAAATGGCAACATCTGAGTTTCTGTTCAGGGACTTTTAACGTTGACCTATATAATTTTATTAACACTATTCATATGTAACAATCATGTATCAGTCAAGTGTCACAGTGACATCTGAATTATTACTAAGAAATAATAAGACACAGCCCTCAAAGAAGAGGAAGAGAGTGCCAAGGAAACCTTTCTTCAATCTTTCTAAACTTTTCCCATCTTATATGATGAAAGACAGAGACAACTACAGAGCAGCATAGCAGTAATTTTTTTCTTCTTTAATACTTTAACTTAAAATAAAAAAAGCAGTAATTTTTACTGTACATTCCCATTTCTCCTCTCCCCAATGCTTTATTTTTTCTTTCAGGTGGTTCAGAACCCACTTGTTATCAGGTGGGAAGCTGATTTTCTGATTAGTTCTGCATACAAATTGGTATGCAAAATCAGAAGGACCCTGCTTGATTTTCCAAGTCTGTACCTCACAGTAGAAAAACGAGTAATTCTCTTGAGCCCCTGGCAAACGTTTTGAAGCCTAAAAGAGATCACTGAACTCACTGATGCAACATAATTAATAGAGGGATTAAGACACTCTTAATGAGAGTGTTTTAGGGGGGAGGATTTATCACATCAATTGTTCAGTCCAAAAAATTTTAACTTTAATGTTTTAATTATGTCTTCTAAAAGTCAGTGCTAATGAACCTGGGTGATAGGGGCAATGTTTCAGCCAAGTTCTGCTCACATATTGTAGCAGGTCTGAACCTTTTGAGAGCAATGTATTAATCTGAAACAGCATCCATCATGTTAAAGGTGATACTTCTAAGTCTTTGTGTCTTACTCAACACTCCTGTACACTGAAAAGCCAGTAAAACTGGCCAAAGTGTACAGGATAATTCCTTCTCCCACAAAAGAGTTGTTCAGTTCTTACATATTCACAGTTTTATTTTGAGTGGATAACTCAAAAGAGAATAATCTTCAGCACTGAAATGTCCTCTCAGTCTATAGAATTCCATGTTCTTGTATTCTTATCTCAGCCTTGCTACACAGCATGAGGGTATTGCTTGTTTCTGGTTTTGCTTTCAAGTTTTTAATCAATTTGAAGGCTTTGAAGTTGTACATCACCTTTAAGCATAAATAGTGTCTATTTCATAAATATGATTCACTACCATCCACCTGCAGATTCTTGTGAGGACATGTAGAGGTTCTAACAAAGGTCACTTGCATTTTCACCAGCTATCACATCTTTTTCCTGAAAGAGAGAAAACACTTTGTAAAACCAACTCATTACATCAAGGTACGAGATCCAAAAATGCTCCTTAAAACCAAGATTTCTTCAGTGAATTTTCCCTTCTTTTTGTGCTGTCAGTCATTCCTAGAAGGTTGTCACAGATTGGCAAATGCACCAGTGAGAACTCGAGGCAATCCTGCTGTGTTACTGCTCCTGATTTTTACATCAGGCACCTTCCTGTTCTGGCAGCTTTCTAAGAATGACAAAACCCACACAAATTTTGGGAAAAGTCGAGGCACAAGCCTTCTGGAAACTATTTCCAAGGAAGAGCTCTGGCCATTTCATTGATGGACTGAAATCTTCTCCACTACTGACTTAATAAAGCAGCTTCTTTTTTCTTCTCTTCCAATACCCCTTTTGGGTTTTTTTTTCTTTAAAAGGTAGAGAAAAAGGATGTTGGAGATGAACAACTAAGTTTGTTTTGGACAGAGGGGGCTGCCCAAACTGCTCAGCAGAGCTGTGGAGTGCAGCCCTGGGTGAGCTGGAGCTGCTCTGCTGGCCTCACCTGTCACTGGGATGACGTGGATGTGTGTGGGACAGCCCCTCCCAGGACAATGCTGTTTTTGTCTGTCAGGGTTTTCAGGGTGCTGCTGGCTGGGGACTGCAGGATTTTCCTTGAAAGCCTCATTCTGCCATCAGTGGGGTCACGGCCAAAGTATTTCACCTGGTGAGGAAACAGAGCACTTGCACACTGGCCAACTTCAAGAGCTGGAAATGGCATTTTCCTTCACAGATGGGTTTGAGTTTTTATCCATTTGATGCTAGAAAAGCCATAAATAGGCATCCTCTAGCCTATATTGCTGTCAAATAATGTGGTGCATAGATAACAAGAGTATGACATTAAATAAATCTAATTTGGATGATCAGGCCTTTGACTAGCACAGAAAGGGAATCCAATATGGAAAAATATTTTCTTCAGAAACGCTAAATAAATTAGAAAAAAAAAAAATCAAACTTTAAAATACAAACAGCATTTTATTATCATTTTAAAGTAAAAAAGTTACCTGAATTTCTTGTCCAACTTCTAATCCCAGGGCACTAGGATGTTTAATCTAGAACAGAGTGATTTTTAGAAATAGAATTATCAGAGTTGGTTATAAAAATCCCTTCTTTCAGGGGTCCTTCATGCTACACTTCAGCCCAGTGGCTCAGGTTAAACCTTAGGACCAACAGGTTGTTGAATATCATGGAAAAGGGTATTGCAGAGCCAAAGAACTTGGTGTAAAAACAACTGCAGCAGTCACACAGTTGATTCTCTGCAGCTTAAAGTACAGGGCAGGAAGAATTAGAACAAAGTGATGGGAATTTCCAGCTCTTAGCCTGGAAATGGACTGGAACACCAGTGAGTGTGTTACAGCCACCCAACTGGTTAGAAATAAATCTAATTGCCCATTTTACACCTGGATAAGGATGGCTTACCTTCCTTTGATCCAGCTGTGAATTATGAAGTAATACTGGGGTCATGTTTGGGTACAGTTTTACCATCACTCCAGAATCTCTGCAGCAGGAAACAGCACAGTTATTTCAAAGTGCATCAAGAAAAGCCCACAATTCACAAGTAAAATTTTACTCATCCCTTTTTAAAAGTCTTTTATCCACCATGATATGTCCACTCATTTTTCCTTAACTGAAAGTGGATGAGAATTTATTTCAGGGCAGTATTTCAGTAACAGGTACCATCCAAAATGTAATTTTTACAAGAAAAATATTGTGATGAAAAGTGGAAAGCAAATTCATGCCATCACTTTCAGATCCAAAGATGTAAAAGACCTTGAGTTTTATAATGTAGAGACATTCTAAAAACTAAATCAACAGCAAAATAAACCAGCTTTATCAGGAAACAAAATATTTTCACCAGAAAAAGTATCAGAAATTATGCAGGTGTCAACACCCCCAGCATAAGTTTAGCACTCTTAAACAATGATTATTTTACATCATATTTAGGTATCAGGAATCCAGCTATGTAAATAATTTAAAATTAACTCCAAAGCAATTTTTATACCTTATTTCAGTAATTGTGGCTGTATAAATTGCCCCAAATTCCAAATTAACTTCTTGCTGTAGAAGGAAAAAAAAAAAGAAACCAATAAGACAAAGCCACAAAGAAAAAAGTGAGAAGTTAAAGGCAGAAGTGTGTCCTTACATCATCTTTGCAGATTTCCCCAATGAATTCCCTGGCTTCATGCATTGCCCCTGGTGTGGGGGCAAACACAGAATATGTCTCTTCATCCAGCTGACTCACAGTCACACCTGAAAAATGGGGATTCAGGAGAGCAGCAAAGTCACACTCAGTAAAGACCTGCTCACAGCAGAATGCCTTTGCACACTCATTAAGACCTCAGACTTAATCATGATTTAATCTTGTTCCATTTAGGCATTGGCCATATGCAGTTGTTCACCACCTCCTTACAAATACCTCAGTACTTGTGGGCCATAGAGGAACACAAAATTATTTTTATAATCCTTTAAAGGCAGGGAAAAAAAATCGTGGATAAGTGTTGAGGGTTATGAATTAACTTCCCAGAGATTTTTAATAATACTTGCATTACTAGCTGAGGGAAATCAAAGTGTTTTGGAGCCAGAATGGTAAAATTGCTTTAGAATTTCCTCCTAGAGTTCTGTGGCCAGACCACACAGGCTTCCAACCAAAGGGAAATAGGATTTTTCCTTTTCTCCACCCCAATGCCCTAAGAAGCATTAATCAAGATTAATTAATTAACCAGGGCATTAAGGGTTTCAGGTCCAAAGCAGAACATCTACCTGTACTCTACAGATACCAGGATTTGTTAATTTTCAGTTTGCACTGAGCATTGAACCAGCTCAACATACAAGTCTGAAACAAAGGGAAACACATGAGGGATAAATTATCACAGGGATCAAAAACATCTCACCAGTCTGTGCTTGAAGTTTTTTCAAATTGTAAGCCCCAGGACCAACGAATCTTAATCTTTTTGATAAGGGAACGTGGATAGTTTCTGAAAGAAGATTTAGGAATCCTTTGAAGTGCTAAATACAATCATCTTGAAAGCTATCACACAAAAAGGCACATTCCTTTAGCCTTTCATCTCTTACAGCTACCTGTGGTATTTGCTGAACAGGGGTGGAATTACAGGTAACAACTGAAATAAATGAAGATAGAATACACTCTGATGACTGGAAATTAGCTTAAGCCATACTGATACTCTCATCTATATTAATTCTGATTTTGTGAGAGCTTCACATAACTTCACTTAAATTCTGTTTTCTGGTGTACACTGATTTGGAAGTGCTGCCCCATGTGGCAACAAAAATACCCCCAGAATAACCAAAAATAACCAAAACCCCTCCACAAATTATCCCCACAGGGCAAGGGCAATATATATAACAATCACTAAAAAAAAAAAAAAAAAAAAAAAAGCTATTTGAAGTGGAAGTTTATTGTTAAAAAGGTACTTATGAAAGTTGTGAATTCACACAATAACATTACCTACAACTGGTCCACTTTCTTTTCTGTTAGGTCTGGGTTTTGCCAGTGTTTGGTTCATAATTTGTAAAATCTCCCTCTTTGCAGCTAGAGAGAATAATAATTAAAAAATTAATAAAAATTAAAATAAAGCTATGAAGTTTTTGTCATACAGTAGAAAAACATTCCTTGTCAAAACCTGTCTCCTGCCTAGCTGGAGAATGTCAAGCTGAAAGTTTTCCAACTCATTAAATCCATATTAAACCAAGTAGCTTCATCTTCTCATGTGCTTCAAGAATATTTTAGCTGCACATGTCAGAATACAGATGGCAGCAAGTTTCACGTGTAAATATAGCTGAATTTATGTGAAATGAGAGAAGGTTTGCTGTTATTTTTATAACATCATCCTGCAGGATTTAAACAAAGTCATGGAACGTGTGCTAGTCCAAATCATGCAATGGCTGAAGTCACTTGGAGTTTAGTGAAAAAAAAAAAAAAAGAGTTTATTTAGTTTCACAAATCCTCATACCATTTATCACTTAATATGATAAAATGGTGTAAATCCAAGCACAGACCCACCTGTAGCTTGCTGAATAGCTTCCACCACAATTTTGATTGGTATTCCTGGCAGCTTGAGATCCACCTGACATGAGAAGAATTAAGAGCCATCACCATGCCAGGAAAGCTCTTGTAACCCTCAGAATATTGAGAAAATTTCATGCCACAATACCTGCAGGGCTGTTATCCCTTTGTTGGTGCCTGCCATCTTGAAATCCATATCCCCATAGTAATCTTCAATTCCCTGCAGCACAGACAGAACCAAGCTGGAGTCATCCCAATGCACCAGAAGTACAGAGGAATTACTTTTGAGACTTCCAAGTTTTTCCTTCAGCTTTATTTTGCTTTTCAGGACTAACACTCGCTGGCCTTGGAAATTAAGAGCTTTTGTGGACAAAAAAGTTGATCCACAGCTGACCTTGTGCTGTCAGTGGCTGCACATTTTCCTCCCCAGCCACTCTTCCAAATGCTAATTCTCCACCCAATTTAATTTCAGTAAATTACTCATCTTTTTTTTCCCCATAAGGAAAGACAACAATAATTGGAAGGAGAAAGCTTATGAATGCTTAAATAACTAATAACACAAAAAAAAAAAAAGAAACACAACTGAACATTACCTACAAACTTTTCAAAATAAGGAATTTGGGAGATAAAACAGCAAAGATGCAACTAATTTTTCCAGGAGTGATGTTCCAGAATTGGCTGGGTAAAAGGTGCCAAGGCCAGAGGAGGTATTTTGCAGCACTAAGCAGTAAAAACATCGATGTGAGGAGCA
Organism: Sturnus vulgaris; assembly: GCF_052056855.1. Lineage (NCBI taxonomy): Eukaryota > Metazoa > Chordata > Aves > Passeriformes > Sturnidae > Sturnus > Sturnus vulgaris. Next base: position 5,775,961 of record NC_142245.1, on the reverse strand, counting down.
CTCACCAGGATGTCTGTGAGCAAACGATAGTCCTCGATGTCCCCCTTTCCCTGGCTGCACTTGGTGACCAGGCCTATGGCCACACCTGCCACTGCATTTGACACTGGAACTCCTAGGAGTGACAAAACAATCACATTTTTGAAGCCTTTGGTTGTTTCCAGATCCTGTAACACATTCTCATTTATGCTTTTAAGTGCCTTATTTTGTACCTGCATCCATTAATGCTAAACTTCCACCACATGCAGAAGCCATGGAGGAGGACCCTGGAGTTGGAATACAGGGAAAAAAAAAAATATATAGAGTTTAAACACTGAAAAATGGGTCTCAATACAAGCTAGAGTTAATTTTCCTCATCCTGTAGCATAAAAATGCCCCCAAACACCATTTTATTAAACCAAGAAAGGCCCATTGCTCATGAACATGTACATGCTTTTTATTTTAAATATTTCAGGTAAAAGTTATAAGAACAATTAAACTGAAATCAACTTTTCAGCATGCCTATAAATCAAGTTGTTGAATCCTAAGCTTTTTAAGAAGCAAATTTAGTCTCCAGCACCAGGTTAAAAACAAGAAAATCTTAATACCATTTGATTCTAAGACTTCAGAAGTAACTCTGATTGTGAATGGGAAATCCTGGGGTATAACTGGTTTCAAAGCTCGTTCTGCCAGTGCACCTGTTTAAAGAAAACCCCAAAATAACCACTAAGTGATCCATAAATAAAAATCAGATTAAATAGTGGAACTTTCAGCATGGGATTTCTCTAGTCTGGACTTACCATGTCCAAGCTCTCTTCTGTTCAACCCAGTAACTTTGCCAATCTCATTGGTTGCATAAGGTGGAAACTATAAAACAAACAAAAAAAAAAAGGTGTAGGCAGAAAATTAACCTGCTTTTCTTTTCCATTTTTAAACATACACTTAGAAAAACATCTTTGAAGTTTTGGTGCATCTCAAGGTAAAAAGAACACATTAAAAATAAAATAATCAAACCACCACATGACTTCTATCAGTCACTTGGTTTGCAAACCAAGGACCAGTTTAGGTAATGTTTAGTATATGTTTTACTTCCACAGGATTAAAGGGAATAAAAGACTAGCAAGGTAGCTAAGAGACAACACAAGAAGCTTCCTCCAAATAAACTTGTTGAACAACCTAGCAGAAATGTTATTTCTGCCACAGAGATAATGGAGCAAGATCTGCCTGTAGGAAATATTTTGGGCAAGCTCCAAAGGCTGAGAGAGATGCAAGATGTAAAAGCATTTATTTACTACTGCTGTGCCATGTCAGCTGAACATATTAATAGAGTTTACTAAAAATAATAGCACAGGTTCATCCTGCTTTCAGTAAGAATCTGTTCTGAGGGAGCTCACCTAAAGTTATGGCCCTGAAAGGGCTGTATAAAATGCCAATTTACAAATTACCTACTGCTTTTCAGGAAACCAGCACTTCTGCTCTTATAAATTCACGCATGAATTAGCATAAATACATTTTAGCAAATCTAGAGCTAATTTATAACCTTGTAAGTGATCAGCTGCACCTTTAAAAGCAAGACCTGAAGCCCTTCTGTGAATCATGCAGAAAGCTGTGACACAGGAAAACTCTCACCTCATAATGCAGCATGAAGTTTTTATCTTTTATTCCACTAGTAATTAAAAACAAGACCATGTTAGAACAGCAGCAACCAAACACGTTTTACATACAACAGTAATTCAAACTAATATTGCTATGCTTACTAATGGACCCAGCCAAAACCAACAAATCAATACATTGGCTGATCCCCCCCAGTTACCAAAATTAGAGAACATGGACAAACCCTTCCAGGGTAACCAAGATTTAACTACAGTAAAACTGAGACATTAAAATGTAAAAGCTCCCACACTGGGATGAAATCACTGGAATGACATCACTGAAATGTGGCTTTAAAGGGAATGAATTTCACTTTAGTCCTCAGCAATAAAGTGTTAAAAGCACAAGGACCTGCTTGCTACATCCCAAGTTAGATTTTCCACAAATATTTTAAATATATAAACCATACTGGATGTTACTTGTAACACTCCCCAATTTCAAATGTGTGCTGTGGAATTAATGTCACCCCAATACAGAGCCACTGCCATGATCTCTGGGAAACAGGCCACTTCAAACTCTAATTTTACACATTTGTCACACCTAGAAAAGTATCTCTGTCAAAGTTCAAGGGAATTTTATCGAGTGTGCTGAAATGCTCACCCTCTTGTTACTACTGCCAAAGCACCAAGACATACATACCTCACTGCTGTGGAGATAACATCTGATTTTACACTCGATTCTAGGGAGTCAAATGTAACTGTACACAGAACCTAAAATAAAAAACAAACCCCTCTTAAACCCTTCCAGCCCTCACAAATGTTACTGTTTAAGAAGAATTAAAAAGAATGAGTTTAGCAGCAGATGAGATACCATCACCTACCACCTGTACAAACTTTATTTTCATCACACAATCTCACAAGCAATCCAACTGGAAAACACTAATTTAATGTTTCTTACATAGGAGGCAAGAGCAGTTTGCTCCCTAAGAAAGCTTTAAGAGACAGGGCCAGCTGCAGCCACGATGTTGTTTTTACCTGTTTCCCACGTGGAGCTGCAGTGGGTGTTATTTTTAGTGGGATAAGAGGGGACAACACTGAGGAGTAAATCACTGCCACCCTAGGTCAGTGTAATAAGAAGCCAGATCAATCTGACAATCTTCCAGCAAAAGGAACTACACAAGTACAGAAGACTAAGTCTTGAGTATAATCTTAATTTAATCCACCCAACAGTTGACATTTTTGGCAAAGGAGAAAGAAAATCCTCTCATTATTGCAAATTTTTGGGTAAAATTTCCCTATTTGAAGTTGCTTCAAAAAGATTTCTCATGATGTGCACAATTGAGCAGTGCCCCACACACCAATGTATTTACCAACCCACACACCACTTCTGCCTCTTGCTATTGAAATGGGAAGAAAAAAGAAACCTGGCATTTAAATGGAAGTCCCACATCTTTCAGCTTTTGAGAATTCATTGATCATTTCTGATGTTGAAGTAGCACTACCTGTGTTTGACCTCTTTGAAATAAGGCTGATCCATGAAGCATTTTGAACATGTTCACTTCACATTTAATGTCTCTGAGGGAAGTCAAATCTCTCCCATCACACCTGAAGTGACAAAGAAAAATTAAAGAGATCAGTTAAACCATAGTCTTGGATTAAAAGCTGACAGGAATATTATCAGTAGGAGTTTGACACACCCACCTTCGATATTCATTTAGCACAAGATTTCTAAAAATATCCTTTGAAACCACATTGAATGATTCCATGATTTCGTAAGGCTCAGCCTCCGGAAATTTTTCTGGGTATAGAAAAGAAATTGCATCTCAAGTTGGGAATTAATTCTATAGAACTTTTACTAAAATAGCTTCCAACAAAGAGCATACTCTAACCCCAAGCAGTGCTGCCTGCATTGAAGCATTCTCTAAATATTAACCAAAAATAATACCTTTCAGCTGCTCTTCTGTTTCAAGCCTTATTTTGTTGATTGCCTCATCTCTGGAAATCTAGAACACAGGATTTGCAAGCAGTTAACTCTAAAGGGCAGAATAAAGAGGTTTGGGACTGTGCTTGGTTTAAAGATCTATAAAAATTTAAGGAATAAGCAACAGAATTGTCACATAAACTTCAAAATCAATAATCAGGTTGCAAGGGACCTCAAGGGTTGTGGGGTTCAACCTTTCCTGGCAAAAGCAGCACCTAGACAAGATGGCCCAGCACCTTCCCCATCTGAATCCTAAAAACGTCCCACACTGGGGAGTCCACCACTTCCCTGGGGAGATTCCCAACTGGTAATTTTTCCCAAGGAGAACCTCTCAGGAGTAACCTGAATCCATTTCCTCTCATCTTTTCCATGTGACTCCTTGGGAAAAAGGAGTCTCCACCTCCACATAATCCAAACAAATATTCTGGTAGGTAAGAACTTAGGCAACAATTTATTATTACTATTGCAGATAGCTTAAATTACAAAATCCCTGAGGTTGGAAAAGACCTCTGAGATCATCAAGGCCACCTTGTCAACCAGACCATGGCACATTCAGTCTTTGCTTAAAACACCTCCAGGGACAGAGCTAAAAGCTTAAAGAACTCAATCCTATTATAGTTTCATTATTGTATTAATTTAAAAAAATACCACAATTGATTACTTACTTTGTCATGGCTTGAATCTGTGAACACTGCATAGATCTTGTTAGAAGCAAGTCTTTAGGGAAGAAAAGGAAGAATTTTTGAAAACACAGCTTAAAACCCACTTCTATAATTAGGGGGTTTTTTGAGGACTAAATATTTGAAAAGTATTTAGTGACACACCAGTTTGGTAAAAGCACCAGACTAATATTTATAAACACTCCTACATCTGCATTATTTGTTGTGAACTTACTTCTTTGCAAGTTCCACGATCTCTTCAGGAGCAATAAATAATTTCTGCACATTTCTCTTGACCACACCCCACTCCTTCACCAGCTGCTGAATGCCCTGGATGATTTGCTGGCTCTGCTTCACCCCCACTTTGATGGCATGGCAGAAGTCTTGCTGCAAGATGTTCTCAGCAGTTGCCTCCAGCATAACTAGCAATGGGAAGTTAAAAATTCATTAAATTCCTGGTTTATTGTTCAATAGTAATCTAACTCAACTGAGAAGTATGAGGGAATCTACTTGACTCAACCAAAAGTTACCTATCACTGCTCTTTGCTCCTACTATTGTATAAAATCCACATCTCAAAGATAAGGAAAACATCTGTAAATACTTCCAAGCCCTCACCAGACAACAATTAACTTACTTACCAACTTGACTTTGTGGAGCTCCAGCAACAACTAAATTCAGGGCACTAGAGGCCATCTCTTTTCGAGTTGGATTGATAACAATCTCTCCATCCACCAGCCCTACCCTTACTGCACCTGCAAAAAAACTCCAGAAAATTATTTATTATTATAATAAGGAAGTTCTTTAAGGCAACATTTTACTTTCAAAGTTTCACAGTTAATAATTAAAGCTACAGGCAAATTTTAAAATATCAGCACTTTAAATCCCTTTTTGAGTTCCTCAAGGAAAAGTAACCTGAACTAGCTATTTTCCAAACAATGATTTTCAATAGATATGTTTCTCTTAAGAGAAAATTAATTTATTGGTCTCTATAGTACACTATTTCTGTATTGTATTCCTCCCAGAAGTGCAATAATCCTACCCATTGTAAAATTATTTCCACTGCTTGAAATTTAATGTTTAAAAAAGCAGAGTGCCACCTGTGGTGCAAGTCTTCCATGACACGAAAATCACCCATCATTTCAGAATGTTGACTCACCAATAGGACCATTCCAGGGGATATCAGACAAGGCAAGTGCTGCAGAAGCTGAAAGGAAGTCAAATCTGGATTAGAAAACACTCTGATCTCATTAAATCCCACAGAAGCACCAATTCCTCACAGCCCTCTTACCTCCATTAATTGCCAGAATATCAGGATCATTGACACCATCTACTGCTAAAAGATTACAAAGGATCTGGCATAAGATAAAAGACAATGAATAATTTTGACCTATACATTTTTATTACCTGTCAATACAAAGCTAAGGACACAAAAACCCCACATTCCACATATCTACACAAGCCTGTGCTGCACATGGAAATTTTTTCAGGTATTTAAAATACAAAGCTGACAATAAACCCCCATTAATGAATAATATTCTATCACATCATATAAAAAAATATTTATATTAGCATCTTTCTTCTGTTATACAGAGGAGATTTTAATTTTGTTCCTGCATCTTGACCACAAAATTTGGAAAGTAGGATGTAATAAAAATAATTTAAGACAAGGAAACAACAGGCTAAAAAGCAACATCACACTTGTTTGTTAAGTGCAAACCCCTCCTTGATGTTAACAAAAATAGTTCTTCTTAAAACAGGGCCTGTATAATGAAGTTTTCCTTGGCCATACCCAAGTTTTCCATTTTGAAGGCAGCATGACCTACCTGTGTATCATAGAAGTAGCCTGCTGGGAAGAGTGGTCTGATGGAGCGATCTGCAAAGGAAATAATCAAACTCTAACAAGTTGTTGGCTTCCAGTGGTTAATATTCAGTTTGTCTTGCAAGGACCCCATAAGAAACTGACAAAAATAGCGTTTTTTAAACAAAAAAAAGGCCCAAAAAACAAAACAAAACCAAAAAAGAGAAAAGGCAGAGAACTCAGCAAGATATTTAGCATGAAATACATAACCTTAAAATTTCAATTGTATTGATAAATAATAAATTAAAAGTTTGTTTCCTGGCATTACTACAGAAACAATCAACTCTGCAAACAGCAGTTGTAAACTATTATTATTTTCCAACACTCCTGAGAAAATTACAACTTTTTCAAATGAAAAATGTTCCAGCCTACCTATGACTCTGCTGGTAAGAATTTCTTTATCAGTGGAGCCAAGCTCTCTTCTCAGATAGTTTGTAGGAATTCTTCCTGCTGCAGCAGCTTTCTGACGGTAGTCAACCTTCCAAAACCAAGTCGGAGATTATCAATTAAAACTAATTATTTACTGCAGAGCCACAGAAACCCTCACACCTTTGGGATCATGCAGTTCCAACCCAGATTATCAACTTCCCACCCTTAACAATCTCAGCCCTTTGTGCCTCACAATCCAACCAGTTTTCCACACAACCAAGCCCTAACACTTGGGATCCTGGATTTTATCGTTAACTGCAGTCCTGAAGTCCAAGGTCTGTCATTTATTTGCATTCCCTGCTCTCTCCAGCCTCCTGAACTCCACTATTTAAGGACTATGGCTGCTAAGTTGAGCACTGATTAGCACAAAACTAATTCTGTCATTAGTACTTACCACTAATGGCATAAACTGGGATGGAGAGGGCTTGGTTTTGCTGACTGCTGTGACCATCACTGCTGTGTCACCTAGCTGGGTTCAGAAAAATAGGTAAAAACTGAAGTTATCCCAAAAAAACCCACCTTCCAACATCCTAAATTTCTTCTAAAAAAATCAGTAATTCTTAAGAATTGTACTCTGCAGAAACCACCACATAAATCCATACTTCATGCTACTGTTTTTGCTTTTCAAACAGAATATTTTCCTATAAAATACAGCTGCCCCTTCATTAGGGATGAAAATGCCACTTGAGGCTCTATATCCCACAGGCTTTGATGCCTAAAAAATTACTTTTAAGACACAGGAATTTTGAAGCTGCACAAATTTTTAAATCTTTTTTGTTTTTACCTGAACAACAGCAGACCCATCAGCAAACTTTGCAAGTTTTCCAGAAGACAGCTGCATCTTTCTAAAGGAAAGAAACAATCTGTTACATAAGTTCATGGTGAATTCGTGTACATTTTCCAGCAATTTCTGCATTCATCTATAGCCTCAACTGCACAGGATAAAGGCTATGCCTCACAAGAGATGTAAAAATCCTCCTTAGATATGAAAATCGAAATTCTTTGACAAAATCCACTTTAATTTCAAGTGCTTTAGCCTCAAGAGTCCTGCTTCCTGTACCTTGAAAGCAAAGCCTTGTAGGACATCAGCTATCCCCAGGAGTTACATCCATGCCTTGGAGGCAAAGGTGAATCTTCACCTGTTCCAGCTGGGGTTTAGCCACTGGAAAACATCCCTCCCAGGAGCTGCTGGCACACTTCCCACCACAGCTGCAGAATATTCCCTCCTTTGTGGCAGGTGACACACTCAAGAGTGAGATATGGATTATTTATTCCAGGGTTGTGCACAAGCCCAGCACCCTCCTGACTTTCCATGCCATTATTTACACACAGGAATCCAGAGCTGGTCCCTTCCCCAGCACATCCCCTCGATCATGATTAGTTAGTAATTGCCATACAAGTTATCCCAGGTAATTTGCTCACATGCTCAAGGGGAACACCTGGGCAAGGCCCTTATGACCTGTACGTGTGATTTTTACTGTTGTACTGAACACAATTCAGCTGTGGAATCACAGAATGGTTTGGGTGGGATCTTGATCATTGAATTCCACTCCTCCACTACCCCAGGCTGCTCCAAGCCCCATCCAACCTGGCTTTAAACACTTCCAGGGATGCACAGCTTCTCTGGGCAACCTGTGCCAGGGCCTCACAGGGAAGATTTTTTCCCTAATATCCCATCTAAACTTACTGTCTTTCAATTTTTACCCATTCCTCTTGTCCTGTCACTCCATACCCTCATAAACAGTCTCTCCATCTTTCTAAGCAGCTCCATTCAGGCACTGTAAGACCACAATTGGCTCACCCCAAAGTTTTCTTCTCCAGGCTGAACAATCCCAATTCCCTGAGCCTTTCCTCACCGGAGAGGTCTCCATCCCTCTCATCAGCTCGGTGGCCTCGAATATTTGGCTAAGCTGGCAATGCACACACAGACATCCATCAGCATCTTGCGTTACTACATCCTTAGGGCTCCTTCTTTCCCGGATGCCCCTGACTAAGCGATGACAAAGCTGATTGCACTGCTCTCCTTTTTCCTGTTTAACCTTGGCCGCACACCAAGTCCGACATCCAAGATCGCCCCGACTGAGGAGAACCTCGACGCTTTCCGAATTTTGCACCAGTTTTTCCTCGTGTTTTCCTCACTCTCCAGCCGGGACAGCGCTGTGCCCTGCCGCCCCACTCACACCCCTGAGTCCCTCACCTGCCGCCCACCTCCACCGTCACGGCCCGCCCGGCCCCGGCTTTGGGCCCCGCCGCGGCGCCGCGGGCGGGCACCCAGGGCAATGCGGGCCGGCCCGGGGGCAGCACCCGCCGCCATCGCACCGCGGCCCCGCCGCCATCCCGGGACAGCGCGCCCAGCGCGGCACGGCCGCAGCTCGTGGCGGCCGCCATAGCGCCCGCGGCAGGAAAGGGCGGCCGCGCGATTGGCTCGGGGGAGCGGCACCGAGCAGTAAGAGCGGAGCTGATTGGCCGAGACGCCGCCGCGCCGGTTTCGGTTCCGTACGGGCGCTACAGCGGCTGAGGAGGGTCAGGCAGCGCAGGGCGCGAGTGCGGGTGCTCCGCCGCTCTCGAATCCTGAGGCAAAAAGTGACAGAAAAAAGTCTGAGGCGGCGCCTGAGGCGGCCTTGGAGCCACTTCGGGATGGAATCTGAGGAAAACCCGCTGGAAGGGGGGCTCGGACCGAGAAAGAAGCCACCTACAGCGGGCTCCGCCTCTTCCCGCCGCTGGCGCCTCAGGAGTGCAGGTAGCGCCTGGGACAATTCCCGACCCTGCCTGAGGGGCAGGCCCGAAGGCCGGCTTCAATTCATGAGGGGAAAAATAGATGCATTTGGAGTTAATTTACTACACAGACCTCGTTCTGTAATTTGCCCACCCAAAAGAACACAAAAAACCGAAAAACAAAAACCGCAAACCAAAACAAAGAAACCCCAACCATCCAAAAAACCCCCACCAGCAAGCACCCCCCCCAAAAAAAAAACAATCCAAAAAACACACAAAAACCCCCAAACAAATAAAAAACCAGCCCCAAAACACACTTTTAAGCCAGGAACACCAAAATAGTCTGCAATGTGCTAGAAGAAGGCATCACTTATCATAAACTTTGTGTGCTCTTAAATGCTCAGAGTGCATCAATGTCACTCAGGAGACAGTGGTTTTATTTATTAATTATTCCTCAGTGGAATGCAAAATAGATTAGTAATTAGCGTTACTTATATCACTAAGGGGATCAAACAATAATGTGATTGCAGTGATCTGATCACACCAACAGTAAGATACACATGGGATTAAATTAATATAACCTTTCACACATCACCTTAAACTCATCTGCCATCTGGATTTAACAATTTAAACTTGGCAAGTAATTAATTTAAAAACTTAATAATTTACTACTATTTTATTTTTAAAGTTGTTTTGATACTGCTTTTTTATTTCACTGGAGTTTTCTGTCCAAGCTGCTTTTATAGGAAACAGATTCACTGGGATAACAGTCCAAGCAATAATTTTTCTTTTGTGCCAGCACGTTTCTTATCTTTTTGGCAAGACACAAAAGAGAGAAGTAAAATGATCAGAAACTTGAGATTTGGCCCAGGCAAAAGAGCTGTTAATTTTATCCAGATTTACAATTTATTGGTGTAGTTTTATTTGGTACAAGAATATATGAGGTGGCAAAGCAGAAATGTTCCCCATATTCTCTTGAATTCACATTGGCTTTGCTGCTGACAAACAGACAATTGTTTGGAATTTTTTTATGTCGTTATTACAATTGCTGGTCTCACACTCAACAAGGTGATGAGTGAACGTTCCATTACTATCATGGACCTACAAATACATATTTAATATCATCCTGTGACATGATTCCATGTTTTTATGCTGTATGGGCCCTACTGATATTTATCCTATAGTTGTTAATAAACATAGGGATTGTGTTTAGGAGCAGTTTAAGCAGTTCCCTTTTGGGCACTTTGTCTATACCCCACCCTCTACAGCTCAATGAGTGTGCTGTTGGAGCAGAGAGCTCTGCATTAAACTTTTCCAAATTCCTTAAGAGAATTAATTATGATCCTCTTAGTCTTAAGCCACTTATTTATTTTGGCCAGGGTCCCTCTGTAGCTGATCACCCAATTCCATCCATCCCCATCTTGCAGCTCAATAAATCTCTTATTTCAAATGCCACAGGCACTTGTAACAAAAAATTAAAAAAACAAAAAAAAACAAAACAAAACAAAAAAAACCCCCAAAACCAGTAAATATGTAACAGTAAGTTTGGAACCAACTGCCCTAGGAAGGGCTGTGACCATTTTCCATGCACTCCTCCACTTGATAACTTCTTGTGGCTCTGTTTTTTCCTGGGCTCAAGTTTATATGCTAAACAAGACCAAATTGAGTCCCTCACATAGTTTTGCCATAAAGCTCTGCACACTTTATTATAATTGTATTTTAAAGTGGAACCCACTGGGCAGACCTAGCCCTATAAAAACCACTAAATAGAGAAGTTAAATTAAAAACAAACCCAACAAACAAACAGCTTAACAACACTTCCCCATTTTTTCTATGCTGATAAGAAATTGTACCTGCTGTACCAAGAAAGGTTCCAGCCATTCTACCATGCCCAAGTGGGCCATCCCATCCTGGCTTTATTGCAAGCTGTGAAGAACAATTATGGCATCATTAAATAGTCCTGGGGGCCCTGGGATGCTGCACCTGAGCAAGTAACTTCTTTGGAACTGGTAAACTTGTTTTAGCAGGATACACATCTCTCATCCTAACTTTCTAAAGAAGCCTCAGGAGAATCCATTGGAATTACATTACTTTAAACCACCTTGTTTTCTACTTCACTTGATTTTCTCTCCTTATTCTTGTCTTGTTTAGCTCTACTAGAATTTAATTTCCTGCAGTGTCTCTTGTGATGGCTTTCAGGTGCTGCTGGATTTCCTTAGCTGGTGTAACTCAAGTGTTTGTGTTCTCCAGAAAACTCATGTGGGTGAACTTTGCAATCACAGTGTCTGTGGCAGCTGGGTGTCATCTTCGATTTGAGTGAAATAAGAAGGGAGATTGATTACATTAAATAAATTGCCCGTCTACCTCCTGAACCTTGTTGGGGCACCTGAGTCTCATCCTATTTTAGGGCAGCACCAGTCTGCCTTTTTCTTTTCCCTCCTAAGTTCCTGAGGGTTCTGTGCTGCTCTGCTCCCTGAGCAGGAGTGTGAAATGCAGCATTCCCTGTGCCCTGGAATGGAAGGTGGATCCAAGCAGAAGATGTAGGTGAGTAAACTGAAGCCTGCATTTATCTCAAGCCATCCTGTCCTGCCAAGTAAGTCAGAGATTTCTACAATAATTTCTCTTATGGGACTGCTTGAACAAGTGAGAAAGAGTTGAACAATACAAATTCCCTTTCCCAAACCAGTGCTGTGGTTTCTAAAGTGAGCTAATAATTAAATAATTATGTACACATGCTGCAAGATGGTATTAATGTGTATTTCCACCTAATAAAGGAAAACCCTGACCTTTTAAAGGTGGTACCTTTGTATTTTATACCTCTGTATTGAGCTGCTTTCTCTTTCACCAGCCTCCCCAGGAACATTCCAGGTCAGTGAGAGAGGTACTATGTGGAGATTCTGCTTGTATATGTTTACTCACTAAATGTATAGGCCTATCTATTGAAGCATGTGAAATTCTGTAAATGTTTCCTGTGTTTTCAGCATGCTCTTGAAGTAAATGTGTTTTATTTGGAGTGGTTAATGCCCTTTGGCAGTGGGAGTCAGGTGTGTGCTGGGGGCTGCTCCTGGCATTGGACACAAGGAAGAAATGAGCAGCTGGGCCTGGAACACTGAAAAACATTTCACCAGAAAATCAGAGTAATGAGCAACCACAGTGAGAGTTATTTTAGGTTTTTTTTCCAGCTAGTTCACTGAATAACAATTGCTTTAAGGCAGTGTGAAATATCGTATTTTAATTCCCGAGGCTACTCCTTTTCTCGGGGGGGTCTTCACCATGCCCTGGCTTTCCTGCAGTACCGAAATTGAGAATACCGTGCCCGTGTTGGCAGGGAGCTCTCCGGGCAGAGTAAAGCCCCAAACCGCGCGGTTTGCTGTGTCTTTATTTTCAATAATCCTCTGCCATGCGGTGGCACTGGTGAGCCGAGCACGGGCTGTGCTGGGCCAGCCTCTGTCCCGGCTGCTTCCTGGCGCTGCCTGCAGGGCGCAGCTTCTGCCCACGCAACTCCTCCGTGGCTCGCTTGGAAACTTCCAAGGAATATTATGGAATAATAGAAAACAGCAGCTTGGCTTTCATTTCGGGTTTTAATTTGCATGGGTGAGTGGTTGGCACAAAGTATTTTTTATTTGAAGCGAAGAGATATTGTACAGAAACAGTAAATTTTACTGAATTTAGCACAGACGCTACTCTTCCCTTTTTATGTGTAAAGGGGCAGAAGAGACCCTAAATTCATGGATTACAGAGGAGCACCTAGAGGTGCAGCTCTTAAGCTTTTCCAGGCATTTCTGTGAACTCTGATCGTTCAAAGCTGTGCCTTTAACAAAGGAGGTGAGCAAAGCTAAATACAAGAGTACTCTGCATGTGTGAGGTAATCTTTAAATTTCTGCTTTCTAAACCGATTTACCACCACTTCTAACACTACAAATGACTTTGATCCGTAGTGTAAAAAATGTAAATGAATATCATGTGTAATGCACAAAGCTTCCTGATGTGTGCTTGCTCTCTGTCAAGTCAGTTTTTGGGTGCCCAAGTTAAAATGATTTGTAGTCTAGAAAAGACTCCAAAAATCCCGTTTGAGGGCTGAGCACTGCTCAAGGTTCCTCTCTGTGCCACCCTGAGAAGATGTCAAGAGCCCAAGCTCCAATTTTAAATGCTTATGATGGGAATCATGGTCCATACCAAGGAACATAAGAAGTTCTGAAATTACCCAAGGCCTTGAATTCCTTGGGTGAATGAAAGGCAAAGCATGATTGATCTGTGGTGTGGGTTGGGTGATGGCACAAAATCAATCCAAAAAGGTGAATTTGGAGCTCTTCAAATCCCAAATTGAAATGCTACTCGTGATTGTTTACCTGGGGATGTGACATTTTGAAATAGTTATTTTCTTGGGCTGTTTTAAGACTGTGTGTTAATTTTAAGAGGCATTTCTGAGTAAGAGAAGTAAAAGCAAGGCAGTGATTCACAGAACCTCTCTAACAAAGAGCAAAGCTCTGGGAGCCTCCAAGCTGCTGGAGGTGCCAAGCAGAAAGGTCCAGATAGTGGAGAAAGACAGGAGAGGTTTGCCTGACCACAACTTGTCCATCATTAAAGCATCTGGGCCACTGAATGCTTTTTATCTTTGCTCTGAGAAACTCCAGGAAAAAGCCTTTGAAATCTTGTTCAAAGTTGGATGTTGATGAAGCCTGAGCTTGCAGCAGTGCTGAGTGGGGTGGACAGCACACTTGAAATAAAGCAGCAGCCTTGCAGCTCAGAGTGCTGTGGATCGTGGCTGTTCCCCTTTGGCATGATGCTTTGCATTTTTCTCCTCAATTTCAAAGCAAAACTATAAATAGGAGTTGGGAACTGTGTGGATGTGATGATTGATATGGAGTTTTTTTTGCTGTTCTCACCCTCTTGCCTTGTAAAGGAGCTCTAAGCTTCAATTAAGAGCCAACACGGAGCAGTTTGTCACCCCATGCTATGTCCTTGACCCCTTTCCAGTGTGTTTGGCTCCATCCTCTTGCTGTGAAAAATGCCACTGGTGTCACCAGGCCTGGGTCAAGCCCTTTGTATGGAGGCTTTAAATTTTACCATGAATGCAAGTACTTATTTTCTCAAAATGACTCCTTGCAATCCCTAAATGCTTGCATTTTTTTTTTCCTTGGGTAAATATCTGTATTTTTTTGGGGGGTATATAGTAAGAACTACACCTTGATATAGGCTCTCCTGATGAGATGTGATATGACACATAAAATGAAGGATGAAAACAGCAATAAAAAGCTTCTGAGGCTGATAAAAATATGATTTATAGTCAGGACCCAGTTATAAATCCCATCAGCACTTAGTATAGCTGTACTTACACATTGCTATCCTGTTGAAAGAAAAGTTGGTAAAGAATTCAGAGTGTGGTGTTTAATTCATATAGTTACCTGCACAAGTTGCAACTGGCTTGAAAAATGCCAGGGTTAGTAAAAGCAGGAGAAGAGTGATAATTGTTTATATTAATGGGGTATCTGCCTTTTAAAACTATAGTCAACCCTGTTCTGGAGTCTGAAATTTGCAGAATGTGTAAAATTTTTATAAGGTAGTAGCAGCTGCTCCCAGTAACAGGTATTTACTCCACAGTTCAGTGCTTCAGCTGCAACCTTTGATTTACTTTATTGTGTCATAACTTCATACTGTGTGTTTGGCCTTGATCTTATTTCAGGTGTTGTCTTCAGAGCATCCCAAACCTGATTTTTACAAGCTTGTAAGTTTTTGTGTGGTGGGTGGGAAGAGCATCTGAAGGAAATCGGGAGTTTCTCAGAGGTGCACCCTGATTTTTAGCTGTGTTGCTGGAATGATCTTTATCAACAACTCCCAGCATAGGTGAAACTGTCCTTCTGGCTTCAGAGGTTCCAATACAGTTCTGAAAAAATGCACCTTTGAATAAATGATTTTTAAAGTTTACTGGTGTTTTCAGGGTATTAAAACTGATTATGTGTACAGGCAAATAGAAGCACAAAGGCAGGGCAGCAATATCCAGGATATCATTAACTGTGGGCTCTTTGCTGATTCTTCCCTCAGTGACTTATTTCCTTTAATATTGTACCTATTTTCCAACTCCAAGCAAATGCTGAGTAGTTTCTACCTGTGAAATCCTCAAGCAGAGGTAATTCTGCCCCTGCTATAAGCAGCAAAAAAATCTCTCACCTGTAAATCTTTTTTCCTGACCCTGCTGCTTTTGAGAGCAGTGGCACATGGCTGAACTTGCACAGCAATTTCTACTAAAACAGGGGTACAGTGCAAGATGCTGATGGGCACCAGCAAATTCACAACCTCTAAGGAGACTGTGCCAAAAAAAAAAAAAAAAAAGAAAAAGCAATGCCAAGAAAATCTTCTCTTCACTTGCCATGCCACAAAATGTTGAGGCCAGGGCTGGTTTTTTAACCCTGGGAAGAATTTGAAGCCTCTGAGGTTTGTGAGCCTCTGGCCCTGAGTGGCTGAGCTGGAATAAAACCCAATTTCTTGGCTGACTCTGCAAGGTTTGGGGTTTGTTGGCTTTTGCATTGGGATCCCTGGCCAGGGCTGGCCCTGATCACCAGTGGCCTTGGTTACATGAAAGAGGGAATATGCTTTTGAGGATTGCAGTAAAATACTGCTGAGGGTGCTTTTGTGGGAATCTGGGGTCTGTTCAGCACCTGCCTTTAACTGGGTGGGAGTTAATTAATTAAAGCTTCCTGAGGGGGCTTTCCTTTCTGCAGCCTGCCCGTGGCACCTCCTAGGCTGACCCTTGGAGCTTGGCATGGCTGTCCTGCAATCCCTGAATTCCTGAGGGGAGCCTGCCTGTGTCCCCTGCTGGCAGAAGGGGCTGGGACACCCCGAGTGCCAGCCTGGGCTGGTTTCAGCAGGGACAGAGTGGGCTTAAACACTGAGCAAATGTCAGAGCAAAGCCTTGCACAGATTTATTCCCATTCAGGGAAATGTGCAGCTCTTGGCTACAAATCTAGGAGCACAAATGTTTGAGGGAAGGAAAATGAAGGATTAGTGCACACTCATCTCATAACTGTGCCTCCAAATGGAGCTAATTATGGATGTGCTTCCTCAGCCCTCCTGCTCCCCACAGCTTTTCCTTGGCTAAATGAATTGTGAATCCTGTTCCTGTTGTCCGAGTTAAGTGGAGTGAAACCTGCCCTGAGTGATACTGGGGGGAAGTTTCAGTTGTAATTTTTTTATGATGAGCTTTGCCATTTAACATCATTAAACTCAGTTATCGCAATTAAGTTTGCTCTAGGGTTTTTCTTGGTGCTTTTACGGGGTGTTTTATTTAGTTGATTTACTTCAGTTCCTGACTATATAGAGTTTTAATGTTCCTGGTTTTGTCAACCTTCTAAAAAAATTCAGCTTGAACAAAATTGATTTCTGAGAGCTTCCCAAATTGGTGAAACAGCATTCTTGATTTCATCATGAAGAGTCTGGAGTTGGTGATTAAACTAACGAGCTGTGTAATTATAGCACAGATTGAGGTGCAGAGGTTTTGCAAACCATTCTTCCCCAGTTGCTGTCAAGCCAGTGCTTTCTGCCCTGCTGTTCCAGGGACTCTTTCCATGCAGGAATTGATTACATTTGCAAAATTTTCTTGTAAAATCTTTTCCCTTGTAAATATATTCTTTCCACACATCCAATGCTGATTCAGTTAGAAATGGGTTTGCATTTAGAGGAAACTTTTTCCCTTGTTCCAGGTAGAGCCTTTCTCACAGGTCCCAGACTGGATCTGGTAGGCAACATCTTGAATCATCATGATTCCTGGTCTCCAACCCTTGTTGTCTCTGGATCGTGGCAAACAGATGGTGTTCAAGTTTTATTTGAATATCTGACTGCATTGGAAATGAGGCAAAATGAATTCAGCCATCACTAATAGTAACAATGCCAAACCCTCAGGAAGTTGCTTTCCTCTCCTGCTTTTCCATGGTCTTCTTTATAACTGTTACACAACTGTGTCATCTGAATGGTTTAACCAATGGTTTTGGAGGTGCAGCTGCAAAATTTTCTGGTGTTTAGTGAGCTGAAGCAGGTGGTTCCTGTGCACACAAGTGTCCCTTTAGGTCTGTCCATCTTGTTGGTGTGTACAAAAATCGGATTTAATGCTGGGAGAAAAACAAACCTCCATAAAGTAGGGTTACTGTTCTAGCAAGATAAATGCAGTATTTTAATTGCATTTCTAATTTGAGCCCAACTAGTTGTGTATTAGTAACTGTTTTCCTCACAGCAACAACCACAGGCATTGAGCTTTGTTTGATCGAATTTTTGGAAAAATTGTTCAGCAATCACTGCTAATAGCTGGCTGATACTTGCATAGCATCCAAGTTCAACTGTACATTTGCCTTTCACAGGGCAGACTTGCAAACATGATCTGGCACCCAAACAGGCCTGTGCTAGACTAAAATTATTCATGTGTAGTTGGATAAGTAAACAAATAAGGAATTTGGAGACTTTCAAGATTATTGAATATTTTTAATTTGCTGTCTGCCTTTTTTTTTTAACTTGGAACCACTCAGAATGGTCTTGGAACCAAGCTTTTAGGCTTCAAACAGCATTTATTTATTTCTAAATTTGGTATTTGTGATTAATTAGTGGATTTCATGAGCTCAGAACAGTCTTAAGAGGGGGAAACTCTTCTCCAGCATGATAATTTATATCCATGCAAACAGATCCTGTACACTTTGCTGTCAGGTTGGTGCCCCTGGAGTGTTGATCTCTATGGCACTGATGGCTCTGTCCTGCTCTTCGGCAAAAAGTTGTTCCTTTGATGTCTCAAAATCCCGGAAAAGGTGTGTGAGCCTTAAATGGGAACAAGTGCCTTTGCGAGGGTGACGTGAGGTGAAAAGGGGAAGTGGCAGAGCAGGGGCTGTGCCTGCTCCTGAGCTGCAGAGCATAGCAAATGCTCCAAATATCAGATGTGTAAGTTGAAATTGCCTCAAGGCAGCTTAATCTTATAGGGGAGGAATTGGCATGGTGCATAAACCAAGCAGAAATGGGCCTTGGCAGCTGTGGAGCACAAGTTGTTCTGAACACTTTATCGCTCGTGGGGCTCACGCTCGCTGCACTGCTGACCTGGGCAACGTCTCCTGGTTTGATCTTGGCCTGATATCCCCCTCAACCAGGCCATCCTGTGCTTCATCCCAGCCTGAGCCAGCTTGCCAGGGAATTCCTCCTTGCTGCCTGGGATTTGCAGTGCTGGGGAGCTCTGCAAAACCACCCTGGGGCGGTGCAGGAGGTGTCAGAAACAGCTTTAGAGCTGCAGAAAGGAAGAAAAGCGTGTCATGGGAATAATGCTTTCCCAAATCTAGGCCATTCCCTGCCTTTTTTGGGGATGGGGTGGGCAGCATCTCTGTGCTCAAACCCCAGCACTTGGGTGGTTTGGTGCCTCAGCACTCCTTTCTGCTCTGTGCTGGGACAGCGTGGAGGGGTTATTAGGGCAGAATTAAAAGCTTTTCTGTTGTTTTTCTGCATGGTTTTTTTGGCACTGGGCAAACCTGTAGCTCTTGCAAAACGTTCAGCATCCCTGAGCTTAAACACTATCGTAACATCAGACCTCACTGGATTTTGGCTTGAGGCTTGCATCCGGAAGTATTAAAATGCTTGTGTTAGACAGGAATGTTACCCTCGATATAAATTTCCATATAAAAACCTCAACTTGTCGTTTCTCTATATATTCTCCCTGTTTGTCTCACCCTGATTTCTTTTTACTGCTCTTTCTGCCTGGCAAACACCACCGTGGTCCTAACTGCATGTCAGCCTTCGAGGGAGCTCCTACAGGGCAATGAGGCTTTAAAAATTAACAAAAATTACTATTTTAGGGTTCTCATGCTCTCTTGAAGACTTGTCAGTGCCTGGTGAAGGAAATGTGTGAGCAATGGGTTGAGGGTGATGCAGGGGGAAGCCCCCAGACTTCTCCCAGTGCCTGGGTGGGCAGAGCTGTGGGTTTTCCCTGTGGGATGGGGCACCCCGGCCTTTCCCTGTCTCTCCGGGTGCTGCTGTGCTGGGTGGGATGGCATTTCCACCTCTGAAGCCTCCTGAGCTCTGCACTGGCGAAGGGCTGTGTGGTTGTTGGCTCCAGCCTCGGTGCTGCAGGGCATGATTTCAACCATGTCTATGGAGACCAATTTTCAACATCAAAACAAACCAGCGTAAGTGGAATTTATATTACCTTTTAAAAAAGCAAGTCAACAGAGCTGAGGGCTCTGCTTCGAGGAAGCCTCTCGGGTTTGTTCAGGGAATTACTACAAATATTTTACATCCTTTTGGACGCTCCAGGCAACCTCAGGAAGCTTCTGCTGGGGATAGCTGTTGAAATACCCCAGGTTAAATAGCTGATCAGAGGGGGTTTGGGGTCTGTGGTGTGAGGCAGTAGTCCCTCATCACCAAATACCTTCCACTGCTGATTTTCAATTTTCTAGAAAGTATTTCCCCCTGAAGCACGGTATTTTAATTTTGGGTGATGGTGGTCAGGAGCAATCAGACCAAAAGCCTCGATCCTGAGTGTCTGAGTGTGTGCAAATTCAGGTGATTCCAGAGGCGAAGAAATATTCTGCTAAATAAAGAAAGAAATAAATCCCTGCAGCAGTATGACAGCAGTGGAAGGGTTAAATTCAAATAACAATGTGCTGTGGTGGAGGATGTGTTGTGATGCTGCCCAAAGCCCATTGAAGAGGCAGAGTAAAGAAGGGCTGGGGGTGTTCCACCCTTCTCCAAAATGTGCTTGAACACTTAGTGCTCAAGTTCAAAATAATCTTGTAAATTCAGTAATAGAGGCTAAAAACCAGAATCTGGAAGTTTTATGAGCGTGTTTTGTTTTTTTCCTGAGCTGGTTAATGCTTATCCCAGTCTGGGGAAGAGAAACATACCAAGCTACTGAACTGAACATTTGTGAGTAGCCTGGCTTAGGGATTTTGGCCTAGGTACAAGCATCAAACTCTGACAAGATGAATAGTGACTTAAGTGCTTTCTTTTGTGCCAACAAGCTGCCAGCTTAGAGATGTGTTTCCATTGCCTGGGTACCTGCAGGCAGGTGGATTTGGGACTGACTGGATCCTCATTTCTTTGTGTATCATACACCTGTAGCAGGTATGTGTGAGTAATCCTTCAGGAGAGCTTTATCTGCATCTTTGCTTGCTGTGATGAGTGTGGTGCCTCTCCAGCTTTTCTTTACATTCTCTGCAAACAGCCTTTGTGCAAAGCACAAAGTGAAGCTTCACAGAAGTGTCACTGTGGCCTGTTCAGTTCTTTCACCCCAGAGAATGTGGGTAACAAATTTTTAAAACAAGTAAGGAAATGTATTCCTGCAAAATGTTTGTGTTAGAACCGGGTAGCTTTCAGCCTGGTATGGTTGACTGTCCATGAAATTTCAGTGCTTTATTGGAGATATTCATTGTAAATTCAGATCTTTCCTCCTCAGCATACCAGAGCAGTGGCAGAAATCTCCTGATCCCATTAAAGTTTCATGTTACTATTTTGATCCTCGTGATTCAGTTTTTAGTACAAAATCTCGGGCCTTGCATGGAGCTCTTGGCATGTTGGTTCATGTTCCTCTGCCTACCTACCTCTGCCAGCTTGTAGAGCTCTCCTGAGGTAAAACAGCCCTACTGAATATTGGGGGGCAGTCTCTGGATGGACCCTGGGTTGCAAAATTGTCTGAAACCAGGTTTACTCGATGGAGAGAAAGCAGCAAATGCAAATCTGCTTTAATCCCTCCAAGGATCAATTCATGCCTGATTAGTGCATGCAGAAACAGCTTTCCTGGAAACACCACTTTGTGCAGTGCTCTGGTTCCTGCTGCCTTCCCCCGGGCAGTGCCTTTAAACTGGGCAGAAGTGAATTTTTTCTCTTGAAGGTGACTTTTTTTGCAAACATTTGCTGCTGGCTGAGTTGGCTTTGATGCACTCGTGGCCACTGCTGAGCTGGGTGTGATATTTGGGCACCAAAGCCGGTGCTGGCAGCAACTACACAAAAACCTCGCTAATGCAGGCAGCACCAACGTGCTCTGTGCAGGCTGCTCCCTTCTTCTTTTGGTGGCATTTCCAGGTTTTGGGCATTTGGCATGAGAAGAGCTGGTGCTGACAGCAGAGCTCCTGGCAAGGGCGTGAGCAGCTCTGGATCTGCCGGTGGCAAACTGGAAATGCTTCCCCTGTGCCTGTGGGTGCCAGGGGAGCAGCTCCTGGCCAGGACAGCCACGTATTTAATGGCTCTTGGGAGGCTTTGCTGTGAAATTGTGCAGTTAAATCTCAGCCTGCTCTGGGCTTTAGCATTCCCAGCATGCTGCTGGAAGAGGGGACAGGACCCGAGCTCCAGGCTGTGTTTATGCTGTAGTGCATTTGCACGAGTGTGCAAAGGTTCAGCTTCGTTCCCTGCTCTGATCCCCAGTTATTCCTGATGCTGGATTAGCTTTGTGGAGTTGTGGTTTCCTCTTTGCATGGTCTGCCATAACCCTGATGCTCTCCTGGGAGGTGGTGGTCAGTCCCAGAGGCCTTTACTGTTCAAATAAAGCTGGGATAACTTCCTGCATGTGCATCACTTTGCATTTGTCCCCTTTGGTTTTATTTGGCATTTCCTGCTCAATATTCAGAGCGCTGTAAGGGCTCTGTTTTCCAGAGGATGCTCATCTTTATCTGAACAACTGGATATCCTTATCAAAATGCTCTGTTCTCCTTCTTTTATCCACTTCTTTCTCCAGGGCAGGTCCTTTGATGCATTGCCTGTAAGAGCAGCTCTGGCACAGTGCTGTTGTGCCAGATTGCTCCTCCAGGCATGCGGTAGGAAGTTGCTCTTCATTTTCTTTGCCATGGCATCACTGTTTTTTGCTTGTCTCCCTAATGTGTGGGTCCCCCCCCGGCCCCATCAGCCTCCTGGGATGTTGCTTTTGCTGTGATTGGGAGAGTTTTGATTTGCCAGTGCAGACATTTGCAAAGCTGCTCCTTTGGTCTGCTGTGTTTGTTTTCACCCCTGACCTTCCAGAGCTCAGGAACATTT
Organism: Sturnus vulgaris; assembly: GCF_052056855.1. NCBI lineage: Eukaryota > Metazoa > Chordata > Aves > Passeriformes > Sturnidae > Sturnus > Sturnus vulgaris. Next base: position 5,753,769 of record NC_142245.1, on the reverse strand, counting down.
CCATGTGCCTTGTTCATGTACAGCCTCAGCTTCTCAGAGAATGACTTATTGATTTTAATAATGCCTTTTACCCTGCTGTTTTGGTATGTTGGCTTTCCCTCTGCAGCCCTTGCTCCCAGCTTCCAAAATTTGTTTGTTTTCCTAGTTTCCATGCCGCCTGCAGGAATTTTGCTCTTTTGACTTCCCACTTGGGTGTTTGTTGTATATATTCTGTATAGGAAACATTCCTGTGTGTTGCACAGAGATACTCCAGAAACTCTCCACTGCAAGAAGAAAATGTGACCCTCCAGAGGAGGTGGTCACAGATTCAGATATTTCTGGAGTGGCACTGGCAGGATTTAAACCTTGAGGTGCCTGTGTAACTTCCATGGCTGTGGTTTCATAGTTTAGCAGCATAAATATGTTGCTTTTGTCAACCCAGCTGGCAGGCTGCTCCATTTGAAAGCCTTTCTGTGTGCTTGTTCAGGTGTGTGGGTGGGGATGGGCCATGGCTTTGCTTTGGGAGTTTCCGTGGACCTGCAGAAACTTTAGGGGGTGTCTTGCGGGTTGAGAGGAGAGAGGAAAAAAAAGAATATTTTATTACAGCAATGCAATGAAGTGCAGCAGAATGTGTTTGCAGGGCAGGAGCTGCTGGAGTGCTTAGCTGAGAGCTGCACCTTTTGAAAGTTTATGCTGTTTGAGTATCCATGTACTGTGTGGTTATGAAGAAATTACAAAAATACTATTAGCATTTTAAAAGTTGCATTTCTGTAAGGGAGTAGGGATGCAGAGTGCTGATGTTGCTTCTGGGATTCTGGATCAGAAAGCAAAATAATTTATCTTGTGAGAAAACATGTGACTGACAGAGTGAATGTGTTGGCAAACAAAACCTGGAGCTCACCTGATTCCAGTGTTTTGGTCTTCAGGAAGCATTGCTGGGTGTCCTGGTCCCTCATCCAGGTGACAGCTGAGATAGCAGAGAATAAACCAGGGTGTGCCTTCATTGCTCCCTTGTCATATTTCTGTGACATGATGTTTGCAGTTTTTTCTGCTGAGCAAGTGCACACAGCAAGTGTGAGGCTGTAAAGAGTTAACTTTGAGGTCACTCACTTTAAAAAAAATACTTGTTCGATGCACATAATCAATATCAAGATAAAACAGTATTTTATGTCTTTTCCCATGCAAAAATCACAAAAGCTGTTGTACTGCCCTTCAAATTTGCTTTGGCAACTCTAACCCAACCCTGTTTTATTAAACAGCTCTCTTTCCTCCTAATATATACAGAAATGTTTGCTGTATAAACATCTTAACTAGACATCTGCTTTTCCCCAGATATAAAACACAGTTAACTTTTTGCCCTATTCACTGAGGCTGATCACTTTTTTCTGCTGGCCAGATGAAATGAAATGGAGTTTTGCAGCAGATGCAGCCCAGTTCAGTTTAGCATGATGCAGGTGTTCCCCCAGCTGGGAAGTGTGGAATTGTGCCATTTTGCTGAGATGATGGGGAGGTTTAGATATGTGAGGGCGTTAAAAATAATTCTCTGTGTTAACAGTGGGCTTTGTCCCTGGTGGGCTCCATATGCTCAACAGCTGACTGGGGCAGCAGCTGTTCTATATTTTATTAGGAGACTTATAAAGTTAGAAACACGGATGATCATTCAAAACACAAGCAACTCTTTGCAGCCATGGAAACGGGATTCAACAACAAACTTGCATTTGTGAGCCTTCCAAGCAAAATAATCCCACTGCACTGTGTTCAGGTGGTCCTGGGGAAGTGAATGAACTTGCATTTTTGATTTCCTTAAGTTCTGTTTACTCAGTCCCATTTTTTCCCTGTCTTTTCTCTCTGTTTTCTGTTTCTGAGGAGATACTAAGCTTTGCATGTGATCCTGATTTAGATTCTTCTCCAACATTGACAGATTTATATGAGAATCCTTCCTGGAGCGTGCTCTTGGTAATGGTCGTGGCAGTGGGATACAGAGACGGCTGAGCAAACACTCTGCTCTCATAATTTCTTGGGATTTCAGTTTCCCTTATAATCCAAGGAGCTCTTCGAACTCTTGTTGTGTGTTTGCTGCATTTCCATACAATTGGCAGGGAACAGGTGAAGCTCTGCTTGCCTGGAGAATTGGACAACCTGTAGGTTTCTCTCCTAAAAAGTGTGGGGTTTTTGGTGTACAAAAGCTCTCCTTGTTCAGGCTCTGAACCCGTTTTCTCATTCTGACTGTGGGCTCCTTTCAGGCTCAGTCATGTACCCCACCCCTACCCAAAACAAAACCAGGCACCCCCTGCCAGTTTCTGCACCGCTCAGCTCTGCCCCTGTTTTGGTTTGGAGGGGCCGCTGTTATTCCAGCTCCTGGCTCTCATGGAAGCGCTGCCCACACCCAGTGAGCGCCCCCAGGCTCAGCCAGCCCGCAGAATAGTGACAAATGGCTGCATCTGCACTGCCGAGCCGTGTGACAACCTCTGACTCAGCCACTTTGGGCTCCCAGTGGTCTGCTGGACACCTGGATATTGCAAACAGACAGGGAGCCAGGGTAGCAGGACAGCTGAGTGTAAATAAAATGGATTGAGCCAAGTATCTGTGCAGGCTGAGGATGACTTGGGCACGTGTGTGAGGTACAACTGCCTCTGCTGCTCCTGCCATTTGAGAGGTGTAGAAATATCTTTCTATATAATCCATTTTGGGTTACTGGCAGATGAGCAGAGATTTAAAAGGAAGGCTTAAAAGGGTTGATGGTGAAACTGATAGAAAAGCTGGTAGAGTAAATCCTTGGGGCTGAGCCTGGCAGCCTGGAGACTTCGGGGATGATTTGTGGTTTCTTAATTTGCTCCAGGGGTCAGCCTGGTGCCCTTCAAGTCTGGAGTGTTAAGGAGGCAAAGCCACTGGGCACCTCTCAAGAGAGAGCTGCCTATTTTAAACTTAAAAGCACCAAAACTGATTTTTCTGGAGCGGGCAATGCTCAATTGCATAATTTGGAAGTTAAGTTGGTGTAAAAGAAGAGTGTTGGGGGTGGAGGGGGGTGCCTGAGCAGCAGCAGAGCCTACACTGAGAGAAAAGGTTAACTGAAGGATGTGTAGAGGTGAGCATGTGCTGTTTGCCACGGGAGTTGCATGGAAGAGCAGGAGATGGAGGCACCTTGCTTGGTGCTTGTGTGAAATGAGGAGTTGCATTTCAGATTGAGTGGATGAATGGGGAGGAAGGTGCTCCCTACAAGCCAAACCTCTGTAGCAGAGACTTTTCTCCATGGCAAGCCCCAGTTAAAGCCCACTATGGAGCAGCTGGATTAGTCCTGGTGAGCCAGGGGTGCCGGGAGGAATGAGGGATGCCAGGGGTCTCACCCCAGTGCTGTGGCCCCAGGCAATGAGAACGTGACCCAGCACCGGCACGGATTTCTGGCCTGTGCTGCAGCCACGTGCTCCCAGCCTTTTGGCAGATGCAGTGTTTGTTTAAAGCCACAAATGACTTCCTGAAGGAATGATCGTTGGATAATGGGGTCCTGCTCTGCAGTCTGCCCAAGCAGGGGGATGTCTTGCCCTCGACCACAGTGGTTGTGGCCTGTTCTAAGTTTTGTTCTGGAGTGAACTTTTGCTGTCAGTAAAGCTAAATCTCAGTAGGCAGCAGACTTGTCCTTCTACAAAGGAATTGTGTTTTCAGTCTTCCAAGAACTCATCCTGTACGGGCTGAGATCTGGATCCCTCTGACTGTTCAGACTTTGCCAACTCCCACAGTACGTGACCATAACAGCAGCAGTAACACACGGCCTCAGAATAGACCCAATACAATATGGGAAGAGATCTTTATTAAAAATTTTGTACATCAGAGGATTAACTACTACGTTTTAAACAAGAAATAAGATTTTACATATTACAAAAGATGTTATTAGTTCTTGAATTAGAAATAAATTTTATGAACACTGTACATGATACATCTGAGTTGTAAGAGCAAGAACAGGACCGAGTGCCTGAAAATGATATAATTTAATAAGAAAATGCACTCAATTCTTAGTATACAACATAATATTTCTGGAAAAATAGTATGTTAACTTCAGTCTGAAAATGCTGCATCCCTGTGAGCAGTAACTACCAACAGTGTTCTTATGGACATTTGTGCCCTGCGTGGTGATTTCCCATTTGGAATTTCTTTCTTTGTTGGAGACATTTCTTCCTATGGTCTATTTTTCTTGGAGAGAGCATAATGTTATTCCATGGTATGGTTAACACAATCTGCATACAAAAATCTGATGCAAAGCATTTCTCACAATGCCACTTTACCTCCAACCCAGATTAGAAAAACCAACTGTGATAGCACATAAATGTCTACAGAAATAGATTTTTATTTACTGTTACCTTTTGTTACAAAGTAGTTAAAAATAAGAAATATATTTTAGCTTATCAGATAACCGTTACTTTGTGTATCATTCGTACTACATAATTTTTTTCTTTTTTGAGATTCAGTGTAGCTGCATTAGAATTTCAAATAAAACAAAACAGAAGATCACTTTTAAATTGCATGACCTATTTGGCTAGGAAGGGTGTGTGAAGTTTTACAGGATAGTATGAACATACAGTTCTCATATAAAAGCATAGTATGTATCTAGTCCAAGGAAGGTAATAAAAAAAGATTTAAATCTTTATACAGAAAGTGACAATGCCCATGTTATACTATGGAACTATGTAATACTATGTAATTGGGAATTACAGGTGTAACGTGTGAATAAGAGATATCAACTTACTAACCAAAATCTTTAAAAAAAGAGAGCAAAATCTATAAATAAAAATAGTAAGTGCTTTCTTTCCGGTACTATTCTTTGGCTGCTGCGAGTGCCAGCGGGAGGTTTTTGCAGACACTAGAAGGCGTAGGGGCCCACGATGATGGTTAGCCTCAGCACCGAGCTCGTGCGGTAGTTCAGGCTGTTCACCGTCAGCATCTCCAGGTCCACGATGTGCTCCCGGGGGCCCGACAGCGACTTCACCAGCACCAGCATCGCGCTCACGGCGCTCGTTTGCTGCAACGACAACGGGACAACAAATCCCCGCTCAGCGCAGCCCGTGCTGCCGTGTCACCGCTCCGTCCCAGCCCCCGGCCAGGGGGATTTTCACACCTCCAAAGGGCCATGACTAATCTCACACCTGGTTGTGCCCAGAGGAATAACCTGCTCTGCAAAATCTGTTCGTGCTTTTGCTGACTCCCCCGGAGCATGTGGGAAGTGGTAATCTATCCCAGGATGGTCGTTGTTTTAACCCCATCTACCAGCTTTTCGAATAGAGAGAGAATTAGTAAAGCAAGAGCCCTAATGTCTTTAGCAGTGAGGCAGCTTGGTCAGTGGAGGGAAACTCAAAGCTCTGTCTTGTGGCTCATATTCCAGAAGTTGTGCTGTCCTTGTAAGTGCTGGGACTTGTTGTTACTGCTGTGTGCCTGTTGCTATCCCCATCTTGTCCTGCTTCAAAGCTCTTTTCTCACTCTGGGGTGATGCTGCTGGTTTGTCACACAGCCTTGTCTTTTGCAGATGATGATAGAAGGGTCAACTCCATCTCTCCCTTTGCCTACTACAAATATTTTCTCCCTCTGTCGAGTGAGTTGGGTGCACAGATGAATCCAATCCATCTGCTGCATCCAGGAGCCAGCTCAGCATTTACTACAACAGCAGGAATAACTTCCAAGTAAGCTTTTGTTTACCACAGTCCCCTGGCAGGAATAAACAGGTGATTCCTTATTTAAGGCCTGTGAGTTCTTGTTCAGTGGCAACAGCACCTGGGAATTGTTACTCCAAGGGTCACTCTGACACTGGAGTCTAACCCAAGTGGGACCTGCAGCGGTCTTGATTTTATTTTAAGCAAATAGCTGTTTGTATTTTGGGGGTAGTTAGGGGGTTCTGATGTGTAACCTGTAATCCAATGCTTTCTCCTGAATATATGTCACAACAAATGATAAATGGATGAGTAGTTCCCTGTTCCCACTTTGAGTAAACATGGTGTAAATGGCAATACCATAGCTGGGTACACTTGTTGGATGTACTATCAAAAGCCTTTCATTTCCTTTGATGGAAGGAGATTAATTTGAAGAAAATAATTAAACATTAAAACCTACCAATTACTGTACAGGTTTTTAGATGCTTAAATCAACTATCTCAAGTACTGTATTTCTGATAGAAGATTTTTGTGCTGAATCTGTTTTACTGAGCGTAAAGCCACATATGAAGGAAAAAGGAATTCCCAGGAATTTGTAAATGTTATAGGGGTTTGAGAAAATGAGATTTCTTCTCTAAAAAACCCTTAAAAGCAAATGTTCTGGACACTCCCATTCACGTGTATCTACTTGCATGTATCCCACTAACAGGAAATACTGCTATCACGAGCATTTTGAACTTCCTTGGGTTTTACTCTGGGAAATAAAGTTTAATTATGTCTCAACATAAAACCACTGTAAGTTGGGCTGGGGCACAGATTTCTAGAATGCTGGTATTGATTTCTTCTTTTGCAAAATGAGAAATGTAATTAAGGCAATTGTACAAAGAGTCTTTCCATAATTGTGTCCCGAATTGATCAGAGGTGTTGGTACAGAGAGGGGAAGGCAGGAAGTTATTTTGTGTCAATCTGACATGGGTGTTCCAGGATTGCTAAATATTGCTGAGTCGAAAGAAACAGCTGGAGTCACAGTTTAAGGTTTTCTGGTAGGCCTTGTTAAAAACTGGAAACTGAGCACACTTAGTAAGGAAGCACCAAAAATCTGCTGAGCTTTGGGGTATTGTGGAAGCCTTATGGTGACATTTGGGGCTGCCACAATGCAGGGTCTGAGTGCCCCAGTACTCACCCTCAGGTAGAACTCTCCATTCTCATTGCCAGACTTGATCCTGAAGGTGTTGATGGTATTGGGGTAGATGGTGGTGGCCTGGATCTGGAAGATGTCGGAGGGCACGGTCCTGTCGGAGCGGATGCTCATGTACTTGTACACCACGGAGTAGGGCAGCTCCCGGCAAATGGCGTTGGACACCGGGCACACGCAGCGGCTGCCACACAAACAGGGGGAGGAGCACAGGGAAAGCCGTTACAACACCGTTACAACATTGTTACAACACCGTTACAACACCATTGCCTGCTTCATTCCAGCATAGCCCCTCTTGAGCGTGAGCCCAAAAACACACGGTGGAATTTTCCCCTTACTTCTCCGAGGTAAGGACGTAGGGCTCTTGACAAGGATTTCTGGGGTAACAACGGAACCCTCCGTGGTAATTCCAGCAGATTTCGTCCTCTCTGCATTCATTAGTGGTCTCACACTCGTTTATGTCTAGGAGAAAGGAGGAGGGACTGTGTCAAAGCAGATGGAAATGGGCTTGCTACCAAAAAACTCGGTTGTCTGTTGAAACCCATCATCTTTCCATGTCCTTGTCTTGTTTTCTGGGACCCAGTTCTAAAGGGTTTCTCTCTGCACAAGTGGAATAAATTTGCTTGTTGGGTGTTAAGCAAGACTGAACGTTTTTAGCTGACTGGACATGCACATTAATCATATATAATGCAACTGTGGAAATGCTGTCAGGTTTATAATTAGCAAAGAATGATTTTACAGCAGAAGGTGTCCTGGAGACAGAGGAAAAAGGTCTCAAGGAAGAATTGTGATTACCTGCCTTTTGCAGCTTCTCAGTTGTTATAACCTGGCTTTCATGGTCTCCAGTGCTTCATTAATGGCTACATTTTCACTAAAATAGCTTTAGAAGGAATAGTGAAAGCTCATTTATTGTGCAAAGTAGAGCTTCTTTTGCCTGGGCAAAGACCCCTGAAGGGAGGTGGGCACTGTGAGCCTTGCACTGTATTAATGCTGTATTTCCTGTCAGTGCCAGAGCCTCACTGTCTACCCACAGGGTCTCCTAACTTTCACACAGGCACAGAAAGGCTTTATCCAAATGCCATCCATCTCTTGGAAGGCACAAACAGGTTTTTAGATGCTTAAATCAACTATCCTGCAATGCTCAGTGTCAGCTGCTGCTCTTCAGAAAGGAAAGAAGTTAATCAGGATTTTGTAAGATAAAATACTGATAAAGAAGAGTTATTTTCTCATGTTTTCTGCTCTAAACATCACATCTCTTGATTTCTAAAAACACACACTGTTAAATGAGGTTCTGCATTACAGAAGCAATAGTTCTTGCATTTAATATGTTGTTCTGCAATATTCTCTAATAAGATGCAGAGAAAAAACACAAACTTGAAAATCCTGGCATTTGGTGGCACCTGGCCAGAACATTTATTTTCCTACACATGAATTATCTAAGCTGCTGAAGGCTTGCATTTTTTTCCTCTTGTTATCAGAAGAGATATATCTTGAATTTCTACTGTGACTGGATTTAGGAATCTCTCTGAAAAGAAACATGATATAAAGCCATGTTTCATGTCTGTAAAAAATGACCTAGATTTATTCAGGGACGTTTATCTCAAATTTAGAGCCACCACCTTGACATCCAAGACAAGTTTTACCTGCTGAAATTTTGTCCTAGGAACCCAAAGGACTTGTGGGGTTTGAGCTGAAGGATTCAAATGAGATGAGAGGATATTTAATGTATCATTAAGTGCTCTATCAACATATCTGCTGCTATCAGCACAGTAATCCTGTCATGCAATACAAGCATTTAGCTTGCCTGAAGTGGTGTAAATAATGCAGGGCCGAGCCTGCCAAGGGGAGGGCACCTACCTTGGCATGTCCTGCCTCCAACTACCTGGTATCCTTCGGGGCACACACAGGAGAACTTCCCTGGCTCGTTGACACACTGGTACTGACAGATGTAACTTGAGGTTCTGCATTCGTCAGTGTCTGCAGACAGCAAAGGAGCTTCGTGTTACTGGCCTTGTACAGAACTAAACACAATAGCTAAATGCTTGGGGGAAAAAATAAATCTAAACAGATTTATCCAAAAGCTGAGATGTGCTGCTTAACACCTTGAGAGTGGAAGGGTGAGCTCTGCTGGGGTTTTGTCAGTAATCCTCCAAAATAATTTTGGATTTGAGGAAGCAGAAGCTAAACTAGACTTCAGAACAGGTTTGGGAAAATAACTCTTGAAATTGTGTACTTGCAGTATCCCAAAATGTGATGACTTTGAGGAAAAAACCCACAGCTGTGAGGTTAGTTAGTAAGGCAAAAATGTTGCCTTTGTACTTGTGCCCTACACTCGTGGAGTAGCTCTCTGGGAAAGTGGGAAAGGTCTTTTTTTGCCTTCTAATAATAATCAGTGGATACCATTCTCCTGCTTTTTTATTCTTGTCTATCCATCAGTCCCTGTGAGGGAAGCCTGGTGTGAGACAGAGCTGAACAGTGTATGTCACCAACAGGAGATGGATTTAAACCATGAAGAGGAAGGCTTGGCTTGGCAAGCACAGAGGCACAGAGCTCCCTCCTCGTAGCTCTGAGCTGAGCCCAGCTCTTGGGCTGGGCTCAGGGATGTCCTTAGGGGCTGCTGCATACTTGCTGTTCCCTGCTCTGTTCAAATAGGATTAGCTTAAGCAGCTTGGCTGGGCAGAGGGAGCATCTGTAACAGCTCTTGCAGCTCCTTGGGCAGGGCAGTGCTGAAGCAGGGACCTCTCTGGCTCCAAGGCTGGTAGAAAGGATGTGGGCTCTAAGGGTGAGCTCATCATGTGTCCAAAAGGAGATTAGGGCACCCCTGTGGAGCCTCTGGCAGAGGAAATAAAGTGTTGACTGTACCATTATCGGGAGACATGCTGTTTGTGTACACGGGCTGCAAAGCACCTCAAAAGCACACTTGTCACTCCCTTAAAATCAGGACTTGGAGGTTTTGTTTTCGGAGGAGCAGAACAACACACAGCATTGCCCTTGTTTTTGGTGTGCATTCCTTTCCAATTCATTTCATGGTCGTCAGCGTTAGACCACCCACAACTCCGGGGAGTTTGTGCAATCAGGGTTCAGAAAGCTCTTTCTTCCCACTTGGGCTCTGAAGTGCAGCGATCTCTGTCCTGTTTTGTACTTGCTATAGAGAAACCCATTCCTACCTGTACCTGAAAGCACCTACTCAGGTGTGAATTAGCCCCCTTTGTACCATAAAAAAATAAATATCTTAAGGCTTCTGGCTACAAACTCTACCCACAGAGTGCCTCCACTTCAATTCTGTCCTTTACTTCACAGGAAGACTTCTAGGGAAACAAAAACAAAAAAATAATTTGCTTTTCCAAGACAAAAAAAAGAAGTCTCACCTTCACAGTTGATTCTGTCACTGCTTAGCTCAAAGCCTGGATTACACTGGCAGATGAAAGAACCCAGGATATTGTAGCACTGCTGTGCACATGGGTTGTTGGCATCACATTCGTTGATGTCTGAAAGGAAAAATTAGATATTTATCTTGTGTAGGTGGTAATTAGGCTTGGTGGATTAGTCCTTAGGCTGGGCCTGTTGCTCAGCAGAAGCTCAGTTGGCTCTGTCAATGTAGAGCTGCAGTCACTGGAGCAAAGTTAGAGCTGTGCTTTACATTCCATGTAAAAACCAGTATTTTTCCAGGAATGAGAGTTATTCTAATGCGTGATGAATTCCCCCAAAAATGTTTAATGTGGCTATTAAACTCCACATTCCAGCTCCTTTTTTTTCAGGTATGAAATGCCAAGTCTCTATAAATAATTGATATAAGGAACACATACTGATAAGACCTCTCAGCATGCAGTGGTTAAGATTTATTTGAGCTATTTATTACTCTGAAAATTTGTTCTTTTAAATTCCATTGCAATTATAACATGAGCCTTTGAGGCCAGTAGAGTTCTGCAGAGCTCTTAGGCCTAGACCATATTGGGGGAAGGTATTTTTCTGTGCTACATTTTCCATGCTGTTGCCCATCCCAAGAACATTTTGAGGATGCTGGTATGAGAAGAGAAGCAATTTTTAATGGGAAGTTTATATAAATCTAATCACCTCTGGAATCTATAGCCCTTGTTTGGCACAGACTGTTGATTAACTGCTGCTCCTGTCAGTGTGTAGATTTTAGTGCTTTCCCTTGTATTTCCCTCCTGCATGTTTTCCATTCATGTTTGTGTTTATCAGATATCTCCATGAGTAGAGAGCTGTGCTTGGGAAGAACACTTTGAGCTCATGGCTTATAAATGTCAGCAACGCTGTAAATTTACAGATACACCTAAAAACTGACAAAGATGAGGCCCTCAGAAAAATGAAATCAATGAAGAGGATATGAATTCTCTGCATAATGAACCTCCTAGTCCTGAAAATGAATGATAATAGGGGAAAACTCATCACAAAGTCTTTTTCTTCCTCTGAGTTCATTTCTGGCAACATTGCAAAGGATGTACATCATTCCTCCTCCAATACTACCAGGAGGAATAAATTAGGTGGCCAAAGCCCCAGTGCTGTTCATTTTCCAAGAAATATTGACCCATTTTCAATACAGGCAGGAGTTGTGACATAAATGTAATGGCTACAGCTGTCAAGTGTTGCTGTGGCAGATGTGAGAGGTTTGTCTTAATGCAGCAACCATTCATTTCTAAATCTTCTCCTTAAGCTTTCCTGCCCTTCACCTGGTAGAAATGTGGTGCATGATGAGGCTGGAAAGCCAGGGAAGGGATGTTTGGTGAAGTGCTGAAAGCATCCACCTTCCACTGAGCCATGGGAAGGGACAAATAAGTGACTTTTGTCACGTGGTTCTGTTGTGTCCATGGGCAATTTTAAAATCCCATGATTTGGTGAGAGCAAAGCAATTCCTGCCTCAGTTCAGAGCTGTGCAGTGTGCCAGGGTGCTGAGGAGGTTTGGCAATGCTTGGAAGGGATGGTGCAAGCTGGAAAATCCAGCCTGATTTTTCTATGTATACAATACAGATTTTATATACACAAATTACATCTATAAAGAACTGACCATCTCCATCACTGCCTGATTTTATAGCTGTTCTCTCTGTGCTTCTGCAGACAGTTTACATTTTATTATTACTGTTATAGAGTAATTATTGCTATAATTTATTATTAATACATAATTTTAAATTATTTGTTATTGCTTTCATCCTTCTAGAACAGATGTTATGATTTCAAACTTGACATCAGTCTTAAAGCTTTACTGTGCAGCTTCCCTTAGTGCTTTATTTCTAAGGGCAATACCACAACTGAAAGGTCACTCATAGTGTCCCTTGTATCAATTTTAAGCTTTTTTTTAGAAATTCAAATGTGACCTAAAGACTTTCTTGAGCATGTGCTGAGGCTAATTACCCTTAACTGCAGAGGTGTAATATTGATACAGTCTATGATGAGTTCTGGCTTTTGTCATGTCACCTGGGAATAATACCAGGAAAGCATAATAATACATAGAATAGCTTGTAATAATAAAGCAGAACTGCAAGAATAATGAAGTCTAGGATGAAACACTGAATCTAAGGCTTTGGCTGTTCCTTGGAATAGAGCAGCAGGTGTTTGTGCAGCCCTCCTGTAACTGCGTGTGCTCAGTGCCAGAGGAGCCTGGCCGTGCTGTGTCGTGGCTGATTTTGTTGCCGGTCGCTCAGGGCAGCGGTGTGTCCGTGTGTCCGGGGTGGCCGCGGGCCCTTCCTTACCCACGCACGTGTGGTTGTTGGATGCCAGCTGGAAGCCAGCGTTGCACTGGCAGTAGTAGGAGCCGGGGGTGTTCACGCAGCGGTGGTGGCAGTACGGGGGCAGGGTGCACTCGTCGATGTCTGCGGCACCAAGAAACACCCGTTAGTTCCCACGGCAGCGCAGCGCTTCCCTGGGCTCCCTCCTGCCCCGGCAATGCTAATTATGCTTGATTAAAAGCACGAGGAAAGCTTATGTGAGCTGCTTCCATGGGTATTGCAGGATACACTTTAACTTTTCCTGTGTTTTGCAACAATATGCGACAATTTTATGCTCCCTGTCGTCACTGCTCCTTCCAACTTCATTTTATTGAGTCAGCCCTGCAGCAGTGCTTGGTCTGGTTTATTTTGTGCAGGTAAAACTTAGGGTTTTGTTCAGCTTTCCCCAATCCCTCAGGATCAGACACGGTGCTGACCAACACAGCCAATGTGGCTTAGAGTTCATTTTCCCAAAAACTCGCATGCAGACCTAAATCTTTTCAGTTCCATTAGGAACAGTCCAGATTTTCTGTGCACGTCTAGGGGAATGGCAAGGATAGAGAATTAATGGGCCTGAAAAGGACACAGGTGGTTGTGTTTCCACAGGGACTCCCAGACCCTGCCTTGCTCCCCAAGGGTTTCCCGTTCCCCTGGTGCTGTCCTGGGTACCACACACCAGTCTGTGCATCCTGGGCACTGAGAGCCTTCTGCAGCCTCTCCTTGCAGGCCAGCCCTGCTTGTGAGGTGGAGCAGTCTGCCTTCCCACGGGTCAGCATTCCTGCTGTGCATCAGAGCAGGGCTTTCACCTGCCAGCCACACAAAACCTGCACCACCCCGTTCCCTTACCCCTCTGCAGTTTAAAAGGCTTCCCTGCATTCTGGAGGACACAGTGGCTCTGGTTTTGCCTGGAAAACATGTTTTATTTTTCCATTATGGTGTGTGTGTGTGTGCAGGGGCTGCCTTGAGCCGTGGCCTGCTGGAGCTTGGTGAAGAAATCCACGGCCGTGCTCCAGGCTTGTACACAATGGGACATTTCAAAGGATCAACACTCACACAAATCACACCAGCATTCACTGGAACAAAGAAAGGCACTTCCCACATCCATGCCAGATCTTGAGTTTCCTACCTCCAGCTGTTTCCACCATAGATGTGTTTAAAAAGAGGCCAAGACTTTTTTTTTTTATAATGAGGAAAGTGTTTGTTTTAATATCAAGTGAAAAAAATAATCTTTAGAAGTTAACCCTTTCTTTGTCAAATTTAGGGCTGAACTTAGTGTTTTGGACGATTCTGAATGAAAAGGCTTATGGTGGAAAATTCCTGGCTATCCATACAGTAGCAATTGTCACTGTAATTCTTGTTGCAGAGAGAAATTTGGAAGTGGAAATGGAATAAATTAAGGAGGCACAGTAGATTTCCATCCTTGACTTTTACAGGACTAAGCTCTTATAAGTAACTTTTAAAAAATAGGATTATCCATATGAGCAATGCTTTGGTACATTTATACACATAAATGCTTTCAGGATCTGGCTCTTATTCAGTGGGAATTTTCCTTATGGGATTAGGCACATCAGCTCTGGGCAGATCTAAGGGCTGAGATTCAGCTCATCAATTGGGCCAAATCTGTTTGAAATGATGCTGGAAAACAATTAATTCTCTCTGCAGTCATGCATTTCAGAAAAAAATTCATTTGGCAATATGTGAACAGGCAAATTAAAAAAAATTAGAAAGAAAGTCAGAAATTGTTAGTGAATTTCAGTTAAAATCAACCAATTGTTAAAAATGTGCCTTTTTTCTCCCTCTACCTTCAAGCCAAAATAGTCTGGAAAAATTTCTTTCAAATTTGAGAAACATTTCCTCCCATATGGAGAACCTCTATCAAGATCTGGCCCCAAGAATATTTTCTGGCTAAGCTGTTATAAAATCCCCAAAGACAGGCTTTATTCTGAAATGCTGACAGTACTAACTGTTGGGATGTACTTGTAATTTAGGTCAGTGTGTAATATGTAACACAGGTGTTATTCTTGGTTTTGACCTAAATAGGAGAAGGGAAATTTCCCTTTGCAGACATCTCCATGGATAGATTTAGATGCATAAATGTGTTCACATTTAGGTATAAGGGTCTATGATTCTCATTTCTTCTCAGTTCTGTTTCCAGTGAGACTTTCATTTAGGACTATGGTTCTTGATATCAGAAGTGCTGCTGCATGGCAGTAATATCATTTACCTGCTATATAAACGATTCAAATAAACCCCAGATATTAAAAAAATAAATCCTTGACCTTCCAAAACTATTCCTCTACCTGCATTCCAAATTAGTCATCCTATTCCTGCACAGGGAACTGAGAAAAATCAGCTAACCTGTGTTTACACCAACCTGACAGTTCAGGGCCTAATCTACATCTCTTAAGAAAGAATAAGAATTTTTGGGTTTATTTCTACAGCCTTTGAATGAAATCCTGAAGAGAGAAAGAGCTATGCCCAGAAATTGAAGTTATTCTAGCTGTGTACTAAAATCTCCTCAGTTTTTTACCTGTGGCTTTAAGCAAGGCTTTCTGAAGAGATTAAGAATAAAAATTGTAGAATTCTTATACACTTTGAAATGCAGGATGCCTGAAAGAGGAAAACCTCGAGGTCTCTTGAGGAAAAATCCCTTTTCTCCTATGCTGCATAAAACCAGTGCAGTGTCTCAGAGAGGCTGTCCTGAATATCAGCTCCTGATGTGTAGATGTGACTCTCTTCCTTCATGGCTGTTTTTATTATCTGACAAACCCAATAGGCTTAAGGCTGGAGTGCCTCTAGAAGCAATTTATCCATTGAAATGGTGATTAGAGAGGTGTGAAATGCAGGCTGTGAAGGAACAGGGTGATGGCACTCTGGCATGGTGTCCCCACCTGAGGACGGGATAGGAGAGATGTTTGCCCTGCACTTGGATTTAATTCCATGCTGTGCTTGCATGGCTCCCAAAGGTGCCAGCAGCTTATCCTGGCACGGAGAATAAAGCCTGGTGGGTCTGGGAGGCTGCAGCTCTCCTGTACCTGCATTCAGAGTTTCCATCTCTTTCATTTGTGCTCATAAAGCTGAGTCCTGGAGCAGGGCTGGGGGAGGGAATGCTGTGTCCCACGGGCCTGGAGTTGGATCTCAGGGGAAAGATGTGCTCTGCTGCCATCGTGGCAATGTCTGGGACACCGGGCAATGCCCCAACACAAACAATCACACAATGGGAACTATTAACAGAACTCAGCTTGTGAACTCCGAGTGTTGATTATCTTTAGAATAGTCCTCATCCCATGTTTTAGTGATTAACTGCTGTGGTAAATGACTATTCCACTGCATTCCAAAGGGAGACAGCCGGTTCACACCACACGTGCCCATCTGCTTTGTGACCAACTGTAGATAAGGAAGGAAAACCACGGAAGGGAAAGCAACACTCACCAACACACTGCTCCCCTCGCTTCTGGTAGCCTGGAGGGCACTGGCAGCTGAAGGACCCTCTCAAATTGACACACACTTGGTCAGCTCTACAATTGTGGGTTCCAGTTGCACATTCATCTATGTCTTTATAAAAAAGAAAACAAGTGTAATATTAGTCATTAAATGTACTCGAAGTATTTAGCCTGTGGAAATGCTTTACACGTCTTCAAGCTACCCATAAGTGCAGGCAGAAAAGTTCAAATGCACTCCCAAGATGTCCTCTCAACACTTGCAGCTATCAGAAATCTGGTCATGTTTGAATTCTCGTAGATATTTTCAGATATGATTATTTTAAACATTTGTTTGTCAAATACCATTAATATTTTGTACTTGTCAGTCAAGAATTTTCTGTAAACTTTTTGTAGCTTCATCGTTTTTGAATAATTTGCCTGTTCTGTTTTGCTTTGGTTTTTTTCCCACGCTGGTTGGATGTTTCATGCTGAATTACTCCAGAAAACTTCAGCAAATGTAGTTCAGCTCTTTCTCAGGAAGGAGAGGAGTTAGAAATCTGTTGTTTTGCTGGTACTAAAAGGACTCTGCTGATTTCTTCATGGTTCCTGTGCTCCATGCTTTGGACAGGGACTCAGAACTTGGTATGTGGTGGCCTTCTCATCAGGAGGAGATCTGCCTCTTGTCATCCCCGTGAAAATTCCCCTAATTCAGTCAATCTGTTCAAGTCTCTGGAAGCAGTTTATGTATGTTTGTATTAGCACAGTACAGCTAAAACTGCAAGTTCTAGCCCGATAGTTTTCAGAGTAATTCAGGCAGCTTTTAGTTTGCACTCAGTGCAGGTTTATACAAGTATAAAAACAGCATTTTCATTCTGCCTGCTCATTATGACTGCTGGAGGTACTTAATTATAATTAAACTGCATGTGCTGACAAATGAATTACAATTTGCTTTC
The DNA here is from genome assembly GCF_052056855.1 of Sturnus vulgaris. Taxonomy (NCBI): domain Eukaryota; kingdom Metazoa; phylum Chordata; class Aves; order Passeriformes; family Sturnidae; genus Sturnus; species Sturnus vulgaris. The sequence goes on along the minus strand of NC_142245.1, from coordinate 5,736,864 downwards.
TCATCTGAACATCCAAAACGTTGGAGAGCCTTTTATTGTAACATGACACAGTACAGTGAGATGACTTTTTAATTTTGGCATCGTACACAATTTAGAGACTCTAGGCTGAATAAACAAATTCCTTAAAACTTATGATCTCTAGTTTACAAATCTCAGCTGACCTCTCTATTTGTATAGGCACTGGGGATGTTAGAACATCACCAGTGGCAGATTCTGGGTGGTGCTTTGGAAAAAATGATGGATTCTTTCTCATAACAAATGAAAACTATTTCGACCACAAGATTCAATAAAAAATAAACCATCAACAGTTTGAATTAATTCTCAACGTTTACCCTTTCCCCAAAAGTCCAAATATTTTACATACATCTTCCCTTCATTCAGCAAGGAAGCTGAAGGCCTTTTATGTGAGGCTGCTCTTTGCATTTCTGCACAGCGTTGGGGCTGAGGCTGCTGTGCTGGTGCAGGATTTGCTGAGCTCACTCTGGTGTGTCCTGGCACTGCCAAGCACATTGCCAGGTGTGAAGACTTTTGGGGACTACAGCTGGCTGCCCCCTGCCACCCCAACATGGGGCAGCTGAAGGCAAGTCTTTGCAGGGACCTTGGGAGCTTTGTAGTCCTGGTTCCTACAGAAGCTGGAAATAAAATACTTGTACAATTCCAATCCTTTTTGTTGCAGACTGTACCAGAACAAAGAAAGCTTATTTGATCTTTAGGAGCTTCATATATGAGTAAACCTGAGTTGCCTTTTCAGATGGATTACTTAAAATGCATTGAATACTAAGCTACTCCAGCTAAAATGATTCATGGATTTACTTATGCTCTCATGGTCTTTGGCTGTTCTGATGGTAAGTTCAGCTGGACAGAAAAACAATTATTCCCAATTACTGCCTGCTCACTGCCTCCCCATCTGGAAACCCTTGGAGAGTTTTGATGTTCTGGCTGAGATGTGGGTTTTTGAAAGGTGGGCAGGAGAGCAGCTCCTGCCTTCCCTAGGGAAGGGTGGTAAGGCTGCCATGCTTGGAGTGGGTCTGCTCCCAGCTGTGCAGGGAGATCAGTGCTGGCAGAGCAAGGCTGGTGGCCCAAAGGTTGTGTTTGAGGGAAATAAGGTGGGAGGAGATCAGCAGGCACCCGGAAAGGTTTCAGTGCTGGCATCTCCAGTGTTGCAGTAGTTACAGATGTGTCCTGCTGTTGTGACTGATACAGGGGTGAGCAAGGGAGAGAAGATTTCTGTGCTGAAAGCAGTGCCAAACGTGCAGTGTGTTGGATTGGGGATGGGAAGGAGCACTGGGGGAGTTAGCAGTGATGCTGCAGCATCAGCCAGAGGCCAGAGAGGAGGCTCCAGCTCTTGGCTCTCAGTGTGACCCAGATCACTGTCCATTACAGAAATAGCCTATTTCCTAACTGTCCAGAGTTACTGGAGGAGCAGAGGTGTGGGAGTCATTGGAAGGAAGCAAGAGCAGCATTGGAGTTTCCTTGGCACATGGCAGAGCAGCTCCATTTCTCCCTGAGGTCACAGAGGCAGAGTTATTCATTTACCACTGCCCAGCGACTTCTCTGCCCATGGGAAATGGCACCATCCCACACTGGGGACTGGGCATTGATTTGGGATTCCCACTCTGTATTTGTGGCTCTTGACTGGGTAGTTCTGAACAAACTCAAGTTTCCAGACTGTTTTCCCAGTTATGTCCCCCCTGCAGGGAAATAATTCACTCTCAGGTCTTCATTCCACTATTATAAGGACTTATTTTTCCAGTTGAAATCAGACTTCCCCAATCTGTGAGATTCCTAGATGTCCCATAACTCTCACAGTGCCCTCTGACCTGACAATGATTTCGAGGTTACATCAAATCCTGCTTTTAGTCTGTATCAAATATGGGAATGAGATGGGAGTTATACAAAGCACATATTCTTCCCCAACTTCTACCACCTCATTCCATTTGATGTTTCTTGACACAATCCCTGGGCTGAAGTGTGAACAGCAAATGAGGCATTGGGAATGCAAACTTTTGGTTTCTGCCTGATGCAAGCACCCATGGCCATGATTTGGTCTCTGAGAAGCCCCGGCAATCTGGGGCAAGGGTGTGATACAGGAACATCACAGAGTTGACCAGCTCTGATCCTGAGAGCAAGATAAATTTATCTGACCTTTCCTCTCCAGCATGAATGTTTAATAATGTGTTACGTGCATGTGTATTTATAATAATTAAAAAAATTAAAACAAGGCTCTCCACTGCACACACTTGTCCCTCTGGGGAGAGGGTGAGAGAACAAACATGTGACAGATGTTTGTCATGTTGCTTAATGCACTACTGGAAAGCACTCAAGATACCACAGTGATGAGTGCAGTATAAGAAACAGATCTAGAAAGAAAATAAGGGGCTTTTACAAGCTCATTCTTGAGCATCTTGCCTCTGCATCCTCTTTTCCAAATTTAGTGTCATCATGATAAAGTTCATCTCCAGAACTGTTTCAGCAGCTCGTTCCATAGCTGAGGCTTCTGCCTTAAGCAAATATCTTGCCTGATAAGAAAACACTCCCAAATCACTCCTCATCAGCTTTGTTGAAATTTCATTTCTAGATATTGTACAAGCATTTGTTTGTCCAGGTAAGCCATAAAAATTGCACCAGTAACTAGTAATGAGAGTGATCTGCTCTTGCTTTTTTTTCTTCATATTTTCTAATCTCAGCTAATATTTTTAAAGCTTGTGCTGTTCACTACACATAAGCAAGGGCTGTAAGTTTGTATGAGGTAGTTAAAAAAACCTGAATGGTGTTTGATTATTGATTCATGCAACCTGTGAAATATAGATTAGTTCTTAAACTCTGTGTCTCTGAGTCTGATCAATGATGTTGTTCAGATTTTTATTCCTGGACAACTACATCCTGTGTGGGTAGAAAATGACTTTGAAATGGTCTGGGTGTCCCTAACAATCCTTCTGCAGATCAAGCCTATTTGAAAATGGAGCTGGGTTACCTTCAGTGTCTTGATCATTGTAATAACTGAACTCAGGTAATTATGTAGTCTTTCAGTAGGCCACTCAAAATCAAACTTAGCAAAGGATTTGTTTGTACTTCGGTTAGAAAAAATATTTGCAAAATGGGTTCAGATTGAGTACTTTAATTTCTGTCTGCTTCTAAGTGTTGCAGCCAGAATAGTGCCCTGAAAGGATGTGACAGTTCTGAAGTGGAGGGTTTGCAAAGCACAGAATTCAGGTTCTCTGAACACTTTGAGTTCAGATCCATTGAGCATCATGACATGACAGAGTCTTTAATCTCACTCTGTTTTCCCTGCAGGCTTGTGCTTGGTCAAACCTTGCTGTGCCCAGAATGGCTTGGGTGGTGCTGCTGTATAAAATCCTTAAATTCAAGTCAAGGTCAGTGGCTAAGGAAAAGTGGGGCAAAACCACAAAAATTAAGGACACCATGTCTCAGTTAAATGACATGTGAGCTCCACTGCTCTTCCAGAAATGTGGATGGAAGTCCTCAACTGTGGTAAATAGGGCCTTGAGACCCCAGTGACTCACCCTGATGTAAACACTGGCTTTTGCAGCAATTTCCAGGGCTGTTCTAGAAAGCTCCTTTTGGAAGACTTTGCCATCCATAACTCTCTGCAAGTTAAGAGAATGCTCTGAGTTGCACAGGCGAATGTCTGAGGTTTGCAGGGTGCTACAGCCATAGTGTGGGAACCATGGAGGGCAGCAGAGCTTGCTCCTGTATTCCTTCAAAATATAAATCAACTTGCATTTCATAGTTTTAATTCCACAAGCCTCACTAATGGCTATACCCAGTGATTCCCTCATTTTCCAAAAATGTGCCCGTGCTGCCTCTTGAAGTGATTTACACAATTCTGTCCCTCCACTGCTGACTTTGGCAGCCTGCTCTGTATTTCAAGCAGCAGTTGTGTACAAAAATTTTGCCTGACCTGCTTTTTAGCTATAACTTTCCCTAACCCTCGTGTATGGCTCCCTCTTTTAGAGGTAGTTTTTCTGCTTCTCTCCTGCACTCCATTCTCTCAGGTTCTTATCTAGATCCTTAACATTTTCTTGCTAGTCTCTCTTTCTGAGCTACAAGCCTGGCTCCGTTCCCTTCCCGCTGTGACTCACTTTTCCCAAACCCCCTGACTCATGCTGCTCGCTCACTTATGCAACAGCTTAATCTCTGCAATTTGCTTTGTATCGTTAGAAGCAGCACATAAAACCAGGAGATGCACTGCACCAGGGCTTTGGACTTTGAGAGAAAAAAAATGCTATCCACATCCACCTTCATCTCTTTTAAGCAGCTTGAAGCTTTTCTCCTCCTTTCCTGCACATACCTGTATGTTGTGCTCAGAGCTGGAGAAATGTTTTCTTAACTAACTCAAGTGTGTCTTGCTCCTGTGACTGAAGTGTTCAGCTTCCTGCTGCTCACTGGCTCTCAAAATATTGCAATATATTGCAGCATCTTCTTGCTCTCTGTGAACACCCTCCTCTGTCCAAACAAAATGCTTCCAGGTTGCTGTTCTCTATCCTGGTTCATAGCAATCTTAATATTCCACCACATAAAAAAGAAGGCTCTTAAAATATTTTAGGGGATTGAAATTCTTATTTCTGTCCCCACTGAGGAGCACTGGTGGAGCAGCTGAATGGTTCACAGGAATCCAGATCCATGATTGTCCCAGCAATGCCAGTGTTGCACTTGTCATGGACCGCAGCGAACCTGTTCTCAATTTGTTTTGAATGTAAACCATGAATATTTTACTTAATGGGTTTAAATTTTTTGAGTTCTCGGTGTGAGTGAGGCCAGAAAGTGACTTGGTCTATTTTTCTAATGGATTCATCTGAAGAGCAAACATCAGCTCCCACGTCAGCAATGGCACCAGACAGTCTGATATCAGACACACAGTGATCTGCACGGGGCTGCAGCATCACTGACAATTTACTTAACCTCAGGGTTCTGTCAAAACTTCTCCTTTCTGCCCACTTCATTAACTTTTATTCTGTCTGCAAGATGTTTCATACTGGCCCCTTTCAGAAAGAACCACCTGAAGATAACATACATGGAGAAATTACACCTCTGTCGTTCATCCATGAGCGTGGGCTTATTTTATTTGACCAAATTAAGTATTCTGCCCCTTATTTATGTTTCTTATATTGTTCTTGCAACTGAAGCCAAGCTCACTGCTATGTCGTTTCCTGGATCCTCCCTGATCCTTTCTTACACATAGGAACAACATTAGCAACCTCCAAATTCCCTGGTTCCCTCCCCAGCCTTAGCAAGCTATCAACAATTTCTGTCAAAGGCTTTTCTATTTCCCTTGCTACTTCCTTCAACATTTGCGATGTTATTCATCTGGGCTGGACGCCCAGACAACTTTTAACTCATTGGCGTTGGGAGGTTGTGCTTTGTGGTGGCAGAGCCCAGCACAAAATCTCTTACATAACATCAGGGCAGGAGGCAGCAGGAGATGAAATATCTGGAGAAATTTCCCATTCCTGGGGTGGCAAAACCTGCTAATGCAGAGACCTTCTCTCCACGTCCTGTCCCTATCCAGTGGTGTCATGAGGGACCCTCTCTAATTCTGCCCAGCCCTGCAGCAGCCCAAAACCTCCCCCTTTTTTGCTGGCTTTTCCCTTTTAAATTTTCCTTTGCCCTTTCATGTGAGGTACACTGGCCTGATTGCCCTGGTAACAAGTTTTCACAGTTGAGCGAAGTAACCTGCACAAATACTTGTTTGCACAGGAAAAAGAGATGTGAGAGCCAAGACCTACATTTAAGCAAATAAGTGAGGTAGAATGTTTAAATTAATGAGATTTTCCTGAAAAACGGCACGACTCCTTTGGTGTGCTGAAATGTTTCCCCTCTCCAGTTTGAGAGTGCAGCAAAGCAAGTTCCTTGTGGATTCATCTCTTTACTGCTCCTGGATGTCATGGCAGAACACAAGAGAAGCAAAGCGAAGTATTGATGTGGTAAAGGTGCAAAAAGAGAATTGAATGCAAATTGAAATTTGTATTTGGACTGCAAAAGTGTGAGCAACCTTTGTGGATTTGGGCAAGTTACCCAAGCACGGTGATTCCAGGAATAGGAAGGTACAGGAAAAGCATCTTTCTATTAACAGAGCAGAGCTAACAAGCTGTTGTAAGTGAGCCTGCCCTGCAGTTTTCTGTCACAATTATCTATTGTCTCTGGTATGTCCAAAGCAAATTGACTTATCCCACAGAACAGCTCAATAAAGGAGTGACCACAGCTTTCAGCACTAGAACATCTCCCACATGCTTGTGAGCAGCAGGCAGCTGAGAAGGGAGAAAAAAATGAATGAAGCTTCAAAGTGATGCATTTGAAAATGCATTTCTTCCTTCCTCCTGCTCTTTCCCTCCCTGTGAGAGGCTGCTTCCCTCTCCAGCACACGCCAAGCACTCTGGGAGGTGCCTTGCACAGGTAATGGCTCCTAATTCCAAGATCCTGTGGAATTAGATGGATACACCTCGTTATCCAGCCACAGCGAATTAAATGAATGTGACACATAAACCATTGGTCAGGTAACACAGGAATTAAAACGATCACTGCAAGTGGGAGTGGTATGGCTGATATGTTAGTCTGATACAAGGCCACAAACTATTCCCCAGAGGATTTTCTATTCACTTACTTCAATGTGTATCATTAAATCAACAACATGGACAATAATGTGAACTCATGTTTAAAGTTTCTCAAAGGGAAGAGCACTTTAATTCCCCTTAACTATTAGTCTTCCCACTTATCAAAAAGGAAAGTATTCCATGCTTTTGATGGCTCTAGATCCATTTAAAATTTGTATGATTGGCTTTACTTTTCTGGAGCCATAAATGGAGTCATTACCATCCACTAATTCAGAGTAATGTATCTGTGAGTCTCTGAGTGCTTCAAAGCACGAGTTGTCATAATGGTAAACTTTTTGATTTGCATTTTGCAATAGCTTATTTTTACTTTCAGTAGAGTATTTCCTGCTGTTGCTTTCTTGTGATTTTATGCTAGAGGTCTAACAACTTGTGCTTTTTGGTTCATGCCTGCCCAAGTGAGGATCACCCACCCATGATGACCAATACACTTGGACTGTGCTCAAAAACAACAAGGGTGGATTAAACTATTCCATTATTGCAGATGAAAGAGTTCTCCCCGACATCTGGCATATCATCTTCAAAACTGATATGGAACATCTCCATAAATTCAGCTTAACATTGTTTTTGTGAGTGTTCCAAAGTATTTTTAATATGAAGAAATAGCGTGCAAACTAATTTCCTATTTGAAAGTAAATGTCTTGTTCTTATTTCTAATTCACACAGTTATTAAAAAAGTTAAGTGAACATCCTTTTTTTTTTTTTTTTTTACTTGAAGCATACTGGTTTGTTTACTTAAGTTAATGGAAAAGCTAGTCAGTGTTTGATGTAAAGCTGCCCCCTTGCTTGAAAGAAAACCAAACAACTGCTTATGAATTATGAATATCTCCTAATACTTTCCAGAATTATCTGAAGGATGTATTTTTTTCTTAATTATGTACACTTAAAAGTTCCAAGTTCCCTCTTCATTTCCATTTTGTTTATTTCTCTCCTTGGAAACCTCATAAGCATTTTCCTTTAGCTAGGCTTGACTGAACAAAATATCACTGCTACAACCTGCAATATTGGGGAAATCAAGGCCTGAAAGCTCGCTGTGGTTTTTAATTTGGAAGCTGAAGCTCATTAAAGCTTTGCAAGCCTTTTCACAGCACTTGCACTGGCAGCTGCTGGATCCCTGCAAAGGAAAATATAAATATCTACCCAAAAAGTGAGTTCAGGGCACACTTCAAAAATCAACTTTCATTCTGAGACAGCTCAGAAAGCAGCTCCTGCAAAAAAATGTTGCTTATCTTGTATGCTGGCATGTCTTCCACTGGTTTAGTCCCAGTCAGAGGGACAGGAACCTGGTTTTGGGGGTTTTTGGTAGTGGATGTGCAGCTGATCAGAGCTGACACAAGAAACAAGGGACCTTTTTGGAAGGAACCTCACTTGTAGGACAAGTGACTTGGAATATCTGATATGGGACCAGTTTTATCCATGCCACCTCATTCCCCTTCAGCTTCTGCAGGCTGAATGAGCCTTTTTAGGAATTCCAGTTTCCAGGCTGAGAACATTGAAGTTCAAGCCGAGTTCAATAGCAGCTCTCTGAAGGAGAGGGCTTATCTAAATGATGATATTGTTTTTAGCACTAATCATCCTATCTGTTGGCAGTACCAACATGCTGCAATCTCCACAGCTCCCCACGTAAATAAGCAGATTCCTGATGCTGTTCCAGCTTCAGAAATGCCTTTGAAGGCATTATTTAGTTGTGAATTTTCCCTGTGTGGTTATGGGATACTTTTAGCGTGTGGCTGGAGGTACCCACAGATGCCTTGTTTTGAAGAAATGGATCTAAAATGTATTTAAAGTGTTATTTGCAGGTACTGGGCTGTGAAATAGAAATGGTTAAAAGAAATTCTCACTTTCACTCCTTCTACCACTTTTGAATGATAGAAGAATAAAAGCAAATGATGGAAATAGTACTTAAAAAAAGACACATCAGTTGATTTAGTCCAAAATATACTCTAGGGATGGGAGGGGACTGGAAGAGCTGGGATAGAAAAACACAATGTTCAGGTTGCACAGTTCAAGCTTAGTGAGAGGATGTGCAGAAGTTAAGGTTTCTGTGGCAATAAAAATTTGATTATGCCAAAACCAAGCAGAGTTAGACAGTTCTGATCCTGCAAAATCATCAGCAACTGGATCTGACAAATTTTTGTTTGTCTGTTTTGCCCTAAGAATTCTTATTAACTGTCTCCTCCTTAGAACTTAAGTGGAAAATTCAATTTTCCATGTAATTCTTCACATGAAGAGGGCTTGAAATTGCGTTGGAAGTTTTAAAAATTCTTTGTTTGCAGGAGAATAGAGACAAGAGGTGAAGCCAGGCAGGATCAAAAGGGAGGCAGAGGCACCAGGGGAAAAGAAACCAATCTTTTAAAGGTAAAATAAAATTTTAAAAAAGCAGTCTGGGCACTAATGAAGGAAGGAAAATTAACATGGGAAAAGCCAGACAGGAGCCCAGGGGAGGTTGTGGAACAGGGGAGATGGATGAGAGGGGTAACTGAAATAATCTGAGGGTGTGCAGTCCACTGAAGTTTGGAAGTTAGAGCAGTGCTTGAGAAGTATTTGTTGTTCTTTCAAAAACCTGACAAAAAAATTCTGAAAACTGAAAATTATTATTATTTTTGGCCCCGCTCTAAGATTTTTCTGGGGTTTAGCCACATTTTTTTTTTTCTATGTTTGGGAACAAAAAAGAAAAAAAAAAGACACCAAAAAATACTTTGTTCTTTCAATGAGTCAGTAATAAATAAAAACGAACATTCTAAAAACCAGAAGTTTCCTTGGGAAGAGAGAGCTATTTTTTCTTCCAAATTTCCTTTGCCTTAAAATCGGGATGTGCTCTGCTCTCAGGCTGAGGATCTGCCTTCCCAGCTGCCTTTAAGCAATCAAGTAGAAGTAGCAATTGGGAAAGCTTTGCTCCTTTCTTTCTTCTTCTTTTTTTTTTTTTTTTTCTTTCCCCCTGGTGTTTGGCTGGGAAGTTACACGGGTTTGCCTCAGAATAGATGCTGTGCTACCATAATCCTGGCACTTTTCACTGAAAATGAGATTTCAGCAGTGTTTCCTAGAGTAAGTGGAGAACTCCTGAAGCATCCTGAACATCCAGCTGCAGGGCTGGCGGGAGGGGGAAGTGCAGCAACCTGCTTTGTTTGCCTGAGCATGTGATTTTTTTCTTCTTCTTTTTTTAAATACCTTGTGATCTTCACAGGCTCCTGGCGAAGCTTAAAAGGTTAGTCTGAGAAGGGAGTGGCTACCATTTGTTTAGAAAATAAATAGCAAAAAGTAGGCCAAATACCAGTAAAGTTCCAGTTTTAAAATATTAAACTAACACACAACATTGCTGACCTGGAAAGGTCACATGAAGTGGGAGAAAGGATGTATTTAGAGTGATTGCCAGGCAGGACGTGGGATCTCTCACTGACTTGGCAGTAGATACTTCAGCTCTAGTTGCTGTTTCTAATGCTCCTTATTTGCTAAGTTCTTAAGTTTGACGAGATCCATGCTTTATTTGTCAGTATTTACATGGTATTAAGCAAGTGTGTAAATCCATTCAGAGGGTAACCAAGGCCTGCTTTTCCTGCCTCATCTTTGGATAGAGGCAGGATGCTCAGAAACCTGGGAAAAGGGAGGCTTGGAGGGGGTTTCCTTTGGGGAGTGCTATCAGCCACCAAGGTTATTTGTGACAAGTTGAAACTCACCAAATCTGGTGGAATAGATCCTGTGCCTCCAAATCTATCAGTGTGAGAGTGAGGAAAGAAATGATTGCTGAAATGACAATAGAGCTGTTAGAGTTCCTTCAGAAGAAGCAGGAAGATTTAATGGAAATGTAAAGATGTCAGCATCCCTCTCTATGGCCTGACTTTAGGGCTCTTGGCAAGCGTGGAGGAGAAAACCCAGTGCAGCAGATAAATAATTGCTGCCACATCATCCCAGCACATCATCATCACTGCTGGATGAGATGAAAGGTATTTACAAACCAGAGGCTGCCAGCAGAACACAGGCAGCTCCAGCTTGATCCAGCTCCAGCTGTAATCAATAGGAGCCTTCAGCTAAACCAGAGCCTGAAGAACAAACTGGCTGCTTTTTGAAATGTCTTACACGGTGAGTGCTGCAAAGCTGCAGCTCAGCAGGAGCGGGGCATGCAGGGCTGCAGTGGAGTTTTGCTCCACACATTGTTTGGTGGGCTTCAAAATTATACTTTCCACTGACAACTGAAGCCCCCATTTTTCCTTCTCCCCCTTAAATCTCCCACTCTTCTCCTGTTTTTCTTTCCCTGTTCCTCTGGGTTCTGCCCTTCTAATTTTTCAAGGCAGAGAATGTGCCTTTGTTTGTGAAGAGCAAGGCGAGTTTATGGCACCCTATTCATTATATTTATGAATCATATCTAACTGAATTTTTCCCATAGCCCAAAGGTGGCTGATTGCCCAAAGGCACTGCTCCTAATGCCTGTGTTTTCTATTTATAAGGTGTATTTTAGTTTACATCAGAAGCTGAGGGAAAGACTTCTGCTTGATATCACTTCTGCCAAATGAAACCCACAGAGAAAGCGTGGCCAAAGGAATTCTGTACAAAAGTTGTGCGGGCTCTGTAATTTTGTTCACGTGGGTGCATGGTAGTATACACCAGCTGCCAATAAAAACACTCTACAATAGATACAGCCCTGTGCTAGTCTGCAGATGGTCTTCAAATGGACAGAGCACAGGTAAGGGAGCACAGGGGGACAACCAGGACACAGCCCGCTGAGAAAGTCAGCTTTTGCAAGGTGGTCGTGAGAGGGGAAGCAGCTCCTCCAACAATCCCTGCTACTGCCTGCGAGTTGATGAAATTCCTGAAAGAGCACTTCAGAACCAAATTAAAGAAAATTGTTGCTTTTGAAGCCATTTGTGGTCGTGACCAAGTGCGGGCGCTCCCCAGAACGTGTTGATGCTCCGTGAGCCAAGGACAGGGAGAAATGGAGCCCTCCAAGGAGGGAACATTGGTCTGGGCCATTGCTCCAGCTCAGGAGAGTCCTGGATCACTGTCAGGGGCTGGAAAGCTCCGGCAGCACAGAGCCCAGGACACAGGGAGGAGATCTGTAGGACAATCATTAGCACTGATGCCTGTCCAAACCGAGCTTTTTGCCTCTGGAGAACAGCAGGAATAAAAGGAATTGGCTTTGCAGCTACTGGGGGGAAGGGAAGGAACAGGCCCTGACAGATTCACTGGACAAGTTTTTAATACTTTGTGGCTTGAGATGTTTCTCTTGCTTCTGGCCCCAGGAAGAAGGATGAGTGGGAAGCTTTAGAATCATAGAATGGCTGGGGTTGGAAGGAGTCTTAAAGCTCATCCAATTCCAGCCCTGTGTCATGGGCAGAGACACTTTCCACTATCCCAGATTGCTCCAAGCCCTGTGCAACCTGGCCTGGAACATTTCCAGGAATGGGGCAGACACAACTTCTCTAGGCAATCTATGCCAGGGCCTCCCCACCCTCACAGCCAAGAATTTTTTTCCTAATATCTGATGTAAATCTACTCCCTAATGCAAAAAAATAAATTGGAAAAAATCCTTCTCTGTCTTTGTTGTAGCCATCCTTCCTGAAAAAGCATCGAGGACTTTTTTCATCCTTGTTTTTTCCCCCTCCAAAGGTTCTTTGCTTGGTTCTCTGTGTGTTGCATCTCCTCTTTAAAAGGCATGACATCCCAGATCTTTATGCTCTTGCAAAAGGAATGTATGAGCCAAGTGCCAGGGATGTCTGTCTGCATCCTGGCACATCTGAGGGACGCCCAGGACATTGTCAGTACGTTGTTTGGCACTGCCTGGAGCTTTAAGCAGACAGCCATGAATGTGTGATTCAAATCCACTGCAGAGGTTAATGGCTGGGCAGGATCCACAGGGAAACATGAGGGCCTCAGATGCTGCTGAACACAGGCCAATGGTGGCTGGTCAAAAGAAATTCTGCTCATAAATTCTTGCAGGATGGGAGAAGAGATTTCTCAATTGAGACTTTCATCAAAGCTATTGGAAAAAGCTGTCCATCACACTCGGGGTTCTCTTGCTGCCTCAAGTGCCTTCCAGATGGATTTAATTGCAGTGCATTGATTGTCCACTTGGCTTTGCAGGGGAGCAGGTCAGGGCAAGTCCACGTCATCCTCATTGAGCTCTGGATGAAAACAGAATTGACTGGTGGCTCTTTCCTCATGGAAGTTCTGTCTTCCAGGCACTGATGAAGCAAGAGGTGAACTGGCAGAAGATGAATCTAGGGGAGGCTAATTATATCCAAGTAATTAATGCCAAGAGCAAAGAATAGAATGAAAAGGTGAAGCAAGGAGAGATGTAGCTGAGTAGTAGGAAGATGGTTTATTTATAGTGAAGAAAGAATAACTATCTACTAGCACATTCATTTCTTACCTGTAGGATAAAGGGGGGAATCACTTAAAATTCTAAAGCTAAAGTGTTTTAATTTTTTAAAGTCATTTACTAATCCTATTATCCATGCAATTATAGTTATTATCTAGAATAACCCAAACCAATGTGTGCTACATTAAGCCTTCTCCTAAGCTAATCAACCTCAAATTCATTGTGTAAATTTCGGAGACCTAACCTGGATTTCTCTGTGCTCTTGAGTTTCAGAAGCTCTGGCTGTGGAGAAGGAATCCCTCGTTGTGCTGCTCCAAACCCTGAACCAAATGTTCAAGCAGCAAACAGAGAGGAGAGAGAGGGGAAGTTCAGAGGACAGCAAGAACCAGGTAATGAAAGTTGTGGGTTGGAGAGATTTTTTTTCTTTTAAGGAAAAAAAGCTTTTTCAAGATACAAGGTTCCCAGACAGGGACTACTGAAGAGGAGGGGAAGTTTTTTAGCACACTGGAAACACGTGGGCTTCAGTAGCTTGAAAACATTCATAGATAGGATTTAACCAAATGCCTTCATTTAGAGGCTGGGTTTAATTAATCAGATGCTACCAATAAATATGCAAAACGCCAGTGGAAGGCTAATGACAAGATTGGTTTTTAGCAGTTAATTGAACATCCTCTGTAGTGAGATCTGTATCTAAATTTATTTAGAATCTAACAGACTGTTAGTTTGCCTTGGAGGTTTCATGGACAAGCAAAAAAAAATCAGCACAAAAGAAAAGAAATAACATCTCAGCTAAATAACCACAGGGTCTTCTGAAGGGATTTCAGAGGTTCAAAAACACCTCTGACAAATGACATCCAAGTCATGAAGGTTCTAGTACCCTGTTATTTTCTGGACAGGGAAGTATTCAGTGTGTTTTAGGATCAAGTCCAAACAATTTTTCAAGAGTTAGGTCCTGTTTTCAATGAAAGGAAAATAAAAAGGAAGCAAACTATAATAGATAAGTAAGGCTAAATACATATTAAAAACAAAAATCTTTTCAAAACAAAGAACAATGACCGCTTATCTACAGAAGGTTCAGCAAATAGGTTAATTCTTCATATTGCCTTCAAATTCTTGGGCTTGATTTATGATTCCCCTTATTTGTGCAGGAATTTTTATTTACCCTCACAAGGCTTCACACTTATTGCATGTACATGTGCTTGCCCAAAATGTCCAGTGGTGGAGAGCAAGGCCCCTTGAGCCAGAAAAAGAATCTGAGAGGTTCCTGGAAAGATCTCAGTGGATGCACAGTTACGTGTCATTCTGTCCCAGAGCAGCCCCTGCATCCATCTGCTCCTCAGAAGGGACACAATGGATCTGGTTTGCAGATCATCAACAAGTTGGAAATTCAACTTCCAGGAGGGACAAGATTTTACAGAGAAGATACTGAGGAGATGGTTCTTGTAACCAAGCCAGGCCTCATTTCCTAGAGAAGTGGCACGAAGTATTTAGTGAGTAAAAGTGACAGCATGGCCTCATCTGGCACTGCAAATTCACAGTCCTGTTTGGAGTCACCATAAATCATCAGCTGTAAAGTATCTGGTTTCCTAAAGGAGCAGCTTTATTTCATTAACATTTTGAAAGTGACGTTGCTAATTGTACAGTAATTTATCCAGGAGCACAGTGTGAACTGCTGTTTCCAGTCAGGTTTTGGCCCTCACTGCCAAGAGTTTAAGTAAAGAAAAGAGGAAGGGAGAGTAAGGAATTAAAGAGAAACAAGAATTGAAGGGTATCTAAAAGGGGCAGCATTATGAGACAAGCTGGGATATTCAGCAGTGGGATCTGAAAACTGTCCCAGCAATGCAAGTGCAAGCTGAGTAAACAGGCAATTCCTCCAGATCAAGGCTACTCCCTCTGATACTCTCAAGCATTTCCTACCCACCCATGAGTAGGATCAGCCTGTGCCTGGTATTGCAGGCTTGCTCTGGCAAGTTTTGTACTGAGGGGTTTTAAAATAAAAGTTCCTAGCAACAAGGTGAAGGGCTGATTGAGGCCAGCAGTGAGCAGTGCTGTAAACTGAGGCACGTGCAAAGGTGTCAGGGAAAATCCTGGGATCTAAGTGTGTGCTTTAAATGCTGGAATGCACCTGAAGGTGTCTTAATATGACACTTCAAATTACAAGCAGTGGTTTTGTTTGTTAAAATCAGTCTTGATGTTCTCTTGGTACTTTGAGAAGCTTGGTGGGCACTAATTATGAACATATCTGCAGTTATTCAGAGTTCAAGTAAGCACAATCATGGATCAGTGAAACTCCACTTCTTTCCTTGTTTGTGGATACATATTGCTAGTATTAAATTTTTCTTGTTGTTTTTTACTGGAAATGAAAAAGCTGCAGAGATTGGGAATGACATTCAGCCAGGCTGCTCATCAGGAAAATGTTTTCATTCAAACCTAGGGCTGCTCTGAATTGTTACCTCCTCTCATGGAGAACACTTCCTCACCTGCACATTTGTAAGAAAACAAACCTGTTTTCCCCCCAAGCCTGCATTTTTAGCACATCTCTTTTGTCTGTGTCAACCCAGGGTGAATCGTTAGGACAGATTCTGGGTATAGGGAAAACCTTTTTCACCATTAGGGCAGTGAAGGTGTGGAGCAGGTGCCCAGAAAAAATTTCTCCTTCCCTGGGGTTTTTCAAGCCCTGAGTGGATAAATCTCCCAGGTCTGATCTCAGAGCTGAGCAGGATGTTGGGCTGGAGACCTCCCAAGGCCCCTCCTCACCTGAGTTATTCTCAGCTGCTGTAAATGTACTCTAAGCTATAAACTAGAATGGAGAGCTCTACTACCTTTCTTTCCTCTGGCTTTTTATAGGGTTCTTTAGGCAGGAATTGAGTGCAGTGAGGTTTCTGATTAAAACAAATGGAGACTGCCACACAGCTTCTTTTTTTAATGCAACCTAAGCACCAAACTAAATAAATTCAGCCCAGCTGTGAATTAAAGAGAAGAACTGTAAGGAAACCAGTTGGTCACCACTGGGCTAAATTGTGAAATTAGTGCTAAGAATAGTTAACAATGGGACATAAGCATTTAATTTTTCAAATTAAGGACAAATGATAGGGATGGAAAAACCTGCATATTATCACTGCAGTTTTTAAGGGCTGCTGTCTGTGCAGCCCATCCCAAGTGCATCCCAAAGGGACAGTAATGCTGTCTTGAAGCTGGCTTTGTGTGACAGAGGCAGCTCTGGAACTCTGGGCTGTAAAGGCGAGTGCGTGTGTGCTGGTGCATTCCGCGGGGATGGGCTCCATCCAGGCAGCTCCCACGGCTGTCCTGCTCTCGGTGTTACAGCCAAATTTCAAACCCTTCCTTGCTCTGCGCTGCCTTCTCGCTCTTTGTCCTGTTCTGACACACTTGGGGTTGCTCTTGCTGGCTGAACCCCCCGATGGCCGCTGAGGATGTGAAAATCCCAGCTGGTCCCTTTGGTCTCGTTAATGCTTTGCTTCCAGGGGCTGCAGCAGGAGTGGGACCCCACCCTGAGGACCAGGCTGTGCAGTGGCTCCTCAGCCCCTGCTTGGTCACACTTGAGGCATGTGAATGGAGCCCCCGGGGCTCCCTCAGCCTCCACCAGCCAGAATGTGCTGAGGCCGCTTTTTGGCTGGCTTGGACGTGACAGATACGAAAACGAAGAATCAAATGCAAGGAATGATACAAGCTGCTCCTGCTGCTGCTTTTGTCCCAAATGCACCACTGAACACAGCAATTGTGGGGTGTGATGTGCTGGTTAAGTCACACATCACAGAATATCCCGAGTTGAAAGGGATCATCGAGTCCAACCCTAAAGGTAGGGAAGTTGTGCCCCACGAGGCAGTTTAGAGCAGGACAGTTCCTTCTCCATGCACATATTATCCAGGAGAATGGGGCCTTGGAGGGCCCCTGGAAGCTGTGCCAGTACTCAGTGTCACTGAATTTCAGTGCTGCATTCTCTGCCCCACAGAAACAAGCCCTGATTCCTATGATGACAGTGTTCTAATATCAATACCTGATTTCTTTTTGATATAGAAATTGCATTTGACAGCTAACAATCAGATTATTTACACACCACTTTGTCAGAATTACAGAAACTTTTGTCTGAATTTCCTAATGGTTTTAATTTTTTAACAGACTACACTGGCCTGTGCTCTCCTAAAAGAGGATCAACCTTCTGCAGCCTGTAGGGCCTGGAGTGGTTCCATTATGGGACTGAACATCTGATTAACCAGAGCTTTGGGGAATTAGCTTTGTGCTCATCCCACAGGTAACAGCCACCAAATCCAAAAAGATGGGAAACACGGAGACTCTGCTTTCTCAAATTGGGCACTGGGAGATACCTCAGGAAAGTACAGACATCCTCAATCTGTTCTGCAACAATCCACCCCATCCTGACATTTGTTATGAATTGAGGATTGCCCTAAGCATAAACTAGATTTGTTAACCTTTTCAAAAGTTGCTGCTTTTTAACTTCTGCTCTCGCTGTATGAAATGTGCAGACCTTTGTTTGACCAAGCTCCTAAACTGTTGGCCTCACTCCTATCCCATGGCAGAGGTTTTGGGAAGCATTTCCTTTTGGGGGCTTCTCCAACCTTGCCACCTTCCACCATTACAAGCACTCAAACTCTAAATTTCAAATTGGGAAAAAGCAGCTACAAACCTGCCTTGATTATTTCTGTATGGTTTTGCTACACTTTTATCTGCTGTTAAAACCTCTCTTCATCCCCAAGCTGCTGCTTTCTCCTGCTGCTCCTGTTTTTCAATATCCCCCTGTCCCAGGCTGTGCAAACAGCTGCCTTGCTCCTGATCTGCTTGAGAGGGAAGGAAACCAAGCAAGTGAACTATTCCTGCATCCCAAACAGTCCCTGCACTGCTCTGGAGCTGGGGAATCCCCCAGGAAGCTTTTAGGAGGGTGGAGAAAGCAGAGACAAGATCAAGACCAGCGCTCTGAAGCTGAGCTGAGGGGAAGAGCTGAGGGTGTTCGAGGGTGTTGCTGGGTGGATCTCCTTGGCTGGTTTTGGGGTTTGGCTCTATTACATGGCTGTGCTTTCAATTTATTTCAAAGGTGCCTGGAGCCTTGTAAATCTGCATACATAGTAAGGAGGAGATTCTCCTCGCAGTGGATACTGAACTCTGAGTGTAACCAGAATGGAGAGAATGTTTTGATTTAAATACATAACGAAGCAACCTTTTCATAAAAATGTCTTGTCTAGAAACGGAGAATTTTCCTTTTTATAGGCATAGAGAGCCACAGTTTCTAACAGAGGAATACTTTGTCTTGGAACACACAGAGAAAAATTTTTCCCTCCCTGAAATCATCCTTCTTCACATGCTGATTAATAGATTAAAATCTGTGAATACAGTTTCTGGATTGTTTAAATAATGGTCACTGTTTACAATGGGGAAAATAGGTAGTTTTTTTTCCCTGCACCCAACTTTTCCTGCACAAATGCTATCAGGAGTGTGGTTCTAACTCTCTTCCACCTCAGGTTAATTCAAGCTGTAAAGTTCTGCTCCTGCAAACACCAGAAACCCAAAAGGTGCTCAGTGGTATTAAGTCTGTCATTTTTATCTGCTTGTACAGTGCTTTGTGTTCCAGGGGAAAAATGCTGGAAATGTCAGCAATATCTTTGGGTATTGCAACCATCCTCAAATTATTTTCTAATCCAGTAACACTTAAGGAGAGAGTGGGAAAAGAAAATCTGTCTTGATGCTTCAAGTGAAGCCAGATAAGGCTGAGGAAGGTCTGGATGCAGAGTACATACAGGCAGGATGATGTCAGAGAAGAACACGTTTTTTCTTTCCCCTTGGGAAGCGGGAATGACTTTTGGATTCTGCACTCTTTCCTGATTTAGTCTCCAACAACTTCTGGGAGGAATGAAGTCAGGTGTCATCCACAGCCCACAGGGGCAGAGCAGGGGTTGCTCCAAAGCACTGCTTATTTCTGATGTGATTCTGTGCTCACTGCCCTGTGAAATATTCCTATATTCCTGCTTTTAACTCACTCTAGGCATGACACTCAAGTCCTTGTTTTACCCAGGTCACTTTTATCAGCTCAGAGTTCTGTGGAGAACTGGCTCCTGATAAGAAAGTCCCTTAAGAACAAACTCACTTATGAAGAAAGTGCTTTAAAAACTACAAGCAAGTATTTGTTGCTTCTAAAAGTGTATTTAATTCCAGCTACTCTGTATCCTAGATACTCAAAATTCACCCCAGAGTAAGTTTAGACAAGAGAGAGATTGTTTCTCCTGGTTTTTATTTTTATAAGGTAGGTCATGTCAGCTGAATTCACGCTTAAATTTCTGGTCACTTTGCCGTGGTTGATTCCTTTGCTCTGTGCAAGACTGCTATTAAATGTTACCTTATTGGCAACCTCTTTAAAACCACACAGAACATTGTTACCTGTCAAAAGTCCTTGCATTTCCCAATTCTAAGTACTTCTGACAACGGGCAGCTGTTACAATATTGATAAATGATTTCGTGCTAAATTTATAATGCTTCAAGATATTCAGGAACTGATTGTCCAAATCACTGCTTTCTGAAATAATGGGAGTTTATATCCCATAAGATGCCTTTTTTTCTCCCCCTCCTTGTATTTCTTTCACTCTGGTGAATTTTAATTGAAATTGAAACCCAAACTTAACTCTTGGTGTAAGGCCCAGTTTTGCAGAGCAATCTGCCTTGTCAGAGTTTGTGTTCCATCTGATAGTAGGATTGGTTTGATTGCACACGTTCTGCCCAGTTACCTGCTCACAGGAATGCCACCCATCTGTGCAGGCTCATGCACATAAAAGCCCTGGAACAAGCTCTGCTTGTGCTCAGCAATCTCCATGGAACATCTGTGCAGGCACAGGCTGAACGTGCTCAAGTGCAGGGTGAGATTTGCTTAAATCATCTCACACCAGCTCATGCACCAGACCAGGAGTTCCCTTCACGTTCAGTTCAGCTTGTAAAGGAAGGCTCAGCAATGACTTCTCCTTCTGAGAGCTCATCAAAACAGGCTTAATTAATTATTATGTCCACTCAAAGGCATGGATTTTAAAAATCAGGAGTTAAAAAAGCCAGATTTGGAATTTCCCAAAGTAAACATCCCTTCACACACAAAGTCCTTTGTCATTCCCCTGAAGAATTTTCCTTTAAAGTTATTTATTTAAGCCATTCAGTAACAGCAACAGACAAGAGGCTACTAAATAGCTAATTTTAAAAATGCTTAATTAAGAGCTTAGGATATATTTTGCCAGAAAAGGTCTAATTCCTTTCTGAACCTCAGGAACTTTTTCTCAGCACTGTAGCTTATAAAAGTGTGTGTAACAAATATTTTCTTAGTCACTTTTTTTGAGCTTTGATCATATAATTATACCTAACAAAAATCAGACATTTCTCTGCTTACAACAGGACCAACCTTTAAGATGATTTCAGATGAACAAATGAGACACGAATGTGAATGAGCATTAAAGGTATTTTATAATAACTATGTGTGTGCTAAAATGCTTCAGAGCTCTGTAATTTGCAAATCCCTCTTGTATTTTTAGTAAAGTTAAAAGGTAGATGAAAGAGGGTACAAACAGCATTCTTGTGTATTTAGTATAGTTTTTTTTTCCAGGTTATATTTTGCTGTCTGCTGAATTATGGCAAATAATTTTCTCTCCAGAACTGTTGCTTTCTGGCTGCTATAAAAAGAAAACTTAGCAAATCAAAGGTGAAACAAATAGTTATTTGTGAAATTTCATACTTATGAGCTTTCTATGTCTGATTACCTATTCCATTTACTCTTGTCATACAGAGATCTTAGAAGCCCAGTTCAGATCTTCCAACTTTGTGGATAAAAGCATCTAAACTTTGACAGGTATGTGCCATAATTCTCTTTGATAAGAACCTTTCAGCCCAAAGGAGGCTTAAATTTGGTGTGACTTATTCTAGACCATGCATAAATGATGATAGCCCAGAAAAAGTAGCTCAAAAAGCATCACAGAGAGGGAAAAAGGAATATAATTGTAATGAGAGGGGGTGATCAAGCTCATCTTACATTAATCCCAGTTAACAGAGACACAGCACAAAGGGGCTGCTATAACAAAGTGCTGCACAAGAGGAGCTGACTACACCACAAAAAAATTTGGAATGTTGAAGATGCAACTTGGTAGGTGAACTCAAAAATGACACTCTCCTTATGGTTTCTACCAGACCTAAGACATCTCACTAGAAGGGAGTCCTGTAACCCTCCCTTCTTGTCTTTGACAGTAGGAAAATGGCAAACCAGCAAGCCTGAACACCACCCTGAATGAATTCCCACAGTGCTGGAGACTGGTGTGCTTGGCTGGGGGGCAGCAGATGGGGTTCCCTGGCACAGGACAGGAGCACAGGCATCCCTGGGTGGTGCAGGGAGGAATCCAACAGGCCTCTGCTGCCTTTGCAGGAAGCTTTGCTCTTCCTGTAGGGCTGTTTTGGCACACACAAACAGCAGCTATCATCTTCCCTGGCCAGCATGGCAAGGGAGATATGGCTTGGAAAGAGAATAAAATGAGGAAAATAAGTTTCAAATTTCAGCTCTTGAACAAGTTTTCCAGCTTCCTAAATTTGTGTCCCATTGCTGGAGATGCTCAGCAAAATTTTGGACCTTTGAAAAATGTGTCTGCAATGCTGAGATCCTCTAGAATCGTTCTAGCAAAGGTGACTCAGTAACCCAGATTACAAGAGTGAAAATAAAACACAGGTTTGAGCATTTCCTTTATACACTAACTAATCTGAAGTAGGAATCAGGTTTGAAAATGGAGGGAAAAAATGGTGGTTGAGAGAAAATCGTCCTGAGCAAAAAGTTGGGGAGAGGAAGAGCACAGAGTCTTTCTCAGGAGGATGAAGAGTGACAGTGCAGGGGACTGGGAGGAAACAACTGCTCCGAGCAAGCACAATGAGAACACTCCAGTGTCACTATAAAATTACCTGAGAGGTGCTCAAAGCAGCTGCCTTGGCACTGCGGGGGGAAGTGCCTGTGTCGCTGTGGAATAGATTCCTTGGAGGGCAGGTTTTGGCACAGGGAGCACAGGCCTTGCTGTCCCAAGTCCTTTTCGTGCCCTCTGGTGCTGCTGAGTGCAGCAGGTGACAGCCCTCACTCCCGCTGGGGCTTTTTCCTGACTTGTAGGATGCTCAGATCTGAGTGTCTGCAACAGGTACAGGGAATTCCTTGAAGGGAGAAAGAAGTGCTCTGAGCTGTTTAATGGGGTGCCAAGTACTCTGGGATGCCAAGTCGGGATCAGGCATAAGCACATTCTTCCCCTTTGCTATCTGGTGTTATTCCTGATTGCATTGTGGAAAAGACCTCCGGCTTAGAGAGAGGAATTCTGAAGGAGGACAGATGGCTGGAGTTTGGACTTTCTTCAGGCCATGTGCCTTCTGAATCCATTTGCTGTGTTTTGTCTGTCAAAACATGAGCCTCCTCCGAGCTACTAAGGCAACAGGCTTTAAAATCAACAAATGCAGCCACGAGGATGACAGCTAGGTGACTACTGTGTGATCCCATTCTTCTGCTGCAAGAAGCCATGAGAACTGCTAATGAGTTTACTTAAACTTGAAGCCCAGTGCTTGCCTGCATAATCCCAATTCAGGAAGCTAAGGTAAATACAACTCGGGGAAGCTTGCTTGCCTCTAGCACGCTTAGCACGATGAGCAAATGGGAGGAATCTTTAGCTGCAACACACTGAGAGTATTCCTGCAGGGGTCAGGACAATGGGAAAGCAGCAACTAACTCAGGAAAGGAAAGCAGCTGCTAGTATTTATGCTTGTGATGGATGTTCACAGTAAAATGGTCAGACAGAACAGAGAATATCTCTCCAAGGTCTTGACTTGACACCCACAGCTGTGCAAATAGCACAGATGGGAAGATGATTCAGAGTGGCCAGATTTCAAAAATGCCCAAAACCAGGCCCTCAAAACAAGATGGGTTTTTGTGAACGCCCCTCTGGACCCTCAGGGCCACTAAAGAGATGCTGCTTTGCAGCAGAATGCAGCAGTTTCACAGATTAACATCTTGAACAGTTGGTTCTGGATGAAAGATGATCTCTGCATGCTGTATCCAAATGTACAAGGAGTTAATTGGAAGCTATGAACAAAGAGCTGTGCAAGTGTCAGCTTGTGTCCTTCTGTGGATCCTCTGCAGAATTCCTGTGGCTTGTCCCAGTAATGAGTATTGAAGTGGCACATGGAACCAGGTCAGTCTCTCAGGGTGGCTACAGCTGGCAACAAGTGTTCCCCACTTGCTGGAGTGCTGCACAAACACATGGCCTGAGGGAGCACTTTGAGCTGCTGCCATCCTAAACCACATAACCAGGCCTTATTTTTTCTGCCATTGGCTCTGTCCTCACCCTGTCCTCAAACTCAACAGGCCTAGTGCTGTTCACAGAATCATAAAATTGTTTGGGTTGGGAGGGACCCCATCGTTCCATCCCTGCCGTGGGCAGGGACACCTCCCACGATCCCAGATTGCTCCAAGCCCTGTCCAACCTGGCCTTGGACACTTCCAAGGGATCCAGGGGCAGCCACAGCTTCTCTGGGCACCCTGTGCCAGGGCCTTACCACCACCACCACCTCAGTAAGGAATTTTTTCCTAATACCTAATCTAAACCTACTCTCTTTCAATTTAAACCCATTCCCCCTTCTACTGTCACTGCATAGTCTTGCCCTGAGAGGAACAACTCTGGACCTAAACCTGTCACACCTCAGGCTCTTTTACAAGTAGCCCTGAAGCATTTTTAAAAGCACTCCTTACTTACAGGAAGGGGGAAAACTTGGGATGGTAGTTATACAATATCTTACAGAAAGCTCTCAAAAACATTTCTATGACTAAGGAACATCTACAGCTGTATTTTAGGCTATGTCTGTATCAGAAAATGGGTTGATCCCATAGGAGCAGATTTGGTGCAGAGGCTCCAAAATCTCAGTCCATGCTCTTCTGAGGCTCCCTGGAGTCTGGCCCTGAAGGCTGAGTGCTCGTTAGTGGTTGTGGCACATTAATGGCACCCCTGGGGGTGCATTTCAGGTTGAGTTTCAGCTGGGCTGGATGTGGCTGCACTGTTCCAGGAGCTCAGGAATCAAAGCAAAGCGAGTGGAGCTCATTAGGAGCTGCAGTGCCCCAGCCAAAATGCCAGGGAGGAGGCTCCTGGCAGAGCACAGCCAGGCTCTGCTGAGGGCAGCCAAGTGCACCTGCACTCACACAACTTTAATGTCCTTTGTATGGCAGCTGCACATCCCTGACACATGTAAATATATATCATATAAAGGGACTTTTCTATGGAAAACATCATGAACTGCTCCCCCTTGTTCCTCCCCCCTTTACAGGACAACAAAAAGGATTCTACAGCTGAAAAATTTGGCCTTATCTGTCTTACTCACAATTAACTTCTTGAGTTAAAAGCATAGCTTGAGTATGAGATACTTTGAAAAGTACCAGAAAACAAACAAACACACAAAAAACCCCAACCTAACCTCTACCAATGTAAAGATACCTAAAATGATTTTGCAGGAGGAAAAATAACCACAGCATAGAAAACAAATTAATTTTCCCCCTTCCATAGAGGAGGAAAAAAGCAACCGATATCCACTAAGTCTGAGCAGAACTCTGGAAAAATATCTTTCTCCCACAGAAGCAAGCACTGATCTCCTGTATTGCAATCTGTCTCCCTCCTGTACTTGGTAGTGCAGCAGCAGAAAGGGTTACAAACAGGCTGGAGAAATATCAAAAACTAATCTAGCTGAGGAGCAGAAATGTTTGCTTACTTTATTGCTTGTATTGCCAGCATGATAGAAATTAAGGAAAATAAGTTCTTTTCCCTTCTCAAGTTTACAGGTTATTTGGTACCATTTTGGTCCTTTTTTTTCATTCAAGTGTCATTAACAATCTAGGAGAAGCCAGGACTTTCTTGCAGACCAGATTTGACAAAATTGAATTAATTGGGTGATTTTCTTTTGAATTCAATAGGAGCAGACTAGAATCACAGAGAGCCTAACAACAAAGTAAAATACAACTCATTCCTGTTTGCAGGCACAGAGTGCAGCTATTTATGGTTTTGACCAGGAAAAAAGGTCTAGGAACACGAGTTAACTCAGTGATTTCCTTCAAATGATTTCTTACTCTGTTTTTTTGCTCTTCCCCATTACAGTGATACCCTCACAGTGGCAGGGCTGAACATCCAAGTGGCCTCCTGGAAGTGTGACCAGGTGCCACACACTGGCATCTCCCTTAGGGACCAAATTTAAGAGTGACAGTGAAGTGGGAACTGATTGGGATGGAGAGGGAAGGGAATTAGGTAAGGTCATAAACTCAGAATTTAAAGTACAGTTCAAGTGTTTATGTTGCAGCACAACTTTTTCCATATCAGAGATCTTCCTCCAGAATGACCTCCCTCATCCTTGCTTCAGTCTGGGGGTTCCTGGCATCACTGCTCATAAAGAATATCTTAAAAATGTCCCAGGAAATGTTTGCTACCCCACTTCTAACATCAGTGTGGTCACACTGGAACATTTCTGCTCACTACTAGTTATAAAAATATATCAGCACATCACTGGAGTGAGCTCCACCAGGACCAGTGTCCTTCATGGGCATTTATTCCAAGCACAGGAACCACAGGACTGTGTTTGGCCTGTCATTCCCCCACTATTCCATGCTTGAAAAGGGAGTGGACATTGGTGTTAAAACAGAAGGCCCCTCACACTGCAGCATGATGTCAGTAATTCAGCTCCTCAGAGCATGTTATTGTTTGAAACAGAGGTCTCCACACTTTCACATTGGTTATAAAATACTTAGTGCTGCTGGACTGGAAGGAAAATGTCATACATCTGCAAACAATTAGAAGGAGCTGGACTTCATATTTGATTTACTAAACAATAAAACAAGCTTAAGTGTGACTATATCTGTAAGTTACACTCCCTAGGAGCCTCGAGCAGTTATCATAGCAAAGTCTTTTAACCATAATTAAATAAATCCGCAGCGGGACCATTGCTGATCAAGATTATCTTTTATAAGATATTTTCAGCAGTGAAAAGCATGAAGATCATGAAGTTGAATGCATGCTTTAAGTGCTCCAAAAGTCTTTTATCCTTCATTTCAAGCACACTGTCCACTACCCTTCCAGCTGGAATACATTCAGTACAATACATTTCAGCTTTTAAACACTAATATTTCCATGCTTTCTGCATTTAGATTGAAATTTTGGCATGAGGAAATGAGTAGCTTGATTCAGTCAGGCCCAAGATTTCACCATAGTTTGTGTGCCTGCTGGTTAAAACTTCTGGTACTGTAACAACACTTAGTTGTTTTTATAAATTAACCAAAGATTTGGGAATTTAATATTAATATTTACTTGCAAGTTCCAGGAAGCCAGAGCAGGGAGTAAAGTAATAGTCACGTATCACCACCAATTTCTTCTCAAAGCAGAAACCTCAACCAGTTGCCAGTCTCTAAGTTACACCTAACCTGCAACCTTTATATGGGGCAAAAACTATGGGCACTAAATGCTGTCAAACTGCCTTATTGTATCTCAAATTTATGCTTCTAAAGCCAGAGTAGCAAAAGGGATGGTCATGTTTTGAAATTTTCTAGCATGACCTGCTTTTTTTATCAAATCAAAGTGTTATGTGCTGAAGCTGGAACAGTTTATTACAGTTCACCAGTGAAGAGTAGTGCCAGTAGCATCACCTGAAGGAGAGATTGCCAGGCCCAACCCAGCAGTTCTGCTCCTGGTTCTGCTGCTGCTTTGCCAAGTTAAACTAAGGAAAAAGCCAATTTTCCATCCTTAGCATTGATTTTTCCCTTGATGACCCCCAGTGAATGTCCAGGGTTAAGGAGATCTGACCTCCTGTGGTAGGTTCTGTACTTGACATTCTTGAATCAGAGTGACAGAAATGTTGGACAGGAGCAGATAAGCCAGAAATGCAACTCTGAGGCTTTGCCTACAAAAATAACTCCTCCAGCCTCCATGATGATTACTGTACTCCACAATGACAGGGAATTTACTTACTAGTGATAAATAATGTCCTGTGTACATGAAACCAGGGAGAAGGAAACTACCACTGTGTATTACAGCCTGCCCTGATTACAGTCCCTAAAGTACTATTTTATGTGATTATACAGTTACAGGCCACAAAGTGGAAAAGATGAACCATGGGGTCAGGTTTTGCCCTCTCTTTGCACGGGTGTCCCTCCAATGTACTTGAAAAGCAAGTTTGTGAGCAAGGGGTAGAATATATTTCTATGAAAGAAAACAAAACAATGGCCGAAACATTTGTTACTTCAGCAAGTAGAAGAGTAAACTATTTATATAAAATAATAAATGAAACAGTCTTAGTTTACAGTAGTGCTTGTGAGGCTGGTTCCTGAATGCATACAATTAACATTGCTAATGCCCTGAGAATTTTTGGCACTGTGTGTGGTGCATGTACACTCAGATGAAAGCTCTTCATTGCCATAGTTTCAAAGAGTGGCCAGGATAGGACTGGAAGTAAACTGGCAAGGTCTGCCTAGGGCTACTTCCACAGAGATCAGAAGAGCACAGGCTGTTCAGAAGTTGGGTTCCTACTGCTGGAGGAATATTCCTTATCCACAATAAAAATAGAGGAGCCTTCTGCACTGCAGCCTGCTCTAAGCAAAAGTTCATCCTGTGGTTATTTTTTGTTCATTCAGCATTCACTTACTGAGAAATACAGACTTCTGCAAACCTTTCCAAATTGTTTATGCCTTGCTGCATTGCCCACGCTTTTCAGAGCACTTTCTTTCCTAGACATACTTAATACAACACAAAATGCTTCACTAGAGTTGTTTAAAGACTTTTTTAAGGAGCTACAGACAACGGAATAAATTCAACACCTTAGCCCAAAAGAGATAGAACAGAATGTAAGGCTTCAACAAACTGCACATTCTGATGCCTTGAACAACAACAGTGACATTTCTGTATTTTATTTTTGTATCTTTAAAGGTGTCAGTGGAGCAACAGCCACTTGCAGTCAGTGCAAGGCTACAGGCTGTCAGTGCCCCGGCTCTGTGGTCACCCGCACTGCAGCAGGAGCGAGGCAGGCGCTGGCTTACCTTGGCACACGTTGTGGTCACTTTGCTCATACCCAGCTGCACACTGGATTTGGTGGGTTGGGTTGGGAGGGGCGCGCTGGGGGTCGGCAGGGGTCCGGCGAATGACGTTGTTTCGACCACTTGTGGATTCAGCTGCTGCTTCTTCTCGCTCATTTACAATAATTTGCGCTGTTCTGGGTAGACAGAGGTATCCTCCATAGTGGTTAACACATTTCATCCCACCTTTACATGCATCTGGGACTATTTCACATTCATCAATATCTGTGGTTAGCAACAACACAAGTCATGCTTTTAACAGTCGAACCTTCTGCAACAGCCATTAACACAAAGAAACACGACGAGACATGCACGCACACCTCCGTGTCCAAAACAGGGGTGTGCAGTGAGAATACTTAAAGAATACCAGTGGCAAGTCTGTCTTTGAAAATTATTTACTGTACCTTTGCACCGTTGCCTAACAGGATCCCATTCATAGCCATCTGTGCATTGCTGTGGAGAAAAAAAAAAAAAAAATTTGGTTACTCAGGATTCTTTGTTTTGGAAAACAGTCGGGTGTATTCACTGAACTCAGAGTGTGATACAAAGGGAAATGCAATACCTTAGTAGGCTAGAGAAATGGCAATTGGTACAGCACTGCTGTGTGGGAGCAGCAGAACTCCTGACTCTCTTCCCACTTGGAATGCTCTATGACACAGAGCACATCTGTCTCAGGAAGTTCCCAAGGTATTGTTTGTTGTGAGCAGGATGGGGAGCAAAGTGAGAAAACCTTGTTTTCTCCTTGCTTTGTTCCTATGGCCTGTGTTATACCATCTGTCCTTGGCCAAATCCTTGGTGTGACCAAGCTGACCAGAACAAAAAAATCTTCTAATGAAAAGCAACAAGTTTTTCTGAATTTGGATCTCATTTCCTGTTCCCTTCCAGCAGGTGAACCTCTTTCATTGCCAGGCTCTGTTTGCCAGAGGGACTAAGAGGACTCTGTGCCCATGGACTTCATCCTCTCTCCCATTAGCACTCTAGCAATGGGGAAGGATCCCATGACAGCTGGAAATTCATTCACATGCTTTTTAATCATGTGACTACAGGAACTGCAGTCTAGGAAGGACAATTTATACTATGAGACACACAATAAATGGTTAGAGTTTATAATAGCAAGACTACTTATTTATACAAGGCTTTGCAAAATTCAAACAAGGCTATACTCAGCAACTATTCATATCAATGCACACCAGCAAGTTTAGGAAAGATTTTAAATAGTCTGCTCTGCATCTTCATTACTCCTCTGCCCAAAAACATTAAATTATCCAGAGGGCAGTCATTTTAATCGTAGGTCACAGTTACAGACACTGATTAGCAAAGTATCATGGTGCTACCAACTGCAGCAGAAACACTTAAAACATTAAAATATCATTGAATCAACCAGGCTGTGCTGTGTAGATGCATCTTGGGCTGCTCAGGGTATTACTTTGATGGCCCCATACAAAATAGAATGGGGTTGGCTAAAGTAATTCGTCACAGTCAAACAAGCTAAATCTTACTGCAACTCCTCTGCTGCTGAGGGACTTGCAAGTGACAAACTTGGCTTTCTGATGCCAGGAAGATCCACTTGCTGCAGGTCCCATCCTCAAGTTATTTTGAGGGATTTGTTACTGAAGGACTCTGACTCAGCAGGAGGATTGAAAATATTTTCTTCTCTTGCAGGTGACACCAGCGATTTGTCATATGTTGCAGTGAGTTGTGGCTTGGAAGGGTTTTTCTCCCCAAGGGGTAAGTGGACACTCTCTAAAGGATTGACTACATGCTGAGTTGACAACTCCAAAGTTACTGTAGCTATGAAAAGGCAAACCCAAAGGAAAACAGCTAATTCATGCATTTACTGAATCACCCAATTCCTGTTAATGCACAACAGAAGTACTGTCTGTTTAACTGCAAGGAGCCAAGTCCATCTATTACTGCAGCCAAAGGCTTTTACAATAGCAAAGGATTTGGCCCTCCATGGATACAATGTGTGCATGAGAAACAGTAGCATCCCAAGAGCAAAATCTCCCAAAGCTGGGCTTTTTGTTTCATTTTACATGACCAGCGTTTAAGGATCAGTGAAGCACCTAAAGGCTGGGATCTCCTTAAAAAGGGAACATAGGTGCCCAAGTCACCTAGGCTTGGTAGAAATGTTTAGTTGGTATAATCAGAATTATGTGAAATCCTACATAATTAAACCCTCTCTCATATAATAGCAGTGGGAAAGGAGAAGGGTGGGATCCCTGTTTAGTCCAGATTTTCAAAAGGTATTTACATCTTCAGTTTCCATTATATGTAGGAACTTAAAAAAAGTAAAATCACAGAAGCCTCTAAATAAAACTACTCCCAGCCTTCAAAACCCTAATGCTTCTAAAGCCCAGTGTTAAAGTATTTTATTACTGACTTCCTGATGCTCACTTGAGGCTTCTTTAAGCCTTGACTTCTACAAGAAGGTCCAACTCTGCAATATTTACTTGCTTGAGCCATCCCACTGACTTCAGTGGGATTACTTGTATAAGACACAATCCCGGGCTTTGGCTGTGGTTCTCTAACTTTTTGCATGTGTGCAGAATTTTCTGCTTGTGTGGCATTGGGCTGATGTGTGTGCACATATCCAGAGGTCCACCCATATGAAGCAAGTTGCAGGGATTACAACTGTAATCAGATGTGAAAATGCGGGTTTTTCCCCAGCCCGAGCTGGGGTAATTGCCACTCTTTCCATGACAGGCATTATGCAAGCCAAGCACTGAACACAAGCAGATTGAAAAGAAAAAGCCTGACAAAAAGGCCTTTAAATCTCTTAGCCTGTCACTTGCTTGCAAGCAGGACCTATTTCCAGTATTCTTGAACAATTTTATCAAGCCATGCAAAACCACTGCTCAAAACCAGCTCAGAAAAGAACAGTCCCATGATCACTCCAGGATTCAGATTCTTCATTAAGAGCCCCAAATTTGGAAGTACTTACATTTTGTTAAAAGCAGCTTGAAACATCCATAAGAAAACACAAAAGAATGTTTGACCTAATTATCTGTCAAACTCCATATATTTCAAATGAAGGTCCTAGGGACCCTGCGTTTATGAAAATGGGTTAAAGCAAATATTAAAACCTCCTAATTTTATTCAGTCCCTCAAACTGAGCACACAGATAAACTTTGCCAAACAAGCAGTTGTAATGCCTTTTGCTCAATCTTGTCAAGTTGAACTTTTAAAAGCTGTTTGAGTGCAGGGAACAGCTTATTTCATGGTTAACATTCGAACTCAACGACCTCTGTAGCACATGCTATACATTGGCAAGAAATTCAGTTTTTCTTAAGGGTCATTTAGCAAAGAATCCCCGCAAAGCAGTAATTATCTCCAAGTCTATTAAACCTTACCGTGTACGTTATGGTTTCCTCAGTTTCCTGCGAATGTACTGTAATAAGAATGAGCGCAGCCAAGAACATAGCTGTCAACATCGTGAACCTTGAAAGAAAGGAAAAACAAATGAAGCAGGAATGCTTTTAGCGGGCTCCTTTGCTGGAAGAGGCTGCAGCAACCCCGGGACCGGGTCAGGAGCGGCTCCTGCCCGGGGAGCCCACCCAGCCCGTACCTGGGAGAAGCAGCCGGGCGCTGCCCGCTCGCTCCCGCAAGGAGAGGGTGAGGCTTGGCCGTGCTTCCCAGCCCGGGGATTTTATCCAGCTGGGAGAGAGGGGCGGAAATAACCAGTCAATGGAGTTTAAAACACCCCAGCGCTCACCGGCAGCAGCCCCAGGCAAGGCGCGGGCAGCGGCGCACGCTTTAGGGCGGAAAAGTAATTTTTCGGTGAAAGCGAGGCGTGGGGGACACCCCTCACCTGCCGGGGACCCGGGAGGCGGCGGAGCCTCCGAGCCCTGCACGGAGCCGCCCGCGGTGCCCGCTCCTACCTGCGGGACCGGGCGGGCTCCCGCCGCTGCTCCCGTCCGCTGCTGCCTCCGCTCCTCTGCGCTGCCGGCGGCCGCTCGCTCGCCTTGCCCCGCTGCCCGTGCGGTGCCGGCGGGGCCGCTCCTTCCCTTTCCCCCGGTGCCTGCGCGGTGCCGGTGCGGTGCGGCAGCTCCTTCCCTTTCCAGACGTGTTGGTGCGGTGCCCCTCGCTGTCCTTTCCTTCCCTCCTCGCTGCCGTGCGGAGCTGCCGGTCGTCCGTCCCCGTTCTCCCGCTGTCCGTCCGTGCCCGGCGGCCGCTGCTCCCCCGCTGCTGTCGGTGCGTGCCCGGTGCCGGCCCCGGGCTAAATAGAACGGGGCGCCTGTCCCGCCGGCGCCGCGCGCGCCCCCTGCCGGCCCCGCGCCCGCGCGCGGGCAGGTGCGGCCCCGCCGGCGCCATGTTGGGGCAGTGAGGGTAGAGCCGTGAGGGCAGCAGCGAGGGCATAGCTGTGAGGGCGGCGGCGACGGCGTAGCCGTGAGTGTAGAGCCGTGAGGGCACAGCCGTGAGGGTGGCGGTGAGGGCACAGTCGTGAGGGCAGCCGTGAGGGCGGCGGTGAGGGCACAGTCGTGAGGGCACAGCCATGAGGGCAGCCGTGAGGGCACAGCCGTGAGGGCGCAGCCGTGAGGGCACAGCCGTGAGGGCAGCCGTGAGGGCACAGCCGTGAGGGCGCAGCCGTGAGGACATAGCCATGAGGGCAGAGCCATGAGAGCAGCCGTGAGGGCACAGCCGTGAGGGCACAGCCGTGAGGGCACAGCCGTGAGGACGGCGAGGGCAGCCGTGCGGGAGCAGCGGCGAGGGCAGAGCCGTGAGGGCAGGGGCGAGGGCGCAGCCATGAGGTCACTGCCGCGAGGGCAGAGCCGTGAGGGCAGCCCCGGACCCCGACACCGGCACCGCGGGACAGGAAAGAGCGGCCCTGCCGGCCCCGCGCATGAAGCCGTGAGGAGAAGGCGGCAGCGGCCCCGAGAGCTGCTCCTTCACGCCGGTCGGTGGCTGTGGCCCGGTTGGGATCCTCGAGGGAGCGAAGCACGGCCGTCGTTCTGGGGTGTGTCGTGAGTCACGCAGTTATAGAATCGTTAAGGTTGAGAAAAAAGAACTTTATCGGGTTCATCACTACCATGTCCTCAATTACAACCATAACTAGATGTGGAAATGATTTTCCCCAGTCCAAGCTTGTGTAATTCCCTCTCCTTCCATGACATGCATTATACAAGCCAAACACTGAACACGAGCAGATTTAAAAGAAAATAAACTTGCAAAAAGGCCTTTAGATCTCTTGCCCTTCACTTGGTTGTAAACAGAATTTATTTCCAATATTCTCGCTCTCACGTCCCACATCCACACGTTTTTGAACATTTCCATGGGTGGTGTCTCCACCACTGCTTTGGGCAGCCCCTTTCAGCGCTTTGCAACCCTTTCCTTGAAATTTTTTTCAGTAATTTCTAATCTAAACCTCCCCTGGAAATTTAAAATAGTAGGACTGGTGGATTGTGGCCATTAAAAATTAGCTAGATGAAAGCCATAAGGAGCCCTCCACAGGGCAATGTCTGCTCCACAGACACCATCTCAGCAATCATCACTTCTAAAAAAAAACCTTTTCAGGCTATGAAATGCTGTTATTTCCCCACCCAGAAGGCGTGGACAGAAGGAAGGATGAGGTGACAACGCAGGGGTTTGGTGGGTTTGGGTGGGGAGAAGGTGTCCAGGAATGTGTTCACTGGATCTTTATTTAATTCCCCAGTTTTGCTTCTGAGGGGCCTGTGACACAATAGAGCAACTCTGTTCTGTTCTTGTAGTTCAACAGGAGGTATTTAGTTTTAAAAGAAGTTTTGGCCTCCTTAATGGGCCTTGAAGGGCCTGGAAAACTGGAAATCTGAAAATATGCCTTACTAGGCTGCAGACCTCTGACACTGCTGGCCTCGAGAATGCCTTTCCTATACAGTCCCTGAAATTCTTAACATTAAATTATAGTTATCTTACATAAAGCATGAGTTCTTTTTTGGACGGCCATGCAGTGCTCATTAATTTTGTCTCTGAATCAAATCACTTCTTATCTGTTCTAGAATCAGCCAAGCTGGTAGTTTTAGAATACTTGTAGCTGCAACCATATGTTCCCTATCTTTTATTTTTTTAGGTGGCTGTGAGAGAAGGCAAGTTTTTCCCTCCCTCATTGCAGTTTCTGTGCTTACAGGTAAGTGGGACTCCTGAAAACGTACTTACAATCCACACACCTCACTGGTAAATAAAGAACAGAAGCAACAACACGGTGTAATAAAGAAAATCTAAGTTGACTACGTTATTATAGGACATTTTGCATGTACTTTCATGTGTATATTTATTTTATATATAACAGGCTATCTTTTGACATGTGTTCTCCTGCTGCAAAATTATTCCTTTAAAGCCTACATTTAATTATTTAAGAATACAACTTCACAGTGTTAGATTGGCTCTGAGTTGTTCACTTCAGCTGGTGTAAATTGGATTCCTATTTGTGATGTGGTCCCTCGTATATTTAAAACTTCACTGTTTCTTGCTCATAGAAAGAAATGTGTGTATTTCTAATAATCTAATGAATGCAAAATAACATCATAATTGCTTTTATCTAATTGGCAACACTACTTAGTGAGTTTTGAATTGTCATTTGAATTGTGGCTTGCCATCCATGTCACACAAAGAGAACAGAATTTAAGTTGTTGGGTTCTGGATTAATTAAAAATTTTAAAAACTCTTGTCTTAAGCTACCACATGGGAAAACTGCCTGAATTACAGGAC
This sequence comes from Sturnus vulgaris, assembly GCF_052056855.1. Lineage (NCBI taxonomy): Eukaryota > Metazoa > Chordata > Aves > Passeriformes > Sturnidae > Sturnus > Sturnus vulgaris. Next base: position 5,702,129 of record NC_142245.1, on the reverse strand, counting down.
TGCAATTGGTTTTTTCCCCTCTGGAAAGATGTTCTGCAGAGCAGAGAACAGCAGGAACATCATTTTGGAGGATGTCTGAGTGCTGGCTGAGCAGGGACTCCCTTCCCTTGGCCTCAGGCAGTGTTACACATTTGCTGAAATGCCCCGTTCTGCCAAGGATGGTTGTCACTCCTTTAAATGGAGGTAGGATACTCAGGCCATGATTTGGTAGCTCAGATATTCCCTGCTGAGACAACTGGAAACGTGCCTGGTGTGGGAGAGAAGAACTGAAACGCTTGGAAACGCTGATGGGAGTGTGAGGTACGTGAACGAGCTGAAGGACAACTTATTTACATAGCTGGGGTGTCTGAAGATGTCCCAGTGCTCAAACCATCCCTCCTTCCATGCTGACCACGAGCAGCTTGGCACTGCTGAGGCCAACCCCTACAACAATTGAAGAAGCCCCGTCAGGCTGGTCCCTGATTTTTCTTTTTTCCTAACTTTTGGCTCCTTCTGAAAATTGTGCACTCTGTTCCCTACTGCTTTAGTGAACTCTTTGTCACATCTCAGTTTTTGCTTTCTTTAAACCCCACAGTTTTCATAAATTCTTTAGCTCGAATGTGTTTACGACTACAATGTTCACATTTTTAATTCCTGGCAGGATGTGTTGCCACCCCCCATTGTCCTCAAAAACCCAAGGATAGGTAGGCTGAAGGAAGACTGCGTGTGGTTAAAATGTCACTGCACTCCCAACTAATTCTGGCTGCTAGAATTGTCCCTGGGGGCAGCAGACAGCTGGACATAATTTAGAGCAGGCTGAGATTGATACTAGAGGCTAGCTCGAAAAGGAGGAAAACAAAATTGCAGTTTAATCTCTTCTACTCCCAGATCTGACCCCCTTTTCCTGTTTCAAACATTACTCCCTAGAACAGAAAATGAAGCACATGGAGAATTTAAGCAACTCGTGTTTGTCAGCTCGGGGGACCATCGGTGTCAATTTAAGATGATTTCTGTCCCTGAGTGTGTCATATCCAGTAACACTGGAGTTGTCTAAACTCAGAGCTGGAATGGTAGAGGTGTTATTTTCATGTTGGACTCACAGGAATTTTAGAACATAAATTATTTTGATAACATGGCAGGCTGCCTTTCTGCCACACTCCCTGCAAATGTCAAATTTTTTTCCATGTTTCAACTTGGAAGTGACATAGTGTTGGTGAAGGATAAATTGGGAAGAATTTGATGTCTGATTTTTTATTGCTGATTTAACATGACAAATGTTAAATTTTTATTTGAGGTAATATTATATAAGTTTATTTATCTTCAAGGTAGGTATCCTGAGCATATTGTGTGTGCCATGAGGTATTACTGTACTGTAAACTTAATTTGAAAGAAAGTTTGTGTTAGGAAGTTACTCTCACTTTCCATGGAAAGCTGACATAGAAGTAAAAATTCACCATATCAGTTTCTTATCACAGGTTTTGAAATGACAAAAGGTTAATAAGGACCAAAATGTCAGTAGCAAGGGACAGAGAACAAATTCTCTCCTTCTGCTAAATTCTCCCATTCAGTCTAAACATATATTTGTTGTTATTCTTTGTTTATTGCTTTGCAGTAGAGTTTATAGGTGAGAGATGATGCCAACACAGAATTAGAGAAAACTAACAAAGAAAAGGCATGAGAGCTGGATTAGAAAAATCTAGTAGTAGTATTTCAGCCTTTATTTTCTTCAATTTATCTCCTATTTGAGAGTTCTTGCATGAGTTTTGTTATGCTGAGGCCTCTGGCTAACTTGAGCTAATCCGTGCTTTCATTTTTAAACATCTAACAATGCTCTGAGGATATTAAAGTATAACATTGTTGCCATTTTTTATTTTGATTTTTGCTAAAGATCAAGCCTGTGGTCTGCATACAATTTGTCAAGCATGCAATTTGCTTGTCTGCTGCAATTTATGGGGATGTGATCCCGTGTTTTCTGTGTTTCTGTGGACTCCAGCAGAAATCTGGATGCCCAGATAAGGTGGTGACTATTCCCACTGGAGTCCTTTGTCAGTAAAAGAAACATGAAGGAGAGACTGAGTGAGTGGGAAAGGCATCTCCCAGAGGTTGTCCATCTTTTTTTGTTGGTGCAATTGTGCAGCCCTAATAAATAGGGAATTGAAGGGCTTTGGGAGAGTGAGTGGTTTTCAGATACAGCTGAAAACAACACAAGAAATGAGGGTGTGATGATGTGGGGGATGACGAGCCCATTTCACTTTCCATGTGTGGTTCATCACCTCTTGCATCTCAGGGAATAAGGATTTTCCAGGACTGCAAACCTCTCCTGATGATACTCTTGGGTGATGTTGATTTCAGGCTCCCCTTTGGAAAATGAGAGAATATGGTTAATGAGTGTTTTCTCAGTGTTTTCAGGGCTGTAACTTACACACATTTATTTACACTCCAGAATATCTGTTTCTATGGATTAACCATACAGGTAAAGACCCTTTGTGGTAAGAATTTCAGATATGGCAAATCTGGGCTGTAGCTTAATTTGCACTGGCTATTTGCTTTTGCTAAGAAATTGTATCTGCAATTTAAATATTCCTCATCTAGCTTGTATTTCTGACTTCTTCCATCTTTTTATACTGTGCAGCAACTCTTTTCCATTCTCTATCAGTGGTTTTCCTTCTCTTTTTTTCTCTTTCTCATGCCAGATAAGAGAAACAGCAGCCTAGAAAACATTCATCAGTGTGGATGTGTGGGTTTTTTAACACTGGAGTTGTCATTTCTTCTCCTTTTTCCTCTGGAAAACAGCATTGCTGCACATGGGACTTGAAGCCTGATGCTGTACTAGGTTTCAACCAATTTGGTTAAAATGAGAACTTTTTCCCAGAAATACAACCCATCTGAGGAGTAGACAGCCTTTCTGATATTGAAAATCCTAGCTGGAATATTATACTGTTGTTCTGATTAAACTGTGTCAGTGCAGTTCCTTGCTCTGGCTAAGAGACAACATAGAAATGCCAGAATTCAAATCTAGTATCACCCAGAATATGCTGGAGACAGCTTTCAACTCTAGTTTTGGCTTCTTGTGAAGCTTTGTGCAAATCATTTAATCTATTTCTTGGTACACTCTCTATGCAATGAGGAAAAGATGTGACTCATGCCCAGGGAAGCGGGGCGGGTGCATTCACTTACCTGTCTAGGATTTCCAGAGCCACTTGGTTTGGATATCATATCTTGGATACTCAGATCCCATTCCAAGTCCAGGGGTTTGGGTGCTTGTCTGTGAGGCTGCCTTCAGGCCTGCTGTGGGCACCTCAGCATCCCCTCAGCTGAAAGCAGAATCAGGCAGAACTCATCTACTGCAACGTTCATGGGTGTGGATGAGTTAAAATTCTGTGTCCTCTCTTTATCCTCCCTCCATGCAGGAAATCCATTTCCCTTCCTCTGTCAGTTCTGAGAAGGGTAAATGTGGGTTCCTATGAACCTGTGTATGACCAGCATGGGTTATTGACTGGCAGCTCAACTCCAGCAGGTTGTTCAAGCCCTAGTTCTCATTTTTGCAATTTTCCAGCATTGTATTTAGCTCCAGATTTGGGGAATTAATTTGAATAATTTAACCTTTCTTAAGAGGACTTAGGATCTTTCAGCACAAGCAAACTGAGACCTCTTGGGAATGCTGTGGTGAAAGAGAACCTTGGAGGAACAGATATGTGAGGCAGAGCTCTTGCTAAGGACTGGTTTTGTTTTTTACAATTCAGGAACATCAGGATCAGTAGATATATTAAACAATAGTTTGGTTCCATAAGCATCTTCTGAACTTCCTGAATTTTCCTTTCTTTCTCTTTTGAGGAAAAAAAAAAAAGAAGCTAGTAACAGGGGAAAAGCAGGAACATTTCTTGTTTATATTGTGTGGGGGTGAACTTGGCAAACAACCTGCCCAGTTAACCTATTAATTATTGTCCAGAGACACAACTTTTCTGCTCAATATCTGCCTGTTAATACTACAGGATGTATATCAGAGCATTTGAATTCCCTGGAATATTAAGCTTAGTGTTTGTCTTTAAGCTGTCATACAGAAAGCAGAATCCAAATACCAGTGGGGATTTTCCTCTTTGTGAGATTGATGGGGTTATCCTCTCACCCCTCTTTGCAGATACTTGTGGTTGAAAGGGATCAAAATTCTGGAAAAGGCTGGAAGATGATACCACGAAAAGCTGGCACAGAAACGCCCATAACCCTGTATGCTCCCAAAATATTCTCTGTAGGAGTTTAACCACATTGGGGAAAAATTCAATTCTGGGAGTGAGGCAGTGGGAGCACCACATCTCCAAGTCGTGGAGGTGGAGAGGCTGCAGAACAGCCCCAACATGTCATTTGTGTCACAGACTAACACATCGCTTACCATAGATTCATTTTAAGTCACGGGTAACACGGGGATTCTTCTTTTAATTAATCAGTTCAAGTTCTCATTCCCTGGAAGCCCTGGCAAATTAATTCCTGCTCATTCACCCATTACTGTGCTTGAACTGTTATGATTTAGAAGTGATAAAGGCCCAAAATAATCTGATGGATACAAACCCCCCCGCAAGCCCCCTCTGCAGCCCAGTGCAGTTCAGCTCTCTTATGTCACTCCAGAAACCCCAGAGCTCTCTTTGGCCAACAATAGTCTCAGTGTGTCAGGGGCCATGGGCCTCTTTGGCACCACAGCTGCAGGTCGTAAACGCAGTTCTGGAGATTAAGATATTAAAATGTGCCTCTTGGGGGGCTGCACAAGGCCTGAGGTGTTGCCTCGTGTCCCCAAGGCAGCCTGGTGGCTCCCGGGACTGGCAGGTGCTGCACGGATCACAGGCCAAGAGCTTCCCACGTGAGGATTTGTCCTCAGCAATGGCGTGGTTTGCCATTTCCTTTGCCAGCCAGGGAGTGTTTGCTGCTCCAGGCTCCCACTTCCTGCAGAAGGCTCCACAAGGCTGGTGACAGAGGTTTGCTGAGCAGGAGTTCAGTGAACATCAGGCAAAGGAGGTGTAGGTGCTTTAAGAAAAGCATTGGATGCTTTGTGCAGACCACGCTGCACTTGGAGCACTGCTCTGTCCTCATGGCTTTCCATGCATTTATAAAATCCCAACTAAAAGAGCAAGAGGCATGTGGCAAGAGCCACTTGCATCAGTGCAGAGGAGGGGAGAGGATTTACCTGCTCAGTGTCTTACTAGCACTTACTTCAAGACTTCCTATTTATTGCTTTTTATCCTATTCTATGTAGAAAGGATTTTTGATTTTCGGCTCCCTTACTTTTGGAAAAAAGCCTTTTTCAGTGTAATGTTTGACAGCACTTTAAACAGTGAGCTGTGGTTGTAGAAATTTTGACTCGTAGCGGCCGTACTTAGAATGTGTCAGAGTTTTAGGGCTTGGTCAATTCTGCTCAAGTTCATCCTTCATTTTTCAGATGTAGATCTCTTTAATAGAGCTTTTACCATAGAAATTCCACTAATGCAAGAAAACACCAGAGCAGGAAAAGCAGAATTGATTGAGCTTAAATCAAGGGAGAGCTCTTGGTTCAACATTTTGTCAGCAAATTTTGGCTGAGTTATTAATTATCTGTCTCAGTTTTTAAGTACCTGGAATCTGTAAATCTTTCAGGAAGGCTTTTAATATACAAATCTCTGCATGTTACTGGTGCTCCTGACTGGTATCTCTGAGGAAGCTGTGGACACGTGGAAATATGTCATCCTGAAGATGGATGATTTAAGTCTGTTGAAGCAGATTGTTTGATTGTGTGATTGTAAAATAGCTTTTTTGGCACTTGTTGCTGTAGGACTAAGGGTCAGATTCTTTCTCTGCCTTGCACTGGAGATGCATCAAAACTTGTGTGGTCTGACTGCAGTGGGTTGGGAGCCTGTTCCATTTTTGTGGGTAGCTGTGCACGTGGCTTTTGGGGACAGGTCCTGTAGTTGCTGGTAAATTCCTTGCTGCTTTAAAAGGAAGGGCACAAAAACAGGAGGTGGCTTTGGCCTCAGGACTGTGGCACTGCAGTTATTAAGAAGGGCCTTTACATGTTTTCCCCATACTTTTCTTCAATGGATTCAAAAAGACATTGGCTAAAAGCACAAAAAGAAATGCAATTTTGTTTCTCTGAAGGTAGAGGTTTGAGGGGGTTTACAACATTCCTTTGGAGCTAATAATGATTCAGCGTTACCAGTTGCATAATATGTGTAAAAACTCTTCCATGTAGAGAATGTCAGTGGGATTTTTTGGCTAGAATTACTCCAGATTCTTCATTTAGATGACTCTCATCTCCAGCAGGGCTCTCATTATTTAGTAAAAGCCTTCTACAGTGCAGGAAATGTACCTGTGAGGGAGGCCCCAAGTGTGGCAAGGTGTGGTGTTCAAAGTGCTAGCACACACTTCATTGTGTCACATTTAGCATCGGTAGGTGAAGGGGGAGGAAAGGATCCTCTCCACTGCAAAACAAATCCTTACTTGGTATGGATTAACAGTTTCTCACTGTTAGAAATTTGGGGTGGTTAGTGTGAATCTTAGGAAGGGAAAAAAGTGCTATTACAATACTTCATTTGGAGTCAGGAGGCCTTCTTTCACTGCACTGCTGCCTTTTCAGAATGACTCCCAGTGTCAGGCAAAAATATTAGGGAGGCATGGAAGAAAGTGAAATGGATTTATTTGCAGTAGTCTTTATTAGAGAAAAACTCCTGATTTTCCAGGAGGGAATGAAGTTCACACACATTTCCTTCACGAAAAGGTAGGGTTGTTTTTTTGTCCACCTTGAGATCTGAATGAAATCTTTATTCCCAGCTGGCAATGTGTGACAAAGCATACTTTTGGTCACAGACTGCAAAAGAGATTAATCATCTGGTGAATTTATTAACAGCAGTAATAAATTAGAGCTCTCAGGGATTCTCAGTGATTTTACTAGCTTGAATTTAAAAGTATGTGAATGGTGTAAGTGAATTGCAAGATAATAGTAACTAGAGATGTTTGCTCACAATTGAACTTCTCAAGCTATCAGTTGTTTACTGGTCTGGACCAATGAAGTGCTAAAAGCTAAACACTATAAAATGTTAAACTTTGATGAAAGATATTAAGACAGAAACCGTTTCTTTTGCCAACACTATGGTCAACAGCAGTGCCCTGACCTGATTACTTAAGCTGATGTTTTTCCTAAATCTGTCATGAATCAGTAATTATCAAGTTTTGCAATACTCAATGATTCTCTTGTGAATAGCAAAATTATTTGTTATTGCAGGTTGGTATTTTCTAAAAAGAAGTGTTCAACTCTTGCATCTGCAACCTCTATACAGTATGTTTGGCTTTTTTTTTTTTTTTTTTTTTTGCCTAGAGAACCGTGGAATGCCACAACAAATCTCCTGAAGAGTTTCACAAAATGTGAAGAGAATTCAATCTGGTCTAATCTGGAAGTGACCCCTCTGGTGTCTTATAAAATAAACTTTCATGTCAGCGTGTTTTTCCAGTCATGGTTGGAAGACTTCCAGTACAAGTATTTAGTTATGGGGCTTGACTTGTAGGGCTTCTAATAGGAAAAGGAACTTGTACAACATATTGTTTTTATTAGTGGGGTGTTCTGATAGCAATTTAATATGGCAGTACCAGAAAAAATTCCCTTTTGCCTTGCACCAAATGCCATGCAGTTGTGTGAGCTGGGTGTGCATGGGGTCAAAAGTGGGACCAGGTCCCTGAATGGGGCTGGAAATTCAATCCGTGCTTCCCAAGATTGTGGTGGTATAATACTAACAGCTGACTTTGGAGCCCCAGTAATCCCTGCAGCCGCTGGCAGAGTTTTCTGAGGAATGAGAGAGCAGAATTAGGGGAATGAATCAGCTAAGGTAAATGAGAGATGCGGTAACGTGATGCAGTGTCTGTTTAGTCACTTGAACAGAAAAGGCGGCGTGGCAAAACCTCTGTGTGGGGCTTATTTGGTCGATGTTTTGGGCTCTGTCCATGCACATCTGTGGCTACCCCCCCCCCGGAAACTTCAAGCCATGTGTGAGGGCACTGTGGAGCTGCTATCCCTGGATCCTTTTCTGGGGAATGCCACTGAGGATGTGGTGAGTGGGACCGTGCTCCCCGCTGGCAGCAATCGGGGGAGAACGTGCAAATAAGCAAATCTAAATGCAAATGTTCACATCCAACATTGGTAGAGATTTATCCAAATGATAGGGGAGTTGATAGCAGGAAAATGAAAAAGAAGAAAAAAAGAGGAAATTTGAACCATCCGGTTCTTTTGGGGTGAAAATTGCTTAACTTAGATTTGTGGTTTTAAGTAAACGTGCACATTAAAAGAATGCTGACCTTTAAGAACGTGAGTTTAGATGATTCGCTATTGTTGCTGGTTAAAGCATATGAATTTACAGGCAGCAGAAAATACCATAAACCTATGAGACTGGGAATGCACCATGGAAACAAGCAGCACCCTGGCAAAATAAAAAGATGTTTCTTCAATGGATCTCCATTTAAAAGCTTCGCAGAGTTCCTTCCAAGCCCTGCACGCAGGGATGCTCCAAACTTCTCAAAGAAAAACGCACAGCGAAGTGGGGAGTTAAAAGCTATCACCGTGCTTTGCTGTAAAACAAAGAAGGCTTTTATGAGAGTCTTGAGCCGAAGTGATAAGTTGTGGATCCATTGTGTTGGAATGCGATGAAATTAATTCCTGTGGGAGATAAGAAAAGGATCTAGAAATGTAGCGCTGCCCTCCAGTGGCAGCGTGAGGGGGTTTGTCTCCTATGCTCGCAGGATGTTGGCTGGAAGGCAAACAGGAACGTGCAAATATTTCCGAAAGGACTGTTAGGGTAGTTACAGCTCAAATGTCAGGGCAGCAGTGGAGAAGAGGGGATACGAGACACAGCCGAACTTGCCCTAGTCTGGAACTGCTGAAATGGTGGCTTTGTCCAAGGGGATCCTCAGCCAGAGGAAACAACTCTTCCCTGCATGCCACATTAATCCTCTTCACTTCTAGTTTGCAAAATCTTCTGCTCTAGTTCAAGAAGAAAGAAGTGTTCATGGATGAAATGAGCCAAAATTATGAATCGTCTGTGCAGACTCACCTGAAAAAGGGAGATAATGGCTTTATGGAGAGTGCCAGCATAGTCTAAGATACGCAATTAAACTAATTTTCCTCTTGTTTAAACTGTGGTAATAACTCCCCTCCACACCCCTTAAGTCAGTTTGCCTCTTTAACATGGCATGAAAGAGAAAAGAATAAGTTATATAAGTGGTGTAGCAAGCTGCTGCCTACAAACGTTGTGTCCTGTGTGAGGCTTCAGCTGTTGCCTTCCTAAGCAATTACCAGTTCCTCTATGATATTAGGAAAAGCACAGGTAGCACAGTATTAGGGAATGCCTACAGAGGCATCTTTCCTTGTGATCTGAGCAGCAGCAGGGCTGCTCAGTGAGGGTTAAACTTTCTGTACTGGTATGATGTTTTCTGAGGCTGCTGCTCTATCTTCATCTTCTGTGCAAAATATGGTTTCTGTTTCCATTTGGTTAAAGTTGTGTAAGACAAATTCAGGAAAAGAATCTGAACCTGGCAAGACTAGGAATCCTAAATACAACCGTTTGTCTTAAGGTTCAGGTTCTGGGAATACCAGACTGGTTTCAGATTCACAGAATGCACCACAAGGGAATCTGGGAGGGGCTGTGTTACTGCAGCGTGTGTTTTAGATGACAATGGATACCTGTGAGGGGAAGGAGCGAGATCCAGAGGAGAGGGGTATGAAAGGCTCTTGTTGCAAAGTTTCTTTGTGTATATTAATGTCGGTGTAGGTAAAAGGAGAAGTTAAAGATGACATCGATGGCGAAGAGTTTTATCAATGCTTGTTGTCTGTGCAGAGTCTTCAAAGACCCAAATGAGAGGGAGAACTTCTGCTGGGGAAGTGTAATAGGCAGAGTCTAAGGAGCGCTGATGAATCAGGCATCAAGCTTCCCTTTATCCATGCTTATTGGGCACATCTCCTTCCTATTCATGTTTCCTGCAGTCCCTTTTGTTCTGCTCTTAATGAAAGCAATGCTGCCCAGAAAACAAAAATCAGTTTCTGAGGGTGCAGAAACCCTGGAAGTATGGACAGACCTATGAATATACACATACCTGCACACACACAGCAATTGCAGCCGTGTGAGGGCCTTTCTGGTGGCACCTGCTCTGTTTCCGTGGCTTCTGCTTCTCTGTAAGCTGCACAAAGCAGGTGCTGCAGGTTATCTCTGGGATTAGGAGGAGCCCCCTTGAGCACAGAGCCAGGAAGTCAGAGCATGGTGCTGGAGGCTACAGTCAAAGACCTCCCTCGAGAAAATGCTGGCCTTTTCTAAGCTGCTGTGAATAAGGCAAAATCTTTTCATGGTGGGCTGATGTTTGACTCATCTCTATGACTCTTCTCCTTCAAGGGATGCTCTCTTCTGTTGAGGTAAGATTAGACATTGTGGCTCGGTTCCATTGGTCAGGGTATTCTTTGGTCTGTCCTGAATCTGAATCTGGTTGAACTCAGAGGCTGACTGTAGTATCTGATGCTGATTGTTGATGTAGAGAGATGCAGATGCTCTGCAGAAACTGCTTAGTGATTTTATAGACACTTGGAGGCAAGCTGGATGGAAACTTCCAAGGATAACTAAGTCCAGTTATCCAGTTATGGGCAGGGAGTAAAATATCATGTTAATTCATATAGATGTTAACTCATAATCCACTACACTGATGTACATGTAATATTCTTATAATGACAGCCTGAGGCTTTAAACCTTATCAGATTTGTGAGCATAGAAGATTAGACTGAAGCACACGACAACTGAAGATACTACCTATGAAACAAGAGTGAAATACTAATTTGTTAGTATTTTGTTACATCTGTCCCTTCATGTGGATGTTTTGTCCCACATTACACAGTACAATATATCCAAGAGTAAGTGTTGTTTTCCTTGCTTTTCCCATCTGTCCCATCCCCCTGACCCCACATGGCTCTCCAGGGTTCAGTGTTGCCCCTGTGTTACTTTGGTTCAGTGCTTCTCATTGATTTCAGTTCAGCAGGTAGTCTGGGATATCTCAAACAGAAGAAAACCACTCAACAGAGGAGCAAACAACTGCTCTGTGCTTAGGAACATCTTCACCTTTCATCAAGCCTTGCAGAACTGCTCTGAGGCTGGAATGTGAAGTAGTTGCTGGCTCCTCTGGTGTCTTATATTTTGTGCGAGATACAATCCGTGTCAAGGATGTTCCCCAGACTACCTGCGGAGGTTAATTTGCATGAGAACCGCACTTGCAGCAGCCTTCAGGCATCGGCTAAAGACGGAGCAGTTGGAAGTCTCAGGAGGTTCCTGCTGCCCTGTAGCTGCAGAGCCAAGAACATGACTTCGCTTCCCAGCACAGCCATTCCCTCTCCCGCTCCCGGGGGAGCGGAGCCCCCGCGGCGGAGCTCTGTCGGTTCGGCAGCGCAAAGCTGCGAGCGGCAGGAGCAGGGAGCTGCTTTCCGCAGGCCTTGGCAGAGCCCCACTAACACCAGGTATCTGCTGAACTGAATTTGCCAGTTCCTCCAGCTGCCCTGGGGAGCTTGTAAGCTTCTTGAGCCTCATTCCTGCCCGCATGGAAGTTACAAGATGTGACTGCTGTGCCAGCAGGGCTGGTAAATTCCAAGAAGCCCAGATACTGGATTCACAGAAATTACAGCCCTGCTGACCACACTGGTGGAAGCAGAAATGTTTTGGAGTTTCATGAGCCGTAGCTGTTTCTCCATGTCATTTACAAGTTCCAGTTGTGCATCTGCGTAAAGGGCTTTGGCACAGGCAGCCGGAGCTTTCCGTGGCTGCAGTCACAGCCAGCACAGTGCACAGGCAGCTCTTGGAGCCTTTGCACAGCTTCTAAACCTGGTGGTCCCTGGCCAGGGTGATTTGGAGCACGTCCCTCCTGTTGATTTAGCAATTTCAGGGGTGGGATATAATCTAGCATATCACTAATGACCTTGTACTTTTATTGGAGCCTAAAATTGATGATTTGGGGAGATAATGAATTCTACTTCTCAACCTGCAAGTTTGGAAACCTCTCTGTAGTTTCTTGATGTGGAGGGAGATTAGAAGTAGAAAAGTCAAGTTATCAAATAATGAGAATATGATCTTTGTGATTTTTCTACAGAAATATTTAGATGACAGCAGTTTCTGAATTCTGTCAGTGTTTTCCTCTGGTGAGAGAGCATACATGATGTATTTAGATGGCAAAGAGGGTGGATTTTAGTTTTATAAAGTCAGGGTAAATTGGCTAAAACCACGTCTTACCCTCATGTTTTACCTCTCAGAATTGACAAGTACCCTATCAACTGTAGGTACTGCACTGAGAAGGAAAAAGCACACCAGTTTTCTTAAAATATATGACATTTGGAGAATTTGTTAGAAAAAATATAAAAGTGCTGAACTTTTTCTTTTTTATGGATAGCAGGCATTATAGTACATCAGCTATTTGCATCAAAGGGTTCTCGATAACCTTGATGTCTTTCCCCTTCATGTTGTGTAGAGATCATTGAGGTTGTTTCTACCTCTACCTTTCTCCTAAGTGTGTAAAATGTACAAGTTGAATCTTGCCACTTTGTGACATTTGGAACCTGGACTTTACAACTTTAACATTCTTTCAGCATTATTTTTTTAGGAGTGTAATTATAAATGTAAGTGTTCATCTGAAATATAAATTGATGAGAACCAATAGAATATGTGATATATATTTAAAAATAACATGGCTGCAACAATAGATTGGAAAATGGCAGGAGAGAAAAAAAGAAGTTTGTATTTGGTATTTATATGGTGTATGTACCAAATAAGCAGAGTAAGAAAAATTCATCCAGATGGGATATTCCTTGTATCTGTGTACATTACCACCTAAAACTGTGTCAGTGTCATCAGGCAAACGATGGAAAAGGAGATTTCTAGTTGGGTCTGCATTTCCAGTGCCTTCTTTTGTGTTCCCATTGCAAACACGAGTAGTTTTGCTCCCAGGGTATCTCAGTACGGTGGGGAGGTCGAAGAAGCTGATCAATCATAGAAAATATTCTGGAAATGCTTCCCTTGGTAGCTGACACATGGGTTGTTAATCATTCCCCTTTCCCTGAAAAAGGGAGTGTGGCAATATATCTTTATGTCAGAGCAGTTTTCTGTGTCCAGGGTCTCTCACTCTGGCTCTGCACATCTCAGGAGTCGTGCCAGTGTGTGTCTTCCCTCCTGATGTAACTCTTCCTTCAGGATGTTGTGGGCAGCTCCTCTTCTGGGTGGCTGCTCTGCACATGCTTTTTCCATTATATTAGCAGCAAAGTGAACTGGCACTTGTGAATCTTCTTGCACCCTGCCCCCCCTTGACTGGCAACTCTGCCTCTCGTAACTAGACATTGAATAGAATTTGCTGGAAGGAGCAAGAGGGCAGATTCTGCTGGTTTGAAAATTTGCCTTGATGCGTGTGACTCTAAAGTAAATTCATCAAAGCCATTGATGAATAAAACTTTCCTCATGTTTTCCCTTTTTGATTCAAGTTAACTCCTTCTTTACAACCTTATTACTCGCCTTGTATAAATCTCAAGTATAGTGGTTGCAGCTGCTAAGAGGGTAATTAAACTTCAAAGCTTTGTTATTAAAGACTCAGCAAGGACACCCCAAAGCAGAAGAATTTGCAGTTAAGACTGTACAAATCCATCCTTAACAAGCCTGTAGTGAGTAGGGATTATGTAGCACAGGAATAGCATTTTCTGTACGGGGCATCCTTGCAAAATCTGAACATAATGAACTACATGGAGTACAGTACACGGCTGAATGTTCCAGGATTATGATTTTGGGATTTTCTGTATTTCTTTTAATAGACACGGCTTTGCCTTGAAGGGCGTAGCTGGAAATCATTTCAGATAAGCAGGACTCTGCAGTCCAGGATTTTGCCTTGACAGTCATCTGTAAAAAATGTTAGTTGATGTTTCATTCCAAAATCATGAACAAAAGCCTTGATTCTGCTGTTAGATCTGGGTTTATGAATCATCAAAAAGTGCATTAACCTATGTGTGTGGGTGGCTAAACTGCAGCGTGTGCCCCGAGCTGTTGCTCCATCAGGAGTCAGGACTGTGGAGTCATCCAGAAGGGTGGACAGCTTTGTGCTCTTCCCTGTCTGTGCTGAGGGATGGGCCAAGTGGGAGGTGGATTCACCAAAACTGGGAGCCCGTGGACCTCCGTGCTCGTTACTCAGAGCCTGCTGCCTGCAATGGGCACAGCTTTGGGTGTAACTGATTGCATGAGCCTGATGGAATAAATATGGCATCTAAACATTCCCAAGCATGCAGTCAGGGGACGAGGGGACTCTCATTTAAAACATCCTTTTCTTGCTGAGATACTTGGGCTGAATTTAGAGGATGTGTAAAGTTATCTGTAAGTCTTCTTTGGGTCCTTAAAGGAGGAATTAGAGATTCTCTCTTCTGATACCATAACCTGCTTCCCCACAGTCACCTTATTTACTTTCCTCATTGCCAAGGCTTCCTCCCTCCACCAATGTTTTGTTGTTTCTTTGTTATTTCTCCCATTTCCAGCAGGAATTGTGGAATAGTGTAGTAAAATTCACATGAATTTGGGAAGAATTACTGTTTTTCATATGCACTCTCAGTTAATAGATTTTCAACTATGGTAAAGCTCGAAGGAACCCCTACTGAGGAGAGGTACAGAAAGAAGTCAATCTCCATTGCTACATGTAGTGAAGCTGTAGAACTCCTTGCCTCAGGCATTATGGACACTGCAACTTAGGTGGGTTTGGGGGGCTATTGGACAGGTTTGTGAAAAACCAATTTGTTAGGGATGCTAAATGCATGGAAACATATGTCCTAGGGAGTTCATGAGCCACAGATTGTTGGAGAGCATTTGAGAAAATACCTCTGAGTTGACCTTGTGCTTGCACCTTGTTTTAGATGCTGTCAGGTGAATTACTTGGATCTTTGGTCTGTTATCATTAAGGTAAGTGTTTTTGTAGAGAACGCCTACCTCAGATAATTTTTTGTTTGTGTAGAGATTCCTAGGAAGTACCAGTCTGGTTTCTATTGCTTCAAACACAGTGAGAGCAGAGGGGGAGATTAAACATATGAGTATTTAATTAATGCCTTATCAAATGCTTCCTCCTTGTTGTCTCTTCATTTTTCTCCCAGGTTGTCCTGTTGTAAGTGAATGTGGTGCTCTGTGGTTCAAGTGCAGCACCTCATTTGCACACTGTTCTCTGGCAGAACCAGGGAGTGGCAGCACATAATGGAAAGGGAGCTTTCCCTCTGGGATGGCAAAGGAGTCCCAGGGCAAGAACTGGTGAATATTCTCTTGGCAGTGAGAATAAGGGAAGTGAGGAGAAATACAGTTAATGCCATTTTATTGTGGCTCTCACTGCAGGCTGATTAGACGGTAGCTGAACTGGGATAGAAGTGTGAAAGAGGAGGAAAAAAGTATGGAGGAATAAACGATCCCTTTTTTGCCTCTATCCTCTTTCTGGTGAGGCTTCAGTGAGAGAGCTCTGAAGCTGCCCACGAGCGTTCAGCAGGGAGGAGGAAGCAAAGAAGAAGTTACGGAAAAACCAAGTGTGAGGACCCCATCACTTTGTGAAACGCTCTGCCCTGACATTTCACCGTGAAATGTCATTTTCAAGTGGTGCTTCCAACCGCGCGTCTTTGTGGTTTTTTTTCTTGCCTCTTTATGCAAATCCTCCCTGGAGAATGCATGGACATTATTATTGGGGTTCTGGGAAGCTCGGTGGTTTGTTTTCCCTGCAAAGCTCTTCCCCTCCCTCCCTGAATCAGCTGCATTCCCACGGGAGGAGGCTGCCTTCCCCCCCTTCAACCCTCCCCTGGGTTGATCTCTTTGGGCTGGGGCTGCTCGCAGCCTGATGCCTGTGCTGCAGCAGCCGTGGCTCTTCTGTGCTGCAGCAAGTGCTGCCTCCTGACACTGCCTCCCCTGGGGGATCATTAGCAGGGTGGAGGCTCTTCACTTTCCTAGAAACAGGAAGAGAAGAGCCTGAGAGATGGGAGGCCTAAACAATCTAGAATTAGATTACAGTATGAACTCCATGACATCAGCTCCCTTCAGTCTTCCCACCCATTGGCTTTCTCACGGCATTTCTGCTTAGGCTGGTCGGGATCTGAAGATATCCATAATAAAATGCTAATTCTTTTGTGGTCCAAAGGACCAGAACTGCCAGTCCCACAACCCCATGACTGGCAAGTCAGGAGTATGGAGAGCTGCACATTGAACTGCACAGGTAACTGCATTTATCTAACAGGCCAAAATTCAGAGCACTTCAGAACTACTACAAGTGATATAGTCACCTTCAAGTCTTGTCAATTTAAATAAAGCCTACAAGGAGTAATAAGGATTTTTCCATCCTTTCTGCAGCAGTTATTCCTCATCCTTTGTGTGCACTTGGTCTGTGGAACTATGCCATTCACTCATGAATGATGTGCTGGATGTATTTTTGGCAGTAGTAAAGGTCAAAATAAGTAAAGCAATAAATAAAAATGTTTGGTGTATTTCCCCTTTAATACACATGTTTAAAAATGATAGCCAATAGCAGAGGAAAAAAAATTAGTGACAGACCAGTGTTTCTAAGTCTTGGTAGCCTTGAATTATTTTCCCAGGAAGGAGAAAGAAAGGGGCTAAGAAACCACTTTGGTTGCCTTCAGAACCTTGTTGCTAGCTGGAGACAATGTGGATCTCCATGTGCTGAAATCCAGGTTCTGTGTGGATGTTGTAGGTACCATTTCCATGTGTTCCCAGACAAAACAAGGTGTGGATTCTCCAGAGGACCTCCGTGTCACTGCCTGAGATCAGTGCTATGAAACTGGCACTTACCTTTCTGACCTTGCAGACAATATCTGCTTACTCAGGCTCCTTGTCTCACTCCTGGAATTCCTCTTGCCCCCAGCCATGTTTCCTGCCTCTGGAAGGTGCTCCATGTCTCTGCACGTTCGGCAGCACCTCCAGACAGCTTTGGGATATGCAAATTCCTCTCTCTGGGGAATGGTTCACTGCAAGGGTTTAACCTGTGCACCTGTGCCAGCACTTCTCATCCCCAAATACATGGATTGAGGATCTAAATACCAATTTAACTTCCTCCCAATGGAGCATAATGAAACACGCCTTTGGTTAAAAAAATGCCGACAATTTGTGGGATGGAGATGAGTTCCAGATCCTCATTCTTATTCAAAGCTTGTGGCCAGACTCATCTCTCTGTAGAAGAAATGGGTAAAACTCACGTGGAGACAGCCAGGAGGTTGCATTTAGTTTTTGAGCTTCAGGTCTGGATAGGAATAATAAATAAAACAATGTTAGTTGATTCTGTTACATCCTAGTTATGCTCTGAGACATTCTCTTGCCCCTCAGAGAGCTGTGGAGGTCATTTGTGTCTGTCAGACTGCAGGTAGGATTTCCCAGGTTGTCTTTTGGTGCAGTTGATACCAGAAGGTTCTGTGATAGAGTTGATATCGTGATTCTTCTTTCAGCTTCAACGTCAAAATTCATGTGTGCTGGGATGCTCAGAATGGAGATACAAGACCTCCAACATATCCACAGATGTGCTGGAGGGTCCAGGTGCTTTGCTCTGAGCCAAAGTTTAGCTGGAAAATTGTGGTATGAATAGAAAATGTGTTGGTGAGGATTGCTCTGCAGGTGAGGCTCAGGTTTCTTTTGGAGACACAAGAACCCAAGAGCCATAAAGGTCTGTCAAATGAATATCTTGTCACACCCCATTAAAATGGGATAGCTTTGTTCAGTCCCTGAGGGAATTGTTGGGTGTTCATGTTACATCCTTCACTGTGCCCCAGTTCCGTGTGGCTTCTGCTCCATCAGCCCGCAAAGGGTTCCTCTCTGCTTTTTCATTAGTCTCATGGAAACATACATACAAATCCATAGGTGTATTTTTGTACATCTATTATAACACTACAAATCAGATTGTAAATAATTTTGTTTTACCTTGAAATAATTTCAAGTAATTTTGAAATCACAGAAGTGACTCTTGCCGTTATCACTATCTTTAAAATTTAGGTATGTCAGGTCAGCCTTGTATGAAGAGAATATGTAGTTGAAGTAACCACCTGAGGCAAGGACACAACTCTTCTTCCATTTTTTTCTCCCCATTTGGTTCTAATTGCAGCACCCTGCTCTGGGAGGGAGTGAGGTGTCCCACTCAACAGCGCCAGTACCTTTAGATTTCCCCCTCAAGGTAAGGCTGTGTTTTTGTAGGAGAGCTGTAGGGGTTTTGCTGGGATGACATTTAGGTCCTGTGTCACTATCACAATATTGCAGCTGTTCCTGTTAGGAACTCCTGGATGCTTGTTTAGATGCTGAAGGCAATGCATTAGGAACTGATGGTGAGTGATTATTATCCAATCAGTTCCTGATGCAGTATCTGCGACATCAAAAACTCTGCAGTGGTTTTGGGTGCCATTTTTTAATTTTAAACTTCAAATGTTGAATCTTAACAAGGTCAGTACACTAGGAAGAAAAAACCTCCAACTTAATTGCACCGCTCAGTTTTTTAAGGAAATTTATACCTTTTATCTAAGAAATACTAAGAGTAAATATTACCAAGAATCACTCTAGGTAGCACTGCTGGAGAGCATTATACATCTTGTGCAAGTTTTACTTTTTAGTTCTTCAAATCTGTTGTTTCCTGGTTGAATAGTTGAGCACAAATTAGTCAGCAAGTGTGCTGTGCTTCTCCAAAGGGCAGGAAATGATGTAGGCCTGCAGCAGGGCGAGTCTGCAAATTCACTGTGTGTGAGTTGTGAAATTCAGAAGAAGCTCCAGCCCTGTGCCAGCGTGGGTGGGCTTTCTGTATGCAGCACTTTGGCAGTGAGAACTACAGACCTAATGTCACTGTCCCATTTCTCACACTTGTGCTGGAGCTAGAGAAAATACTGCATTGGAAAGGAATCATCTAGTTCCATACCTGAGCCTTGAGTGTCCTCTGGATGGGTGTGTGCCAGGAGTGTTTGTCCACTTGCTGTGGGTCTGGGTGTACTGAGAGCAAATGGCACAGCCCACTTAAATAGCACATGGTCATCACAGCCCTCAGACATCAGGATTTCTGCTTTCACCCACTTCTGTTTGAAAGGCACTGATTTTGGAGACAGTTTGGGGTTTGTATTTCTGTTTCAGGCCTAAAAAGAAATAATCTGGAATGTGTCTGACTGACTGATTTAATGAAGCTGCTCTTCCCACAGAGGTGCCCTGGTTGTATTTAACTGGTAACTTGTTTTGTTACTGCTTTCATGGCACACGTGGTCTGCCCTAAAATACTCTGAAATCTGTGCCCCACTGATATTTTCACTAACTTCAACTTTGGGTATGGAAGACAGATGCTTGCAGTGGACAGGGGAGTGTCAGGTGACATGTAGTGACAATGAGAATGACAACTAAATGCAGCTAAATGTCCTGCTACAAAGCTACACTTTTACATCAGGGGTACTTCTGTTAGCAGCTCCTGAGGCAACAATGGTGTCCCTTCACCAGGGCTGTTTCAGACAGGGAATTTTATCTCAGAACAATTTTTTTTCTAAAATTCTTCAGGGCTAAAAGGAACTCAGCTCATACCTGGTCATGTTGAGCATCAGCTTCTGTACATCAGTCAGTCATCTTTTAGCAGGTTCTTTTGATCCCTAGTGTAAAACAGGAATATTTTCTGACAGGCTACAGATGCTCCTTGGAATCTCACACATAAATAAAACTTAGGGATGTATCTCTAAGGATTGGCCATCTGGAGCTTTCAGCCACAAAACTGGGGTGTAATAAAGATATTTTATGTGCTCTGGCTATATATACTATTTCTTTCTACTATGTATCCATAGCCTGACTAGAGGCATCTAATGTTAATGGGAATCTTGTATGGATTTCTGAATCTTTGGATTGTTCCTCTTGAGCTGAGAACTTCAAATGTAGACAAGTTACAAGAATCCTGACTGGTTTGAATTGGGATGTTACCAAGGTCATAAACATGGAGAAAATGGATTGCAATATTTTGGGTAATGGAAAATTCAGCATAGAGGGTGGTTCTGGTGGAACAGCAGTCTTTGAACTTGTGAAAAGTCTGGACACAGACCTGTGTGTATCTTTAAAAAATTGCAGATGCAAAGGATTAAACACAGAAAAGTCATCATCAGCCCTACGGTTCAGGGCTAAATCCGTGGCTTCAGGAGATATTTTGTCAAGTAACAGTTTCAGGATGGTTGAAATGAGATGGGACTTCAGAAAATGTTGTGAACACAGTTAATGAAGAGATTGTTCTGCTGTTGCTGCAGGGAAACTGGGAAAGGCAGGAGGCAGCAAGGCAAAGCCTGGAGGTCGGTGTATGGTCTGGATAAGGCCATGAGGTTCATCCTGTGTGCGTGGCACATTTGGGCTTTGTGCACTGCAGAAGTGTCTTTGGGTCTGGAATGAAGGTGCCATGCAGGTCTGCTAATCCATTAGAGCAAAGAAATTGCTGTGTTTAGCATAATCCCAGCTACAACTGTGAGAGAGTTATTAACTGCTCACAGTTGCCAGCTGAGATTAAGCCAACTCACAGCCATCCAGGTTAGGCCTGCAAGTGGGTTCATGTCAGCTAAATTTCTTCCCTGAATGTCCTACACAGGAAAAAATGGCATAATTCCACAGACAACACCTGGTGCTGTGGATATCTGTCATTAAAACATTTAGGTTCTCTCTACATCTTCTCTGAGAGAACTATTATTAAGCAACTTACTGAATAAACCTGGTTTATTTGGTGATCTTTGGCATGCCCCAGTGTGGGTGTGAACTGATAAAGCAGACTTGTTCTTTCTGGTTCAGCTTATTTGGCTCCCCTTGTATTATAAGGAATACAATAAAATACCCATTCCAGGGAGCTCTCTGACTTCTGAACAAAAAACATTTATGTAAAAGATCTAAAAGTGATGTGCCTGTTTCTCCAGCTCCTTCACTTACCTCCTTTACTGCTCCTGGAACTCTGCTGAGCAGCGGCCTCAAGCCAGGATGGCACACCTGGTAGGGAGCTCTAACCAGACCCTGCTTTCCTGTTGGGCACTAAATCTCACATGTTTAGGGGTAAAGTGCCAGAACTGCAAGCAAGAAAAGAGTAAAAAAATTGGATGTACTGGAGATGTCTGATGGAATTAGAAGAAAAGCAGACATTGAGAGGTTGTTGTGGAGAAAAACCATACGAAAGTTTTCTGGAAGATGAAGTAAAACATCAAGGTGTTTCCTAGAGCTGTTTACCTGCAGGACACGAGAACAAGATCCTTCCATGTGTGTTTCATCGTGGTTTGCTGCAAGAGCAGCACACTGAAGCCAGGAGAACCAACTGTTCATTCCCTGCAGGAAGCTTCTGGCTGCTGCAGGGGAAACTGTGGGCCCACAGGCAATTCCAGGGAAATCCTTGTCCTGTCCAAGCCCTCCAGCAAACTACAGGGCATGAGCTGGGATCAGGGCTTTGTGCAAGGTTGAGCTGCTTTCCTTACCCTGCCCACTAAAGCCATGAGGCCACAGGGCACAGCCTGGGCCATCACTGATGGGGAGCTGTTGGATTGTCTCTGGAATAAATTCCCAGCAGCCATGGAGCACACTGGCCTGGGAGCTGCTCAGAAAATCCTCAGCAACACCGAGCTTCCGCTGGAACAAACCAGGGCCAGGCCTGGCAGGTGGTCTGATTATATTTGCTCAGCCAGTTCCACAGGATTTGCCAGACAAAAGAAGGCATCAGGTGGTACAGAAAGTCCCCAACAAAGCTCCAGATGAACACACACATGACCAGACTTCATCATCTGTTGCAGATCTGGGAAGCTGAAGGGAAAGGAGAAGGCACAATGAGCAGGAGATGCATCATTTCTGTTGGTTCTTGTGTGGCAGGCTACTAAACACTGCACTGGGGAGAAGTCTGATTTCTTTGTGTTTCTTTTGTAGTGCTTCAATTGTTTTCCATTGGTGACAAGAGAGTTACAACTGTGTGGGTCAGTTCCTGTAGCTGCTCTTCTCCTTCAGTGGTTTTGGGTGCCCTTTCCTTGCTGCCAGCCCTGCATGCAGTGCTGGCTATCAGGAAAATGCCATTTTGGCACAGCACTGAAAGCAGAGTCAGTTTGCTGTGGGTGGAGGATGGCTGTTTTTCAAATTTAGGCCTCTAAATGTATGGTTGTAGAAGCAGAGGCTCCAAAAGAGTAGGAGAGACCATTTCTAGACAGGAATTTAGACAAGTCCTACAACAGCATGGTAAATAGCTATGGATTAATAGTACAGGAGGTCCCTGCACAGGTTAGATGTTCTTCTAAGGCTAAACATCCATTTCCTGTCTCATAGCTTCCCTATGAGTGAGAAGGTGCTCCAAGTTCCTGAAAGGTTGGACTATCCTTTCCCTTATCTCTGGTGCCTAAAAGCCTTATGGTAAAAGAATGTTAATCTTGCTCTAACACATGTAACCCTGTAATTTAAACTCTGTCTCATGCACAGAGGGGACAGAGCAATTGCACCCACACACCCTCAGCCCTGACACTTGAATTTTTCATTCCTTGACTCTTCAGCTCTTCAGCCTTGATGAACCTATGGCATAGCTTTTTTTCTTTTGTTCTTTTATTTTACATGGATATAATAAGATTATGGAATGAGTGCAAGACTGATTCAAAGAGAATTTAGAACTTCCAGCTCAAAGATCAAACTATGAATCTTCAATTTTTTTTTGTATTGTAATTTGCAGTGCAAACCTTTAATGAAAAGTTCAGGCATAATGAAGTTTTGCTTACATTTGGAGTTGGATAAATAGAAGGTGGTGCTCCAGCTCTATATGTTGCTGGAAGTAAAGATTCATACTTTTTTAAAAAATCAGTAATTAAGAGATAATCAATGTTTGAAACCTGAGCAGCTCACCGGGAAAAGAGCTCTCCATTCACTGATGACTTGCTGCAGATTTGTGTTACCAGTTTGCACACTCTCCTTACTGGTGGAAAGAGTTTTCTTTCTGTTCTGCAAAAAGGCTTTTTTTTAGTCTGTGCTATTTAATTTTCCACTATTGCAGCATGATGGGTTCCAACTAGTTCCCTAGGTTTAATGCTCATTTGTATGTCTTGTTTAAAAAGATTTGCTCGTAAATAGGGAGATGGAAAGAAGTCATTAGAGGAAGGATGAAAGGCTTCTGGAATAATCCCATGGAAGATAATGCAAAAACTTGTCTTGATTTCACCGAGGCAGGATTTTATCCAGCAAATAATAAGTGCACATTGTTGTCATTGGTGTAATTACTACAGGGGTTTTTTTTAATGAACTCTTGAAACTTGCTGAAAAATTTGTTTTTCTCTTGTTTTGGTTAATGCAATGGCAGCATTCTGAAGGTGAAGGTGTGAAAGGTAATTCTGGCTGGATAACAAGAGAAGAAGTACTTAAAATTATTTCTGAAACTTAAAGCATACAAGATGAACCAAAAGAGCCTCTTAACCAGAACAGTCATAAGAAGAAAATCATAAAATAATCAAGGGATTAAAATTTGAGATTAGCCTGGAGTGATTCTAGCACTGATTTGAGTGCTTTCTTTCTTTCTCGGGACTGGATTTGCTAGCATAGCTTCTTTTTGGGGCATTTTTTTATCAATCCAAATGGAAGGACAAGTTCCATCTTATTCATCAACAGCAGTTTGGGAAATGTGTGGCACTGTTGATGTCTGCAGGGCTTAGACTAGCTGAATAATTGAAGAGGGATTTAAAATATTTGAGTGGAGTAGTCATAAATTTTTAAAAATCATACAAGGTAACTGATGTTTTTATTGCACAGCATTTTAGGACTTACTCAAGCAGTGAAGACACAGTAGACAAGAACAAGTCGGCTCAAAAAAATCAAGGACAAATTGTAAGGGTCTGACTGGGGACAATGCATTTGTTCCAACTGCAATTTTGCCTCCAGTCCAGAACTAATACATAAAGCTTATGTTGAAACAAACTTGGTATTGAAATGAGTGGGGCTTTGCCATTGTTTGGAGTTATTCTGGGATGTCACCACAGGTTTTATTTGCAGATGCTGACAAGTCGATTGTACCCACTTGCACAATTATCAGCTGTAATCGTGGTATTGCAATGCTTGCCCTCATCATTTGTCAATTAACACTTGTTTGAGAAGAACAGATTGAATTCATGGCCTTATTTCAGTCTTTATGTACATTCCAGTCTAGAGTAAAGGTGATAACTCTTCTGGAAGAGTAGTGGTTTGCTGGCAAGTGCTGGGAGCTGGGAAACTGGGAATGTAACAAGGCTGTGCAGGGTAAGGAGATACTCCTTGTAAACAGGGAGAACAGAGGAGATGTAAAACGAGCAAGTAATAAAAAGTGTGGAAATCACTGATCCTTTACAGTAAGGGGTGGAGCACAGCTGCTGGATTTTGTGGAGTTTTGGAATGAGAGCCCAAACCCTCCCATGAGCACCGGTGTGCTCCTGTCTCTGTACCCAAGTAAGAGTTGGGTTTCTGTGCCTCCCCCTGGAATAACACTGCTGCACTGGAGAACACCCACACCTTCTGCACTGCTCCCTTCCCCTGCAGCTGCTGGAGAGCTGCAACCCTGAGGAAGAGGCAGCTTGGCTTCCCCTGTGCCCACAGGAGCTGAGGCACAGCCTGAGTGGTAGCTCTTCATCCCAGGGAGATATTTGCCTTCTCAGCAGGAAGCAAGGGGATGTGAGGGCTCTTCAGAGGGACAAGGGTTGTCTGAGAGTCCTCCAGCAGAGCATTGACTGAGAAGATCCAGGGCTTTCACTTGCACCTTGGTAAAATCACAATCCTGCTTCCTCTGCACAAAAAGCTCAGCATCACCACTGATGTCCTTTCTGTGTAAGTGTTGTTCAGGTGCAGTGAGTTTCCTGGAGTGTGTAGGCACAGGTTCTGGTGACTGGGAGCTGACCTGGGAATGCATTTCTGAGCAGGATCAATGCCTGGATGTTTCAGGAACAAACATCTTTCTGAGACCTGATAAATATCTGTCCAATTAATTTGTTCAATGTCATGGAAGTAGCATGAGCTAAAACTTCATGAATATCAGTTCTAAGAACACTTAATGACAAAAAGAGAAGTTACTTTATTCTTTTCACAAAGGCCTGCATTGCTGGGTATTCTCTTTCTTTCAAAGTGGCTCATTCTTGCTTCCACTATGTCCAGAGCTTGACATGAGAATGTTCATCAGCCAAACAGCTCTTCAAAGCATCATCACTTTAAAAAAACTGAACTCATCCAGAGCTGCAGGAACTGATCACCTATGAAAACCCAGTTGTGACTCAGTTCAGTTAACAGTAGGTATAGCCTAGTAATGGAAGTAATTAAGCCCTCATAGTTGAAAAATAGCCTATGATAACTATGTCCTTTAATATTTTTCCAGTGTCCACTTGGTTAATTTATGTAGGTTTTATGCTTTTGTTTTCAATTTTTGGCTCATGAAAATTATTAAGTAAAAAGCTTGCAGTCAGCTCCATGCTACTTAGGCAATTTGGATGGAATTCAGCTCAACTCAGCAGAGGTGCAGAGGCTGAAGGAGTGAATAGTTTATAATTACTGTGCACAAAGATGCCAGATTGTAGAATCTCTACAGGTAATTGTGAGATTGCTATAAAGACATCACACTTGCCTGCAGAGATTTCCCAGTCTGTGACTTCTATCCAGGTGGAAGAAGAGAGAGGAATGTTTCCTTTCTGCTAGTCCATGCAATATTTTAAATTGAATTTTGAGTAAGAAGTTGAAGAAGGTTATGTCATTGAAAGATCAGCTATAACTCAAGAAAACTAGACAATAATGATAATTTCAATATTGTTTGGATCTGACACTGCATTCCCAGTGGAAGCCTGCCCTCCAAACGTTGTGTTTTGGATGTGTCCCAGTCAGGGACTGAGAACAGCACCTTTCCTCTCAACTTCTGTAGTTGTGTACTTCTTGCCCAACTCCATTACTTTTGTTTGGTCTCTACTGGAACGACTGTAATTTTCCCCTTCACAACACACATTCTATTTGCAATCAAGTGGCAATGATTTATTTTCTATAACCTCTTCTCTCTGTCCCTTTCTTTATCTAATTGTTGGTGTTGGGAAAGAAAGGAGAGGAAATTTGGGTGTTCTCCAGTGGCCATCACCATCCTTTTGGCTGCAGCCACGAGCAGTTTCTCTGGTACAAACCTCTCTCCTTCAGTCCATGTAATTCTCACCTTCTTTATGACTCTCCCACTTGTTATGTCTTGTTGTGCATTTTTACATTTAAATTGGACATTCTTTGAGGCACAGATTATGAATAGACTTGTACTGTGCAGGGCTTCACAAAAGGGAAAAAAAATACACGTGAATGAGAGGACTGTAGAGTTTCTAACCTTCTTCTAATTCCAAACAGTAAGCACAGGAAATAAAAAAAAGGAAAAAATACCCTACTTTAACCTACTTTAATACTCTTTTTGTGAGCAGCAAAGGAGGCTATAAAAGCCTCAGATTAATTTACTCAGTTCTGGTGCGGGGCTTTCATTGTAAGAGATTTGTTTTTTTGCCAACACTAAGTGATCCAAAGAATTTGAGGGATGAGGAACAGATCTTTAATGTGTTTTGCTGTGAAAAATCTTTAATGTGCTTTAGAAGGAAACTAAAGACCACTATTTGTTTCCCTTTGTCTTTTGGAAGTGAAAGGATGTTTTGTAGCAAATTCTTGAAAAATCCATGCAAAAAAAGTCTCGCTGAGATGTGACTCACTGTGACTGCTTGTACAGTATAAACAAATGAGAAACAGCTTGTGTCCTTGCTAAGCAGATTATCAGGAGAAGTTGAAAAGGTTCTTTCTAGAGAACAACTCATTCTCGTCATTTTTTGTAATGCTCATGGAGCACTAGGGAAGGGGAAATGAACACCCAGAGCCACATTTTCCCCTCACCACACCCTGCAGCATCAGCTCGTATTTAAGAGAAAGAAATTTAGGGTATGGAACATCTCAGTTCCACTGTGACTTTTGTGTTTCTTGTGCTCAGCCCATCAGTCACCTCACCCTGCTGGGAAGGAGCTGCACCATTAATGGAGCTGTGTTGCACCTTCTGCATGGTCCTTTAACACAGCCAGTAAGAATCCTTGTAGAGTGAGCAAATAGATAAATATTTGAGGGAAAAACTCGTGAATACAGAAGGGAACCTTGCTGTTACTGAGAGCTCTGCCCTGGCTGCCTGGGATCGAGGGTTTCGCTCTCCCTGTTTCAAACAATCAGGCTAAACCTGCAGAACACCCTCGTTAAATGATGCACTCTGTTCTGCAAATTAATGAGTGTAGGCAGCCAAATTCCGTGTTCAAGGGAATGAAAATTTGCACTGCAAACTCTGATGCTGTGTTTCCAGACAATGAAATTAACTATTGTGTGGCTCTGGAAAACCCTATAATGAGCAGGAGACCAATCTGTTGCTGCATCCCTTTGATGTAAGGAACAAAAAAATGGGCTGTGTGTGCTGATTCACTTTTAAGCACAAAGAATAACTCCATCCTCAGGCTCTGAAACTTTCTGAGTTCCTTACTAACTTTTTTATAGTTAATTACTCACCTTAATATTTGCCACTAGTGACTTGAGGGGATGTTATGTTAGAAAAATCACCATCCTAAAAGTGCACAAAGCAACACATTTGTATTTAACCAGGAGATGCTTTTAGTATCTTTCCTGCCCCTGTATTTTGGTTTATGTTGTTCTTCTGTCATTTTACTCCCATGTACCTCTGGCAGCGATGAAAATAAAACTTGCACAGGGCTTCTCTGGTGCCCTGACTGTTATTTCCCAATGATCTACAACAATGGTTATTCAGTAACAGCTGGGCCATGTCTTCTTTAGACAAAGCCACTGTGGGGCTGAAACCTCCCATTGCTGGAGCATAACCGTTTCCCTGGAAACTGTTAACTAGCACGTGTTTTATTGTTTCCAACTGCTTTCCTGGGGTATTTGCAGGTGGTAGAAGATGCTTTCTTAAAGAGGGGTCATAACCTCGTGAACTTTCAGATGTTGCAACAAATTGGGGGACAAAAACATTTTTTTTTCTTTCAAATGGATTAAGTAAATCTTATTATCCAGCCTTTGCGAGACAGACGTAACTCGCAGTTTGATTTTTAGCATTATATCCAGATGCTGATACAAGCAGTTCTGCTGTCAAAATTGTGTCTTGGGAATGGGAATCAAGACCCTATTCCAACAAGATTTCAAATAAACCCAGTGAGAACATGCAGACATTAAGATTACTGTGACTTTCTTTTGTCCTGGGTTTTTTGTCAGCTGTGGTTTCTTTGCCTGTATGTATTTCTAGTGAATTTGATATTTCCGGGATTTATCTTAAAAATGCACTTGGATCTACCAGAATTTTTAGGTCGATAGATACAAAATTATCTATGAATGTGGACAAGATGGTAACTACTTGCTTGGTATTTTAAGCTGAAAAATATGAAAGTATACCTACAATGCAGACACACATGCATTTATGTGTGTATCAGTAAGTAGGGAAACAGAATTTTGTCAGTAGGAATTACATTTTCATTTTTTTCCTATACCAAAATTAAATGTGCCTTACAGATGTATGTATTGAATTTATGAAAAAAAAAAATCCACATTTTTCTGTGGTACACAGAAATGTTTGAGCTAGAGTTGTTTGCTAAGAGGAGACATCCCAGGACAAAAGAGGGACAAGTAACATGTGACACAGAGTAAAAATGTGGTTAGATTTTAATAAATTCAGCAAAATCCATTCCTAATCGAGTGGGATGAAGAGAGAGCTCCCTCTCCTGTCTGTTTGATAAAATTTATAGTGGCTATTTGTATGTTTACTTTGAGGTATAAATAAAAATAACATTTCAGTGACATCCTGGGAAGCTCATAATAAAAGGCTTCATCTCTCTGGAAAGAGTAAGCAAGCAGTTAAAGCTGATCTGTCCTTTTTTTGAGGCATTCTGAAGCTCTTCTGTTGCATTGGTAGAGTGAAGTCTTGTTTTGAGAAAGGTACTGGCTGTGTAACCTGATTTTATCACGTGCTCTGAACTGGACACAAAACAAAGCTCCCCAGGCTTGGATGTGAAACTGTCCCCATTTTTCTGAAATTAACTCTCAGCCCAGTGGCAGCTTTAAGCCCTCAGGATCGTGGTTAATAATTAATTTTTAATTTTTTGTTATCTGGAGAACAATGCAACTATTCAGGGCCTTCCTTCGTGGAACTTGGTTAATGGCACATTTTTGAGATCGAGTTTTCTCGAAGGTACAGCCACGGTAGGTGTTGCTGGGCCAGCCCATCTGCTGCCTTTGTTACAGAGCACATACCTCACTTGTAGCTTAGATACCCCTGGGCCTGAGCTGGATCCCAGGCAGATGTGGACAGAGTGAGAACAAAGTTTGTGCTGCTCACAGCTGAGCTTTTCCCAAAGATCTGTAACAGATCCAAGCAGTGAAGAATTAAAGACTACTGGTGACAGAGTTGTGTCATCAGAAGAAAGCAAATAATCATATCATGGCTGAAATGCACCTGTGAATATGGCTGTGCATCTTCTAACACCGATTTTACAGATTGTAAAGGTTTTTTTTTTTGAGAAATCTGGGCATTCCTTTATTCCAAGTGTGATTTAGTTGCAAGCTCGTTTTATATGGAAGCTTAATGCAAGTTCCCTCCTGTACCTATCCATGAAAGTGCTTTTCTTCTCTTCCCTCTGTTCCATGTCCCATCACTGCTACAGCTTCTAGTTTTTATGAGCTGCTCAGTCCCATGACAGCAAGGATCAGCAGCATCAAGCCATGGATGCATCCAGGGGTTAAACCCAAAGGTCAGGCTGGTAGGTGACCATAGGACTGGACAATGTGAACCTTTGCCCTGGCAAAGTCCCTCTCTGGGACATGCCTTGGAACAGCAGAAAGAGCAGGAAAATGGCTCCTGGGCCAGAGCATAAAGCAATTTGGGACAGGGTTGTGCCAAATCCCAAGGGAGTTTAGGCAGCACCTGGAGGAGACTTTGCTGGCAGCTGTGGGAAGCTCAGTACCTGGCTGCTCTGAACCCAGGTGACAAGGACAGTTGTCTGTTCCCTGAGATGGCTTTGTGCTGAACAAGGGTGTGGGAATGCCACCTTCTGCAGGGATCCATCATGTGTGCCCTGAAGTGCTGGGTGAGAACACTGCCCATTTTTCACATGTGTTTCAGAACTGTGTTTCTTGATGGCTTCCTTCACTTAGGCTCATGACTGACTGCATGAAAACTAAATCAAACTCCATTTTTGGACTGATCTGTTTCCTCTCTTGATCTCTACGTGATCTGTTGGAAGGTGCTTGGACTGGGGAAGGGAAACTGAGCTGAAAAGGAGGGAGAAAAGCAACAGGTTGTACACTCAGCCTATTCCCCGTCCCTGTTTTGAAGGGGAAGAGCCTTAAATAAATTAGCACTTAAATAAATTAGCCACATTTCAGGCCAGAACTTTGACTTCAGGTCAAAGAAGAATGAAAGAATTATCCTCATTGCTCATTGCCTTACTCAAAGCAAGTTTTTAATCCACAAACCAGGTCAAAACTTTCTCACACACAGCCTGCCTCATGCATACCCTGAGCTATATTTATATTCTTCAGGAGCATCACACTGGTTATGGCTTTTCCTTGAGATTGATGTGATATGAAATAATAAATAATTATTATGAAGTTTTTGCTCACATACTTGTTCTGCTGGAGGTTTTCTGGCAGCAGAGTAACTCAGAGTAATCATCTGTGTGCAGTCACCCCACTCTGCTGCCCAGCAAAGCAGCACTGATTCCTCCCCCTGCCCTCCTTAGTACCAAACTAGTTTTAAGTCTGTTATAAAGCAACTTGGATTCCAGACACAGCAATGAACCCACATTGAATTAATTAGATTCTGTGAACGTCAGAACTTAGTTTAAGTCATTTCATTTTTCATAGTTCTGAACAAAAAGCAAACGAGGCAATGACAGAGGCTTGAGTGTTGGCAATAATAAGATTGTATTTTGCTGTATAATTACTATCTCATTAATTCTAACTGTTGAAGAGCAGCTGCCGACTGTTGGTACCAATTTATTTTATGACTAAACCAATGGTCTTGTTCAACAAATGAACTGACATTATTTTCAGGAAGAAAGCATTAGGAATATTTACAGAGCTATAGCAGTGATTAATAACAGGAGTTATTTACCAACTCCCCCCACCCCAAATTTAAAAGTCCAGACTTACCAGAAAACATGGCTACAAGCTGTTCACCTTTCAGCAGTGTTTCTGCAGACTCCAGTGCTGCTTCCAGCCTGCTCACTGACATTTGCAGTCACTTCAGACACCCTGTGCTGGGGTAGATGCTGCGTGATGTGAGCTTGATCTCACAAAATCACTTAAAAAGAAAAGCCTGGGGAGCGCTGCCTTACGCCCAGACCTTTCTGCCTTTGCTCCCAATTTGCCACAGCGACTTTGCTAAAGCGATTCCTCAGTAATATAAGAGCAGATTAATTTGTCACTGCCTGCAGAAGGAGTGGAGAGGAGAGGAGAGGAGGAAGAGTTCTGTCCCTGCTCTCCAATCCCCTCGGAGCCCCCAAACGCAGCACTGACAGCGGCACGGGGGCACAGCTTCAGTCAGGCCTACTGTGCCGCCGGCTGCTCCTGCCATGGCACTCCCAGCTTATTTCCCAAACACAAAAGCATCTGCTCCTCCAAAACTTTCAGAAGCACTGGAGAGATAGCTGAGAATTACAAGGAAAATACAAGTTTTCTATAGGAAACAGCCTGGCAGTCCACACTTTGTTATTCACTTGATAAGCAGAGTCTTTTTGACAGTCCTAACCTTCTAAACTATAGGTCCTGCTGAGCCCAGCATGAGTCAAACGCTGGGTACCATCTGTCAGAGCTTTAGTGAGGATTTTTGCCCCCCCCCTCCTCTTTTGCCACAATCTGCTAAGAGGGGTGCAGAATAGAAGTTGCTTTCCTACCCTTAAATGAGAAAGTAGGGAAATTCAATCAGAAGCATTAAAGAAATCCTGCTGTTTGCAAAAAACTCGGGAGGCACTGGGCAGGAGAACAGATTATTCTATTATTCTAAAATCTAAAGATTTTAAAAACAAGTTTATAACATACATAAACATACATACATACATAAAACAAATATACAACATGTACGCCTTGGTAAGTGGGGAGAAAATCTGAACCCCCCCAAACCGAGCAGGTAATTTTGAAAAATGAGTTTATGTGAACTGTGGTACTAACAGGAGTTTGAAGTGATGTACTGTTCAGAGGTTTCAGCTGTTTTCCTAAAGGCATACTCTGAAAGCATATTCCAAATTTCCCATTGATGGACATTTAATAAGAGGAGCTGGCAAAGAAAAAATGCCCCCCTGCTGCATTGGAAAAGAATTACCAGAGGGACATTTTTATGTCTCATTAGTTTATATTCAGCCCTAAATCAGCACCTGTTCTGAACTCTGTCAAAGTTTGCTGGGACTTCAGAGACACAAATTAGTATTTCTCTTTAATATGTTGCTAACAGAGGGGTTTGGGGTTATTGCAACACAGGTGGAAATGAGAATATAACAAAGCAGTTTCCTGATTTTCCAGGGCTGTGTGAGATGATCTATCTGCAGTCACCTGTGCTGCTCTGCAAGGTGCAGTCAGGTTTTGCCTTCTCCTGTCTGCACAAGTGGCTGCTTGAGAAGCAAGTCCCTAAGAACCACAGCAGTCACTAATATTGGAGTAAAGAAGTGGAGAATTCATGGATTTTTGTTGTGCACCAGGCTGTGTTTGATAGGGTGGTGTGGGGCTGAAGCTGTTGTGTGTTAGACACTGCAGTGTCAGCAGTGTTAGCTCCACACCAGTAACACAGCCCTGTGTGTCACAGCTGCTCCTTGGGGGACATTTAGTGCCTTTCTTGTCTTTTCTCCCTCAGCTTTATGAACTGAAGGAAATATTTAGCCTTGTGTCTCCACCTGGACATTGGTGTCAGCAGGCTCAGTTTTCACTTGAAATGATTGTATTCAAGCACAGAAATTCAGGGTATAATTGTGCATGAAGTTTTGTTCAGGCTCTGAATTTTAGAAAGCAGATACTCTTAATTATCTTTGCCAACACTTTAGGTGTCCTTTTACTGCATCACGTTCCACCTCTGCTGAGTTGCATCACATCATTTCAATTTGTGTTAATTTAGCAGAAGAGATCTGTGGCTAACTGTGAGCACAGATTGAAAAAGTTCCAATGCAATTTTATTGTTTCTTTAGTCACAGAAATCCTATATTGCCATTATAAAAGGTCAGCGGTGTGATTTTAATGAGCAGTTCTGGTCTCCTTGCAATTTTATACTCATGCAATTTTGCTTAATACATGCAAGCACTTGTGCTGTCACACAGTGAGATTCAGAACTTGGTGTTTGCTTTGTCTCTTCTTGTGAGCAGAGGTGTTAAAATGTACAATTTGGGCACAAGCAGGTGGTTACAAAAGTTGTGGTGTGTGGCAGGAGCAGTCTGAATGGGGAAATGGCCTTAAAGGCTTCTGTGTGGGCAGCCATAGCTGTGGTTGTTGTCTTTTAGTTTGAACATAGGATTTGAACAAAAGGTGATGTTGTGACTGTCCCTATATTAGGAGGCAAATGTGAGTACAGTCCATATTTGTCCAGATTGCATTTCCTCCTCCTTGCCTGTGTTTGCTGTGGCAATGGGCAGGGACAGACCAGAGCTGAGCTCTTTGTCCCTGGTGCTGGGCAGCACTGTTCTGTGGGAAGCCCCTTCCTGAGGGGCTTCAGGCCATGGAGGCAGAAGAGATGGAAGGAGAGAGAACCAAAACTGTCCAGTCAAAGCTGATGTTTTTAATTGCTGTCTCAATAATAATCTGTGTTTTTTGCAGGCAGTGTAAAGGATGTGTTTCTCACTGTGTGTGAAAGGCTGCATCTTATTCTGTTCAGTGTCCTGCTAAGCAACATTTAAACCCATGTGCTTCTTTTGGGGATGAATATCTTTGATTCAATGCTGTTTTCTGGGTTGTGAGTCTCACAGAGGGAGCACAGGACCCTGTCA
Organism: Sturnus vulgaris; assembly: GCF_052056855.1. NCBI lineage: Eukaryota > Metazoa > Chordata > Aves > Passeriformes > Sturnidae > Sturnus > Sturnus vulgaris. The sequence goes on along the minus strand of NC_142245.1, from coordinate 5,668,171 downwards.
GCCACGAGGGAGGGCAGCTCCAGGTATATCCCTGCTTCCGAGGGGAGCCCAGCCCGGGCTGTTCCAGCTCCACATGCTCCACAAAAAACACTCGAGCACCTGTTCTGAGCACGCTCCTGCTGGGCTCTGCCGTTTGTCTGTGCCACTGGGGTCCCACGAGGGGACAGGAGCTTTTTAATGTAACGAGGAGAGCTGGGAGCGCGTCAGATGTGCACTTTCACAGCAGTTGTCTCTCTCTTCTTGAAAAGAGCACAGTTCTGAGGTCAAATCACGTTCTTTTGATGTAATTAATAAAGCTGCACGAGAATTAGTTGCACTTCATCTTGCCAGGCTCCATGTGTGAATCTGGAGGGCTTTTGTAGTTAAACGGCTGGACTTTGTGGATGTCACATTATTCAATTTGTAACAAATTGTGAGAGCACTTTGAAGCATGTAGACAGTGCAGCAGTTACTCCGGGATATCTGGTGTTTTATGGATATTTAGGAAGTGCCCTGTACTTTAATAAAATAACATTTATGTTCCATCAGCATCACTGCTGGTGATGGAGGTAGGTATGAAGTGCTGCCCTTTAATTTAAAGTAGTTATTTAAATCAGTGCCTTGTGTTGGCAGAAAGGATGACATGCAGAACACACAATAATTTTATTCTGTGTTACATCTCAGGTGATACAGAAACTATCATGTCTAACATTATGCCTGAACTAACTAAAAATGAGCAAATAGATGTGAGTTTTATACCAGCTTATTCTCTCCTTTGTTACATAACAAAACTTTCTACACTCTTTTGCTGCATAAGCTTACTGGCTTAAATGACTGGTTTGACACAGACCCATTTAGTGGGTATTATTTATTACTATTATATTAGAATTGTGGAAGACTGTTAGGCTTCTCTTTAAATTTTAAATACTGTAGGAAAACCTAAGTCAGTCCTGATCCCAGAGCCATTAATTTTAGTGGCATAACTGCCATTAATTTAGTGAGCCCTGAGGCTCTGTGCTATAGATATCAAGTGATGTTTTTAGAAAATGCAGAGTGAAAATATCTTTTCAGGAAAAAAACACAAATGTGCCTTCCTCTTTTCAAAGCTAAAATTACACCTCCAAGTTGCCACGAGTTTTGTGTAAATATAAATATTTCTGAAGTGCACTCCAAAAGGAGAGTTTCTTTTCACTTATAAAAATCATTGAATGAGTAGTTAACAGCACCTTACAATTCGCTGTTGGAGTAAAATATGTTTTCATGGCATTTGTACAGCACAGATGTTTGTCATGTAGTGTCTTTTGTTACTTATATCCCTGAGCCCAAAGTGCTTGATGGGATTTCTCTACATTTTTCATGCTGCCTGACATAAAACTGCTGTTGGAGGCATGGGGTGATTACATTTGCATATGACTGGGGGAATTTACACTGATATTTGACTTTCAGTCTTATGCAAATTACTGGCATTCAATTTGGCAGAAGTAAAATTCCTGACCTTTGAAATGTTCATTTTCAAGTGTCCAATGGGATCATTACAGGCATTGCTATCTGTGTTTTATAGCAGTGTTTAATGCTTTGGAATAGCTGGAGTTCCTCAGTTCCTTTGGATACTTCGAGATATTTTCCACTGCATGTGAGAGTTGTTGATTTGTGATAGCATTTTTCAATTTTCCATGCTTTCTCTTCCATGAGTAGCTTAGTCTTCTTTAGGAAAAGCCTCTCTTTTACTTGTAAATGTCCCAAATTAAATAATGCTGAGATGATTTTATTTGCATATAAATATAAATCTCGTGATCTGCTCTGGAGGGGTCTCAAAAATTGAATGGGTTTGATTCAGGTTGTGTGAATCAACAACACACAACAACCTGAAATTCGTCCTAATATTCTAAAAATAAGCAGAAAATGGGAGCCCATTCTACCTCACTGGTAAATAAGGGAGTGCAGTCATTCAAAACACAGTTTCAATGACAGACTTGTCACTTACACGCTCCCTGTTGGAATTTAGGAATAAGATGGAATGAGAGGCTATATGTGTCTGACAATATTTAATAAAAGCAAAGTTAATAGAGCTGAATCCTTCCAGAACTTTTTGTCTCGACAATGTCTGGTGCCCAGTTTTAGTTGTGTGAGCATCCATTTGCTGTTTCAGAGCCCTGTTACCTGCAGGAACACAAAGTGTTTGTGCCCCAGCAAAACACCAGCAGCGAGTTAATAACACTTCAAGGTTGACCCGCCCTTTATCCCAGAATTCCTTCTCTATGTCTTCCTATTGATCTGACTCATGCAGCTTTTTGTCACCTGGGAATTAACAATTCAATGTTTTATTTGACCATTTATCTCTTTAGCAAAATTGTTGCAATCTCTTTGACCTTTTGCAATGTTTATGACAAGGTGTTTGCAGTTAATTGTGCTCGTAAAAGAGTAGAGCTCACACCGGGTCTAATACGTGCAGGGAGCCAAGCAAGGTTCCTTACAAAAACATTCTGATGGGAACATTTAGTTTGTTTCCAGTATTATTATTATTAAAAGAAATAAAATCTCACTTCAGGCACACCACTGAATTGTTAATCTGCTCTAAATCTTATCCTGCCAGTGGAATTCATGTGCTGCCCCTGATTTCCTCAGCTGCTGCACTGGAAATTGGTAATCTGGAAATGACTGCCCTCACAAAGCCTTACAATTATTTAGTGAGGAACTATTCAGTGAGAAAAAATTACTTCAGTGGCACAGTGGTGTGAAATTTCACAAAACAGGACCAAAACCTCACAATACAATACTGTGTAACTCAAACCAGTCACTGGAGAATCCCTGAATTATTTTCTTGGCTAGTGAAGTACTTTGCTGTCTGTTCATGAGTAACTCCCCAAATCTGTTTTTTGCCCGTGTCCCACTGCTCTCCTGTTATCAGAGTCAAATGCAGGTTTGCTGCTTTTCCAGCTGTGCCTTTCCCACAGCTCTGAGCACGTTCCCTGTGCTTCCATGTAATTTCCAAGGCCTTGCTTTAACCGATAAGGCCTGAGGTGCTTGGCTTATTCACATCTGCTGCTTTCCTGGAGGTCAATCAAACAGTTCTGCATTCAAGGAGTAATGGGCTCTTACAAAGGAAAACAATTATTTCACTTGAAATCTATTGATCTGGTTTCTGTGGTTCATGTGGTGTTTTGGGTGCAGAACAGTTGCTTGAAACAATTTGAGATCAATTCAAGTGTAACTGAATCAATAGATAACCATAACTGAAATGCTGCTCTTGGTTTTTATAAGAATAGAGTTTTTGCTCCTGACAGTAAAATGAGAATGCTAAGAGTCAGCAAAACAGTTGGAATTGGAAGCTCTTGTGTATTAGTGACAAGTAACTTTTAGTAGTGTTTGCCTAATTCAGTCTAAAGGAAAGCTCAGACATGAACAGCAACATGAAAGCAGGGATTTGTTATTTTGAAAAGAATTTTTATAAATGTTTCCCAAAGAGTTGGTTTAATTTCTATTCTGAGTATCAAATCATCCAAAGATAAATTTACCAGGTTTATGATAGTGTTCAGAATGTTGTCACCATTATATAATTTTGCTTCAAGGAGTAAAATCTACATTTTTAAATTACCTTACTTCCACAATAAATACTGGTGCTAGAGATTGGTGATTTTATAACCAGGTCTCCTTTCTATATTGCCCACAGAGTTTGGTTTTATTTTACTCATTTTTCTGTTTGCTCCAGTTCTCTTTTCTGTTGAGAGTTTATTCAGGCAGAAAATTTCTGACCATTCAAAAGAAGTTTGAAAACAATGGATGGGGAAAGGCAATCGGGGTATCAGAAGATGTATTTTGACATTAACTCTTTGTCTGCTGCTGGAGCACAGGCTGGCAACTAAATTAATGGAGCAGGGGAAGCTTTTGTTAAAGCAGTTATTAAATACAATCACTTCGTCCTGCACATGGAAAATGTTGTCTTGGAAATCTTTCCTGTCAAAGGTTCAGTGCTGCTACAGATCTGATGGACACTAAAATAAACAAGGTTCTTTCCACCTCTGTGGAATCTGCAAATTACTTTTTTTCTGCAGGGATAGGAACATTTTGGGATCCACGGGATGAAGATCATAACTAATTTTCTGATTCTTCTATTTTTGTGGGCAAGGGCAGCAACTGTAGCAGAGTAACCTAGTTAGCAATGAATAAAAAGTGACAGGCAAAAAGTATAAAAGTATTTTTGTGTTTTTCTGAAACTTATTTCAATTGAGAAGTTTGTTTCAGTTGTTCTTTTGCATCTTGCTAGTTTACTTTCCTAAAATAATGATTTAACAAATGGTTGGTAGTGGATATCAGGACAAATCTGCCTCATTACAAATACACATAACAAGAGATTTCCACAAAACACCATTAAAATTGTAGTGCAGTTTAAGCAGCTTTTGAATGCTCAGTTGTCCCTGGAAAGGACATTTTGGGTGTGTGTGACACTAAAATGTTCAGATAAACCTGCTGGTTTAGCAGAAGTGCCTTTTGTAGGCAGAAATGCATAAACCAAAAAGAGCTGAGATGGATTCAATGCTCTGAGCCTGGGTGGTGTGAACGGCCCTCAGCAAATTCACTCACTTCAGATTTTCTCATATTAATTTAGTTCTTAGGTCTTGCCTAAAATTACTGATTTCAGCAGAATATTCTAATTAAAATAGCAGCAAGAAGATACTCTAATAAAATACTTCTACACGAGAGTCTTCTGGTTCTGGTGACTGTCTGCTTATAGAGAGAGTTGGTATTTTTAAAAACTTCTCTTTACAGGTGTTGTGCAGCAGCCAGTGAAGGCTTTTTACTGTTGTGCCTCAAAATTAGGAGCTGTGAGAGTGCACAGTCTGCTAGACACCACTGCTAGGAGTTGTGCTGTGCATGGGCTGCATCAGGTGATGCAAGTGCATGAGGTTGAAAGGGGTTTTTATAATGCAAAATCTTAAAATTGGAAACTGAAAACAGCTCAGCCTTTCTGCTGCACTGGATGAAGATGGAGGTAAATAATATTTATGATTTGCTGCTCAAATTTCTGTTGCTAAAGAGCATCACCCTGTCCAAGCTGTTGGTGCTCTCTTTCCCAGAAGGATCAGTGGGAACAATAGAGAGGACTTTTGTTTCTTTTCCAAAGCAGATACTGTTCAAAGCTTCTGTCAGTGTCCAGCACTGCTGATTGAGCAGCTCCAGAGGTCACTTAGCTGGACAGCCCTTCACACCCTGCCATGGGAACCAGCCCCCAGCATCTTACAGCTCCTAGTTTGGAGCTCGCTCTGAATTTGGGGATAATGTCCATTGATCTCTTACCTCTCTGTGCTCTGCTGGTGCCTCGCAGCCGCTGCGGCGCAGGACGGAGCCGGGCTGTGCCCGCGGGGTGGGGACGGAGCTGGCCCCGGGACCTGCCCTGGGCTCTGCCTATCTCGTGTGCAGACCTTCAGCCCTATCTCTAGGTACCAGATCTTCCCAATTAGGACTCCTAATCTGAGGGGTCGTTTTGGAAAAGAGAATTGGAGTTAATATTCAACCTGCCTTTTTTCCCCCCCCTTTTTTCATTTGAATGTCGAAGTTAAAGCATGCTGTCCTTAGAACTAGATTACTGTGAGGTAAATAATGCTTAGGATCGCAACAAAAATGTGATGTTTGTTGGTGATTCTCATTTAACGCACCGAGTGGAATATCACAATTAATTTAGGTAACAGACTGCTACAGAGACTAATTAGAAACTGTGAAAGTCAGGAATCATAAGGAGTAGTGAATCTTCTAATTAGCTGGGGCTTAAAAGCTGACAGAAAATCAAGATGCAGAGGGTCACGGCGTGGAAGGGAGGACTTGTGAACAGATAAATGCTGTGCCAGGGATGTGCCTTTCCCACATGTGACACCAAAGGAACACTGATCCCACAGCCACAAGGGGCAAAGTGGAAAAGGTGGCTCAGAGTAACAGTGATGTCTTTCTGCCTCGCCTGTTGTAGGACAGAGTTACCCAGCCTGGACATGGCAGCTCTCACCTGGTTTATGGGGCAGCCTGAAGGGGTGAGGTGGCATTGGTGGAGGAGCAGTTTATCCTCTCACTACTCTTACCATGAAATGGGAAATGAGGCAGGATTGTGCAGTTCTGACATAAAGCAGACTTGCCAGCTGGTTGTATTTGCACATTTTCCAGTTTTATCATTTGGGAAACCTCTTTACCTTTCCTTTGTGATACTTGGGGTGCCATAGGTTTTCTGCCAGCCCCAAATAGGTTTCCTAGGGGTTTTCCCCCCCTGTGCTATTGGTGATCACCTGCAAAGGTGTGTGCAGGTGGAGCTGTGTTTTTCTGTAAGAACTGTGATATCTAAAATGTCTCTTTTGCTTCAAGCACCATTAATTGTACTTTTAAAAAGCATCAGCTCTACAGTACAATTGGAAAATGCTGATCTTTGTATGACTGATCCTGAGACCAGTAATTATAAGAAAACTGAAGGAAATGCAAAAACCATCAGGAAACAGCTTCAATATTTTTGGATTGCCGATTGTTCTCTTCACCTAAACCCCATATAATTTTGGAGCTCCATGGACACAAGCACAGAGTGAGCAAGACAGGCTGCACTTTGGAGATGAGAGCATGATTTTGAAGCCTTGGTGATTTTCAGTCTGTTTTACAGTGTCTATTCATTACAAAACAACAAAAGGAACCCAAGAGGAAGATTCCAAAACAACCAAATGACTGTGCAGTTGGACTTCTCCAAATCTGTGCCATTTTCAGTCAGGATTTATAGATGTGAAGTGTATCCAAGTGACCATTTACAAATCATTAGTAATTGGGCTACCCTACCATAGATTGACTCAAGTAAAAGAAGCTAAAGTTTCTATTTTAGTCATAGGGTTTGTTATTTCTGGCTTTTAAATCTATAAAAGTGCTTGTTAGGTGTATCATGTCACTGTGGGTTTTAATGATTCAATAGCAATCAGAAAGCCTGCATTTGGCTTTAAGAATGCTATGGGAATGAAATTGGATGAAGTATATCCTAAATACGATGAAAAAAACAGTGGATAAATGTTCCTTGGCCCTCTGACCTGCCAATATCAGCACTTGGTGGCTCTTGTCATTGTTTACAAGCCCTAAGGAAGCAGGTTAATCCAGGACAGCTGTCTGAATTTGCTTGGGAATTTCTTGGATCTTTTAGTCTCACCCTGGATGTTTATAAGTTCTCCTGAAAGCTCAATTTTCCCAAAACAGATGGGACACAAGGACTTCTACTACTACATTGGTTCCACCCGTGGCAGTGGGTGAACTGAATCTACTTTAAGGCCCCTTGCAGCCCAAAAGCATTCCATGGTTCTGTGGTTTAGGTAGAAGCAATGTGGTGTGAGTGGCCCCTGGACATTGGTTATCTGTGCTTTTTGCTGCCTGGGGCTGGCACACTTCCAAGTGAAAGTTCCCTTTCCGACAAATGAAGCATCTTAATTAAATTAGTGACATGCAAAACTGCAAGTTCAGAACAAATTGTAACAGTTGTGTGGTTGCTCTATAAGGTCATTTCATAATGGAATTAGGCTTGAGAGCCTTTAATACACAGCTTTTTGTAGCACAGTGTATTTTTCACATGTTGCAGATGCAGGTTATATCTGAAACTGTAGCTCTTAGATTCCTGTTTTGGAGCTCTTTCTTAGGGAATGGTCCCATGATTCACTTATCCTAAATTTGGTCTTGTCTGCAATGCTGCTTAACATGATTTCTGTTTGGGAATTGGTGTTTGAACTCTGAAGACAGCAGTTGATGTCCCTGGGAAAAGGGAAAGTTCTGAGCACACAGATGTGCCCTTGCTGAGGCTGGAGAGAAGAAAGTTTCTGTGGCCCTTTGCCTGTGTCCCACCAGTGCTTAAACAGAGCCTGAGAATTGTGTTTTATGAGCATCTGTTCATCCACCAGCTCTTGATGTGACAGTGCTATAGCAAGTGCTCAATAATTTACATACTGTACAACACAGCCAAGTATAAATGATGCATTATTCTTCCATTTAGCCCCATTTGAATTGATTGATTACCAAATCTTCCATTTGTCATCTATCACCATTGGGATTATTTATAACTTGTGCTGAGCTTACGCCGTAATGCATCAATCAAGAAGCTGAGTTGCACTTTCCTGACTCATAATGGATATTTTAATGATCAGGACCTGATCCTTGTATTATTTATTTATTTTATTTTGTCAACATTGAGCTTGAGAAGAGAAGCCAGACAACAGAAAACTGAAACTAAGGTTGAGAAAGACAACACCTTCCCCTTCTTTTTCCCCTTGCTTTGCATTATTGACTTTCACTGCTGCAATAATGACTTGAAGGTGTACACAAAAAGTAACCCAGGGCTGTTAATTTTGGTAATGAGAGCAGTGGTGCTTGGGGAGCCACAGGGGACTTGGATTTTGTGGCAGGAAAGGAGCAGAGCAGTGCCTGGCTGTGAGTGCTGGTGCAGGGGCTGGGAGCAGGGACATGCTGGCTCCCGGTGCTCCAGGTGCCACGTGTACCTGTCCCCAGCCCACCAGCCTGAGATCCAGCTGGATTTACACTTGGACACGGGGATTTTTGTATGGACTGGATCTCTGTTGTTGGCAGGTTCACAGTGTGAGTGCATTTCTGCTTTATGTAGCGTGCTGGTGTGCTACCAGCCCGTTTTCCTTCCCCTAAATCCATGTAAAGCCCTCATTTACCCCAAATCTCCCTGGCTTTCCCTGCAGTTCAGCTCAGAGCTGCTGTCTCTCCTCCATCCCCACCAGGCTCTTGCCTTGCTGGCTGTTCCATGGGAAGCCAAAAGAAGGAGCACTAAAATCTTGCCTAGCTAAAACCTGCAATTCCAGCTCATTCTTTTGAGTGAAGGAAGTGACAGTAATGATGAAATGGAGGCCACTGAAACAGAATATGGGGGTGCTGGCTCTCCTAAAAATATCTTGAGTTGGAATATTTTAATTGGCTAGAGAAATCCCAGAGCAGGCCCTTTTTGGCTATTGATAGCTTTCACACTTAATCACTGTGCAGCCTTTTGTGGTCTGGGCTCACCTAAAGGCATTTTTGTTCAAAGCTGCTCAAGCAGTCAGGAGCAGAAGTGCAGAGTGTGGAGCTGCAGAGTGTCCAGCTCACCGAGCTCTTACCCTCTCTGCTTCCTTATTAACATTTGCTCTGCTGAAAGAAAGGAAGATTGAACATAAAATCCTGAAGGTCGTCCATACAGTTGTCTCAATAGCAATCTGTGTGACTTTAACCCTGTTGAGGAAAAGTAATTACCCTTTGGCTTCTGGTGACCTCAACTAACCTTTGCTGAAGGACCAGAGAAAATAAAGGCTGACCAACAGCCTGCCCTTCCTGCCCTGTGGTTAACCTGCTCTGGGAATGAAGAACACCCTCAACAATAGAACCTGAAAATGTTGCCATGGAAATATCATTGGAAGAAGAAACAAAAATCTATTACAATTAATAGTGTTTTATTAGGTGACTGCTATAGAACTGTTTAATCCATGGAAGTTGCTCTATCTGAGGATCTGGGGTCAGAAAATTTCAGGCAGAATAAAAGAGGGGAGGGAAAGGTACCTGTTTAAAAATTCAGGAGCTGTTGACAGAGCTGGGATGGTTTGCAGGAGATAAAAGAATCAGATGTTGTGCACTGTAAGTCCAGGAAATGATAGCAAAGAATGAATGCAATTACAGTAATTGCAAATGATCCCTGCCAGCTCTCCAGCTGCTCAGGGGGCATTGATACACCAAGATTTGGGGCTTCTTATAGGGCAAATATCAGGGCTCAGTTTCCCCTTTGGATTGTTTTCCCAGCACTGAGGCCATGCCTGGAGAACACGGGGCTGTTTTCAGAGTGGGTGCTGCTTTTATGATCCAAGCACTTCCAAAATCAGGGCCTAAATGCTTTTGGGTTGATTTCCCCCCCCTTTTACTGTGTATTAAATTTGACACCTTGCAGACATTGCATTTCTGTTAAATTCCCTCTGCTTTGTGTTAGGCAGGGTCTTGGGCTGTTCATTTCCCCAGGAGCTGACAGTGCTGCACTTTGCAGAAGTATTTCAGCAGTTTCCAACAAATATCCATGGTCCTTTGACCACACTAAGACAAAAAATTATGAAGACATCAAAAGTCCAGATGTTGCTGCTCCACAGTGTCCCAGTTTTTACAGCATGATAAGGCATTTCAATCTGTGACATTCTGTGACATTTCCTTATTCATGGGACAAACTACAGTACTTTAATGTCAGAAAAAGTTGTAAATGTGTTTCTATAGGGGCGTCCCTACATCATTTTAAATTATCCTGCTGCTTTTAGGGGAATGAGAAATTTCTGCACATTCATTTGAAAACAAATGGACAGACAGTTATACACATATATTTCCTGCTATAGAAAATGAATTAAAAATCACACTTTTGTTCAAGTCACACGCCCGCTTCCTTTTTTTTAGTTGTTTCCAAAACACAATTAAAATGCTAAGAAGATGTCAACAAGAATAATTTAGTTTTACTGATAATCTCACCATTAGTGTAAATGGGAGCAAGCCTAACTGTATTTCTCTTAGTAAAAGCAGAAATCATACTAAGGAAATTAATTGCAGTAAGCATCAGATTAAAATATTTTCCTTTTAAAATGAGAAATAAGATTCTTTTTTTCTCTAGTATTTTATATGTCGGCTTTTAAAAATTCAACTGTAGATTTCACCGTGTTCTCTTCAACTTCAGTCTATTTTCAAATGGTGATTTGCAAAGAGAACATCATGTGCTGGATTAGAAACAGACGTTTATTGGTACATGTGAAACATTAGGATAATTTTCTGTATTGCAAACTCAATAATTTCTGTAATCTTTTCCTAATTATAACACTCTGGCTCAATTTGTGAAGTTCCTTTGCCATTCAGAACCTTTGAGCTGAGAGAGCAGTGCAGGACTGCAGGAGTGACAGAGCACCTCCTTTTGTTTCTGCAACGTGGACCTGTGTGGTGTTGCTTTAAAATGAACTCTGCTGCTCAGTTCAGACACCAAAAGAGGCTTTGCTCAGGGATTTGATCTGCACAACCTTGTGCTTCAACTTATCCAGGCAGTGCAGGGCAGGAGAAAGGAAAATGTTTTCATTAATTTTCAGCACAAATTCCCACAGCCCTGCCTCCAAAGCATTGTTTGCTGGTGTAACTCACCTGGCCCTGGTGCTGTGGAGTCCCAGTACCTGTCCTGCTGTCCTGTTCTTCCCTCGGGGGTTCCAGCTTTCCATGCTCTTCCCTCTCCACCTCCAAAGGGTACAGGTCCATGGCCTGATGGCTGAAGCTCAGAACTAAACTCCATGAAGTCCATCTTCATCTGTGGAGTTTCTGTTCTGTTTATTGAGAGACAAAGCAGGAGGAGGATTACAGTTATTGCTCCAAGGTAAGCCTCTCCATCCCTTGTTGTGTTCCAGGACTTTGGGCAGTTGGGAAAAGCCCCTTGAATTGTGTGCATCATTTCATTTCTACAGCAGAAGTTGCTGCTCAGGTGTCTTCTCTTGTGGATCGTGATCTCTTGTGCTTTGTTTGGCTCATGGGCTGCACCTTTGTATCCTAACATAATTCTAAAATGTTTGCATTGATCAAGATTCTAATCTGTGGGATGAATAAAAAGAGAGGGATGAGGGATCTGGGAACAGAGAGTCAGATAGTTGTTACTGCTGTTGAGTGTTTGCCACCAGAAGGATTTTCTAACTGAATTAAGAACGAGCTGTTTATATTTATTCTGTTTTAGAACACGTTTCATACTTTCATTCTCTGAGATGTACTGTTGTCTGCCACTGTCAGCTGACTGGGAAATCAAATACCAACTCTGTTTTCAGGGCCTCATTTTCCTGCTTTTTTGCTGTGCCCAAACAGGTGTATGCTCTGTTATGCTAAGCACAGTATATCTAAGTAATAGCAAAGCAAAATACTCCAAATTTTTATAATTCAAGTGCAAAGTCTGGTGACATGCAGCCACATTCTTTAGGAAAAAAAACCCCTATTTATACTTAAATTTTGTCCCTCTGTCCATTAATATTTTTGCCATAAAACACAATTGTTTGGTAGCTGGTGATTAATCCCGCGAGCAGATTGTCATAATATGGTGTGGGAAGGCAGAATGGAAATTATTTCAATTCTATTCTGACCTGGTACATTCCCAGACATCTATAAAATTCAAGGCTTTCAAACATCCCCCAATTCTTAAAGCTTTAATTGATCTAACATTGCCTAACTGGTGCATGTAACTGGTGGCCTCCTATTGTTCTGTAGCATTTTCTGAAATATTTTGCTTTTCAAGAGAGAGACTGAAAATACCAGGGTCTAAATGTTATAGAAAGAAAAGAGAATTGATTCCATCATCAGCGATAATTGTGGCAGAAACATAAATTATAGCAAGATTACTTCATGGCAAACTAGGAAATTGAAAGTCCTGAATGAACATCTGATTCTGCAAAATGTAAATACAGCCTGAATTGCAGGAATGGTTACGGATTATTTTAGCATTTGGCACGAACTACACAGGAGGTATTTTTAATAAAACAGGATGACATTTCTGCAGCAAATTACTCTCACTTTAAAGTCATCTACAAGCTATTTATTAACAGTACAGCAATAAAGCATAGAATATAGTTTGGATAAGTGTTTATTGCTAGCTTACATCACACAAACAGACAAGTAAATCTTTAGCATGATGCTTTTGTTTCTAAAGCAACAGCAGTATTAGATATCCTAAAAGTTACCACAGTCATTAAATACCTTATGGTGCTGTGTCCCTGGTAATCCAATTTACAAAACTCTATTCTCAGCAGAAACTCCTGGGGTATAAGTAGTTCTCTTCAGTGAGCCCTTCCTGCTTTTCCTTGTCATGAAGCAGTGATGGTACATTTTTATCCTGTTGATAATTTGACTCTCTTTAAACTATTTCTTGTTGCCCCACTGGGCTGTTCTTTATTAGGGTGGAGGTAGCTGGAAGCCTGAAGGACTGCAGCCCGTGTATCGTTCTTCCTTTTTTACTGTACCTCAATATTCAACATAGCATCATTATTCTGAGGCAAAAAGAGAAAAGCTGGTCCAGCACATATTCCACACATTGCTAGTCCTTCCTCCACATCCTGCAGCGCCAGGGAGGGGGATTATTGCTGCAGCAAAAAAAATCTGGCCATAGTGGAGGAATAATCACTGCAGTCCAGCTCACCCCCACACCTCTCTTTCTCTCTCGCTCCTTCTGTGTGTGCCTGTGTTTGAGGCCCCAGCTGATTCAGTCTGCATCCATCCATACATAAATCATTGCCCTTATTCTATTGGTTACATGGTACATGGCAAGTATTGATTTTTTCCGTTGCCTCGTTGCTGGAGAACCCATGGTTTTTGTGAGACTGAAAACGCAAAAATTTTTTTTTTTTTCTGGAGATCTTGTCAAGGGACAAAAATGACAAGCAAGGAGGGTGCTATTTTAAGGTTTGTGCGAGTTAAAAATCTTTGTCTTCTCTGTTCTACTCTCTGTTTGCCTGGGTCCCAAAAAGTCGTGGCTTGTTTAATCCCTGCTGCTTTAGGTAGGGATACTGCCTAAGCAGCAGGGGAATAAGGAAACAGAAACAGGGCCTGGCCTTCTCAGGAAGGCAATGCTTAATTATTAAAGTTTAATTATCATCTGAAACACTAAAAAATAATATAATGAAAATAATGCCGTTTTAAGGGAAGAAATAACTCCTAGGATGATATACAAGCTGTGCAAAAATGGACATATGTTTCTTTTCTGCATAACACATATAATATTGTGCTTAATTCTTGAGGCAGGTTTTTGCAGCATTTCAAGACATGTTTAATAAGAGTTTGTCAGTGAGATTTCTGTATCAAAGTAATTTTTCTCAGCATTCAAAGCTGCCTGAAAATGTCTCACAAAAGATGGCACCTTGCTTCCTCAAAAAAGTATTTTTGAGGAACAGAAAGACAGTTCTGAGACAGAATCTGAGATGTTCTCCTTGTGCAATAGAAAATTCGCTGGTATAAGACTCTCTCTTATGAGGAGCCTGATCCAAACCACACTGGAGTCAAACAGGAATGTTTTCATTGACTCTGTAGCTGCTGGATCAGCCTCAGTTCACACAGACACAGATATTTGCCTCTTTATTTGGATACAGTTGCTTTCCCCTGTTTTGAAGAAGCAATGAAATGGGTTAGGATGGGTGGTTAATAGATGGGTATAGAATATTATTGTATTTAATCTAGTCTGATTTTTCACACCTTTAAATGAGATGCATTGAAAAATGTATTTCCTTTACAATCTGTAGTGTGAAATGTGACCCATCCCTTCCCAATGCCATTCCTAGCTACTGGATTTTGTTTCTGTGCTTTTCTGTGTGTTTGAAAGCCACTGTCCATTCTTCCTTGGACCTCCACTGCCTTTACACTCCAGTCTTTCACTGAATATTGACTCTGTGTGTCATTTTACCTGACTTCTTCCAGAGCAGGTGGTATTTTCTATCTGCTTGCACACAAACGTAATACCTTGAACAACAATGCAGCTTTAGAGCTTTTGTGTTCCTGGGGCTGTAGAAATTGAGCATCAAACTGAAATTATCAATAAGAAATCCCAGTCAGACTCCTCCACTTGCCATATGGCACATAAAGGAGGGAAAGCACAACTTGCCCTGGCCTTTCAGTTGAGAACCACTCCATCAGCCTTTCCCTGAGCAGCCTGCAAGGATCAAAACCTTGGCTTATCCTGGAGAGAGCCATCTTCCCCAGGTGTGAGGACAAACATCAACAAATGGACTTCTTCCTTCACCAGAAATTCAGTATCTCTGGAAAATATGCCTTTTGTCTCACTGGAAGCTGTACTTTTTCTCCAGGTTTTGTATATACACAGCCCTGATCTTTCTACTTAAGAGTAATTTTTGTAGTGATTGAAAGGGGAACAATTTTGTGATCTTTGTGACAAAAGGGTTTGTTACATGTCAGTGTGTTTCTCATTCAATCCAATTCTCTATTTCAGTTCACTCCTTTAACTTATTAATAAAAAACAGGAGGGTTCCTCAGCTAGCTAAGATGTCCTTGGGTTTTTAGTGCGGCTCGAGGAGTTCACTTCTTCCTGGTCAAGGGAATAAGGTGAGTCTGAACACGGTGGGGTTCCTGTCAGTGAGGCAACAATTGGTCTTGCTTACTGGGATTTATCCTCCCTGAAGGTTCCTGATGTCAGCTCAACAGCTCTTTAGAGCTTAATTGTTCCCAGATCACAGGTTATTGTACAAGAGTCTGGACACCTTTGATTTCTTCCCCTTGAAAGGAGCATCAGAGAATTCTGCAAAGTCCTTCTGGTGTGTTTGGGAAATGAAGTAGCACAGACAGCATGGTCCCAGGGCAGGGACCAAGATCCTCCTTTGGATCCACAGGGACGGCAAGGTGGGATGTCAGAGGAATTAGGGTGGAATTTTCTTTGTGCTGCTCAGAGGCCCCTAAAAAGGGGACTGGGCTGGTACCTGCCCTTGGTGGGTGCTGCTGCAGGCTGAGACATGGGGATGGCTGCACAGATCCTTTGGGAAGCTCCACCTGGAGCCAATGCTGACCCTTCCTTGTGCATCCAGCAGCCCAGCCCTGACCACAGCCCTTCTCTGCCCTGCTCTGTAACCACAGGATGGGGTTAGTGCAGCCAACTCAGCCAAATTCTGTTTGCACCTCTCTTCTGGAGGAAGGCATGTGTTGATTTACTGTAATTTCCTTGAAAATGGACATGAGAATTACTCAATAATGATAAGGTACCAACCAATAAAAACACCTTTGTTGAAAATGAAGATTGAGGATTTCATCCTCTAAGGCTTTCATAAATAAGGCTACCATGCAGAAAAATAAGTCTTGCCAGTATCTGTTTCATAGGTGAAGAAATTACAGAGCACTGAGAGCTGAGACTGAAGCTGAGGTTCTGCTTGAGCTCCTGCTTGTGACACACACACGAGGAAACTGCTGAAGGACTTTGTGTCCATGTGGGAGTTTGACCCCTACGATGCTGCCAAGGGCAGTGGGGGCTGCAGTGCTTTGCTCAGAGAGCCTCAGGCACAAAAGCATCTGGCTCAGCTCAAACCTCCATGTTGCAGTTTCTTAAAAATAAATAAATAAAAAAAATTCCTACCCTCAAAAAGGGAATTAGGAACAGCAAGTCCTTTTTGGAGCAGCACCTGCCCCTTTCTCTGTTTTGCTCAGCTTGTTGTTGTGTATATCACTCTTCTGCACCCAGCAAATGAACAGCACACGCTGCAATGTGCTGTAGAAGCCTCTCGTGGATTTATCCTTTTAAATAGCAGCAGAATACAGTGCCACCTCATTTAACCCATGCTGAATGCTGCATGAGATCCCAGAAAAGTTATTCAGCAATAATTTATAATCCCATCCCTGGAAAGAAAGGAGAGAAAAAAATAAAAGCACGGGACTGTACAGTTGGAGCCTGTAGTTGCAATAAAATCCAGGAAAAGGTTATTTTACCTGAATTTATCGCTTAGCAACCAAGAATCCACCTCCTGAGATTGCTGTTCCTGGGTTACCAAGTAACTGCCTGTGACAATTACCAAACAGCTGTCCCAGGAATCTACATAGCCTTTAACCCCCGTCAGCTGAAAGATGGGCTGATGACAGCCAACAAACAATAGAAACACACCCTAATATTTTATTTAAGAGCTGAGGGAAGCCACAGCTGTATGGATCATGCAGCCAGCTGGATTTAACTGCTTCAAACTGCGTGGCCTCACTTCAGGAAACTGCTCTGTGTGTTTAAAGATGCGTTTAGATCTTCATCCTCCAAACTTTGGGTCAAATAATTGAGTCCAAACTCTTGTGTTTGTCCAATTCTTGTTGTGCAGGAGTGGGAAGTGCCTAATTAGAGAGTATGGCAGTGATTTGCAAATTTTTCTTATTAATTAATTGAGTTAATCTTGAGTTTTTCTCAGTGCAACTGCTCCATTGATTATCACTGAGAGGAAGAGCATTAATATATCCAAGTAAGAAAGGAGTGATTTAGAACGAAGGGGAAGGCATAATCAAGACTGGTAAGATAAAAGTAATGAAAAAAGAATACTGAGCTTGGATATTGAGAGGAGCTTCTTGATAGTGAGCTGGGTTATCTCTGGGGATGGTATCCTAAAGGAAACAAGGGGAACTCCCCCCCCCAGTGTATTGAAGTGAGCTGGAAACAGAGTATTGCACAGGCAGTGTTTGATATATTGACTGGGGTGTCTGACTTGAGCTGTGCCAATTGTGCTTTTTCCCCCTCTCTTCCACTTCCACTTCCTGTATTTTAAAGCAAAATTACAGATTTTGTTAACAGAGTAACAAAGAGCAGCAAGCACAACATTTTCTGCCGCTGCTTCAGATGCCCCGAGCTCCAGCTTTAGGGCTGTGCCTTCTTCTGCAAGCTCTGAGTGGCTCCTTGTAGTTTAAAATAGAAACAGGAAGGAGGGTTTTGGAAGTTAAGGGCCCCGTTCACATTTACAAATCCCAGGCATTCGAGCTGGCTGGGATGGCAGCAGCTCCTTTCTCCCTCAGGCTCAGTGCAGGTATCCTGGGAGGGAACATGACAAATCAGCTCTCTTGCTCCTGCAGCTTTTCTGTAGCAGCTTCTACTGAGATAACAGAAACTGCTCTGCTACACTCTTTATTTCTTTCATTTTTTCTTCTTTCTTTTGTTTTTTCCCTGGCATGTTCCATGTGCCACAATAGTAAGAGGTGGCTCAGAAGTCTCCACCAGCTTTCCACTGACAGCAAGTTCACAAAGGAAATTTTCCTCTAGCTACTTGTGGCCAGAAACCACCTCTTTGGCACTGGAGGATTCTTTAACCACCTGGGCAAATTAGACTGCATTAATTTGGCTCCCTCTGCTTTTTCTACATAATTTAAAAAGCAAAATTAATAACATTTACCTTTCCTGCACACAAGTGTAATATATTTTTAGGCACTCAGGCTGTAGAGGAATTTCTGGCTCCTGAAAAAGGTCAAAACCCCCACAGCCACATCAGCATCATTTCCTCTGATAAAGTGACATCTCTCATGGGTGGGAGTGTCCCACTGCACATACAAACAGCTTTCAGTTTCATGCAGGAAGGAAATGCTGAGGACTGGGACACACCTGCAGGGACCAGCACACACCTGTGCAATGGGCTGTCAGCAGCAACACCTTTTCCCTTAGAACTGAAATGAAACCTTGTTGTTACCAGTGATTCCCTGTGGGTCACCAGGAATGTGTGATTGCTTAGCAAATGAGCAAAGACCTAGGAAATATTTATTTAAAAAAACTTGAAGCATAATTTCTTGTCAATATTAATGACTTGTCATTGCCATCACTGCAATGCCTTTATGTGTCTGATGTGGAGGTTTGGCCAGGCTTGTAATTCTGTTAATGAAATGTGTGAGGGAAGCAGCACCATGGTCATAAACAACTGATTTTTTTGGGACAACAGAACTGTCTCAAACTTGTCATTGCCTGGAGGGTGGTTCCTTTGCAAGTACCAAAGGGGCTTCCACTCCTAAGCTGAGTATTGGCTTATTTGGGTAGGAAGGGAAGGGTAAGAGATCACAGCAACTCTTCCTTGTACCCCATCCTGCTCACCTCACCATTTGTCTCCGTGTGGATTTTGGTGTAGGGAGGCTGTGCTGGGGCATTGCTTCTGGCTCTCGATGACAGTTCATGGTTGTCCTCATTCCTGGCTGGAAGTTGGTTGGTTACGTTGACAGATGTTGCAATGATTCCTTTGGCAATGTTGTGTTGTGCTGACTGTTCAAACAGGAAATTCATCTTTTAGTATTTGCACATGTTAAATGTTTGTTTTAGTAGGAATCGGCTCTGACAGCAGACTGGTCAAACTGTGTTTTTGGAGCAGCAGACTGGAATTCTCAAAATCCCTATTAGGGTTTGGAGCCCTGCTCCCTGAAGTCCTACAGGACTGACTTTTGAGGAAAGGAGACTTGAGCTCCAGGTCGCTGCTGTGTCACTCTCTGGGTGCCTGCGAGTCCTTGGTGGCACTGGGTCCAGATCATCCCCTGGTGTGGCATTTGCAAGGTCTGCTGTCTGGCAGAGCCTGTGCTGCCTTTGGTTTCCCTCGAGTTTCTGCAGGTTTGGTTGCTGAGCTGGCCTCAGTAAGGGAAGAGCGCAGTGGCTGTGGCTCAGAGTGAGCACAGCAAGAAGTGCTTCCCTCCACACCAAGACCAGCTGGACAACTTCATCTGAGAAAGCTGATTTTCCATCTCAGTCTCTGGCTGGCTGATCCCATTTCAGGTGACTGCTTCTTGGCTTTGGCAGGCAACTTCTTTGAAGGACAACCTGCTGATGCTGGTGTGATTTTTTGTTTCCTGAATTTCCATTAAGTAAAATTCTACAAATTATTTATTTGAGGGATAACAGTGTTTCCTGTGTGCTGTGGTATTGGAGAGCCCCTGGCCAAGGTCTGTTGTATTGTCCTTCAGGAGAAGTTCATCAGATGTCAGAAATTACAATATTTACTTCTGTAAGTTTGGTGCCAAGCACCTTATAGGATGCAGCTCCACAAAGATTTCTGGTACATGTGAGGACCAAAGGCTTAATCTGGTCCAAAGCTCCCCAGACCCTTCCCACTGTCACATAGGAGGTGAGAAATAAGAGGCTTCCAGCCACATGTGAAGGTTGCTTTGTGTCTTGATGGCCTTTTGGAAATCCTTCAGAGCTATTTTAATGGTAATGGAGCTTGGAGGTGGAAAAAGGCTTTGTGGCAAGGCTGGCAGATGCATTTCTGAGAAACACATTTGGTGCCTAGAGGGTTATTTTTGTGTCATTTGTCAGGACAGAGCTCATGTGGGGGAGAGCTTGCTCAGGTGAGGCAGATGACAACTCCCAGATGCATTTGCACACAATTTCATGAACAAAGTGTGCAAATACAGCAAAAATATTTTCTGATGTCTTCTTAACAGTTCAGGCACAAAATACACATCACCTATGACTTCCCAAGGAAGCCAGAGCAGTGAGGTAGCAAGGGGATCCTTGCAAATGGTACACCTGCAAGAAGGGAGAAGAATCTTTGAGAGTCCAGTGCTGATCAGCATTGATGGAATCAAGGAAATCCAGTGAAATATATCCTTCAAAACCTGACATTGGAGTATCCTGGTGTTCAGAGTGATGTTGTCAGTTTGGAGCTTGCACTGATTATTCAACCAATTAGTTGCATTTTGAGCATATGTGGTTTTTGAAGATTTAGTGTCATGCATATTTTGATGGTTTACTGATCTCCAGGACTTTAGATGCTATCTTTTTGTCTTGATTTAGGATTTTTCTTTTCAGATTCACCCATTCTAATCCCTGAGTAACAGCATTGGTTCTGGAAGGGACACACTCTTTCCAAAAGAAACTTAGAAGTGCTTTTATGTATGTTGGGTGAAAGTGCAGTGCAGGAAAAGGCACTGTCTTTTAACAAAGTTTTTAAGCACGAAGTGATCAGGATTTGGATGTTATTGAAGTAACGTTTTTTGTGAAAAGGAAGTGGATTTATAAAAATGAACCAACTTTTCAGCCAGACCTGTTATGAATTGCAAAAGCAGCTGGGAGATTTGGCCGAAAAATCAAGGTTGGGGTTTTTTTCTTCGTCAGAGTTTGTAAGATATTTGGAGGGACATAGCATTTATTTCTTATTTCTCTGAGTTTCAGGCCAGGTCTTGGAAAAACCCATCTGACAGTGAGTTTGTTTGTATATTTTACATTTTTTCCCTAAGTATGCTAGGCTCATTAGCAAGCCTCGGAAAAGGCATGCTTTGTTAAAGTGAGTATGGAAAACAAGATACTAAGGGCTCAAATGTGTCTCCAGAATATAAATAAGCACAGCTTCCTTTGGAGCAGATTGTGACCACAGCTATACTGGAAGCCTTGTTCCAGGGAGAGCCGTGAATGCTGCACCTTCAACAAATTCCCCCACACTGCTCCTGAGCTCCTGCCTCTGAGAGGGGCTGCAGGGCAGGCAGAGCATCCTGGAGGGCAGGGATAGGACATGGGGTGCTGCTGGGGGGAGATCCCTGCCCAGCAGCAGTGGGGGTGTCAGGGCTGTCCCAAACCCTGCGGTGCCCTCAGCCCTGGCCAGCAGGAGCAGGCACTGAGCAGTTTGTCACTGGCTTTGGGCTCCCTGGAAAACTTCCCTCTTCCTGTGGATCAAGGGAAAACAAAGAATTTGTCCTTGCTTTACGTGGATCTGTTTGTTTGGCTGTGGTTTTGTCTCCAGCAGCAGGGGGGCTCCACTTCTGCACCCACCAAGGACGTAGCAGTGGCAGCTCAACACCCAGTGCCTTAATTCCATCCAACACCCATGGTGTAAATATTCACAGGATCTGCTCCAGTGTGCTGACCAAAGAGGGCACTGCTCCAAACCATGCTGCAAAACCTTCAATGAAATAAGAAAAAAAATGTCTGTGGCACCGGGTGAAGCAGTCATCTTCATTTTTATGATCATCTGAATTTTTATGGTCATTTTTGAATGAAAAGATGGGATTTGAGAAGTTTGTATGTATGAAACATCTGTGGGAGCACTGCTTAACCAGTTGGCACAAGGTGGATGTATCCTCTTTAGACATAATTTATACTTCCCTGTTAAGCCAAAGTCATTCTGTTCACTATCATTATCCTAAGCTGGGTCCTTTGGTGATCTCATAATTCCAAAAGTGCAGTAGTCAAATAAGCCTTGATTAAAGCAGTCCCTGTTTTCAAGCCAAGCATATGTTAACACTGGAGAAGAAAACAGTGAAGCTGCAGTGGTACTGGAGGACTCAGAATATCCTGAATTGCTGCTTGAGTTTATTGAGGCAAGGTGTAAAATTTTACATTTGAAACATACTCTGAAGCTCCAGTCACCTCAAAGGATAAGATTTATCTGGTTCTTGAATTTATCACCAGCAGAGTATTTATATGAGCCCAGGCATGACACCAGGTGACACTTTTTAGATCCCTGCAATGTCTGAGGCTGCTGTAGCAAACCCTGTGAAATAGTTTTGATGAATCTCTGTTGTGGCTGTAAGTGGTTTTTGCTGTAACCCATCTGTGCTAGCAGAAACATCTTCATCTGTAGAGAATATTTATTTTTGTCGAGTTCATCAGCTTGCCCTGCTACTCTTTATCTGAAATCACCTTCTGGAGCATTGCTCTGAAGATAACAATATTCTATTTATGTTATTATAAGGCCAGTTAGATGAATGCTAAAACCTCTGCTTTTGGGCAGCAATTTGACATGGTGGGAAATGATGTCTTTTAAAATATTCTTCATACTCTGTGTTTTGTGTGGCAAACACATTGATCCCAGTAGAGCTCCATACAGCCCCTTAACCTTGGCCAGCGAGGTGCAGTGTCACGTCTCTGGTGCTGCAGCAGCACAAGGTTCTGTCACTCACTGGGATTTACTAGAGGAGCAATCCTCTTGCAGCTGGAGGAGATGGGAAGGAGGAAAATATTTTCCCATCTGCACAGGCTTTAGAGCAGCTCTGGAGCAGAGGGTGAGCAGGGCTGTTAAAGCAGGGCCGTTAACAGTGGCCTTTAACAAACTACAGCAGGAGCATTTCCTGGAGCTCTGGGACCAGCAGAATTTGCCTTCCACTTCCCTCTCATATCCTCTCTGGCTGCAGCCAAAGCAAAGGGAGGTGCTTTCAGAGCACAAGGAGCAAATGCTGCTAAGTGAGCAGGTAGGAGGAGGAGCAGCATGCTGGAGTATCTGCTCAAGCATTTGGGGAACCCTCTGAGTATTTGATGAAAGCTTCCTGTAGTCAGCAAAGCTCCTTGGGAAGGCATGTGCAGCAAATCATTCATTACTGCTGGGCTTGGCTGCCCTGAGAGCAGCCTGCATTGGGATGCAGGGCTGCACCTTTACCTGGATAACTCCAAACCAGCATTTCTGGAAAAGCAAATTTCCCAGTTAGCTGTTAGCTCTGTGACTTCTACCACTCCTAGCCTCCATCAAGGCACTGATGTCTTTATTTTCCTATTGAGATAATCAAGTGTCATTCTTACTATTTTTAATTTGAACTGAATTCAGGGAAATTGCACTTCCTCTTAATTACATGGAGAGGAAGGAGCCTGGATCCCACAGCACTGACTCAGTGAACACAGTGGTGTATGACCTGTCCTGTGGCCTCAGGGCCACTCTGGAGGGTGGCACAGGGGTCCCCTGGTCATTCCTCATGTCACTGTGCCCTGCTGAACAGGCCTCTCATGGAAACCTGCCAGAGAATTCCCTGGCTCTGTTCATTAATAATAGCCCAGGTTTATTTTCTCCTTTGCCTTGTGTCACTAATCAAGCAGTAATTGAATTAGCTGGAAAGAAGGATAAGATAAATTATGAAGAAGAATTAACTGTGTGCACCTGAGGTCAGAAGGCTCCCAGAAAATTCAAGGTGAGAATTGGGTGGACTATAAATGAGATTTAGCTGGAGGATACTAAGTTCTCTGGAGAATCAAGATGCAGAAGTGCATATTACAAGTCAGCTGCAAAAATCCAGAGGTGTCTCAAACTCTTTGGGCAATCCCTTTCTGTTTTAAGATGGGGAAGCAAAGGATTGCACTTACATTCTTTCCAACTGCTGTATTTGATGAAGGGAATTTCCCTGAAATTTATCTTTTCATTCTTGTGTGAATAGACTCTGCCAGAAAGATATTTTCCCTTCTCTATTAATACTAAGGTAGTAAATTGTCTGTCCCTGTGTTAACTCACTGGCCTTTCTTTTTTTCCCCCTCTGCTTAGTCTGTACTTAAAGTTCATCTTTTATGAAAACCATATGTTGGATTAAAGACAGGTTATTATTTTCATGCATTGTAATATACTCTATTACCTTCTCCATCACAGCCCATGTAAAAATAATTATTATTCCATGTGTCACTGTGAATAGATTTAAGATTCTTTAGGTCTTCTCTAGCAAGAGCTGATTTCTGACTCACTGGGCTCATTCTATTTTTATGTCAGAATCAGCCAAACATAAACATCTTAATTTTATAAAAGGCTTTTAAAAATATTAAAAGCGCATGTTAAAAACAAATAGAAAATTAGGTAATTCAGGAAAATATTAAGGTAATGGCAGTAAATTATTATTACATTGAAACCCTTTAAATAAATGTAATTAAGTTGCAATATAAAGAAAAATTCCAGTCTTAAACACTAGAGCAGACAAAGGCAGCAGTTTATACACTTGCATTTGCTTTGACAGTTGTATTTGTTCTTTTGAATAAGGGTTGCAATTAGGTGACTTTTATGGGTTTGTGAACTTAGCTTTTTGCAGCAAGTTTAACCTGATTATCCTGACTCCATAGCAGGAGCCACAGTCGATCAGTTCACTTGATTATTAATGTTCTCTTCCCAGCAAACCTCAGCTGTGGCTGTATTAAATAAAAATACAGAAACTGGTATGGCAACCTCACCATCTGCTATGCAGCTTTGGGTTTTGTTCTGGAGTTGGAGTAGAAATACATTACTGGAAATCATGGGTTAAGTCACTGAAATTAGATGGGACCCCTGCAGTCTAATCCATAGGAACCAGCCAATTCTTTTGAGTTCTCTGTGTTTGATTAGTTGTACTGTAATTAAAGAAATTACCAATAGTCTTCTGTCTGGAAGTGATTAACCCACCAAGTGCTCATACCTATATTCTCTAAGCATCCTCAAATAATATAAGGCTTCATTTATGTTCCTTAATAAGGAAACAAATGAAAATCGTCTCCAGCCTTAATTCTGTGGCTTGTATGTGCCAAGCTGTTCTGCCCTGTGCCTCAGTGCTGGCTGTTCAATTGTTGGTGATTATGCTGCATTTTAATTAAAGCACTGAAATGCCATTTGTATAAATGGAACGTGCTTCTCAGCACTGCCATGACCCACGGAGGGAAAGCAATCAGGTAATGATGGCAGCCACCTAAGCAAACAAGGGCTGGCACACTGACCCTGCACACTCGTGGAGATGTGGATGTGATTGCTTGAATTATGGCTGAATTTCTCCTGGCCTCTGCAGCATCAGAGTCTTCATCCATTGAGGGACAGAAAGGAGCAAAACCTGGGGGGAAGAAAAGAAAGTCTCTCTCAATTCTGACCTCATGATGATGATGATGATCTGCTATTAAAACAAAAAAAGCAGATTAAGTTGTTTTGTTAGATTTTCAGACTGAAAGAGCAGCAAAATACAAATTCATCCTTATGAGGTTCTCATTGGAAGGAGGAGATTCATGGCCTGTCCTCCCAAAAATGTAAGAACTTTGTGCCCAGAGCAAGGGTCTGATGGCATGTACACATGACCAGGGCTTGCAGGAGGCAGATTTTCCTTTTCTCCAGAGCAGCCTGAGCAGGGAAAGAGGCAAAGGAAAAAGGGACAATGAGGCAGTTTTGCTTTGTCTGTTCTGGGAATATTCCTGGGTGTGTTTTCACAGTAAATGAATTTCTGTCATCCTGGGGCTCGGGCTGTGCCCTGCACGTAGGGAGGGAGGCACAGATACCTCCTGTGACATTCCTACAGTCTGTCATTTAACTCTTCTACACATAAAATGTGGGTAAACCCAAGATAGCCTCTTAACAACATTAATTAATACAACTTCCTTAAAATAGGTAGCATAGTATGTCACATGTTGATAAATAACCAACACATGGCACAATACAAAATTTCAAAAGTTTCTACGAGACCACAAAGTAAAAATCACTGTACAAAATTCCTAAATTATAAATTCTCTAATTGGAATTTCTTCTTTTGATTCACTATAAGTTGTATGGTTCTCACAGCAGCTTTTCAGCGATTCCTTAAAAAGGAATATTCTCATGGAATACTTTTTTACCTTAAAAATTTCTCCAGTTTTCAGTCTGAACTTGTATCCATGTTGTTATTAATGTCTCAACTGGATATTGCAGGAGAGAGACACTGCAGATGGGAAAGCTTTGAAGAGAAGCATTTCCTAAGCCAAGGTTTTTTACCTGCAGCCTTGCACAGCACCAAAAGGTCTGCATAGACCAGTTTAATTTGACAAATAGGGATAGAAGTGCTATGGGAGGTTTTGAGACTTTTAATATTAAGGAGGAAACCAGATATGAACCAGGTTCTGCTTCCCCCTGTGCTGGGAACCCTGTGCTGAATCCTAAATCTGTTTTAACCGACTGATGCATCTCCTTAATTTTCATGGATTTCAAACAGAGCTCAGCTTCTCCACAACCATTTACTGAGATGCATTTGAGTTGAGTTCATCAGAGTTTGTGTTAGTCTGTAATATGATGTATGTAATGGGCTTTTACAGCAAATAGAATTTATGGCTTCATTTCCTGTGCCATGCAAATGAAAGTTCTGTGTAATTCATACAGAAAAATCTGCTTACACAGCGTTTGGCTTTGGCTGCTGCTTGTCCTCAGGCTGCAGAAATAAGTAAGAAATTGGCAAATCAGGTAAATTTGTGTGGGAAATGTCACTGCATGGTGCAAAGCAGCACATTCTGTACCTGCCCTCAGCACTGCACTCACCGAGGGGTCGATGGGAACCAGGGTCTTGTGGGGTCCTGCCAGATGGACACGAGCAGTTTTTGTTTGCTGGGCTTTTGAGCAACATGTATTCACTGAGAAATGAAGAGAGCAGGCATGCTGTGGAAATACCCTTACTCTTTGTGGGGGTGTCAAAACTGGAAATGGGAGGGTCTGGTTGGCACCTCTGAGCCTCTTCTGTGACCACCCAGTGGCACCTGTACCCCCAGGCCCTGGAGAGTGGAAAGCAGAAGTCAGGGATGGATGGAGGGGAGTTGCCTGTTGGGTCTGAGGTGGAAAAGGGCAGTTGAGAGTTTTTGGCAAAATCTCTCAATTCATGGCAAGGTAGTGGAGGCATTTCTGCCTAGAAAGAGACTCTAAAGTGTAGAGGAGGTGTTGGCTTGTCCCATGTCACACAAAACTGCAGCAAAATGGGAGCTAGGGAAGATCCCCAGCCTCCAAAACAAACTCCCCATCTTTTGTTTGCTCTCTTTTGCCTGCTTTGGTTGCAAATCCTCGGGAGGGAGAAGCTCTCACCATGAGTTACACCGTGCTTAGAACAGCCTGTCTTCCTCATGGCTGGTACTTCTAGGAATTGCTGCTTTTCCACGGGAATCCGCATCACGGAGAAATAATCACACTCATCCTTACTCAATGTCCTTTCCAACTCTGCAAGGACTAAATGGAAATAGAGAATAAAGCTACTTTTCTGGTTCTAAAAATAATTCTTCTAGGTCATGTGGAAAATCATCGTGGAGGTTATTTGTGGGAGTTCAAATGTTCAGTTGTTCTGCTTTCCTTTTTCTAGGAATTGCTGCATGGCCGAGTGTCAGCCTCCAAAATTCTCAAAAAGCTCATGAAAAGAGCTGCTCTGTTTCCTTTGGAAAAACTGGATGGCAGTGGAAGGATAGAAAAAAAAGTGTTAGAATGTTTCAGCTTTACTGGGATTTGGAAATATAGTTTAGGATTTACCTGTTTGTGTCACAACTCAAATGGGACAAGGAATTAATTTGGGGATAGAATTAATTGTTTTTAATGTGTTGTGACCCATCTATAGGACAGAAGGACTGCTCAGGGGTGGAATGTCAGTGAAAAAATCATGGGGCTTTCCTTGAGAAGCAATGCCATTCCTCAAAGGTTGGTAGTGAGCAATAAAGGAGGTTGATGGAGCATCTTCGGAGTTAAGGAAGGGCTGTTTGATGTGCTCAACCACGGGGGCAGAGCCACGAGGGAGTGTCTGAGTGGGCCCTGGGGACAGCAGGAACCTGTAAAGTTTGCCCAAAAAAGAGATGGGTTTCCTGAAAGCTGCTGGCACAGGCAGGATGCTGAGACAGCAGGACTGCTGACCAGCAATTCCTGCACTCTTAACTGTTTGCCAAAATGTAAGAATTTTTTTTTTATAGTCAAAGGCTGAAAATAGGAAAAAAAATTAAAGTGAACCAGTGCCTGTCCAGTGTAGAGCAAATGGTTTCCTGGTCCTAAAGCAGTTGTCAAACCACAGGTCATCAGCTCTGCAGTTTGCAGTTCTTTCTTTGCAATAAAAGGAAGCCAGAGCTGAAAAAGCAGCAGAGCACTTCTTTCTGGGCACACCCACACTTTTAAAGGCTACCTTGCTCTTTTTAGCTCTTATACCAGCATATATATTTAAAAGATAAATGAAATCAATCAAGACAGGAGCTCTCAGCCCTTTGCCCTCTGTGATTTTTTTTTCCAGCACAAAACATCTTTTTAAGTCAAGGAGTTATATGGGAAGTCTTATGTCTTGGTAACAAGAAGGGAAGATGGGACAAAGGTAGCAGGACTGGGAATGGTAGGAAGCTATATAGACAGTTTGCATTTTCTCCAGCTCCATCCTATCTACTGTGTCACATGCTAACAAAAGTAGAAAAAAAATTGGTTCTGTAGCCTGTATGGTGCATTTCTTGTGATCTATCTGCATGGAAAACTCTGATGTTCCTGTAAAACTTCGTTACATCAAGTAAGGGAAGAAATCAGCTCACCTGTCAATGCTCATCTTGTTTCCAGCACGAACATTTCATCTCGTTCTGTTGCTGTGTGCTGGGCAAGGATGAGGGAGGGGGACACCACAGCACTGTTTGGAGAGAAGCTGTTGTACAGAAATTGGAGAGATCTTAGCCTCAAAGTTTCACATCTATTTCTTGGATCCTGTCAGCTTCAGGAGCACAGCATTAGCTTTTCTCCCTCTTCTCTGTCATACCAGCAGCTGAGAAGAGCCTGAAATGAGCTGATTGTCTCCTTCTCGAGAAAAATCGAGGCACAGCCAATAAATAATCAGCACAAAAATCTGAACAACTGAAAAGCTTTGTCTTCTGCCTTAATTAGCTTCCCTGGCTCTAATTTCTAGTCTGCCTAAGTATATGTTTAGCAACGAGTTCACAGAGCTGAAAAGTGTTTGCATTATGAGATATAACAGCTTATCATGTTATCCAACCCTGATAAGAGATGTGCCACCCTGGAAGCCAGAGGTTTGGGGCACAGGAAAGATCACTTAGCTCTAAGTAGAACTAAATGCTGAAGGGATTTTGGCTTAGTAAAACAGCCATAGGCAGGAAAAAATTAGGATTTTAGCAAAGAAATATGTGTGTGTGGGGGGGAAGTTTTACTATTGGCTTTTAATTTTCTTGGCTTCTCAAATATATAGAGGGATTGGAGAATAATTATTGAGTAATTTGTAGTGAGAATTGGCCGTGTTCTGCTGGATTAGATGTGTGTGCAGCATTTCTTCCATGTCTTCAGCCAAAGCTTCCCGTGGTGCTGCTGCTGTTGAGGATGCTGAGTCCCAGGTGATGGATATTCACCATTCCAGGCACGGCCTTTGTGAATCCATGCTCTGAATTAGGCCCAGTCCTGCTAGAGGAGCCCTGGAAACTCGGGAGATCTCCCTTATGATCTGCTGCTGGAAATTCTCCTTTCCATGAGCAGTTTGAATCCTGTGGAAAACTCCCACTGACTTTGCAGGGATTATCCATTTGTGGAAGGTTATTTTAGGGAAGGTGCATTCCTTTGTAAAAGAGCTGGCAATGGGTCTGGACAGCACTGAGTCCTGGCCATGAATTTGCTCTGAGCCTGTCCTGTGCCACGTGCAATGGGAATGCACTCTGTGACTACAGCTTGCACTTTCTGTTTTAGTCCCAGAAAAATAATAATAAAAAAGAAAGCAAGGTTTGAGTGCATAGGTGTTTTCAGGTACTGGAACCCTTGGGCTGTATCATGTTTGTGTCTTTGTGCAATTCTGCTTGAAAAGCACAGCCCCAGCATGACCTGTCGTTTGTCACAGCCTTTGGGCTCCCAGGTGAGGGAAGCTGCATGGTAAATGGAGCAGTGTTTTCATTAATTTTGTGAACATTGTTATTAATTGTGCTCCTTTTCTATTTTAATACCTTATATTTTCTATTTATATTTGTTTTGCGATCTCATTCATTGGTGTATTTTCAATAATATTCCAATATTTAATTAGAAGGAAAAGTAGAAAAGTCCCCATGCTAGTTCATTTGAAGAACATGTTATCTGTTGTCTGCTCAACACATTTCCTGTGATGCTGCAAGACAGAGAGCCCTGAGCTGCTTTTACATTTAAGAGTTTGCTAGTAAAAACACCCCTCTCCTGAGGTTATTTAAAATCAGCACCTACATTTCTCACCTCCCCCTGTTGTCTCACATACAGAACCCCATCCAACACTGCTGTGCCAGGAAATGTTAGCAGATGAAGTGCAGAGCAGGTCAGGGTATTCCTAATTCAGATTAATGACCTCATTCCACTGCCTCCTTAGCAGGAAATTAGAAAGTGCTGGGAAGGAGAAAATAGCGATTCATAATGTGGGGCTCTCTGTATTGGCAGTTGCACTCATTAAAGCTAAGATATTGTTTCGATATAAAATAATTGAGCCTGACTTATTTATGGGATGTGGCTCATGGAGATCCCTTCAGAAGACTGCTGGCTCGATGTCTGGGTCCCCCCCTAAAGGGGAGCTGCCTTCCTCTGAATTCCTGCTCAGAGAATTGAGTTTCTATGCAGAAGTACAATTTTTGCCTGGGTAAATGGTCCCAGTTCAAGAGCATGTAAGTCCAGCCTAGCATGGAAGTCAGGAATGCTCCTTCAGAGAGTGAGAAACATCCACACGGCACACAGGCACGGAGTGGGAGAGAGCCCTGGGGGTGACGTGTCAGGTGGGGCTGGGCAGAGGCCAAGCTGTGCATGAGCTTGGATTTTCAATTTTCAGCACTGGCCCTGCTAATGTGCAGCCTGCTGCAATCCTGTGGCCGGTGTTTCAGGTGTCTCTCTGCCCTCTGGTTTGGTGTGTAACCTTTAAGGACTCTGCCCAGCAGACACTCCGAGGTGGCCCCGCACAGCTCAGTGTTGCCTTGATTGAGCACTGAGGTCAGAGGGCAGCAGGAGCCAGAGGTCCCTGCAAACCCGGCCGTGCACGGGCCCGCTGAGCTCTCTGCCTCTGTGTCATGAAGACAAATGGCATTTTTGGAAATTCTCCCAATGAACTAACATCCATTTTCTGGTGTCTCTTCCTTCTTTATTGCTTCCTAATGAGCTTCCTTCCCATCACCTCTAGCCTCCTGCTTCCCACCCTGTGTTTACACCCTTGCATGGAAGAGAAGCAGATTGAACAAATTAATTAAGTTGGTCTATCTAATGAAATGGCTTTGGTGGCTTCTGGGTTTTTGCCTCTTGCTTTTTACAGGAATCTCCTATAAATCTTTAATGGCCACAATTGCTGGGCTTTTTCTGTCCACAGTTGGCAAAAACTTCACATTTTCTTTGTATGGTGTCTCAGCCTTAACTGAGAACATTTCATTCTCTGTCTATATTTATATTTATATATAGATATTATATACATGTGTGTATTTTTACTCTTTATTTATGGTGGTCATTCTGCCTCCTTGTTTATTTTTTTAGCAATGGAATTTTCATAAAAGTGCTTTTCAGGAGCCATTTGGAATAAAAGCTGTTTCTTAGGAGAGGAGATCTGTGCTGTTACAGTCCACAAAACTTCCTCTTGACCCTGGACTGCTCAGGGTGTGTTTTTTCTCCTCTTCTTCTCATGCTGCTTTGTTTGCTCTTGGACAAGTCAACTGGTTCAGAACCAAGTGTTAGCCAGATTATTATTTTCTTGCTCTTGCAGATGACACAACTTCTAACACAGCACCACTCTTACCAGATGAAAGTGCTGTGGATTCTTGCCAAGGAATATGTGAACAATTTTAAATTCCTCTGCTGCAACTGCTTTTAATGAACCTTTCCCCCTTGCAGTCTGCACTGTGTTTTCACTTTGAAGTTACAAATACATACAGGCCTTTGGTATCTGGTTACCTTTCTTCCTTTTTGTTCCACAGCTCATCACTTCATTATACCTGAAAAAAGTGATGCTCCTGTGAAGTGAAGCTTGTATAAAACACTGTTGTGGTATGAAACAGTTCCTGAAACTTCAGTAGTGCTTCATGTAAGGTCTCATGTCCCTTGTTGAAATCCCAGTGGGAACCTGATTCAGCTGCCAGTGTTGTTACCCTGTAAACTTCAGTGGCAATATGGCATAATGAGAAATATCAATTTTAAACTCATCCTTCTGTGCCATTTAATTCACTGCACATAAGCATGTCCAGGAGGAACAGCACGAGATTTTGTTCTTGCTTCTTCCATCACAGAGATTATTATGCAGTGTTTTGCCATTCTGCAACCAGAATGTATAGAGATGGATTATAAATATGGGGAAATGATTAATTTACACACTTGTAGTGAGTACAATGGGTTCATTTCAGTCCCTTGTGTGTGTTTCAGTCTCAGAAGGAGCAAAGGGGATCCAGAATAAAGCAAAAGCCATCAATTGGGGGTTGTTATGGAGAGAAAGTTCTCAAAAATTCTTTCAGCTGCATCCTCTTTCTATCCTTGTGTGTTTTTATGTGCTCTTGGTGTCTTTATGTGTTCCTACTACCCCAGTGATAGAAAGGCCATAATGGCTCCCTGTGGGGAGCTTAAAATGCCAGAAAGTGCTGCAGAAGACACGAGCTGGGTCAGTGCTGCTACAGTGTTCACCTCTGGAGTCAGACTTGCCACTTGGAAAGCTGCATATCACTGGTGGGTTTATTTGTGGTTGTTTTCTTTTAGTTTGAGATAGCAGAAAAAGATTATCTATGCTGAGAAGAGCCCTCAGGGAGCCCTCACCTCTAGTGAGATTCTGGACAATTTCATTAGTCCTTCTGCATTCAGGTTCACTGGATCCAGCTTTCTTAGTTGAAGGACCCTCTTCCTGTCTGGAATTTCCTGCACTCGAGGCAGTACCAATTCAGCTGGTTTTGGGAATTCTGTGAGCAGTTTGCACTCAAAAACCGGCACTAGGATTTAATAGAGGAAGCACCTGGCCGTGCTTGCTGAGATGGAGGGCACCTCATAGCAAGATGAAGGTGAAATAATTTATTAAAAGCTGCTGTGCAGGAGTAGTGGGCCTGGGAATGTTTCAGCCTCCTGATGCCAGTTCTTCCCAGTGCCTCCCAGTCTACAAACAAGGGTGTTTGACCTCACAGAGGCATAAATTCAGCAAAACCTAGATTTTGTCACCACATACCTGTCATGCCTCAGGAGGAGTAGTTCCCTCGCTTGTGCCTCAGAATGCTTTGGAAAGGGGTAATGTAGTTTTGTAGGGAATAATCCAATTCTTTCACTCTGAAAAATGTCTTTAGATATTTAGGAAGAAGCTAAATAAGGAGGGAAACAAACCAAGACGTGCAAAGGACCACAAATAGCACGGGCTGGGGGGGGTGGGGGGGGGTTGTCAGTTTTCTTCAGGAAAAGAAGCCCTGACAGCTCTGTGCTTGACATGTCTGACGTTTACTCACTTCCTGGGAGTTGGCCCTGCAGAGAATATGTATTTATAGGGATATATTCACAGGACTTTGCTTCACACAGACTACTGATTTAGATGTCTAATTCAGGAGCACAGGCGCTCTCTGTCGTCAGCAGAGCCTAAATGAAGGTGTCTGAGTTACCCCTGGAAGGAGGCACCTTTCTCCAGTGGGTTCAGAACGACCTGAGCTTCCGAATTTAGGCCATGAGCCACGTGTGCAGCGTGTGAGCCTTGAGTAAACAGCACTCAGGGATCAAGTGCTGGCCCTGGCACTGCTTCCCCCCACAGGCACTGAACTCTTCAGAGATCACAATTTGGTCAGACTTGAGTGTGGCTGAAGACAAAGATCATCATCCTTACCTGCTGGATGTAGCCACATCCACGGGCCTCAGTGACTCGAGGGCAGAGACACCCTTGCATAGGACCATGCCCAAAATACCATTTATTCAGTGAGGGAAAAGGGAACTCCCTAGCCTGGACCCAGCTGTGCATGCTCGATTTCAGGTGGCAGGGCAGGTAGTGGCACGAGCCCCTGCAAGCTGCTACATGCACAACTGGCTACCATGGCTGTGTCCTGGGATGAGCAGAGCTGAAAAGGTAAAAAAGGGGAGAAAACTCCACCCTAAAGGAACCCCCACCTCTGCAGAAGTGCAGGTTGGTAAAGTGAGGACCAGAAGGGACCTGGGAGCCCCTGGCTCCTCCACCTACCTCAGCCAAGGGCTCTTCCTGTGACCCTGCACAAATTGTGGATCTCTTGCTGCTTCTCCACCTCCTTGCAATGAGAATGATTTTATTCACAGAAGATGATGTCACGAGATTGTTGTGAGGGGATGTGACTCAATGTTTGTATAATGCTTTGAAGATGAAGAGTGCTAAGTATTGTTATTTGAGATGGCAACAAAATAAAACAAAATATGTTCGGTGCAGCTGTTCGAGCCAAATCCATTTTCAGTTAATCTTCCAAGCAGGAATTCAAAATCAAAGTAAAAATCCTTGCCAACTGGAACTTTACAGCTTGATGGGAAAGTTAGAAAGAAATTAATTGGTTTTTAAATAGTTGTAACTGTATTGTGATGGAGCGTGGAGTGCTCATCTACTCCTAATTGCCAGTCAGTTTGGAACTGGGAATTAAGGCTTGCTCAGGGGAATCTTTTTTTCATAAAAGGAAAATAGTTGGGCTGTCTTGCATGGCACACTGTATAAACTGTCAGAACTCTGAAAACATATGCTTTTTCCACATTATGCTGCCTTTTT
Organism: Sturnus vulgaris; assembly: GCF_052056855.1. Taxonomy (NCBI): domain Eukaryota; kingdom Metazoa; phylum Chordata; class Aves; order Passeriformes; family Sturnidae; genus Sturnus; species Sturnus vulgaris. The sequence goes on along the minus strand of NC_142245.1, from coordinate 5,633,635 downwards.
GCAGTAATGCAAACCAGCAGAAGATGTGGAAAGCAATGAAACTGGCAAATGTCACCACAGAGCTCCTTGGGGCAATCGCTGTCCCCTCCCAGCCAGCTCAGGCCCTGATCCTGCCCCAAAGGGCTGCTCCAGTAGGGCAATGGTTGTCCTGGCCCTGGGCAGCCTCTGCCTGCAAAAATCTGGGATCAGGTGCTGTGCTGGCCCCTCAGCATCTGCTCCTGGTTGCTCATACAGGGGCCCATGACAGAAGGATTTTCCCTTTGGATCGGGGTGCCAGTAACCACACAGCACTTACTCACAGTGTGATGGAGCAGAATTTGCTCCCCAGTCTTTGTGATGGCCTTTAGCCTCTCTCCCCTCAATTTTGGGACTGCAGAAATTCCTGTGTGAATCAGACTAATGCTTCAGCGTTCCAGCAGCAGCAGCTGACTTAAAACTCCATTAAGGACAGATGTGCTTCAAAATTGTTTTTACCTCATGGTTGATGTTTCAAAATGTGAGAGCAAAAATGCCCTTCCCGCACAGCCTCTATAAAAAGGATACAATAACACCTTCACTTCCCAGGAGCACTGCTGAGCCCAGACTATTTGCAAAACACTTTCAAGTCCTGGACTTAAATTAGCAAAGCTCAACTATTTTTACCTCCCAAAGACCTGCCCCTTTTAAGGAAATGTACACTTGATTTAGAGTTTTTCCTGATGTTCAAAGGGGACTTGGACGTGTCCCTCAGCCTCTTGTGTTTGATGGGATTTGAGCATGTAAAGCACCTTCATAAGAGGGTTATTCATTACTTCTCACTTTGAGTGAACACACTGTTTTCCAGCTAAACCATCCTGTTTGAGTTTTGCTGTCCTGTGCAGAGTTATGCCTTCAGATCCCAGTTTTTGTTTTCTTAATACTTTTGAAGTTACTTGTTCCTAAAATACGACTCTCAGTAAACATTTCAGCGCTTTAATTTGGCTTAAATTTACGCTTGAATATGAAAGTTCCAAAATAGTTTTATGAGCAAATAAAAATACGATGGCTCTGGGAGCCTTTCTTTTCAATATCTTTTAGTTATGTTAAACTCTGTACTCAAGTAACTGCCTTATAAACAGCTTTATATTGCACTCGATTGCAAGTCATTGGAACAACATTCCGTAATGGGTTGCAAATGGCATAACATTATGTGCCCCAGTTTCTGCAGCCAGAATGAACAAGATCATTGGAAAGGTTGGTGATAAAAGTGGACATAAAAAAGATAACCTTAAATCTAAACCCTCTATATCACAAGTAATAGAACAAAGTAAAAAAACCAAAACAACAAACCATATATTTTTCTTCTCGGAAGCGACATAAGCCAGCTCGAGCCTGCTTGCTGAAATGCTTTTTCTTATCATACTCCAAGTAAAATTTTTATTTCCTTTAAAGCTGTGCTTGCTGTGACAAAAAAAATGATTGCATAAATAATTTTTCCTCACCTTTGGAAAGCTGGTTCTCTCTGAGAATCAATTAATTAGCTGTCAGAAGGAAGCCTGGATCATATATTCTGGAACACTTAGTGGGCAGAGCAATGTTGAAATACCCATGGCAAATGTTCATTACTTGAGGTCTGGTAAAATTAAAAGTGCAGCACAGGACTGACATTTTTCCCCCCTTCTGGAGAGAAACCTGTATAATTAGATGCTTATATTTCTTTCCGAGGTATAAATCATTTAGATTTGCTTGAATGTTGCCATCAGCTACGAAGATGGGAAATAGCAGAAAAAATGACCAGTGCTTGTATTGTATTTTGCAAAATCTTGATTGAAAAAATGCCATCAAGTCACTAAAAGATACACACCTTTTCCAATTATTATCTCGAAAACCTTGGTGTTTCAAGTGCTTTCTGAAACACATCCAGAAATTTATGAGACCCAGTTCTACATGGTGCAGCCTCTTATGCCCCTCCCAAAAAATAAACCTCAAACCCACCAACAAAATCCCTTGCCTGAGAAGTTTTGACAGAAAAGAAAGCATTGTTAGCTGAGGGACACGTGTGCCTCCTTTGTGTGGGCAGTGTTTTGGGTGTCAGCTGTTTGGTGATCATACATTTTAATTAAGGCAGGGCACAGTGATGTGTGCACTTTATTTGAGCTTGTTCTCCCTTGTAAGCCTAATGAACTTATTCAGCCCCACAAGCAGGAACAAGCCTTTGCCAGCAGACTCTGGCACACATCACTGAGCAGAGAGTGTGAGATGGCATCACTCTGGAGAGGGAATGATCCAATCCTACAGAAATCCAGCTACTGTTCCTAGTAAAATACAGTACTCTGAGGTGAGACATGTTTCCCTCCTACCTTCCTGTGAGGAAGGCGGTGCACTGGGGGGAAAGATATTTCCCAGATGCATTTCTAGGGACAAATGCTTTTGGAGGTGGCTACATCACACAAATTCTGGCTTTCTTAGTGCTTATTTTATCAGCTGCTCTCAGGCTTATGAGCTGCAGCTGGATGGACTGGGGTCCTTTTGGGAAATGTCCTTTGGTTTTATTTCATCACAGTTTGAGAGCTGTAACCATGAGTTACTGCACTGTCACCTTTACGTGCACTACACTGCAGTAAAGGCAAATTGCTCAGTTTTGGTTTCTATTTTGATTTGATTTGATTTTATTTGATTTGACTTGAACAGACTTTTCTGACTTGTGTGTGAAGAAGGAGGCAGGAAGGTCAGGTAGCAGTTTTCACAGAGGTGAGGATCCAGCAGTTGAGGATCAGGATTTCTGTCTTTTCCCAGCCTCAGCCACGGCTCAGTGTCACCGAGACAATTCAGCTCCTCTTTGTGAGCTCACGTTCACAGGATTTCTGTCTCACACAGTGTGGTAGCATTGACTCGTGGTGGTGCTGAGGGGATGATGTGTAGCTAAAGCTAAGACTTGAACCAGGTCCTGCTCTGGTTTGATTTACATCTGCCTGTAAGCCATACCTGAGCTTCCTTCCTCTATCGAACGTTACTGTAATCCCAGATTTGTAAATGAAGGAATCCCTTCAATGGGTAACCTCAAAGTGGCCAGCGGTACAAAATGTCGCCTGCCAGAAAGGGGTCTGTGAGGGGAAGCCCTGTAAAATGGCAGGAGATTCTTGGGAATCGCCGTGGAAGTGGCTCTTCGTGTGAGTCACAAAAGGCATGGGCCTTTCTCAGGAGAGGCAAAATGCAATTTCTCTGTAATCGCTTTCTGTGGTGCCATTGCCTCTCTGCCAGTGGCGGGGAGGAGGCTGGAGGCAGACACAGGCCTGGAGGCATGGGATGCTCCAAAGGGCCGTGAAGGACCACGGCCTGAGCTGAAACCACTTTTTTCTGTGGAGCTCGAACAGGAGGGGAGGTCTCAGGCGGCGGGGGAGTGCTGATGTACATATTTATGTTGATGTAGAATTTGTATTTATTTTATCCGCGCCGATGCCGGTGCGGGCCGGCGCGCTCAGGCACCACCTGTGTGCGGGCGCCACCTGCCGGCCTCAGGGCCCTTCCCGCCTTTTTTCCCGTCGCTCTTCCCGCCGCTGTCTGTGGGACCCCGGGATGAGTCGTGAGGGGATTTGGCGGAGGAGGGAACCGCCCGGGCAGGCTGCAGGTATTTGGAACTGTGGGCGATGTTCACATGCCCTGTTACATGTCACCCGCTTTATTTTTAAGTTTCTCCAAGGGAGAGCCAAGCTCTCAGCCCCAGAGGAAACATCTCCCTCAGTGGAGATGCCCGCTCATCTTTCGCTGTCTCTGACCGACTTAACGCCAGCAGAGATTTCTTTTAGGGCACCCTGTTCTCCATTAGCGGCTACTCCCACACAGGGCTGCTCTCCCAGTGCTCCTTTGTGGTGCTGGAAGTCACACATTGCTCCTGTCCTTTCCAGCGGGAACGCAGGGCCAGAAAGGCCTGGATTGGCCCTCTGTACCCTGTGGGCACAGCTGGCCTGGAGCAGGTAGCCCTCAGTCCGGGGTCTATGTGCTGGGCGTGCATCCAGAGGGCCCTGGAGAGCTGAGCCGTCCTCTCAGATCCACACCCGCCCCATGGAGCACTTGGAGTGACCGGCAAAAGCTGAGGAAGACAAGTCTGGGTCAGCATTTCATATCAAAGACAGGTACAGAGCAAGTTTATTTCAGCTGTATTTGACTTCCATATAAAAAAGCCAGAGAGGAATGTAGCTCTTGGCTCCTTAGTACAATCATAGTTTATTTGATGCTTTATTTCCGCAATTTTAGTGCTTGTATTAATTATTTTTGAAGATTTCAGTTAATAGGTGCAGGGGTTGGTTTGTTTGTCTGTTTATCCCCAAGTGATTTTCACTAAATAACAAATCCGCACAGTTCACTGAGCTGACTGAAGTCATTCCACTGCAGTTTCCCTACTTCTCATGCAGTACTTCTCATGGACAGATGAGGCTGCTATGGAATTGGTTATTTCAGCTGGGGCAGTGATATTTAGGAGACTGTCCCCTCCCTGCTGAGGGCTCTGACAAGCCTTGACACAAGTAGTTACTCCTGCCTGGCTTCTTCTAGTCTAGGTCACTATGAAGTGGGATAACAGAGGGCTGCTTGCCCTTTACAAGTGCTTGGAGGCTTGAGGTGGTGCTGAAGGTGACCACCAGTGTCACAGTGTGACACCTGTACCAGTGCTTCCCTGCTCTGTGCCAATGTCACCCCACCACCGGCACGTCCAAACTTTGGTTTGCATTTAGAGGGCACTGGGCTGCCTTGAGAGCTGCTTCTCCCTTCTGCCAAAACATTCCTGCCTGGACTGCTCCTGCAGTCTTTTACCTTAACATTCAGCTTGGAGGTATTAAAGCACTGTCAGCTGAAATCCCTGGCTCCACCACTGACTTTCAAATTTGTAGTCTGGCCTTCACCTTAGCACAAGCAAATGCTTATTTAGGTTGTTTTGCAAGTGTCTGATTTAATGACATCACCAGATTTCTGGCTAATCAAGAACTTTCCAGAAGCAAACAATAAATGGCACCAAAGCATATCCTTGAAGTAGATTTTATGTACAGAACCCTGAGTATTAGCAAGCTCATTTTCAGTAATGAGATAAAAAACACAGAATCAGCTTTTAGGATCAAAGATACATTTTGTTCAACACGTGTTATGGTACACATATATGATGTGTAACAAGCAGCACACCTGACACCCCCTCAATGAAAAGCACTGTCTCCAGGCAGAACTGTTTGGTACTCTTATAAATCCAAAAGAAGATCAGGTTGTATTGTCCCAAGAAAGAGCATCTAGTTGGGGCAGACCAAAAGGTTATTTTCCCCCAAGGAAGCATATTGAATGGACCACATTATTCTCCAGATAATGGACAAAAACCTTCTTTATTATGAAAACTTTATGCCCTTTCTTAAGCATTAATAATGCTGGGGGTGTGTGGGTGGGAGAGCAGGTGGGTAGGAGTGCTAAATGGAAAAGCAAAAAGCAGAGCTATGAGGCTGTAATTTCTTATGAAATATTGCTCCATGTGATACCTCTTTGCTTTAGAACATTTTTATAGAAGAGAAATACTTTGCATTTCCTGCAGTCTTCAAGTTTTTGCTGGTTTTTGTGACTGCAGTACTTCTGAAAGGCAATGGGGAGGGGATAGCTTGGGATTTATTTATCCCAATGATGTACAGTACCAACAGCAGTGGAAATTTCCTTGTGCTCTGGGCCAGTGCCTGAATCTTGTCTAAAATCATCTCCTAGGCTCAGAGCAATATCCCTCTCCAGCTCTCCAAGCCTCCTGAGATGGGACTCACTGCTGTTCTTCCAAAACCATTTTCTTGTGCTTTAGAAACTGGGTGGTTTTCCCTCATTATCCCCTTTGGAGGTCACAGAGTGAGAGTGGCAGCAGAGGTTGCTGCCCACGGAGATGAATTCAGGGGGATTCCTGGGATTAGCTCCATGTCAGGGTACCTGGAACCCTTCCATCTTCTGTTTGCTTGGAAAATTCTGTCACTGAACCTGATTCCTACATTGTGGTTACCAAATGTTTCAGCTTCACAGCTCTGGCTCGTGTGGCAGTAATGGCCCTGGAGGATTTGCAACCTGTTTGCCTCACCAATGCTATTGTAAAATTGTGAAATATTCCCCACAGTTACTAGTGAGGATTTAGAACTGTCCTGTTCGTGAGAATTCCAATGAGAATTTCCATTCAGGGTCCAGAAAACTTCATCCACAGTGTCCAGAAACTCTTTTATGAAGTGATCAGATTGAAACTTGTCTTCATAGTTGCACAGTTTTTTTCGTGGCTGAAAGTAAAATCCAGTGAGCTGGAAAATTCACTATATAGACTTCACCAGCCAGCTTCTGTCTAAATTAAAGAAAGACTCCATTTTAAAGAATAATAACATTATAAAAAATAATTAACACGAGAATGAATATTTGCAGCCCTATTACTCAGAAGCAGGAGAAGTAATGAGCAAGATTAAAATCAGTGCTGGCCTTTCCTGTTAGAAGTTTATGGGCATTTAATGAATTTAAATGGGAAAAGGAAGCTGATAATTGAATTATTCGTAAGAACTTTATTCAGCAGGGTTTGAGTGATTGCTGTTGGCTTTCACTGCTGTGCTCCCCTTTGTCACCTCAGCCTGTACACTGGGAGCACTGGATCTATATTTATTTATGTAATCAGGCAAACATGAGAAGTGTGCTATTGATTGCATTGACTGGAAACATGGAACCAGCACCCAAAAAAGGGGAATTGGAACAGGAACCAGCTGCTCAGAGATTGTTACAGCCACCTGAAGAGCTAGACAGGAGCAGAGAAGTCATTTCAAAGAGGTAACTGTGTCAGGCTGCAGAAATGCTTTTGGCCCTCCACACATGTAACACTCAGCAATTACATGGGGACCTGAGAGGAAAAGAGATTCCTGCAGGAAACCCTGGCTGGGTAATTTGCACTGGGCCATAAAGGAAGGCAGAGAACAGCAGAGCAAAGGCAGGCTCAGCCTACACAACTAGCAGGGAGAATGCTGCAATGTGAATTAATTCTCATTAAAAAGGTGCGTGGAACAGCAGGAGAACAAACTGCAAGTCTCTGCAGATGGAAAGGGCAGTGGGAGGAAGGCACCAGCAGGGAAAATGCTGCAAATTGGTGTTTTGGAGAAGAGGCAAATGCATTCACCCTGTCAGCTGCCAGAGGTTTCTGTTTATTGCAGGCTGTGTGTGGTAGCTAATGTGTGTGGGTCCTCGTGGCTTTGGGGATTGTTAGTTTGGGGTGGTTTTAGCACCTTAAAACCCTCAAAAACTGTTGGAAAAAATCTAATAACTGTGAGTTATCCAGATACTGACATCCCTACAGACCAGTGGCCTGCAAAGAAACCCAAAAGGAACTTTTCCCTTCTCACAGAAGTCAATCCATTTGCCACAAACACAACAGATGTTGAAAGGAAGTCATTTTAAACTGTAAGGTTTAAATTGGCAGCAGGGGAAGACAAGTTGCCAAAATGTGTTTTTGTTTTGTGTTTCTGAAAGCCTCAATTCCTCCTAGTGGGAGACTTCCATGTTTGGCCCCTGCACAGATACACTTGCATTTCATTTAATCTGCTGGCCCAGTCAGAAGGCTCTGGCTAAAAGAAATGTCCTGGGAAGCAGATCCAGGGCAGCTGGCCCATGGAGAGCTCTGCACTGCTCTGCTTTTAGCACCAGAGGTGATTTTTGAGGTGCACCAATGAGGGTGTTGGCTGTATTTGCCATGTGGGGAGAAGCAATGGGGTTTGGTCCCTGGAACTTCCCAAAGGCAGCTTTTCTGTCTGGGTGTGAGCACTCCAGTAGCTGCAGGAACTTCACAGTGTGCATGAGCAAAGCTTAAGGAAAAAGAGATTATAGTAACAGATCTGTGGAAATAGCTAAAAAGGCAGAATTTCAGGGACAATTTCAGAGCAGATGTGAGTCCTCAGTGTACAGGACAGCTCTGAAACTCTGGAATTACTTTGTAATAAGTTGTACAGGATCCTTTCTAATTATTACACGTGCAAAGAAGTGAGAAGCGTTTTGTAAATGTAGTGGTCAGAGAAGGAGAGTAATTGAAATGTTAATTCTAATCATATGCTATGCTCATGCATTGATTTTTTAATTCATGTTATCCATTAATTAGTTAATGCCTGTAAAGCTCATTGAAGATAGAAAATGCTAGAAATCACTATGGACTATTGTTACTATCATTATCCACTAAGTTTAATTGGTTCTTGTACATTTTAAGTGGATTATTGAGATGTAAACTTGGCAAAGATGATTTCACACTGTCCTCAGAATCCTGGCGAAGTGAGCAGCTGCAGTGGCCATCCATACAAATCAGGAGACTGCCTCGTTTGTGCAGATTGATTCAGAAATCTTCTTAGGTTTGTCCTACATGAGCATTGCTGATGGCTTCCCTGTCCCCCAAACCCCTCCTTGTTGAGGGCCAGGCTGGCACAGCCTTGTTCAGCCCAGCCTGGTGATGGTATTGCTACAGGGGGATGTGTCACAGGGCTGAGCAGTGATTTATGTCCCTGGAAGACAAGACACAAGAAGATTATAGCACAAAGATGAGAAGATTCTGAATTTCCCTGTGGGGCCAGCATATTTCTGTCACCCTTTGAGGAAGGGGAGTTGACTTTAAAGCAATAGTATCTTTAACAGGATCTGGTTGGAGTTTGTTGTCTTTTCTTTCTGTGTCTGTAATCATGATGAAACCCTCTGACTTTGTCCTTCATTCTTGTCTGAGCTTTGGAAGGTTGTATGGAAAATAACTGTTTCCATCCAACCTTTTTAATATACTTATTTATAAATAGCTGCTTTTGAGGGAAGCACCAACATCTGATCTTCTTGGAAGAAAACCTCTGGGAGGTTTTCCTTTCAATTTGGTCCAAACTGCTTCCCCCCGCCCCTGTGATAGATCAGGGATGTTCTGGGTTTGTGTAAAGTTGAACATGGTTTAGTTGCAGAACCTGCTTTATTTCCAAAAGTAATTCCTCATCTTCCTGTGGCTGTTTGCAACAGGGCTCTGTGTTCTACATTTTTCCAAATGTTTTGATTTTAATGCTTATAGGAACCACTAAAAAATGGTTAAAAAATCTCCCACCAAAATAAAAAAAAGGCAGTAAAGTGGAAAAAAGAATACAAACACATTTGCTCTTTTTAAAAAGACATTTATCAAAGTTCAATCAGCTGGGATTTTCTGACACATGGCTGACTTGCAAAATTCTCTTTAACATATTTGCATTTTTGGCAACGTAAGGAAGTACCACTTGGATTACTGCAACTGTGTGAGGATTTTAGTTGACAAGAGGAAAAAGTAGGCAATGTGATTTTTTTTCCTAATTATTTTTTGTTAGCTATTTACCTCTTCTAGTTTTGTTTCTGTCATTTTCTTTGTCTAAATGTCATTCTGCTTTTAAAAAGAGATGAGGACCAAGGCTGGTAAGAAGTAATTGAGCAGATTATGAGTCCAGGTCTCCTTGCAAGTAATGGCAAGCCGTGTTTTGGAGCCAGTGAATTTTGGGACAAATTCTGAAATATCCAACTGGTCTCTGCCTCCATAGCACTGAATTCCTATTAAAGATTAGTGAAGTTTGTTTCCTTTTGCAATCATAACCTTCTGTTAGTCAGTTCTGGGGTCTTAGCAGTGCCATCATACCCCCAGTCCTTGAGGACTGAGCCCTATTGTCCCTACCCACGGATATTAGAGAGCTGCAATCTGTTCTTTAGCCTTGAAAAACCCTGGCTGAGTCAGCCGAGGGGATCTCACATGGTGCTGAAGCTGCAAGAGTTCGCTGTGCAAAGATCTTCGTGCACATTGTTTATCTAATGTTACAAACAGAGAAAATGCTCATCCCCTGAAGATTGGGGTTGGGGTTTTTGGCCTCTAATACTTCCTTGTTGGAAACAATTGTTTCAACTGCAACCTATCCATTTATTTTCAGAACCACTTGCCCTTGGCATTTTTCATACCCCAGCTGTGACAAAATGTACAGCAATGAGATTCTCTTTTCTTTCCCTGTGTATTCCAAACATTATGGTGTGTGTCATCCCAAATTGCTGGGAAGTGACTGAGGTCAGCAGGATTTTGCTGTCCGTTCTCAAGGAATGGTTTGTGCTTTGCTTAGATTAAATCTTATTTCTTGGAATTGCTAAGTTGCCCTCTCTCTGTTTTAGCTCTGTTTCATTCAGTTTAGAATGTCCACTTTGGTCTGTCATGCCTGTGGCTGTGCAAGCCACAAACAGGGATTTTCTCTGCCCATGAATTCCTGCTCCACTTAAAAACTCCAACAAGCCAGAAACCCCCTCCCTCTGATGCCCAGTTTCCTGAGTTCATGCATCTCCTCTGCAATTGATTAAGTAATAATAGCTCAAAGGAGGACGCTTAGAATAGAAATCCTGATTTGGGTGTTCCTTTTTATTTTGCTGTTCTTGTTTATAAGCAAATAGACCAAAATGTGCAATAATGTGCATATCATTGCAGCACAGTGTTGTAATGATACAGCATGTAAAGTTAGCACTAGATAGAGTAGTTCACTTACCTAATCTATTGAACACGGCCTAATTAAATATTTAATGGATTTTTCCCACTGAGAGGAATCAGCAGAATAACTAAGGAGTGTGTTCCTGGAGATGAAAGTTGCAGAGGAAGGTGATCTGTGGGGATTGTTGTTCATTCAATAACCTCATGAGCTGCTCTGCCAATTACTGTGTGCCTTCCTTCCGAGAGGGGCACTGCATACATTGATATGTAGATGCATATTTCAGTGGCCTGAAACCAGTGAAAACTTCAAAGTCTTACTGCATGACATGGTGCTAAACGTTCAGTTGATTACTGTTTGCTGAACTGACAGTAAGGTTGTGGTTTGTTCCTTCCTTAGTTTAACATGAGTGCAGCTTTGCAGTGAGAAATGCCCACATATTAAATGGGACACTCAGATTTAGCTGATTCTGCCTCTTTCCTCTGCAGGATCCAGAGGTCTAAAGGTGTAAATTCTAGGAGCACAGTCTTTTTATGGACTGGATTGAGGCCAGTCCTCTCCTTTAGTGGTTCTACAGCCCCAGCTCCAAGGGATCCCTCTCCATGGCTGGGGGTCTCAGGTGCTATTGCAGTGCAAATAAATCAGTGAGGCTCAGCGTGGATAACACACTGCAGTCCTTATTCCATCCTGAATGGCATTGTCAGAGCTGGTAATTAATTAATTTCTGGATCCATTGGTGACTGCACAGGGCTGGAGCAAGTGAACAGTTTATCTCTCAGCAGGCAGCTTCCTTCTACAGTCTTGTTCCCACTGATGTGAAGGCAATGACTTTAGATCCAGCTGGGCTTTAATTCCAGCTAAAACTTAGAACTCCACCAGGCATTGTGATAGTTTTACAGCCATAACATTAACTCTCTTTTTCTGGGCAACTTTTCTTGTTTTTCTCATCAGAACTAATGTGTAGATAGCTATTAAAAAAGAAATGGCAAAAGGTGTGTGCTGTCCTGGTCAGTCTGTGTTCACTGGGCCCTTTACTGACCCTGAGTGAGCCCAGAGGGCTCTGAGCTCTGGCTCCTTCACCCCTGATATTGCCATGTTCCACCAGAGCCCTGTGAGGAACTGCCAGTGAGCTGGAGACCCAGGGTTTGCTCAGATGTGAGATACAAACCCTAAGAAATATTGCAGTCGTTTTTGAACTGCTGGAGCAGCACTCAATAGGAAGTGCCATGTTCCCCTAGATAAGCTCTGAATGCTTTGCTTCATAGGAACCCAGACGTTGGAGGGTTTTGTTGTTGCTGCTGTTGAGTTTTCCTTCTGTTCTTTTCCTCTTGTTTGTTTGTTTTTTAATTAAAAAGGAGTGGGGGAAAAGAAGCCCAGTTTTAAAGAATAGGGATAAGGAAATGGGAATTATCAGAGCTGCAACTGGTATAAAGGAAATGAATGTTATCACAGCCACATCTGCTGGAGAAGTTGTGTTACTCCTGCTGCTTTTTATTACCTAAAAATTAAAGGACTTTTGTCTTGGAATTCTTTCTTGCAGCAGGAGCTGTGCAGAGCTAAGCAGCCCTCAGATAAGCCTGGGTTAGGGCTGGCAGAGCAGCATTACAAGTTAACTTGTCAGGAAATGAGCTGTGCCTGAGCTGCTGTCCTGGCTCTGCAGCCCAGACAAGGAGGGACAGTGTGGAAAGCAGCACTCCAGATGCTGTGGCCTGGCCACTGGCTTTGGGAAGTGCTGAGATGGACCTGGGCTTGCAGTGAGGACACGAGACTGATGTGGACTGATGTGCAAATATCTCCTGTGGGTGTTCCTTAGTTTTAGGCTTTGCTTTCATTACTTGGTTTCCAATTTTGTACTCAAGGATCCATGCTTGGCTGGATGGATGGTTTTGTTTGTGTTTTTAAACCAGTCTGGTATTTAAAGTGACTCCAGGGAAATCTTCAGAAGAATCTAATTTTGCTTCTCTGTAAATAGGTAATCCTAGTAAAGATGTGAAAACCTTAGGATGGGAAGTTTGGATAATTTGGAAGTCCCTGGAATTGTTTCCCACTGAGCTGCACTGTGGAGGTTGTCAGTGAAGCAGCAAGAGACAGGGAAAAAATGGCTTCTGCAACAGACCACTGGTGTCTCTGTGACAAAGGAAGTGGTGAATAAATAACCAATGATTTCACAACAGAGCCCACCATACTGCAGGCAAAACCTGAAACGTTGGGAGATCTGTTGTAAATTACAAAATCCTGCCCTACCAAGGAAGGAGCTGGATATAAAAGGCCATCACATAACCATGAGACAGCCAGAGAGTGGATGGGTGACTGATTTAAATGGCTTTTTTGCTAAATTAAGATGATTCTAAATGAAAAAAAAATGTTACAAACTGTTGGAGGTCTGTCCTGTTGGAAATTAGTTTTACTTAAGCACACATAGCTTTATAAAAAATGCAGTGAGTAATCACTTTTTGTAAAAAGGTTTTATTAACAAGTATCAATAATGCCTTAATCTCATTCCAATGCTTGTGCTTGCTAAGTATGTTATAAATGCTTAAAGCTTTATTGATGTCTTAGAGGAGGACAGAAGGTCTCCATCTTCATCTGGAGATACTGTGCCAGTATTTGTTATTCTTCCAGGGCTGGGGAAGCAAAGGATGATGCTGTAGGACATGCACCTTGTCTCACTCTCCCCCATATGGGCATGCACTTTATTTCCATCAACAAGAGTGGAAAGAAGCATCTGGCCCCTTACTGACTCCCTAATCAAGTATGAACAGGAAGCAAAGTCCAGTGTTACCCAAATGATGAATGGGAGCACAATTAAAACAACCCCACAGATGCTCTGGTTATGTGTCTGTGTTGGATCCCAGCCAGAGCAAACTGTCAGCTCTGCAGAAAAGTTGCCAAGCCCTCCACGATAAAATCAACCCCATAAAAATGTTATAATTAACGATTTCCCTCTATCATCTATGGATGCCTTTAAGTTACTGTCTCAGGGATGTTTTCTGCTGGGTTGGAAAGGAGCCTGTTTCCATTTTTGATGTTGTCTCTAAGGATGAGCCGTCAGCCCACTTGTTTAACCTTGGGCAGTTATAAACGTGTTCATTGACATGAAGCTCACTGAGATGAACAGGCAGGTTCAGGAGCATGGGCCAACACCTGCAGAAGCAATTTCCCTGCCAGTTTGAGTATCTTTCCCTGGCTCAGGGAAAGGGCTTTTCCTTACTCACCTCCTGTGAGTAATCCATGGCTTGGGGTCCTGGGTTTGTCCTGGAGGAGGGACACACAAGTCTGCAATTGAAAGCAAAGGCAAAGTGCCTACGTGAGACCCTGCAGGAGTTCTCATTCTATTTCAAATTCCAAGTCAAAGCTGCAGGTCTGGCTGAGCCACAGGCACTGCCTGAGCTTAAGCAGGATGTGCTGCTCATTGCTCTCCACTCCTCTCCTCTGGGGCATCTCTGGTGGCTGTCCTGAGTCAGGGTGTGTTTAGTCTGCCCCAAATGCAGGCTCCTGTCAGCAGGGATGGACTTGCTCCATCTCCATCCCTGGCCTTGTGGGTTCCTTCCACCTCCCTTGCATCCCATGCAGCTTCTGTGAGCCAGGTCAGTGCAGTCATGCATGGGAAAGCCAGTTATTATTCATAAGGGGTGGATTTTCCCATTATTTTTTCATTGACTCATGAAGCTGATCCAGTTTACCACACACTTGCATGGTCGCTGGACCATAAGGAAGGTGTAGGTGGCAGCAGGAAGAAATTCACAGAAAACTTTTACTTTGTGAGAATTTGTGAATTTTGAAATATGAAAGTAAACTTTTCAACCATTTTAAGAAGAAAAACTTTTTATGTGATTAGTTTTCTTAGAGAATAAATAGAAACTATTTATCACAATTAATTAATTAAAGGGGTTTAAGTTGCAATTTCTGAAATTTAAAAAAGCTCAGTGACTAATTCAAGCTGAGCTTCTCCTGTCTCTTCAGATTATTAATTTGAAAACATTTTTTTCTAGAGTTCTTTTAGATTTTCTCCTAGTTGGAAATACAGGAACTTCTTTCTCTCAGAAGTATTTCTGGGATGAGAAAAGTGCATGTTGCCTGGTTTGGTTTGCTCAAAGTTGGTAATTTACTTTTTTACCTGTGGTCAAGTCAGGAGCAAAGGACGAGGGTTCCATCTGTAAATGCTATGAATGCAAAGTGTCTGTACTGAAGGATTTTGTTTGTGGCCAGCTTTAGCTGGTTGACATTATCCATAATATCCTTTGTGCAGTGGAAGTGGGCATGCAATGAAGTAGGAAATACTGTGTGGATGGCCTGGTGTCAGACTATGTGACATGTGTACCAACACTCTGTGAGCACTGCTGGAGGCTCCATTAGGAAAAGTTGATCTCTATTGGATTGTAAAATGCATTATAATATATTGGATTGTAAAATGCATTATCTAATTTATGCTGGTACGGTGACTACAAGATTGGCAGGCAGGGCTGGAAAGTGAATCCTATGATGGTGCAAGAGCTGGAGGAGGAGTGAGGAGAAGAACTTGAACCTAGGGAGGACAGAGAGAGCTGATGGCAACGACACAGATAAGGGAATAATGGAGCAGACTGGTATGAGTAGCATGGCTGGGGTGGAGAGAGGTTGGAGAGAGGCTCTGTAGGGACAGGATGGGAAGGGAAGGAAGGGAAGCTCTCTCCTTGGTCAGGGATGGGAAGCTGTGGAGCTCTGCCCAGTGACAGCAGAGAATGAGCACTGGAGAGCAGCTGATGGTGGGGATGCTGTGTTGGGTGTCAGCTACAGACACATGACTGATGGGAAGAACATCTAGAAGCAACTGTAACTAAAATTACTTGAACTTTTCGTTTTTAAAGCTCTCTCCACTTCCTTCCAATTTGGGAATGACATTTTTCAAGTCTGAACTCCTCTCAAAAGTATTTTTGGAAGGTCTGAACAAAAACAGTTTAGCCATCTTTGTGTAAAATGACTGCTAGGCAAGCACTTGGCTATGACATATTTTTGGCAGAGAGCTATTGAACAGCTTTAGGGCCTCATTGGAAATGTCCAAGAGTTTTTAAAATCATCAGATAATTATTATTGGTTATAATAATCCTTAGAGACTCTGCCCAGCAGCCAGAGACTTAAAGCACTGGAGGGTCTGCAGGCAGCAATGAAAAGCAAGTCCTTGAGGATATGCCAGAGAAATTTTTCAGCAACCCTTTCTGGGTATCTGCATGTCCAGGGGTGAGCAGGACACAGCAGTGAAAATGTTACCGAGCTGGCAAAGCCTGGTCAGCTATGGAGATTTAATTGGCTGTGGGTCCACATTGCTGCTGGCATTTGGCTCCTGGTGTGAAGGAACTGGAAGGATGGACAGGGACTGCCACCCCCCCTTGCCACTGGACAGAGGCTGCAGCAATCCCAGCACTGCTGTCTCCAAACTCCTTTGCCCAGACTCTCCATTTCAGGCTGTGAAAGAGAATTATTCAGGGCAGTATTGCAGAAATGGAGCTTTAGTGTGAAAATCAGAGTGTTTGTTGTGGGGCAGTTGTGGTTCCTCACCACTGAGGGCAAAGCCCAGGAGCAGGGAAGTGCTGGGCATTCGGGCACTGGGGTGGGCTGTCTGAAACGAAAGTTTTAAACTTTCCAGGAGATGGGAGTAATTATGTTGCACTTCCCACTCTGGTTTTGATCTTGTTACACAAGCACGAGTGAATGTGAAATTAGATCCTCTCCTTATAGAAACGTTCCAGATTAGTTTCACTTGATACGTTTTTGCTTCCAATATTAGAGCTACACTTGTCCTAGAGCTTTGAAGTTTGAACTACTTCCAGTGTTGTACTCCATGAATTCCCCTATCTCACTGGTGCCTGTACAATAACACTGAGCCTCCTGAAGACACGAATGTGGAGGCTTCATATTTGTGGGGAACACGGTGTTCCCTGGAGCTGTTCATCTCAGATCCCTGCTTTCCGTGGCTCCTTGTGATCAAAAGCTGTGAAATGCTGCTCCAGAGAAACACTGGTAACGTTGAGGCAAGGGGACACTCTTCCCTGAAGCTTTTGGATTAAAAAGTTTTGGGACATTTTTCAGTTAACTGTTTATTTCATGGTTGGAAATTAATTGAACTTTTAAAAATCCAACATCATGTGACCTTTCAACTCATCCACTGCGGAATTAGAAGAAGAAAAGCCTTTATTTGTTGCTGCCAAGCTGTTCTTTTTCAGTTGCATTAATATGAAATATATTTGGGCATAAAAGATGACAGCTCCTTTTCATGGCCTCTTACTGTATTTTTGCTGTGACTGGTCAGATGCTTTTATCTCAAGCTTTGTTATTTGCAATGGAAAAAAAATCAGAGGATTTAAGAGAGTGATAGAGTTTGCAGAAAAAAATAAAATTTTCACACAATGTTTAGCGCTGCTCAGGAAATGGGATTTCGTGCTGGCAAAGCTCTGTGCTTGGTTGGAACTCTTATTGACAGTGATGGGCCTTGGGATTCCTCCTGCAGCTGAGCCAACATGCCACCCTCCTGTGGCACAGGTATTCCTTGGAATGGAGGCAGAGGAGCCTGAGCAGCACGCTGCACCTCTGGGAGCAGCTCAAGTGGGATTCCCATGCCAGGACCCATCCTGGATGGAACTAGGGTGTCTGGCATGTGCCTGGGAGGTTGGAGGCACATGGAAAATGGATCAGCTGAAAGAACTTCTCTTCATGATAATTGGGAAGGGAAAAATGGAGGACTTGTGTGGTGAAAAGTCTAAGTGTAGCCTGTGGTGGACAGGAGCAGGAGAACTTTTATTGTGGTCAAGTATAGCTGCCAGTTCCAGGAGAGGAGTAGCAGTAAGAACAAAGGAACAGTGTTTGATTTAACCCTTCTTGTAGCAACTTTTAAATAGGACTAAGGGCAGAAAATAATCCTTGTCTGGTGCACTGGCATTGGCAGGAAAATGCCGAGGGAGCTGGCTGGGACAGTGACATGGGACAGGTTCTGCAGCTGCCTATGCAGAACAGCCACAACCTCATGATGTGCCAATGCTGGCATTAACTACTTCCATTTTCCCCTCTAGAACCAGGAATCTTCTTTAATCCTACATAATTCTAAAATTGCAGAACTGGAGGTTGGAAGGGCCCATTAAGTGAGGCAGCCTCCTCTGCCCGCAGGGGGATTATTCAGGGAGAACTTTGTGATTGAAAAATAGGGATTCAACCAATTACTCACCTAATAGTTTCAGTCCATCCACCTCTGCCTCTGAGATCTGTCGTCTCATCTCTCTTTGTAAGCAGCATGAATGGATTATCAAGTTTCATTCTCAGATCATCTGCAAGGCAGATTTATGCAGAGTCTCTGTATCTCTAAGCGAATTGGGGAATGTGAATCTCTTGCTACACTGCGGCTGAATATTCTTAGGGAAGGTGTACAGGCAGCCCAAGTCTAATTCCTGTGAGGGGTTTATGTCATGGCACTCGTCCTGCAGCTGGAGTGAGGAGCTGCCCTGAGGCTCGGTGCGAGCCGCGCGGAGCCGAGGCGGTGATGTAATGTCACCTCCCGCCAGCCGCCCCGCGGGGACATCGCACTGATGCGCGGGCGGCTGCGCTTGTGCCTCCGTTGCCCGGGGCCGGGAGGGCCGGGAGGCTGCCGCAGGTGTGTGTGTGTCCGTCCTTCTGTCCGTCCGTCCGTCCGTCCGTTCGCCGGCTGTGACAGTCCGTCCCTCCTTCCCGCCGCCCCGGGATGGTCCCGGCCGCGCTGGCGAGCAGCGGCCGGCAGGGGGAGCCCGCGAGCCGCGCGGGGCCCGCGCCGCCCCCGCCCGCACGTGGCGCGCGCCCCGCTGAAAAGCCGCGAGCGGCCCCGCGCCCGCCACTGGCGCCGGCAGCGCCCGCCCCGCTCCGCTCCGCTCCGCTCCGTCCTTCCCGGTAATTCTCACTCCGCCGCTGCCGCCCGGCCCGCGCTGCCCCCCGCCATGGTGCGCAGCATCGGCGCTTCGCATCCTCCCCTGCATCCCGCAGCCCCGGGGCGGCGGGCACCGTGAGAGCCACCGCGCATCCCTGGCGCTGCGGCGGGCAGCGGGCGCACGCAGCTGGGGCTGACCTGTTGCAAGAGCCGGGCTTGTCTTGGGGATCTTTTGTCTTGGTCTTTTTTCTATATTTGTTTGGTTTTTTTTTCCTTCTTGACGGGGGAAGTTTGCTCCCCAGCCTGTGACCCGGCTTCCTCCACACCCTTTCCTCCTCCTTTTCCTCCTTTTTTCCAGGATCCGCTGCCTGGGGCCAGAAGAGGTCTCCCTCGTTCCCCCCGGCCCAGCGCTGGAGCTGGGGGCACCCCGCGGGCTCCGGGCTCGCCCTTTCCCCCGGCAGCGGCGGCGGGGCGGCCCCGGGAGCGCGGGGAGGCTCCGCGAGTGCCCCGGGCTGCCGAGCCGCCACCATGGCCAAAGTGGCGGCGGAAAGTTGCGGGGCAGCGCCGGCCGAGGACTTGTCCAAGGTGTCGGACGAGGAGCTGCTCAAGTGGAGCAAGGAGGAGCTGATCCGCAGCCTCCGGCGCGCCGAGGCCGAGAAGATGAGCGCGATGCTGGACCACAGCAACCTCATCCGCGAGGTGAACCGCCGCCTCCAGCTCCACCTCGGCGAGATCCGCGGCTTGAAGGTAGCGGGGTGGGCAGGGTGGGACCGCTGAAGTTTGTGCGGTGTCTCCGCGTCCCCCGCCCGTCCCGCCGGGTTCAGTCTCGTCAGGTGGATGGTCTGGGAGGAGCTGCTCCCGAGAACCGCGTGAAAAGTGGATGAGGACTGGGCTGAATAGCGTTTGATCACACTTAATAATCAATCAAGTGTCCGGCTAAGAGATGACCGGCTATTCGGCAGGCTGCAGGGCACAGCTGGTTTATGCTCTGCCCCTGTGTTCTTTTGGGTTGATAAAAACGCTGAAGTCTTGTCAGCTTTGTCTTAGACTTCCTTTGTTTTGAGTGAGGTGAAGTGGTCCTGCCTGAGGTGCAGGAGAAGTAAGGGTTTGTGTAGCTCATGCTGTTTTCTGTCACTGACTTAGCCTGTCAGGCAGGCTGGTAGGCTGCTGGAGAGAACTGGTCATTTCCAGGATGCAGTGCAGCCGGTGGCAGGTGATGGCAAACCCTTGGCTCGGGTTTGCAATGATCAGGACCAATCCCTAATTTATTGTCTGAAAAGGCATCTGGTAACACATCTCTGATCAAACCATTCTCAGTTGTGTGCTCGTGCAGGCTGCAGTCAGAGGCAGACCAAGTCTGTAATGGCTTATCCCTTCTTCATTTCACTCCCTTGGTGGATGAGAAGCTTAGTCCCTAATGCTTCCTTCCCAGTTCAGAGAACTGGGAAGAAAGTGTGACTGCTTACAGAGCATTACTTTGCTTGTGGATTACAGACCTGTAAAGTTACCTTAGAGTAGGCACGAATACAAACCCATTTTTTGGCTTATTGCTTTGAAAATTTTCAGGAAATTCCTTCAGCGAAGTGAGGCTGGAGGGAAGGAGACAAGAGACAGAAATGCAGTGTGAGCTCTTGAATTATTACAGGAAAGTGCATTAGAAGAGAGTTCTTCACTTGTAGAAGGGCTTTAAATGACAGAACTATTGAGAAAGTGTCTTTGATAATAGTGTGGCATAAAATAAATAGCTCGTGGGGGAAGACAGGTCCTGCCTCCCAAGTTTTTGTCTTCTGCAAAGTATGAGTGTGTGTGTCCCTTTGGTGGTGTCTGAGGGTAAAAAAGACCCACCCGTGGTAGTATTGAGTCAAACTGAAGCTTATATTTGAAATGTAAGTTCAATTCCAACAGTAGTGTCTTTCTCCCAGTTACTTGCAGAAGTGTTTGGATTTCTGCGTCTTCCAGATAACTGCCCAAGCACACTTAGCATGGGTAGGAAGGAGTCACAAATTCCTCTCTCAATTGCAAACTCCTTAAGTCTCGTTTGACTTCCGCCTTTTGTTGGATGCCTCAGCTGGAACTTTCAAAATGAATCCAGGACAAGGAGGTTTTGTTGAGCCCTGTGTTGGTGTCTGGAAATGTCCCTCCTTTGTCCTGTGTGAAATAACTGCTCCATGAGTAAGAATGAGCAGCTGGATCGGTGTCTCCTGCTTCCTCACTGAGGAATTGTGGACTTCCACAACTTTTTATTCCACTGTGAGGTCATTTCAAACATCTCTCACTAGCAGAGATTTTTAAGGACACCTTAAAGCCTCATTGAGATTTTTTTTGCATTGTTAAATACAGGTTAAAATTATTCAAATTCCAAGTTATTTTGAAGCAAAAATCAGACAAACACAGACATTCATGCACCTAAATCCAGTGGAGTTACAAAAGCTTCCTTTTCCTAGGAAACTGTGCTAAAATGGTGTTTCCATAAGACTGACTTTTTAACAGCAGTGGCTAATCTCTAGTTGTTATGTCATACATAAGGAATGAATATGTAGATGATGGGAGAAAGATAAATATGGTCACAAGTCCAAACTACAGGGACAAAATACTGAAAGTGTTTTTATTCTGCTGTAGTAATATCCTGAACAATTTTACTTCTGAGCATTTGCTTCAGAATGTTCCTCACTTAGGGAAGGGCATAGAATCATGTACTTCATTTTGTTAGGGGTGAAAAGTCTATTTAAGCAGATTATTTCATTGCAGAGTGGTTGAAACAATCCTGGTTGAGTGATGACTGACAAGGCTTTTTCTGCCAATCAGAAACAAAATCCAGCAAACCCCAATTTTTAAAAAGTCTCTAAAATGGTCATCTTTGTATGTGACTATGCTTTAGGGAATAGGGAGTATAAATGTTAATAATTTTTTGAGAGAGATTACAATTTCTGATGTACCTTGCACTTTTATTTAGCAATAACTCGCAGGTGAATATTTCTCAGGGGAGTGAGATCATCATGAGAGCACTTCCAATCTTTGCCCAAACTGGGAGCTAAATTACTCTGATATTTAGCATGAAAATTAATTAAACACCTGAAACTTTTCTGCTGTATTAGAAATTAGCTCCAAGCTAAAGGCAGTTTTTGCTGGACAGCAGCTTTGTTTGCTTGAAGCATGGTGCTGTTACAACGTGCCAGATCTACACACGGAATTATTTATACCTCACTGGAGTGCTTAAATAGGAGTTTGCAGCAGTGCTGTCCGCTGGCCTGGGTCACAGTTTAACACCAATTCCTTTAGACACTCCTCTGTCATGACAATCTTTCTTTTTAAGGACATCAACCAGAAGCTGCAGGAAGACAACCAGGAGCTGAGGGACCTTTGCTGCTTCCTGGACGACGACCGGCAGAAGGGCAAGAGGGTGTCCCGCGAGTGGCAGAGGCTGGGCAGGTACAGCGCCAGTGTCATGCACAAGGAGGTGGCCTTATACCTGCAGAAGCTGAAAGAGCTGGAAGTGAGGCAAGAGGAAGTGGTGAAGGAGAACCTGGAGCTGAAGGAGCTGTGTGTGTTGCTGGATGAGGAGAAGGGAGGAGGGGCAGGCAGCCGGAGCTCTATCGACAGCCAGATCAGCCTGTGCCAGCTGACTGCCACCAGCGCCTACATCAGAGATGTTGGGGACGGCAGCAGCACTTCCAGCACGGGCAGCACTGACAGCCCGGACCATCACAAGCACCACCCAAGCACCAGTCCCGAACACCTGCAAAAACCTCGGGGGGAAGGAAGCCCTGAGCACCAGAAACACAGGAGCATCAGCCCAGAGCACCTGCAGAAGCCCAGGGGTTCTGGCAGTCCCGATCATCACTTGAAAGGGCCCAGCCCTGAGCACCACAAAACCATTGTCAAAGTACCTGAACAACAAAAGCACAGCAGCAGCAGTCCAGAAACTATTCCAAAGCACGTTTTGAGTAGTAGCCCTGAACACTTTCAAAAGCAGAGGCCTGGTGGTAGCCCCGAGCATCAAAAGCACAGCGGTGGCAGCCCAGACCACCTTCAAAAGCACACGCCCAGTGGAAGTACAGAGCACCTGCACAAGGTGAGGGGTACGAGCCCGGAGCATCTCAAACAGCACTATGGAGGGAGCCCAGAGCACCTCAAACACCTCAGCGGAGGCAGCAGAGAAGGGACCCTCAGGAGACAAGTGACAGATGAGCTGTCCCCTCACCACAGGAGTTTGTACAACGGAATGAATGGTGGGTCAATACTCGGAGCGAAAGCTCACTTTGAAAGTTGCTAAGGTAGTTCTGGGTTATTCCAGCTCTCTCTGCAGCAGGAATGGTGTTTGGTGTGAAATGAAAGGCAGTGAGCCTGGTGTCACCATCATTCCTTTAGCACATGATTTAATTGGAGCACGTTTGTCCATCTAGCAGATGTGGGGTAGATTAAAGAAGTAGGGAAAAAAGTGCACTTTGAGTTTTGATGTAGGGTATCAAGGAGAAGCTCTCAGCCCTGGCCCTGCTCTGTGGCTGGTGGATGTAAACCGTTTGTCCCTAGGAGCATTTGTGTTTGCATAAGAGAGGACTTGCATTATGTTTCTTGTCCTGCCTATATCTGAGTCAGCAGAGTGGAGGTGAGTGTCTCCAATTTCATTTCCACCTTCCTAATCTGCTTTGTCTGTAGCTTTAAAGACTTTAAAATTTCCTGTTTATTGATTGAAGGCATCTTATATCCTTTTCCATAAGCTTTGGAAAAGACCCCAGATAAAAGAGTAGGCTCAATAGAAATGAATCTGATGGCTCCTAAAGCTTTTCAAAGCCTTGAGTTTGCATATTTTTAATCATAACAAATTAAAAATTTAGGAAGATCAAGAAGGGGTTTCTTTGCTGCTGTTACTGCTGCCTTTTAGAAAGGTTTCCAATAAACATGCCTAGTTTTTAAGAGCTGTGTATCCTGACTGATAGGAATAAATTATTTGTCTTAGGAGAGTCACAATGTAAGTCTTTTGTTATTTTGAAAACTACAAAGTTCAGACGTCCTACTCTGCTGTAGAAATAACTCATTTTAGACTCAGCAGAATTCCTATAGCCTGCTGCCTTTTATTTCTTCCATGTGCTTTGGGATGTTCTCATGAAGGCAATTAGTGTCCTCACTGAAAACCCTTTTCTCAGACCTCTGCACTTAGATTTGAAGTCAAGCTCTGCAAAAGTGATGATTTTGCCTTAGCAAATGGTCTCGGATGGAATTTGTGTTTCCATTGCATAATCAGCTGTGAGAAGCTGTGTTGGCATCAGTGGAAATGGCCACTTGTGAGATGGGTGCTGTCCTCAGAATTTATCACACTGGTCCAGTTGCCCGTTGGGATGAACTTGCACAGTGCCTTCAGTTACCCCTCTCTGCAGGGGCAGATCCACGTTGTTTGCAGTGAAATGTGTGGTTTTGACAGGGCTGACCAACCCCAACACGGTAAGTGCAGAGACTCCTCTTTTGGAAGATTTTAGAATGATTAATAAGGTAAGTGTGTGACAAATAAATGAAGATGTGTAATACAGAAGTTATTAAAGTTGGTTTTGCACAACTTCCATGAAATGCTGTATTTTTCTCCATTCAGTTCTTTGTGTTTAATATTGACCTTCTGTAAGTAACACAAAGTATGGAACCAGACTTCCTAAAGGTGACTTGTTTCTTGCACCCATCATGTTCATCAGTCCACCACAGTTCATGTAGGAAGGTGATCCAAGGTTTGAAGTATGTATTTTTAAAACTCACAGGAGAAGGAAGAAATGGTTTTTCTGTTGCCAGCGCTGCAAGATTTCTGTTTGGTTTTTTTTCCCCAAGTAGCCTTGTTAAGAACCATATTCCTAACAGTGCAGTGAAAGCAGTTGTTACTTTATTCCTGAGCTGACTGGCATCTTTTGTGCAGCATATTTCAGCTGTCAAAAGATTGGACTCAGGCCACAAGGTGCTGGAGAGGGCAGCTGGTGCTTTGGGAGGCTCTTTATTGACTTTAATCAGAGCTTTGCCTGCCCTGTGCTTTATATAATCACTTTTACAGAGAAGTCCCCTTTGGTTTGACAACTTCTCTCACCAGGAAGTTGCCAAACCTCTCTTTTTTTCATATTTATGTAACTTGGTGCAAGCTTGAAGTTTAATTCTGACATTTGTCTGACCTTGATCAAACTTGGTAAGTCTCTTGACAGCTCTGCTGTGAAGAAAGGCTTTAAGCTTCAGGGAAATACTTGCTCTTCACAGCAAGGCTGAATCCTTCTGGGTATTTTGTGTCTTGATTTAGTCAGCTACTGTAAAGTTGTGGGCAACAGTTAATATGGAAGTGGTAGAAGTGCTGGTCACTATAATTTGTTATTGTTGTGAAAATAATGTGTAAATCTCAATTTAGATGCTCTGTGTTTACCTGACCCTGCCAGCTGAGTATAGGCAACAATAAAAATCCTGATCTTGTTGTAAGGAATGCTGGAATTGTGACATTGGGAGTCAAGAAATGGCCTGGAAACCTGGCCCTAAACTCTGATAAAAACACAAGGACAGTATTTTGATTGTGATCCCAAAGTCATGCAGTCAGTATGTTATATCACATTGGTGGAATCCAGTTTGTTTTCAAATTTGGAGTATCTCTAGCTGGCAGATGTTTGCACATCTGTGTCATGAGTTTGCAGAGCACTTCTAAACTTGTTGTAGTCCTTGTGGACTGTCACGTGGGCAGCAAGAGTGACGTGTTGGTGACCCTAAATGATGACTGGCAGAGACAATGCCATTCAAACATAATGCTTTGATATTTAAAGGAGTAAAATACAATATTTTAACTACTTAGTCAGAATTTACCAGAGTCAGTACAAGCCTGTCCCATCTTCCTTGGTCTGAACTGAACTATGAATCATGTCTGAGAAGAGGAATTATTCCTCTGCACGTCCAACCTCGTTCCAAAGCTGCTGTGCTCTCTCCCTGGACCTGATGTTCCTAATTGGAAGCATGTCTGTGAACAGCCTGGCTGTTCCTGGAGAAATGGCAGCTCCCAGCAGCTCCCATTTACCTGGATTTGATCCTGTGAGCACCTGGTGAGCCCAGGGAGGCCGTGCATTCCCCAGGCTGCTGTTACCTTTCCCAGAGCTGGGGCTGTAGGTAAAGACAGATGGATGGATCAGAGTTTGCAGGTTGCTGACAGGCTGGAGCTGCAGTCAGAGCAGTTGCAGTGTAATCTATTCCTGTGCCCTCAGAAATGGGATGTGCAGCTGCTGTGCAGGATGTGTTTATGCATTAATCATTGGCCTCCATGCATGTTTTAAGCTACGTGGGAAGTTACCTCAGCCTCTCGCTCACAGGCACAGCCGAAGGAATAAAGGATGAGGTGATAACATTTCCTTTCATAATTCTTCTCATCTTCTATGCTCAAAGGTTTGATCTTGGTATTTTTTCTTGTATGACATGTCAGCTTTCATTTATAAGATTTATAAGGCTTTAAAAAAACCCTCTACTTCATGGTTCTCCTGCATATTTTTCTGAAATGAGTGTCCTTAGCCTTTGGAGTGACAGAAAATGGGATGGAAGAACTAAATTTGGCTGAGTGCCTGTTAATTGAAAACACATGTATTTAATTCTAGCGGTTTTAACCAAATCAAACATGATAACAATCTTTTGCTGTAATCACACCTAAATGTTCTGTGTAATGAGAACAGAGGTATTTGGGATAGGAAGATTGCTGAAATTAGATGAGAAAATACCAGCAGCAAAAACATTTTGAGAAGAGAGCATTAATGCACCCTAGAAGAATACGTGAGAGTTCAGCTCTGACACGGATATCTGGGGTGTAAGTGCCTCTATAAATTGATCAGCTTTCAGCATTTGCACTCTAAGTGTTGTTTTTTTCATCTAAGTGATTTATTTTCAACTTTCTATTTTAAGAAGTCCTTTGTTTTACTGTGAGCTTTGACTTTTGTGTGGAAGGAAGGTATCCAAAGGCTTTCATGTGTGCTTCTTGCTTCCTGCTGAGGTTATTAATGAAGAGAAGTCAAACTGCTGACTAACACCTCCTGTACTGCTGGAGGTGTGAGGGCTCTTGCAGAATAAATGCAGCATCACCTCTCCTTGAGCTGAGGTGTTTGTAGGCTGAACAGAGACTCAGCATACATTTTGGACACTTTCTCTTATAAATGCACTTGTGAGAAGGAAAATTAAATTAGAAAACACTGCACTGAATAAAAAGAGGAAACTGCAGTGTGACCACAGAGAGAAAAAACTCACAGCAGTGTTATTGAGTTAACTGATACCCTCTCTGTGCACACAGCTCCCCTTTGCTGGCTGAAGAGGGGGATGATGTCATGTTTGCTTACATGTTACGTTTCTTAAAGCTGAAATGCAAATAATCTGCCTGTCATTAATGGCACTGCACAGCACTCTGTGTGATTTGATCCTGGTGGCACCCACGACTGCACATCTGGAGCCTGAGGCAGCATTTCTTATTTTTCAGTGTAACCAAAGGATCAGTAGAATTTTTTTCCTTGACAGTATGAAGTGACACCATGTTTATTTCAGGTATTTAATTTTGAATGGAGCTCTGAAGCTTTGCCAATCAGAGTCTTTCATTTGAATTCTGTAGGTTTGATGTCAAACTTGTAAATTGGTTCTAGCTGTTCCACGCTGTAAGGGAACTGGGGCATGAGATGTGAATATGGATGTGACTACAGCACACTGCATTTATTACCCAACTCGGGTTTTTTGGAGCGATTTATCATGTTGAAAATGTGCTTTGTAGTATCAAAACAATGAACCTTCTAGAAACCCACATTGTAGGACTTTTGGGAGAGGTTTGCAATTCCGTGTCCTGAACTTCACTGACAGAACTCGTTTTGATTTGCATGTTTTAGTGTGTGGTGGATCATCCTTCCAGCAAAACTCTTGATGTGTTAATGGCAGAGTGATGCCTCTCCCTATGGAGTGGCCCGGTTTCACAGGGCTGGCTGGACGTTCAGCACCAATTCCTGCAGGTCAGAGGCTGATCCGAGGGACAGACACGTGCTGGGACAGGGTTTGTGGCACTGCTGGCTGCAGTGGGACGGGCAGTGGGGACAGCCTCACAGCCGCTCCTGCTGCAAGACTGAGAACAGCCCAGCACCTTCTGGGGAGTCACTGCTTCCCAGTTTTGTCTTTTCCTTTCTCCCTGAGGCTGCATATCCCACTATACAGGCGACTCTTTTGCAGTGAGGACTCGGTGCTAATTCAGCCGTTCTTTGGTGGAAGCGAGAGGCAGAGCAGGGAGTGGGGACATTACCTTTAGCTCATTTCCCTGCCAGCAAGGTCCCTGTTAGTCCGTGAGAGGGGTGTTGATGAGGTGGGAGGGAGTCGGTGCTGCCCGGGATTTGGGGCCTGGTCCCGCAGTTCCCGCAGCCCCGTGCAGTGGCCGCAGCCCCGTGGGCAGTGCCCGTGTGCCGTGTTTGGAGAGTCCGCTGGACCTGCCCTGCCACCCG
The DNA here is from genome assembly GCF_052056855.1 of Sturnus vulgaris. Classification (NCBI taxonomy): domain Eukaryota; kingdom Metazoa; phylum Chordata; class Aves; order Passeriformes; family Sturnidae; genus Sturnus; species Sturnus vulgaris. The sequence continues at coordinate 5,605,895 of NC_142245.1, read as the reverse complement.
AGCCCGCCGCTCCAGGAGGGAAGAGCCGCTCGCCCATCACAGCGCGGGTAGCGATGGTGTCCCCACAAACACCCCCTGGCTGTAGTGCTGGGACACCTGCGATGGAGCTGGCATGCTCCTCTGCCTTCTGCTTTCTCTGGTTCATTGGGCATCTTTGAGAAACGGTGTCTTTTCTGAGGAGTGAGTGGGAGTTTGTTTCGGTGTGCACAGGAAACAGTAGAGAAGCTGATTTCTTTTTCATGGTGATTGGGTCAAGGTGAGAGCCATTTGCCTTTACCTCAGAGAGCTTATCAGGAGTTTGCACGGCTGTTATTGTCTATCTGAAATAAGTGGGCACATTTGTGTGTTATTATATTTTTCTTAGTGCCAGAATGGCAAATCCTCACATAAAAGCCTTGTCTGAGTCCTTGTGTAGAGAGAGTACCTTTAACCTGAGCTCAGGACCTCATGTATCAGTTCTTCACACAGCTTTTGAAACTAGTGCTGTGAATTTTGAACAGTAAAATATAAGTTTGGAAATATTAGTGATTAAATTGTAAAATTCTCTGAGCTATGGCACTTACAATGCAGTCAGTATATTACAATAATTTTGGTGAGTACTGCTTGTTTAAGACATTCAACTTTTTAGTCTGTATTATGTTTGCCAGTTGGAATGTCCTTTCTCTTCTGTTCACCTATTCTTTTTTTTTTAATTTTAAATTTTTATCATGTACTTAACAATGGAGAGTTGTGCATGCTGTGCAGGGGTTGAAGCTGCATGGGTTAAGAGTTAGGGAAAGTGTGACAGGCAGTGTAGTGAGGGGTTCAGATTTTATGCTGCCCACACACAAAGTGCAGGGATGTTGACAGGAGCAAGGGATAGTGAGGCATTCCAAATTACAGGGTATTTAATGAGGTATAATAAAGCCTTGTGTACATAAGAAAATTACTCTGGCAATGAAAATTCATTGGCTTCTGAGCTAGTAAGTTATGTCTTAATTAGTAAACTGAAGCACAGCTTATCTTGGGTCATACTGTCATGTGCAGAGATATATAGTTACTGAGGGAGCGCTGAGAATTATCTTCAAGTCATGATCTTGATGTAAATCTTGTCTGCCTGTGCTTCTTCACTGGTCAAAGGGTGGTCTCTGGGAAGGGAATCAGCTGGGACTGAAACATAGCTTTGAATTTTGCTTAATTCAGAAAGCAGTACAATAATCTCTGAGAGGGAGTGAGTTATACAAGTATAACATGGGGGGTGAAGGGACTAAAGCTGTCCTTAAAAATACTAAGCAGTAATGATATTACTCTGTGCATATGTAGAGGGCTTGTGAATTTATTTTTTAAGTGGTTTTAATTCTGTAAGGCACACAGAGGAGGGTCAGGACTGTCATCTGAGATGTGTCCATGAGCATTTGGTATGCAGCATGGAAGTGTGTGCAAATGTATTGATTGTCAATGGGAAAGCTGCTATCTTGAGCTAGGCTGTCTTAAAAGATGAACAGTTCTGTAAAGGCTGTGAATAGCAAATAGTCTTAGTTCTACTCATCATTTCTGCTGTACAATTTCGGGCATATCTGCATTGTTTCTGTAACATTCATGGAGAGTGAAGGAGCCAGCAGCTCTGGACCTGTGTGGTTCAGTAAGCATGTGCTTCTTCTACCCTTTATTTTTTATTTGCATGATTCATGTGAACTTTACTGGTTTGTAAAAGTCCCTATAATAAATTAAGTGACCAGTGAAACAGCAGTGCTCAAGGACTGTCAAGAGTAAAAGATGTGTCCTAGTTGAAAAAGGCCAGTGAGCCATGTGGTAACCAACAATATGGAATATCTCCTAAAGGTCTTCATTTTGGTACTTCCTCAAGGTTACACAAATTAATTCCAGAGCCTTTTTGCCTGTAATATTAAACATCTCTAATCTGATCAGTAGTGAGATAGCTCCTTCAAATGCTGGACCTCAAAACTCACTAGATTTCTTTCACTGCATCTCTTTAAGCTCCTGCGAGCTGTGAAAATTTGCCTTGATCAACTGCGGAGCTTGTACCTGTGACTTGGATTCAAAGGAAAATATCAGAAAATACCCTTTTTACAAAGGGTACAAGGCTGATTCAGCACTCCATGATAAGCTCCCACTTAGGCCAAGTGCAGAGGAGCCTGGAGAAAAGCATTGATTGCTGACCCACATCCCCTCTTGGCTTCTGAGTCTGTTTCTGGTTTACAGTGGACAAACTTTAATGATGTTCAAAATCCATCTTATGACTTTTGTGGTCTGCAAACATTACTGAGGACATTAAGATGAGCCTCTAAAAATAGTGTTGAATTATGGAAAAACCAAGAGAACATTCCACTGGAGGCAGATGAATATATCAAGCACAAACAGATGAATGCTGTGAGGCAGAACCTGCAGATTGACTCAGATCCTTCCAAGGATTTGAGCACCTCGCTCCTTGCTGGCACCTGACTTGCGCTGAAATGGGATCCCCAGACAGACCAAGATGCTTAAATATCCCTGCTCATGCAGTGCTCTGAATGAAGTCACTTGTCTGTCACTGTCATTCATCTTGTTTGCTTGGGTCCATTTTAGAAGTTTATGCAACTGAAGTTAAATTTTGAATTTTAGCTCTTTGCAGTGTCACTAAGTCCATAAAGAAAACATAACAAGAAAGTATTCCAGCAATGATTTTTCCTAACCAGTTCTCCACCCACTGAGACCAAAGGCTCTGCAGTGTTAACTGAACAGAAGAAGATACCAACTCTGTCTTTTCCAGGTACAGGTGCCAAGAACTCTTTTATTCCTTCCTGGTGTTGGGACTTGATGCCTGGCCCACGTTCCTGTCCATACTGCTGGATGCTGCATTCTGACCACTTAAACCCATAGCACATGCAAATATTTTGGAGAGTGATGAGGACAAAAGATCCTGAGTTTTTATTTTAAAAAATCCTGTTTTCAGTATGAGGGCATTGGGATTTGTGTGTTTGAGCTTCTCCATGACCATAATCAAATGGGAAGTTTTATTTTTTTAAACTTTTGAGTGTACTGGAATGTTGTATTCAGCCTGAATTGCTGGATTAGCCAACAGCATAGAAGTGACTGGTCAGACTGTCTTGGAAGCATGGATCCTAGGGTTTTATGCTCTCAAGTCATTCCATCATCCTGGATTTGTCAAGAATGAGTTGGACAGTGTTCACTCCTTATATTGATCACAAATACTACAAATGCATCCAGTTGTGTCCATGGACTCCCTGGCTGGGGAGCTCCAAAAGAAGATGTAGCACAAAAGGACTTGCATGACCCACTTTCATGATAACTCTGCAGCAATGCAAATGAAAGTGTATTTGCCTATCAACTGCCACCTGGAAATGTGTCCTTCAGGCACAGGCATCAGTTTTCTGGGCAACATATTCTATTCCACCTTTCCTGTTTCATCTGGTTTTATTTTTAACTAAAAAAGAGTTGATTCCAGTGTCGCTGTGGAAAATGGATATTTGAAGGATTGGTGAATGTTTGAATGAGAAACAATTTCTATTGGTGTTGAGAGCAAAACATTGTTGAATTTATCACTGAAAAGATCTATAGTTTAAATGTAGCAAACCTTGGCTGTGTCTGCCTTGTGCTTAGTAGAGCTGCACGTAGCACGTGTATTGATGTTAGATATTAATCCTGCATGTCACTTAAACCTGATGTAAGATTTTTGGATATTCCTTACAGGGGAAACAAGATCTTGACTGCAAAGATACAGTCAGGTGGTGCTTATTCTCAAATTTAACACTTAAGTGCTTTAAATACCTCCCCAGTTTTGCTAGATTTTGATTTATTTGTTTGTGCAGTGCTGCTCAGAAGCACGTCCTAATGCACAGGAAGAAAAGAGACTCTGGAAAATCTTGGGAAAGAATCAGTAGTGAAAGATAAACTTACTAGTAGATTTTTACTCCCTGGAATGAGAAAAATCCAGATAGTGTTTGCATTTTGTTTATTAGGAAATGCTGCTCCCCAGAGAACCAGGTGCATTTTCATGCCAAACTCTGAGGCTTGCTGGTCTGTGGCTTTGCCCATCAGGTGTCAGGGGAGTTGGCTGCTGCCTGAACCAGCTGCTTGATTTGCATCTCAGCTCATGGAACTACTGATATGGGGCCCAAGTGCCAAATTTGTGTCCCATCATATCTGTGGAAACATGGTGGGAGAGTTTCTTCACTGCTCCAGAAGTCTCATCAGCAGAGCACAGGCTCAGTTCAGCCACACCTAGAGACATCTGTTGCAAACATAGAGATAACTTGAGCAAACATTGATTTCTCTATTTTCATGGTGTAAATCAGAAGTGGCTCTTTGCCCTACAGATTGCAGGCCCAGTTCTGCTTCTGAGCACCATCCTTCAGCAGTCTAAATTCAGGATTCAACTTCTGAGGGCTTGAGCCAGCTCAGATCTGTGGAGAGCCAGGGGTGGATGAGATAATAGACCTTGGTTTGGCATGGTGCTGGCTTGTCCCCTGTGGAGCTGTCCCTGTCCTGCTGCATCTCTGTTTATTTTCCATGCCATGGAAGGTGTGTCCTGATAGCAAACCAATCAGTTGGACTAGAGGCTGACTGTGGAGTTGTGGGGTTTTGGGGAGAGCTCATCAGACATGGGGGTAATTAGACTTGCATCCTGTTCTGCTCTGGTTTTGTGAATTTATGTTTTTAGGTATGTGTTGTGCAGAAAGTTTCTCCTTCTGAACACAAAGCCAAATGCTGAAAAACCAAAACCCAAGTATAAGCCAGCAAAATAAATGTTCAGTGACATCTCTTTTCACAGATTAACAGCTTATTCTGAGTTGGAAGGGACCCACAAAGATCACTGAGTCCAACTCTTTAGTAAATGGCCTTTAGTATGGAGATTGAACACACAACTTTGGTGTTATGTGGTGAATTCATCATCAGAGAGAAAGACTGAAAATCTGTAGCATATTGGTCACCAGCTTTTCAACATTTATGCCTCTTCTGGAAATGGCCTTTGCAGTATGTCTGTCCTTTTCAGACCCAAAAGCTTTTGCTCTGCTTTGTGCTGCAGAAGCTTTCTGAGTTCCATGGAGTCCTGTGAGCTTCTGAGATATCCAGAGCAAGTCAGTGACTCCAGAGTTGGGACTGGGGTACCCAGGGGAGAGGAGGATGTTGTGTTTTCCTTTGCTCCCTTGCTTGCTGTGGAAAGCCACGGGAAAGTCCTGTCCTTGCTCCAACTTGTAATGTGGGAGTTTGAGCCTGCTGAGGGTCTGGAGCAGTCTCGTGTGACTGAGGAGGGAAAGCAGCTCTGCCCACAGAGCTTGGCTGGATTAACTCCCAGAATTGTGGCCCCGGAGAGCCCCTGTGTGTGTGGGCTGGGATAGCATGGATGTGTGGAGCATGGATTTACATGTGTGAACCCTCCCCTGGTGGCAGCCCAGTCAGAAAATCTGTCTTTATGAAGGTGAGACCTTGATGTGTATAAAGAGCAAATGCTTCCACTTGTCAGGAGTGCCTGGTTCCTACTTGCAGCTCTTCTCAATTGTTCTGGAAACCATTTACCAACCACACAAATATTGTCATCATCACCTGTGCATTAAGAACTGTGAGCTAAACAAAAGACAAGACAGGATTAATCAGCCACCAGCTAATGCAGATTTCCTGAAGTTTTGCTGCTGATTATTCCATTGCATCATGCCAGTTTTCTAACAGCTTTGTTCTTAGATTAGTCTGTTTTCAGCATGGTGTAAAAACTGGGGCTGAAGTTACTCACATGCCTAGAAAACACCTTTATGAACAATCAGCTCGAGACAAACATTTTCAATGTGTTTCCTTTCAAAATCAACTTTTTGGGCAATGTTTCCTTCCTGAATTTGGCTAGTGGGAAACAAAGCTATTTTTAATTCCCTTTTGTGTGTGCAGCATTCCTGTTAGAAGCCATTAATGTACCTTTTACATTTACAGAGCTGCTGAAAGGTGTGTTGGCACACAGTGATTAACAATGGATCCACACCTGAAGGGCTGTGATAGCTTTACCAGAGGAAGCTCTGTTTTCTGTCCTGTTTCTCATGACCTGTTTTTACTGTTGCAGAGTAGTTGTGTAGCTGTAGTTGTCTTGATTTGGGAAATGAAGATGCTGGGACCAACTAGAGGCATGGGCAGCTCTCTGCTGTGGATTTCAGGCTGCTAACTGGTACATTCCAAAGGAGTATTCGTCTTCCATCAGAATAAAATTTGAAAATGAACATTCTTGAGCTTTAAAAAAAGAGAGAACACAGTATTTTGGCAAGATGGTCATCTGGCCCTCAGCATCCATCAGCAGTGTGGCATGTTGTGACTGTGCCAGGGAGGGGGGACGTGGAGCTTAGCAGATATAAATCTCCACGGCGAGGCTCAGGCTGAACATCTGTGACTTGGCAGATGTGGAAGGGAGCAACTCGGGATTCGGAGCTGCTGTGGCTGGGTGCCAGCAGACTCCGTTCTAGCAGGTAGGTGGCTGCTGCTCTCTGTCAAACTCTGCGGGCTGAAATGTTTGTTTAAAGCCCCGTGTTCAAGGGAACGCTGGGGAAGGGTTCTCCCCGCGTGCCAAAAGCCGGAGCTGTCGTGGGCGAGGTCAGTGCCCCAGGGTCTGTTCAGGAAAGGTTTGTGAACGGCCCCGTCAGGATCGCTGCAGCTCCAGAGCTCCCCAGCCTGGGCACTGTGCGGGGAGCCGGGATGGGCAGCCCGGACATTGCCGGCCACGGAGGTGAAGTGCCAGCACTGCAGCGACAATCCTGCTTGGAGCACAGAGTCCTGCAGTCACAGCAGCTCCCTGTCAGGCAGCCCTTGGTCCTTCTCCCACCCCACGTGCTCTGGGTGCAGGCTGATGTTTCAGACTGGGCAGAGATTAGAGAGCACTGCTGCTATTTCCATCTTCATTACAAACCAGAGCAAACAGCGGCTTGTGTGTCCTGAGCACGATTTAGCAACCTGTTCGTCTTTTCATTATCTCCTTCCTAATTAGATTGCTCTGATTATTTGGTAGTTGAAATAAGTGTATATTTTTAAATTCTGGTGGCAGTAACTTTTGGAAAAAATTCATTTTGCAGACATTTTGTCTTTCTTACTGAAGTACAGGAACATATGGTGCTACTTCTGAGGTAACACTTGTCTAAATATCTTTGCTTGTAAAATTTTCTGCAGAGCCATATAATTTTCTCTTGTAAAAACATTCCTACTGTATTTAACTAGTTTTACAGCTACTTAATGGGATTATCATGTTTTTATAATTGCAAACTTCTAATGGATGTAGTCAAGAAATTAGACTCTGAACCCTGAATAAGATAAATGGGCAGTAAGTAGTTAGAAATTCAAAGAGAGTAGTAAGAAGTAGCGATAATAGTCTAAAGAAAATTAAATAGTTTATCAAAACACATCCCAGCTATTTTGAAAGGGTGAAAGCAGTAATTTTATTTTTAAGCTGAGCTCTTGAGCTGTCACTGGCAGTCTGTAGACACGGAATGCTCTAATACAGTGTCCAGAATGCTCACATGGGAGCTGGTTACATCTCTGTTTGTGTTCAGTCTGGTGAACAGGCTTCCCAAGTGCTGCTGTTCTTTCTGCCTGAGCCATGGGAAGCTTGAGCCTGCATTAAAAAATGTAAACCAGCAGCACATTCATCTATATACAATGAAGGGAGACTGGAAATGTTCCTGAGTGTGGCATAGCCAGGAGAGCCAGAGGAGTGGAATAACCGGAATATTCTGTATATTTTTGTCTGCATTGCTAGACTCTTACCCAGCATGAGAGATGATTAGTGAGAAGCTAATTGGCCTGTTAAATAAACCTATTTAGAAATGTATAAAGATACATATCTCAGGAATGATGCAGATCTAAACCCCTTCTTACAGCAGTGGGAAATGCATTCCAGGGACAGCGTGCCAGGCTCCCTCTCTGCTGCCTTGGACATGCTGAACCAAGGCTGGAGCTCTTCACAGGCCAGGTACCTTGGAAATGCTGCAGGGATGAAACATCTCCAGTGTGCAGGAGAGGAGGAGCTGGCCCGGTCCTGCCTGGGGACAGAGCCCTCTCCCCCTGCGGGATCACAGTGGAGCAGCACAAGCACAATTGCTGGAAACGGAAAGGCAGAAGGATGGACTGAGCAGGATCTCCTTTCTCCTGCAGCTGGGCTCGGGACTGATTGCCATCTCTGGGGAAACATCACTCACATGTGGAGGTAGCTCGTGTAGCTGCAATGAGAGCAGGCCGTGTTTGATGCTGCACGTTTGGAGCCGCACCCTGCTGAGTGCAGACAATAGAGTTGCTCAGAAAATAGTTTCTGAGGGGTTTTTTTGAGAAGAAGAAAGTGGATGAGGTCAGCCAGATTCAGACACATATCTAAGAGTGCATAGGTTGTGAAGGACTGAAAAAACAAAAATGTTAGAAGGACTCTGGGCAAGGAAATGTCATAATCCAATTACTCAAAGTTGGATTATGTTGCATTTGCCCTGTTTTTGAACAGTTCTGGAAATGAAGGTGTGGGAGAAGAGAATTAGATTCCAAGATAACCAGAGCTCCAGCATTTCCAAGTTGGAAATGGTAGGAAAAGCTGTAGGTAATGATCTTTACCTACATTTCCCAAAGAAGGGAATATATCCTGAATACACCTGGAGGGGTTTGTTAATGACTGTAGTTTTTCACCCAGGCACAGGTATCAGTTTGGTCTCCTGCCCACTCATTGTGCTGGCAGGTGGAAAACAGGACATTTGTCACAGTGCCAGCTGTGGTGGAGTGACCAGCGTGGAGCTGCTGGTCCTCACAGCTCCCAGGGGCTGCTCAGGATTCGTGTTTCTGCAGCATCTCTGAGCACGTGGAGGAGCTCCTGCCATCTTTCCTCATGAGTGGGAATGGAGCTTTGGCAGTCCTGGCAGCTGATAGTCTACAAAAGTGAATTTCTCCTTGTGTGGCCTCTCCTCCTCTCCCAGAGTTCTCTGTGAAGCAGGATTCTTCTCCTGTGTGCTGGAAGGGAGAAATCTTTCATTATGGAGTGTTTAATTTTTCAAATGACTGCTGCCACAGTATCAGTCAATAGTCTGTGTTAGTTGAACTGTGCTGCTGAATCTGAGCTTCCCTATTAAAAAAGGAGAAAACAAAATATTTTTTCTATCCACTTTTACTAAATTAATCTTAACGATTTGTGCAAGTTGTTGCTATGAGTCCTTTGATTATTATTGCTGGTGGAAAAGCAATTACATTGGAAAACCAACTAAAAGTCTATTGTGAGATTAAAACCTACAGTTCTAGTTCTTTTCCTTGATTTATTTTTGATAGTGGGTGATCTATTATTCAGAGTGAGACAGGGATCTAGGAATTCCTCCTGGCTCCCCCTGTTAGTCCCTGCCTAGCAGCTGTTTGGAGTTTATGGCACCAAGGAGTTCCTCCAGGTGCTTGGAAAAAGATGCCAGGTGAAGTGAATCTGTAAGAATCTGATGGTTCATTTGATGTGTGGCCATACAGGGTAGCAGCTCATTTAGGGGACCACTTGTCTCATTTTAATTCAACTAGAAAATGCTCACTCAGCTGCACAAATAGGACTATCCATCTGTACACCTATTATGGGATCAGATTAATTAAAGTAAAAGCAGTGAATTAACTTCAGTTACTAAGGCTGCCATGAATTGCTCAGTAATAATTTAATCCTGTGTTACACAGGTAGAAGTAACTAAGTAACATGTTTAACTAACATGTTAAAGTACAAATTTCTGATCCAATATGAGTTTTAAGGGTTTTAAAATTTTGTTTTCAGCATTGTCAAGGAACATGGCTAAATAGCCTTACAAGGGTAGAAGGTTTGAAAGCTTTATTGGGTAATTTGTAATGTTTAGTTTTAGCTTTAGGACTTTTTCTAATTATAGCCTGAAGTACCTTTAATCTCTCAGTTTGTCTAAATGGTAATTCTGATAAATATAACATGAATCAAAGGTACTGTGGGATAGAAAGCTTTCCTGGAAGGTTACTCAGAAAAGAAATAGGTTTGGTTTTAATTGCACAGACTAATATGAATTGCCTTTCTGGTTTGAAAACAGGAAGTGATTGTGTGCAGTTGCCTGGGAGCATCCATCCATCCATCCATCCCACTGCCAGGGTGTTTGTGAAGAGACAAAATCTTTATCAGGGAGGGTTTTTCTATTTCCAATGTAACTGTAAGGTAATTTGTGCTTTTTAGAGAAATGTGCAGCTGTGGGCTACATTCATTCACACTCACCTCACCCCATCCCCTCCATGCTCCTGTGCCAGGTTCCAGGTTGGATGTGAAGCTCCTGGTGGGAAATTCCAAGTCTGTATTTGAGTGATAGGTCAGTGCAGGGAGGTGCACTGGGGGTGACATAGAGCTTGTTCTGCAGCTCTACAAATAAGCTCAATATTTAAATGTGCAGACTGTCTGAGATGCCACAATAAGGGAGAAAATAGAATTAATACAAATGTTGCCAATCCATTACTGTACTGAGGGCAGGAAATCAGCCCTGCTGTCTCCACAAATGAATATTATGGAAGTCTGGGAGCCATCCTTGCTGGGCACCAGGCTCTGCCTTGTGCTTCAAAGAATTGTGTGTGACTTGCACTCAGGCTATGTGACAATCTGTGATTGCCTTTCTGGAGATTGGAATTGGGCTTTGCCTCTTTCCCTTTGACATTGCTCTGGTGACAGCTGAGGGCCAGCAGTGTTTGCTAAAGACATAATGGTAGGCTGGTGGCTCCTTTCCTTGAGGAAATGCAGATTTTAGTCACTGATAATTGAGAATTACAATTACTGTGTGAGATTGGGTGTGGTTTGGAGTTTTTCTCCTCTTAAGCTGAGGAATTTCTTAAAGCATTTCACTGGAAAATGGAAGTAGGTGGAGAAACATGGTGGTGGTTGAATTGTGGAGAGAGTGGAACCCAGGATTGTGGAGCCTTTGGATGAAGTTCTGCCGTGTTGCAATTACTCCTGTGGGCATCACTGGAACAAACATGGTTCAATGGTAAGCCCAGAAATTTGAGGATAAATAATTAATTGAATGTATCCTAGCATGAGATGTTCTGGTGTTAAATATCTTGAATGAAAAGAGCATCATGTGCTTTTTCAGTCACCCCCTTCACTAAAGATGTAAAAAAGAAAAATCCATAGACACTTACAGCCTAGGTTATTTCTTACACATGCAGGAGAGAGATTTGAAGTAGAATCAAGGAAATACTGAACTAGGAATCCTGAGCCTCTTTTCCTGCCAGGAGTGGAGTCCTTGAAGCAGGAATAAGAATTAGGATTGCCAGGAGCAACAACTGACCTCTCAACTCTTGGGGTGCTGTAAGTTGGCAGATCACAGGGGTAGTTCCAAAGCAGAGTTCCCAGCCTGTTCAACCCCATTTTGATGAAAAATGGAATGTCAGAGGGAGAGGGGATGTTTATCTTGCTGCAAAGGACCATTCACACAATGATCATCTTGATTTTATTTTCACAGGAACATATGTTTTGTGTTTAATAGTCAACACCTTCCTTAAGTCTCTGTTTCCCACTGTAACTAAAGTATGAAAAATCAGGGGGAATGCAGTGAAGGAAACAGGTGGGGTTGGAATAAAACCTTGGCACAGTTGGCCACAGGTAGAACATCTTTTAGAGCATTGACAGAGGTGAATAAGTGTGGCCAGTAAACCACAGGGAGAAGGGACACAGGGATTTGGCTTTAATTTCATTTTTAGTGGGAAGAAATGAATTTGAATGAGAAATTGATCATACACGGTTTGATCCTCTTGCAGGAATATTGCCATTGATTTCTGGAGGAATGGGATGTGCCACCTTGTTTGCCTGTGACTGTGCTTTTCTCTTGGTACAGACTAATTCACTGACACTCCAAAAAGCCCCAACCCAGGCAAAAACCACCACAAATAAACAAACAAAATCTACTTCACTAAATTAGCTTTTAAATCTCTAATATGATTGTTATAGAGCCATGGAGGCTGAGGAAAGATTCTCCTTGAAATTTTGCTGCTCAGACTAACTCCACACTGTTCAGTAGTGGCAATGGTTAATTCATTTTCTAAAGATCACATAGATACATGAGGCTGAAACTTTGTGATTTATTTTGAGCTCTGAGGAATATAATGTGAAAACCTATTCAGGTTTTACTGGCTGGCCTGAGAGTGCAGTCAGTTTAATGAGACACAGCTAAATTTACCATGATAAAGTGCTGCTTCGTGCATGAAATATATGTTGTGGTCCTGTGCTGGTGATTGATGATTTATTACCTTCAAAACTGTAGAACCAACGTGCAGAATTAATTTTGAGTGGATTATTCATTGTTTTTACCCCCTGGAATCTTGTATGATTGATAAACATAATTTAAAAGAAAAGGCCAAACTCAAAAATTAACTATGAGAGATTTGAAGGTTGTACATTTTACAGCACCCCTCCTTTTCCCCATGAGGTGTTTTACAAACCTAATGTAGCCTCAGTTTGTGCTGCAGAAGATGTTTATAGCTCACTTTATTCGGTTCCTTATCAAATTGCTGGCTTTAGTCTGGAAAGCTCTCAGGGGATTGAGTGAAGCTCCAGTGCATGGACAATCCCTCTGTTCATGGTCCTTCATTCCCTGCAGCAGTCCCTGGGCTGATCCCTCCGTTTGGAACCCCAGGCACTGGGACTCCACTCCCAGGGAAATGCCCACAGCAGGAGAATTTTCAGCTCCCTGGAAGTCTTGTAGCTGCCTTTACTCTTAATTTCTGGGGAGGAAAATCTGCTCAGGCAGAGGATTAGCACTAGAAGTCTGAGAGGAGAATCCAGGCAGCAGGAGATGGAGAGGGGAGATGTGTTAGAGGCAAGGAAAAGGATCAAATGTGGTTGTCTCTCTGGAGCACAAGCACCCCATGACACAGACCTTTGGGCTTTCTTCTGAAGCCTTGGGTCTGCCTTTACACTGGGGGATTTGAGTAAAACCTGTGCTGCTCCCCCAGTGCATCCCTTACACTCAGGGCTCTGTAAAAATACATATTTACATACCAGCCTGGCCTGGAGCTTTCATTTTGGCAATGCTGGGTCTGTAAGCTGAGCTGCTGATGGGTGCTGGAGGTGAGCAGCTCGGGCAGAGTCCTGCCAGAGCAAAGAGAGCTCAGCTTGGCAGTGCCAGCCTCCAGGGCTGTTCGTGTCTGCTGCTGGAACCATCAGTGTTAGCTGTGCTTCCAAAATCCAGGGAGTCAGGCAATGTAGGATGTGTGCTCTGACAGGCTCCACAGCAGCTAAAGGTTGGACTTGGGTGGAATTTTGTAGGTCTTTAAGCAGTTCTGGTCCTTGTCCTAGAGAGCTGAGGTGACTTTGCTTTGTGAGAGGTTATTTCATAATCCTCCAGGCTGGGTGACACGAGGGCTCAGCAGTGTCCTAGCTGACAAAAGCAAAGGCTCCGTGTTTCATTGAATCCTTTATTTATTTAAAAGGAAAGAAGCTGTACTTCTGCAAGCAAGGCTCTTCTCAGCATCTGAAAGCTGAGCAGGGTCAGTGTGAATCGTTACCTGGATTTTTAACCTCTGGAAAGAACACTGGTGTGCTTGTGGTGGAAAAACCATTATCTTTTGAGTCAGTCATAAATACCACGAGGGTAAAGGTTGAAACATTAAGCTAAGATTCTTTCTACTTGCTCTTTGAAATACCAAAGACCAAGAGCTTGAAAGTTTTTCCAAGGCTCAGTGCAAACATTGGTGGTGGAATTATCATTCACTTTTTGTCAGGAGCTGCTGTGCAGTGCTGCTATGTGCTCCAAGCAAACACAGCCCTTGGATCCCCCTGTCCTTTGAGCCCTGAAGCTGATTTGTGTTCACTCCTCACAGCACCTGTTTATTCTCTTTATCACAGCCATCTCTTTGCCCCTTGTCCCTGCCACTCTGCTGCTGGTTTGGTAGATAAAATAGATTTAATTATAATCCAAAATGCTTGCTGAGGGTGGGCGTGGTGCAGGATTATGTCAGGAAGAATCGTTCCCATTCTGGGGGGAAAACTCCTTTCTCTGACCTGTTTTCTCTCTTGGAAGATCTGTTTCCCTTTTGCTTCCCTACACATCTTCAAAAACTTCAGTGCTAAAGAATTTTATGATCTGTAAGCCAATTTTTAGGCCTTCATGTTTAAGTAAATAAGTGTCAGGTGACTCTGCTCCTCAGCTGCTCACAACTCCTCAGTGTATTACACCAAGCCCTGCAGTGCAACGTTCCAGGGAATATTCTGTTTGGTAAAAATCAGTCATCATATTCTTTCTACATCTCCCTGTTTTGTTATCTGTCACCTTGGATTCATCAGAATGATCCATGTTTGGGTTTTCATCCCTAAATCTGGCCAGACTGTCTGATGAACAACTGTGGCTATGAGGCACTTTCCTTAAAGGGCTCTTGGCACTCAGACTTCACCCCTGGAAAAATTGTGGAAAATGAGTGATGTTGTAGGAAACATGGGTTTGTTTTCAAGGACTAAGCTTTATGCTCAAGGTAGTCATAGAAGAGTGCTTTCAAATTATTGGTGTCTGGAATGTGGAGACATCAAACTTCTGCTATGGAAAAATCTTTTTGTATTGGAGAAATGTATCTGAGGTCAAAAATATTTGTCTTTCTCAGCAGCCAAACCTCTCTGAGTTCTTTGTAGCTCTCTGAAATGATCCTCATGTGGCTGGACTGGTGCTGTGTGCTCCTGCCTGGGCAGGACAGAACAAACCTGGCCAGACTGAGCCCTGTTTACTGTTCCTCTGGAAGAGGCTTCCCACATGTCCTAGATGTGTTCTGCCTTATCCTTCCCGGTGCTCAAGGCATGAACTTTGAGCACCTCTCAGCCTTGGCTTTGCTTTCAGTGGTAAAACCCATTTTACTGATTTCTTCTCAAGTGCTGTTTCATTTTCTCTTCTGTCTCCATGATGTGCTCCCCACTTTCCTGTCAACAGAAAGAATAAACTTTTCCATTATTATTATGAGTGATGGAGGGAATTAGCACAGTTCAGAATCTCATTGTAAGTTTAAAATCCCTTTTGGGTGTTGTCAGAAGAGACACCACAGTTTGTTCCTATCCTTGAGACAGGAGCCCATGGTCACTCTATCCAAGTCTTGATGGGTGATGATGAAGCTTCTCTTTTCAGGAAGTGTGAGGTGTGACAGATTGAGCAGTTGGCAGCCTGGCCTTCATTTTTCTGTCAGAGAGATGTTGTGTGTTTCAATGCTGGTACAGTGTCCCTGCCCTGGATATTCAGCAAACAAAAATGGTTCCTGAGGGTAGGAAAAAGGGTAAAACAGTCTTTGGCCAAGAACAGCATGTGCATCAAAAATGAGACTTTTTGGAATAGAATTAATTAGTCGAATTAAAACTTCTAAAAAGCTAAGTGTTGTCAGCAAGGAATGAGAGATGATCTTGAAACAGGATAAAACTTTGGGATGGAAAACACCTCAGGATTCATAGCCTAGTTTAGATGCCTTTAAAAGCAGGGAAGGGAGGTTGACTGTACTTCCTAAAGCCACAGGTATCATTCCAGCTTCTGGTGCTGGAAATTCAGATGTCTTGAGCTTTGTGATCCTCATTAAATCTTGACAAAGTTCTCTCTCTTATTCTTTATCCTCATGTCCCAGGGCAGAATTTGGATTTGATGCCTCCCTGAGGATATATTGCCCTTGGTATTACATGCCCACTTTGCACTGTGGGCTTCAATTAACTTTTCCTGATTGAAAGGCAAAAAATTGGCAAAAAATAGTAGAGAAGGAATGAATATCTTATATTGGGAATCGAGAACATATTTGAACCAATTCTGAGTGTGTGTGGAGTTGTTGTCCCTCTGTACCTGCTGTGGTGGAAGGTTTGGTTTTAATGCAGAGGGAACAGAAATGAAACTGGTACATGAATGAAACAAAAAACCCCAAATATTTGCCTGACTAAAGCAATTTGTTTAATGGTGTGGTTTGTTTCTTATTTTAAAAATTTCCTTTCCCTTAGAGAAAGCAAACTGAAATCCTTCCCCCAGCTGAGGTTTTGCAGGTGGGCAGTGTCAGCAGGAACAAGAGGTCTCTGAAGGACAGGAGGATGAGGAAAAAGGACACTGTACAGTTTCTAGCCAGTGTTCCTTACACTTAATGCAACGAGTGCTCAAAACTCTAAGCAGATTTGGGTGTCAAGTTTTGGAGCTGTACCAGAGCCAGGAAAAGGGGAGAAAGGCAGGAGGCACTGGGATGTGCTGAGGGTGTTTTTGTCTGCTAGAACACATAAATAGGGACTGTTTCAGAGGGAAAATAGAGGTTGCAGAACGGCAGAACTCTGAATTCCTGTCAGGGCTGCTGTGAGCTGTGCTGAGTGTGCAGGCCCTGGGAACACAAACTCGTTCTGCAGTGGGAGAGGAACGCTGGGCTCAGGAGTCCCGTCCTCCCGAGGAGGAGCAGGCTGGGGCTCCTCGGGGACACAGGGGCCATCCCACGGCTGGCAGTGCAGCAGTGCCACATGCTGAGTGTCACAGCCTGATCCTGAGCTCTAGGGATGCTCTGCATGTCCTGTCAGCAGGGACACATCAGCTGGAAGTGGCTGGGAATGTCTTGCAGTGCAAGTAGTCTTGGTGCTGGCACTATTTTTACTTGCCTAGGCAGCATCTTAAGGAAATCAAGGGAGACTGAATATGTTGAAAGTTTTGAAGTGGAAAGGAAATAATAATGATGCTTTTCTTGAGGCCACTTCTTTTTTCAGCCATTCCTTCACTTCTTTCCTCAGTAAGAGGGGGGTCTGACTGCAGGAGGTGGTTTAATCTGATTTAATAACAGCTGGAATACAGAGGGTTTTTGTTTAGCTGTTTATGCATCTTAATACATCTTGTTCCTTTCACTTTCTTTTTTCTCCCCAAAAGAGTTTTAACAAATGCAAAGACACTGTAATGAGGAGGGAAGAAAATGACTCCTGACCATAGAGCTATGGAAATTAAATCCCTCTTTTCTTTCCTTCTCTCTTACTAGAGAAGGACCTTGTGAACGTGACTCCATGCAAGCAGCCCCCTGCAGCCACAGGGAATGGGAAATGGTTTGTGTGGGTGTTCCAAATCACCACATAGAAGTGTAAAAATGGAACAGCTGAGATGCCAAACCCTTAACTAATGTAAGGTGGCATAATGCAAAAGTCAGAAGCAAAGGGCTTCTGACTGATGGAGAATTTGGCTTCATTTTCACATCTTCAAGGCATTTCATACATGACATCAAATAATGACAGCTCTTCTGAAAGCTGCAAAGATTTGGATAGTGGCCACCCCAGTGATGCAGAAATTTTCCTTTTCCATCTTCCTTCCATACCCTGACTTTACTGCTTAATAGAATCGCCCATTTTACCTGGTAAACTTAGCCAGTGTATTTTGTGCTATTCATGATATGATTTGGGTACAGCTGTGCTCTACACAGTGGATCTGGTTACCAGGTGCAGCAGAACTTCAAAAACGAGATGAATTAAACTGTGGGGGGAGTTTTCTGGGTCTGACCATTCAGCTTTGGGGTTCCAAGTGAAGGAATTCAAGCTCCATACCATACTTCATGGGTTCTTTTATTTAGAAGTAAACAGCTCAGCTGGGATCTCTTAGCCTGATGTGAAATTCCAGCTTGATGGTTTTCTGATAAATAGTCTGTCTCCTGGCCTTTGCTGAAGCTCTAGGAAGAAATGAAAGCTGCATGTAAAGCTGCAAGCACAATAAGCTGTATTTCACTTTTATAGGGATTTTTACCAGCAGTTATTTTTACTGTGCTCAGACATTAACCCCACTAATTTTCCCTTTTGTTCCTTAAAGGCTTAAAACTAAAGCTTATCAAAAGACAACAGATTTTTCAGTATTTCCTGGAAAGGTGAAGGAAAAGTCTCATGAAGAGGCACGAGTTAAAACATCATTTTACATCCCCTGGGCTGGGTGTGTTGCTTATGTTTGAGCCTCTCTCAGCTGCAGCTTGGACTCTGTAGGGGTCTGGGTGGGCAGAGCAGTTTTGTGTTAAATTCAAAAAGCTGAGGGTGTGATGCACGTGGGGTTAAACACTTCTGACTTACAAGAGCATCTGTATTGCTCTCCCTTTGATTTGCACCTGAAAAAGTCTAACAGGTATGTGGGCTTGTATAAAACCTTACTCTGAGTTTGGAATAATTTAATTAAAGAAAAGGAAGTAAATACCTGCATATCTATGCAGACTAAATCTCCTTTCCTCTAATTTCATCGCTGTCCATTTTGATCTTCACTAAGTGCAGGAGCAGGTCCCCAGCCCTGTTCCCTGGGCTCTTGCTGAACCAGTGTAGGAGCAGCCAGGGAAAAAAACACCTTCAAATTCACCCAGAAAATGCTTTTTGCTGTCACCAAAGTGTTGAAGGACTGACCTTGCAGATGAGTGGGAGCTGCTGTGTGCTCCTGCTCTTGTCTCCTGTGGGATTCAGTGGGGAAGCACTGGCATTTCAGCTGGGGAGGAATCCTGCCCCTCACCTGCAGTGTGCCATCAGAAACCCGGGTATTTATAGCACCTGCACCCCTGTGGGAAGTGCTGCTCTTGTATTTGGGACACTTTAGTTCTATATTTAACTCTGTTGCCTCCAGTGAAAGCCCTCACATTCTGCCTGTTAATTTTCCTTAGCTTGCTCTCAGCTCATGCCACATGTCACTTCTCTGTGCCTCGAGACAACTCCTGCCATATGTCTGTGGGTTCCAAAACAAGGAGAATGAAAGAACTTTCAGCCAAGTGATGAGATTAAATTGACACAGTGCAGGACTGGAGCTGAAAATGTTAGACTGCTGCTATGCCTTCTCAAATGCCCTTTTACCAGCTAAGAAAATCTGCCTCTAGAAAATGGTTGGGACATGAAAAGAGAGTGACATTTAAAAGTGAACAAAGGGAGCAGCCACAGAATTCACAACCAAGGTGTGAGTGAGATCAGGAAGAGACCCCCAGCTAAAGCAGTGATTGACCAGAGGAGGTCTCAAGTATTTGTCCTTCTGTCACTTTTCTAGCAAAGGATTCAAATGTCTCTGGGAGTAAAACCACGCTCTGGATGGTGTTTGCTTTAGAAGTGAGTCATGCCTGGGAAAACAAACTTACTCAAGATGCATCCCACAGAAAAACAAACTTACTCGAGATCAGCTTACTTAAATATCATAAATTAGTCCAATTCCACTGGAACTTGATATCAATTAACCTAAATGCAACTTAAATACAAATGTATGTGTTTTGTATAAGCTTCATTGTTAGGAATAAGTGAAGCTCTGGTCATCTCCTCCTTGGGGACAAAAAAAGAATTAATTGGTGAGGGATAACTGGAAAAGACTTTAATCTCTGAGGAGAGGCAGGGGGGGAAAGTGAAAATATATAAACAAGGAGTAACTGCAAAAGACAGATTGAAGCTTTATTTTACTTCTAGAAGATACTGGAGATGCTCAATGAAATGCAGTAGCAGGAAATTGAAAAGCAATGAGAGGAATGAAGACGTTGTTTGAACATATAAATAAATTTTGATACTTAGAAACAATTTATAATAGAAAAAAGACTGAAATGTGGCTATTAGGAACTCATGAGTGGCAGAGCAATCTGGCTGCAGCTCAGTGTGCCAACTCCTGTGTGCTGCAATATCAACTTGATTTGACCATTTCAAAGCTGTGTTTACCCATTTATACTGAAGCTTCGTTTCATTCTCAAGTCCTACCCCATCAATTGTTTGTAAATTTTGAATAGATCAGGCACAGAGCTGTGCTTGTTTGGAGGGGATCCCTCAGTGCAGAGCCTGCCTGCATTTGCAGTGCAGCTGCAGCCTGTGTGTGGGGTTTGACTTGTACTCATGTGAGCTCCCCTGAGGATGCTGTGATTTTAAGCACTGGGCCGTATTTTAGTGCAGTGCATGGTTATAATTAAGGGAATTTGCAAGTAGAAATTTGTTTGGGCTAGATGTGCAGACATAACACCACACAGATTGCATTCTAAAGATACACTCATACCTCTCTCTGAAAATGAGCCTGAGCAGTCAGGGAAGAGGCTGAGTAGAAACAAAATATGAAACAAGGGAGGAGCCCTCCACCAGTGTCTGTGAATGAGAGCAAAGGCATTCCTTGCTGCAAATGCACCAGCATCAAGAGGGAAGAGGCCACAGGACCATAAAGGAAGAGGTGCAGAATATACAAGGCTGTCTGTTTTTACACCCACTCGTCTTCCACTCCCCTACCTGCTTACCAGCCTTAATTTGTTTGATCGAAGTGAATAGATTGAAGTGAAAAATTAAATTAAAAGGGACCAAGTGAACAATTTTGCCTTGCAGTTTGCTGCAGGGTATGGATTTGGGTCATTTGGAGGAATTTAAATTCTTGGCTAGAAGCAGGTGAAAGGTTGCTGTTACATCTGTCATTTTGCTGGAAGTGTAATAAACCCCAGGGAACAGCGAGGATGTTATTGCTCTCAGGTTGATAAAGTCTGCATGGGAAGTGCTGCTCAATTCTTTTAAATTACACAACTGCCAAATTATAAACAAACTCTGTGGAACACAAGGAGTTCTTATGAATTTTATCTCTTTCATTTTGCCATGCTCAATATCCTGCCCTTTATTAAACCACCTAAGGGATGGAGAGTGAGAATCAAGAAATCTCTTGCTGTTCCCAGGCACCTCCTCCACCTCTCAGTTATTGCACTCCTTGTTTTTACTAGAACTGCTGTCTCTCATGCAGGAATGGTGTGGTGTCTGAGGGATATGAAAATCATCTCTGAAGCACTGGAAACTTTCCTGCTTTGTGCCTCTTTCTCATGGATGTGGGATAAATCCCATCTTGAGACCTCACCGTGGAGCGAAGTGATGAGCAGTGCTTTGGAATGGATTCTAGGTCACAGGGGTTTTTTAATTTTATGTTATTTCTTAAGATACAAATTTAGAAACTCATTAAAGCTTTGTCCTTATGGATTAGACATACTTAAAACAATGGCAGGATTTTCTCTGAAGGATATGATGGAATTTGTTGACAAGATTAAGGACAGGCGAGCGATGTCACCACAGGAGTTACTGAGGAGTTCACTGATAAAGGATTTGGATCTGGCCTCCACAGTTTTGCAGGTGGAAAGAAAAAAAAATAAAAGGCAGCCTATTTTCCTTCTTGGATAAGGAATAATTCATTGCTACTTCCTAATAGAAACCGTGGGCATTGATTTTCCATGGATTTATGGGTGGTGGTTTACAAGACTAATTTTTAAAAATGGTTTCTGTTGTGAGATGTAAGCAGTCTCCTGCTGCACTGGCTGAACAGCTGCCATTAAGCAAATGGTTGTCATTAGCAGGTACTTTTTAAAGCTTCATTTTGTTTAAGCATTTTTTTTAAATCCAGATATCTGTAGAATTGTGAAATAGGGAAAAAAATCCATATCTAGCTCAGATTACTGAGAAATCTTTGGGAAAATTGGTTTATAAAGCATCTTAAAAAGATGGACACAGCTGTACAGTGTTGACTGTGTCATTCTAAATATAGTTCTAAATCCTATTAATTCGAAATACAATTCCATGAAAAGGAAACTCAGGGAGAAATATAAATGGGTTTCTTAAATACATAGACATTCCTCATGGAACTTACCTGCCCTGAATTTTTAATTCAGTGATAGATCTCTCTTCAGCAGTTTCTTTTTAGAGCAACACCTCAGCCAAGGGAATGTGCAAATTAAAATCTCAAAGTTCTGTTTCTGGAGGTTTCTAACTCAACATTGAACCATTTCTTCTGAGGGGAGAGCTGCTGTGTGAGGTCCCTGGTGTCCTGCCTGGGAAATTGGGAAGTAAGGAATTCCTTTACCTGCAATTTGGCTTGTGGGATTTGCACCCAAATACCTGAACTGGCAAAAGCCTCTCTGCTTTTTAGTTCTTTTAGTAGCAATTATTTGTTAGAGCTCTGTTACTGTTACCTTTGCCCTAAGCATGAGGAAATCCTATTGGTTCCATTCTTTTGATGCCAGCTCTGAATGCGTGTTCAGCTACTGTTCTGGACTCTTCTGAAAGTAAAAATTCCTTCCTGCAAGTGCTTTATTACATTTCAGTTAAGGGTTTTTAAACATGGACGTGATGCTATTTTCATGACACGTTGTTTCTTTAAGGGACCTATTAATATCTTCTAAAATGTTAGTATAATTTAAATTTTACATGCTACTGCCAGAAGACAGAGCTACTTCTGTGAGAAACATTGTACTGTTGTGTATTATACTTCAGGGCAAGGTTAGGACTCAGTCATTCTGCAGAGTATCTGGATTTAGGAAACAGAGGAGTCATGGATCTCAATTAATTCTCCCTTTGGTTTTCACATCTGTTACAGCTTTGATGTGAAATGTCTGCAAACTGCAAAATTTTGCTTGATGTAAACTTGAAGAGTTTTTGGAGCATTTGTTTCTCTAGGCTTATTTTCTTTCAGTGATGTTTTGCATCTCTGTACAATTAAGAGTTTTGAAAAGTCTTGAGTCTTCATCTGACTTCTAAAATCAAGGGAGATTTTTCTTTATGGCTTTAGTGGGAACCAAGCTGGCACTTGGCTGCCTTGGAAAATCAGACCCATCACTTAATAAACAACAAATCACTGCCAGCACTTGCAGTGGATGTCAGCACTTCCACCATAAGTATCCCCATCAGGAAAATCCTGTCAGCCAGTGCAGGTTTGGCTGCATGCAGGGGGCTCCTTCCCAGGGGATTTGTCCTGGTGCTGTGGTCACTGCCCACTGCAGAGTGTGGCAGTCTCTGTGCTGAGTGGGGCTGGCTCTGGAGGAGGGAAGGAGCAGGGGAGAGCTCCTGGCATTTCCCAGTCTCAGCCCAAGAGTGCTGCCCTGTTTGCTGATGCCAGTGACAGTGTGTGTGGTGCTCTTGGGAACATCTCCTGTCCCTGCTGCCAGGCTGTGCTTCTTGGCTTATGCCACAGTTCCTCTTGTGGTGCCTGGAGCAATTATTAATGCACAAATTATGTGAAAATGCAAATAACTGTACCCGTTTTGCATGGTACCTGCATAAATGTTGGAGTGAAAATCAGATTGTTGTGCTTTCCCTGGGCTGAAGTGGGAGGAAGCACAAAGAGCAGCAGTGGCTGTGCTGGCCTGGGACATTCTCCTGTGCTGCTGAGTTCCCTTCCCAGCCTTCCCTCTCTCCAGGGAGCCCAGGTTAGTGCATCTAAAGAGCACACTTTGGATCTGGCACCCTGAGTTCCACCCAAATCCTGCTGAAGGTGTCTAAACCTGTTTCAAATCTACCGTGAACCCCATGGAGTTCAAGCAGAGCCACCCTGGTGGGCACTTGTATGTCCCTTTTCAGAAGCGTCCCTTGCTGCTCCAGGGCTGGATGTGCCAGGTCCAGACCTTTGGGAAGAGCTGTGGCTCTGCTGTGTTCCTGTTTGCCAGAGGCCCAGGGGCTGTGGGCAAGGCTGTTTGCAGATTGTCCCCAGTTTTGGGGCAGCTGTCACCAAATTCCCCACTGACAGCACGTCCAGGATGGCACTGGGGCAGTGTCCATCATTTCAGGCACTGACCTCACAGCTCCTCTAACATAAAGCAGCTTTTATGTGTTGGATTTTTATCTTTCTGAAAGAGAAGCTAGAAAGCTTTTATGATTTTCTGACACATGAGCCAAAGAGAGAATGAAGAATACAAAGCTTTTCCTGCATTTTTAGGGAAAAATTGCTTCCCTTCACACCTGCTTGCATTGACTAATTCAAGTAAATAAATCAAGACCAAATTTTCACTCATCCCCTGCATATTAATAATCTTATCCATACAGCTTCCCACTGTGGCTCTTTAGGATGGGGACCTTGCTTGAACTGGTTTATTAGGGAAAATGTATGTCATGGTCATTCATATCATAATGTTCATTACATTGGTGACACTATCAGAACTAAAAGCCTTTAAAAGAAAATGCCACGAGTACTCACTTCCCCTGGAGCTAACTGAGTGAGTGAATAATCTCTGAAATGAACTGAGTAATTAGACATTTTCTCTCTGGAGATGGGACAGACTCCAGGAATAAATATGGGCAATTCCCATTTTGAAAGAGCATTTGGAAGGGTTACAATTAGTTCCTGTAACAAAACCAGGCCAGTTAGGAGCAAAAATATGGGGGACAGTTGTTGAAAATACTCGTGGAAAAAAACAACCCTCGTGTCCCTGGCTGGCTGCAAAGGGGATGCAGAGCAACAGTCAAAATGCCAGAAGTACCAGAGACAGATCAGAAAAATAACAGAAGTGACAAGCCACCTTCTGGCCAAGGCCAGCCCCTTCTGCTGGATTAATTAGCATTTAAAATGTTTCTGTGTGAATTCTAACCCCGTGAAAAAGGCCCTAAATGGCACCCTTGAAAATGGACTTTTTCACTCCTTTCAAACTTGTCCCCTCACCTTTCTTTGCAACAGGATCTAACTTCATTGGAATGTTATTTTTGGGGAGGGTTTCATTATTTTTAAAAATTGTTTTGCTGAAGTGAATCTTAATGTTAAATCTTCATTCATATGGCCTCAAGCTGGCTGCCTTTTTCAAAGCAAATTTCTCTTCTGTGGGTCCTCCAGCTGCAAAAATATACAGTGGGAATGTCTGCCCCAGGGTCAAAGGGATGCTTCTGAGTGTGAAGTTGAACAATGTGCATATTTATTCAGCTGATAAACATGTCAAATGTAAGGCATGTGTTTGACAAGGAGAGAGGAGCAGAATTTGGAGGGCATGGAGGCAGATGCCCACTCTTCCTGCTGTCTGGGGGCTTCAGGTGTTTTTGTTGGCACATCTCTACGTGTTCAAGGTAACAGTTTGTGTTGATGGGTGATAGGAAGGTGTAAGGAAGTTAATTACTTATTTATTAATTCCCAGTCTCAGAAATTAGCAGGCAATGAGAGTAATGAGAATGGGGTAAAATCTGAAGAGAATTTCAATAAACCCAGAGTAAAAACTGCAAAAGGACTTGGGAGTTTGCTAATTGATTGTCTTCATGGAGAGAGAAATCATGTTTAAAATTGTCCATGCATCATTTGTTCTAATGTAATAACCAAAAACTATATAAAAGTAATTTTATTGGGGGGCAAAAAGTAATTAACCTGTCCTGTTACAATGAAACAGATTTTTTTCTAGAGAGAATTCTGCTGGGGACAGCAATCCTACCTTTGATTATGTGCTATTGCATTATGAAAAGTGCAACACAGTCATATTCATCTTTCTTTCACCAGATTTTCAATTTAGTGTGGTATGAGCTAACTGAGCTTTAACTTGGTATGAGGCTCCTTAAAGGTGACATTTCAAATAAACATAATTTTTCTGCAGTGCTTTCACAGACGAGCTCTAACAAATGAATGGCAGATGTGAAATAATCTCCCAGTGAAGAAACACAACTCGTAAAACTTGGGTGTTTTGAGTAACAACATCCTTATTTTCTCTTTTGCTTGATTAACTTTTGTATTGTGGTTCCCAGGGCCAGGAGGAATAGATTATAGTGTGGAGTGATTCACTGCCCGTGCTCTGGGAGACTGAGCTCTGGGTGGGAAGGGTGTAAGGTCTCTTGAAGGCTGGAGCAGCAGGTGACAGGCAATTCCTGATAAAGAATGGGAATTCCACAGGGAGCAGGTAAAGGCTGGTGTTTGGGAAGTGACTTCCAGCAGGATGGACAGATGCAGCAGTCCATAATAATATGGATTGCAGGCTGCTGGAGAGGGAAGGGCACTGTCCTGGGGGAGCTGCCCCAGCCCTGCTCCGAGCCTGCAGCTGAACCTCACAGTGTTTACAGAGGCTGCATTTGGGTCTTGTTTTGGTCCCTGCTTTGGGGATTTCAATTGGCTGACAGGAAACTCTGGAAGGAGGGAGCCTGTCCTCCCCTGGGGCTTGGTGACCCCCAAATTGCAGCAGCACTGGCACAGAGAGCAGGGGGTGCAGCTGAACCTGTGCCCAGCTGCCCCACAAGTGAATGTGTCCATACACATCCAAAACACAGATATCCACTCTGTATCAATATCCTGTTTGCCACCTCCCCTGCCCAGCAGTCACAGAGCAGGTCTCTCACCCCTGTGCTCTGTTCACCTGGCTCCCTCCTCGTGCTGGCACAGCAGCAGAACAAAATTTCTGAGCCATTTTACTGCCCTGTGCAAAGGGAAGTGCTTCGTGGCACTGCACCCTGCCAGGGTGGCAAGGCAGCTGCTCACAGAGATACACAGCAGCAAGGGGAAGTGGAACTGAAACTGCCTTTTCATTTGTGCTGAGATGTGAACTGGGAATTATGAACCAGCACCATTTAATGGAATACACTGCCCTTAATAGACTGGGAGGGGGTGCTTAACATGTAAGGCAAAGTAAGTGCTGGATCTGATTGGATTAGTGGCAAATTTAATCTAGTGGATGACACTGCTGATTCAACAGTCTGCTTTTTTCTAGGATCAAAGTGACTTTGGCTCGACATGTGATCTGCTCAGTACCCTAAATGAACTGTAGGCTGGATGGGTTTGATTCGGTATTTCAACAGGGAAAGGAATTTAATTTGAGAAGTTGTAATGTACAGAATGGGAAATTATCTTTTTACTGCATCAGAAAGCTTTTCTGTGATGCAAAATTTCTTCAGATATGCTCCCTATGCAGCAAATAACAACTCACAAACACATTGCCCCTGAATATCAGTGCTTACTACAGAATTTATGGAAACTTGTGGTTTCCATTTTATTTTCCAAGCCTGAATCCAAAAGACAAATATCTTTTTCCTGTAAAGAGGTTTATCTGACTCAGCAGATTTGATTGAATGTTCTTACAACAGGAAGATGAAAGTCTATGTAAATAGGTTAAGCATGGACTGAATTTTAGTGGGAAAAGCCTCTTGAGGCTTCAGAAGCACTTTAAAAATTGATGCTCAAATCACAAGTGTCCTGCATTAGTCCTAGGGCAGTGTGTTAAATATTGAAGAGTGAAGTGTCTCTGATTAAAGACTAGGAAAACTGATTTGGATCTTGAAGTAATTTGTGTCTATGATGGGATGTCCTGTTCCTAGGAAATCCCTGTGTCACAGGGAGGGTCTGAACACCTGGAATTATGAACTGAGGAAGCTCTTGTTGTAAGGGAAGAGCTTTCAACAAAAAACCATTTTCAATTTATTTTAATGTATTTATTTTGTAGTTCTGAAATGTACTCTGTTGCTCCAACTCAGACTGTTCTGTGGTTCTGTGAAACAAACTGGTTTGGTGGCCCCAGCAGTGGATGTTATTTGGGCTTTGGCAAGGAGAACAAAGTAGGAATTGACATGACACAGTGAACAATTACACTGAAACAAAACAAAAAAACAACATTTACCATGTCAGTGGCAAATGGTTGATGCTGAAGGGATTGTAGACTTTGGATGTAATAAATGGCAAGAAAAAAGCACAACTTCTTTATAGGGAATTCTTTACTGCCACCCAAGAAACATTGTGTTAAGAATGAGGTGGTAAAGATAAGGTGCTTTTCTGAAAATAAGATTGCTGATTGTTACTCACTTCCTCTGATTTTACTTTCCCAAACAGGTCTGCATTCCTCTGACTTCCACAAAAGATTTGTCTCACTTGTTGGTTCAAACCGGGGTCAGGTTTCCTTTCTTTGACTCTGCCACCCTGCCTTTCCCTTCCAAAAGCTTCAAATCCAAGTGTGAGTCTATCCCTTAATCCGTCTCTTACTAAAAGTTCCAGTCCTTTAGAGATTTGACCCTTTAATCTCATACTCTAAGAGCAGTAACTTGTGTGTTCATGCTTAACTCAAGAAGGATTTTTATCAAAATACAAAATGTCCTCAGTAAGGACAGGAATCAGCAAGCAAATCTGGAAGTTGACACAAGGTTCAATGACTTTTAAATAAAGCTCCTGATGTTTAGGTGGAAATGATGTCTCATGAAAATTGGCCAGGCAGCTCCCAGCTCTTTTTAACTTGGGGACTCCCTCAAAAAAGGCTGCCAGGGTCATACACCTGGGTGAGCCTGGTTTGATCCTGTTGTTGCTTTTTCTCGTTCTGTGATGATGGGAAGCATCCCTTGGAGTCAGTGTTCCTGGGAGTGTGGGTATAACCCTTTGTAGCATCCTTGGGTCACTGACTAAGGGAAGGACTTGACTAAAACCAGGAAAAACCTGTGGCCTTCTAACCACTCCCTCTTGTCACCTCATGTGTTCTGCAATGGGAGCTCTTTTCTTGCTGTCCTGCCCAGTGTCAATTGTCCCTGAGTGCTGACTGTGGAGCCAGGCCCTGCTCAGCACAGAACAAATGCTCTCAGCAAAGCTCAGCCAGCTGTGTCAGCTGCCTCTGCAAGCATTCCCTTACCAAGAAGTGAAAATGAAACCTGGCAATGAAATGAAAACGGCTATGGGAGCAGGAGGAGACTGAGGTGGGAAAACTCACTACTGCTTCCTGGGATATGGGCTAGACATGTGTTAAATGCCTTTTTTGCCTTCTGCCTATGAGTAACAGTGGGACAAACAAAAGGTACAACCAAACCAAACCAAACCCCAAACCACCCAAAGCTCGACAAACAGAGCAGATGGAGCAGCTCCCATTACTTCTCACTGCACTTGCTGCCCAAGTGCTTTGGTCACAGTTTGGCTGAGAGGAATGGTGGGACTTGCCATTCTGAAAGGGTTCAGTTCCCACCAGAACTGGGACCTGAGTGCCCAAGGAAGGGTTATTTCAGCTGTCCCAGCAAGTTCCCTTTCCCTTGGGAAGAGCAGGCTGGGTAGGGGAGTGTGGAGTTCTCAGTGGCTGCTTTGCCAGAGGAGCTGCTGCTGTTGTTTTTCAAGGAACCTCCTTGGAATGTGTTTATGCTATGGGAAAAGCAAGCTTAGAATTTTCCTGAGCTGCTGGCACCTTTCCAGGAAGGCATTGTTTTGTGTGTCAACTCTTCCTGGGGTTGGCACGTTGTAATCACTGCTCTGGGAGTAAAGGAGATTCCTTTTAGTCTCCAATCCTGTGCTCTCTTTTTCTGTTAGTCTTCCTTAGGACTGGAAGCTTCTGTGGGGTTTGGAGCTGAGGGCAGTACCCTTAGTGAGGCCAGGATTGCTTGCTACCATCTAGGAAATACCAGGGGGCTGCTGGGGGTCATCTTTGGTGTCAGATATAGGGACGTTGTTAACAACTGTAGTGTGACAAATCTCAGTGCCATGGAGGCAATTCCATACCTGTGTAGAGAGGAAACACTGTGAGATGTTCTGTGGTTTTCCAGCAGGGGTGGATGGGTTTCCTCCTTGTGCTCAGCATGCTGTAAACAAAGTGATAGAGGGGAATTGATACAGGGTTTCTCCTGCTCTTTCCATAGGTGAGCATGAAAGCAGGGTTGTCCTGAGGAATGGCAGGAAATAGTGCCCATGGATGGTCAGGCTCACAAAACCCGTGAAATATATAACCCCCCTGCAATAATTTATTGCTGCAGATCTTATGTTCATGTCCTAGGTCAAACAAAAACCTCATTCATAAATTTAATTTTGGTCCAATTGTTTCTGCCAAGATTTTCTTTACAGGAAAAATCCCACAGACTTCTTTCGACCATATCCACTTCCAGCAGTGAAAAGGAAACCAGGCATTCCTGGAATTATTATCAAAATTCCTTTGTCTCCACAGGGCAGGAAGCCAGACTGCTTTGTTTTAATAGCATTTTTCTAGCCTTAAACCTCCAAGGCTGTCTATATGTCTCAATTTTCTCTAGAAATTTTGGGATGCTGTCTGCATTTTGTTACAGCAGCTGCCCTGACAGCTCATTTATACACTGCTTTTACCTCCCTTGCCCACAGCACTACAGTATCTGAGCTGATCCCTGTGTAATAAAGCAGTAGAAAGGCTGGTTTGCTTGTCTCTAGCATGACTTTCTGTGGTCATACATATATAATAAAATGGGATTTGTAATCCTCCTCCCTAAACTGTTTTACTTGGAGTTTTCCTGCAGTTTGTAGTTACAGTCACATCTGTATTTTATGCCCAGTAATCCAGAGATAATTCTTTTTGTCTTCACTCTAAAAATCTCTGGAGATTCAGTCCTACTTTGCAGCTGCTGGTAGAGAAAGATGTCAGTATTTTTATTCTGTTTCACAACATTACTGTATTTTAGTTTCATTAGTAGTATTAATCAGAGATGATAAATGGGGCTGTACCACCAGCTTGGGAAATGCTCACGTGTCTCTTGTAGCTTTTTGCCTGCTGATGGGACAAATTCTTCTTCCTTGTAACCCTATGAAAGAAACTTTGAGAGTGGCCAGAACAAAATCCTGGTAATTTGAGGGCAGGTAGTTCCTGGAAAGAACCTCCCCCCACGTGCACATGTCCACACAAACACATGCACTTGATTTTTGGGTCTGACTCATCTTTCAGTGTGTGTTGTGTGGCCCAGGAGGGGCAAGAAAGGGTTGCAGCAGGGGAGCTGCTCATGCTGGGGACAGAGGATTAGTCACGGATTGCTCCGTGGAAAGCTCAGCAAGAAGGACATGACTGCTTCCAAGAGCCTCTGGAACCAAAAGCCTGCACAATTATTTGTATGTTTGGGAAGAGGAAATGCGTAAATTGCTTTGCCATTAGTGAAGTAACCAGGAAATAAACAGAGGAGGCCTTGTTGAAAATGTTTGTTTTGTTCTGATGATGAAGATAAGCAGCTGGGAGAGCTCTCAGGCTGGACTGCTCTCCCTGAGTCATCGCAGCTTTGTCTGCATGGCCAAGGCCCACGTGCTGAGCATGGCACTAGAGCCCTGCCAGTGGGAACTTCAGGAATTATTGCAGCTGCCGATTTGCCATTTTCAGGTTCTAGAGCTCTTCCTGCATTTGGCTGATTTCATTCCTGCTGGATGAAATGGTGCTCAGAACATAAAAGGAGGAGGTGCTGGGGCAGCCAACAGCAGTGGCATCAATTGCTGTGTTTGAGGGACAGCTCAGAGGGGGACATGGATTTGGGAATGGCTGTGCTGAGGGGCTGATTTATCCACAAGGGTGAACAGACCATTCCATGAAAAGAATTGAAGTCATTTAGTTAAGGCTACATGGAGAGATAGTTGAGTCTTGGAAGCATAATAAACTGAAATAATTCCTTCACCTCTTTGGTCAGGAAGATGCTCAAAACATTTAAAGCCCAAGGATCAGCTTCACTGACACTGGGGAGAAGTCCCCTCGGTGGGGGAGCTGCCTCATCTGCTGTGCTGGGATCTGCAGGATCCCTGGAGAAGTCTCAGGTGCAGCCCAGGAAATGGGCAGCTGGTTGTTGGATGTGCTCACTTGGGAAATCTCAGCTGGTTTTGCTACAAAGACATTGCACATCCACAACCAGCAGCAGAGGAGAGGACAAGGGGCTCCATTTGCCATGTCTAGGGGTAAATCGTTATAAATCGTTAATTCAACAGTTTTGTAGCAGGTAAATGTGCCTAGTACAGCTCTCAGTAATACATGCTGTGCTTTGTTACCTGTGTTGAGATTACTTTTAAGTTATGAATGTTTTAATCAGCATCATATTAATATAACAGCAGTGGATGTTGATTGCAGTGAAATAACACTGAAAAGGCACTGAGAAAACAGAAAGTTGTTTTTGTGGAGCATTTGGCTTCCTCTGAAGCCCTGACATAACACGGGCTCCCATAGTTTATGCCGCTCACAAGTGTTGTTCTGCATCAGTCCATGATGTGGGTTTGTATCTGTGCACTTTCACAAAATAAAGGTTTTGGAAACCTAAAAGTGTAATGTGGCAGGGTTTGGCTGGCAGCACCTGAGTCCCCTCTGCCCTGGCTGCTGGGAGTCTCTCTGGAATAATCCCATAATCCCAGCATCGTGTCAGGAGCACAGAGATACTGATCAGACATGCAGATCTTCAGAAATTAGGGAAATAATGAGCTGAAGCTGGGGCAGGACCCTCTGTTAGTGATGTCTGCTCTGCTCTGGCAGAGGAATCTTTCTGCTCCTAAAATCAGGATGTTTGGACTATTGGGAACATGCAGGAGACATCTGCAGAGTTTTCCTGAGGGCTGAAGTAGCTGAGTGCTGATTGCAGCCAGAGCTGGACACTCAGACTGATTCCTGATCTCTGAGGTCCCTCCTGGGGCTTTCTCCTTGCAGGGATTTCACCTGGAGACATGGATGCTCCAGCTGCAGGGGGAGCAGCCCAGGAGATGTGAGTCCCTAGAGGGGGATATGCTTGCACTGATAGATTTTAAATACCTTGTCATTTGAATATTTCTTTTCATTATCCCTTCCCCAATCATTCCAAAAGAGTCTAACAGAGGAGATGGAGGCTGTACCGACAGCCTTTTCCTCTGCTATTGTGTAGCTGCCAGCTGAAATGGATAGAGCTAATTTTTCCTTGGAATTAGGTCCTGTGCTGAGATTGCTGGTGCAGTAATTTTACAAAATGCTCATCTTTCCTGCTTTAAATGTGCCCAGCTCAGGAGGGACAGGCAGGCATTACTGTACCATGGCTCTTTAATGGGCTCTGGAAGCAAGAGGGTGGTTTCAGTCCCCAGGACATATTTAATCTTGTAACATCTTTTACTGCATTTAATAGCCTGTCCTACATCTTAATCACTCAGTGTAGAGAAATTAATCCAAACCCCCCTTTTGTCCTGATAATTTGAAATCTCTACTGTGTTTGCCCAGGTTGGCCTGTGTTCCTCTGGCAGTTCCCCAGCTCTGCCCTTGCCTGCTCATGGGAATGTTCCCATAGAGCTGGGTAATTGTGTGCATCTCACTGCTTTTCCCCTTGGATGCTTGCTGGTTTTATAGTTTTTCCTGCTGTGTTTACAGGAGGCTTTGGATGCTGTGTGCACACCACAGTTCATTCAGGAGGCTTCTGTTGCATCAGCAGGATCAGAAGTGGGACAAGGAGCTGGAAACAGAGCCTGAGAGAGTGGCCCTGCTGCCCCCCTTGCTTTCCTGGCACTGCCTGCTGCCCAAACATCTCTCCATCCAAATTTACCCCATATAAACCAGGACAGGGACTGCTGGTCTCACTGGCACAGGGAGGAGGAGCAGTTGTGGGTTGGCTGTTCCCTCACATATTCATGTGGCTATTGATCTTTGTTGGGAGTTTTGGCATCTCTTTTGTAGTTGTAGCAAGAAAATGTTCAATGGTTCAATGGTTTCAGTGCTGTGAGAGCTTCTATTTCTGTACCCTCAGGAACATTGTTTGAATTTGGGATGGAGTCACACAAACAGTAACCCATAAAAGAGGAGTTTACAGGTTGGATAACTGCCTCCTAACGAGGCACTAGATGAGCATAAAATTGATTGAGGGGTTTGGTCTGATTCAGAATTCCTGGAGATGTAGTTTTCAGGTTTGGCCTAAGCTGCAGTTTGCCAGGTGGAAGCCAATGTATTATTAACTTGAGATTGCTGTACCAATAGTAAAATTCTCACCTAAACTAACTTTTCTGAACTATTTCTCTTCAACATCTGATGATTGGAGGCTGTGAAATGCAATTTTATGTGCTAAGAAAAGTGGCTGTGAGCATCTGTGGTGAGTTGTGGGGATTGTGAATGACCTTTAGTGCATGTATTTGGTGTCTCAGTCAGTCTGACCCTCTGGCTTTTGCACAAATATTGCTGTTGCTGGGAAGCTTTGTATTTTCATTTCTTTTTTTTAATTTTGTCCTGTAAGAGTTCATTGAACTGAGACACAGCAGAACTGGGAGAAGCTGGAGGTGGCTCTGTGGATGCAGTGGTTTCTCAGTGGCCACAGGTTTGCAGGGGACCCGGGGCCTTTTCAGCAAGGGACACTTAGGAGATGCAATTCCAGGAGGCACGTGGATGTGAAATCAGGTGGAAAGCTGGAAAAGGCAAGCCTGAGAATAAGGAAGGAAGGGGATGAGGGCACTGGCTTGGGGAGATGAATGAGTGCTTCCTGTCCCTTCCTTCCCTAAGCAAAGCTGTTCTCAGCTAGTGCCTTTTCCTGGCCTCCATTTGATCCTGCTGAACATCCATCCCCCTTTCCTTCTGCTGCTTCCAGCCCGGGGGCTGTGCCTGCTCTAGGGGACACTGTAATGAGCACAGGGACAAACCTGAGTGGTGAGATTTTTCTGATCATAAACCACAGCCAGTCGATACCAGAACAAGCTGACAGCCAGTGGGAAAGGCTTCAGCAACAGCGTAATGGCTTTGATTTCCTCTGTTTCCATCAATAACGTGCCAAATGCATTTAGCACAGGCTGAAGGGGAGCTAACAGGGTATCAAACAGGCCAGCAAGGAAAGCCTTGCTGTTGTCACCTCCAGCACCAAAAAACCCCAAACAAAGCAAGGTTAATGTTTCAGCAGCCCATTAGTGTGACAGTGTTATCCAGCTGTTAGCAAGAGCGTTACCTCAGCTGACATCTGAGATAATTTTTAGGTGCTCCTATAGCTGAATCCTTTATTCTCCATAAAGGTTTTTAAACCTTTTTTTATTATTATTTTTTAAGCTTTTTTTTTTTTCCCAGGTGAATTCTACTGGAAATTTTGTTGCACCTAAGCTAAATGTGCAACAAAACCTCCAGTCTAAATCAGTAACGTTCTTACATTCTTCAGTGGAAGCCAACAATACATTTCTAGTAAGGTGTGTCACAGGCAGCATTTGGGTGACCTGGGGCATTCCTTGGTGACCAGGGGAAGAAGGAAAGCCTTGGGAGAGCGTCACCACAGGGATGTGAGAGCACAGCCAGCCCAGACCTCCTCATTAAACTGCCTGATCCACAGTGGCACCTAAATCCAGGCAAATGCAAACACTTTGGAATCTGAGTCAGACCCCATCACTGAATTGTTAAAGGCATGGCAAGGGCTGCCTTAAGATAAGGAGAATATGCTTTCTTCTAATAAATAGTTAATCTGTGATTAAAAGCTGCTGCACCTGAGAAAACACACTATTTTTGTGTGTAATTTGAATAAAATTCTCTGATTACAAGGTAATTAGCACCTGTCTGTGTGTAATGTGTGCTGATGCCGGAGAAGTGTCAGGATGTTTGAACTACCACGTGCTGGCTTTTCCCTTTGCTAAGATTCAGTCTTGACACACTTGCTCAGCTTAGTTAATTATATTTTTAATTACTGGGAGAAGTCAAGAATTGCTGGATCCATAATCACGAGGAATCCGAGCTTGGGGCGGGACAATTTCAGACAACAGCAAGACTGAGAAATCCAAACCCTGTCTTAGTGCCACGGTGCTCACTGTCCCAAAACTTGCTGAGAATATGTGCCTTTGTTGTCGATAGCTCCTAAACATTCTGGTGAGCTTAATAAAGCGCTGCCTTGGGCAGATGTCTGTCTTCCTACATGGTGACACTAATCCCGGCGCCGCTGCGTTGTGGGGGAATTTGGCTGCACTCGAATAAGAAGTTCTCCATCATTTCTTCAGTATGGGCTGTTATGTAAGATGTGCAGCCCTAATAGAAAATCACAGGAGACAGGGCTAAAAATGACCTTGGGAGTGCCTCTGATCCTGCCCTGGGCAGAGGACACTGCCAGTGCCAGCTCTGAGTGCGAGGGGTGTAAATTGCTGAGAGTGTAAATCCAACAGTGCCATTTAATTTTTTTTCTGTCCAAACAAGGTAGCTGAAAGGGGATGGGTTGCAGTGATAGCATGTCTCAGTCATGAATATTAATGTTGAGGTAATTAAATCAGATGACTAGCAATTCTAGGACAGGGAGATGGTTTGCATGTCATTGAATCTGCTCCCCAGTTGGCAGAGAAACCCTTTCCTAAACGTGTGGAGCTGCCAGGTAGTTACTGGAGGGTTTAGAGCACCCCTTGCACAACCTTGGTGTTCATTTCCCATTTATTGAAAGATTATTTGTTGTCACTGCAGTGTGCTGGGTGTGGGTTTGAATGACCAAAATCTGATTTGATGTGCAATTATTAAATTCCTGCCAGCACAGTGCAGGAATCTCAAAGGTCTTTTCCAACCTAGTTAATTCTGTGACTGTGGAAGAGCAGCATAACAAATGGAGTTTGTCAAAGTTGGAAAGTTGGATATACCTGAACCAGTGCAGTTCCACAGCTGCCTGTGAGTTGTAAGCATCCAAAAAAAAAAAAAAAAACAAACTCCAAAAAACACCAAACCCAGAAAGAAAAAGGAAAATATCAGAATTTAGCATAACATCCTCACCCATTCTAAAACGTAGTATAATCTGGCTTAGAGAATATTATTAATTCCTTGCTAGACTGAGACCAGGCACAGGCATATAAAATTGGATAAAGCCAATGCACAAATATGCCTTTGGCAGCAATGTAAGTGTCTGATAAAGTTTGACATAACCCCAAAATATCTCCTTGCTTCAAGAGTGTGGATGCCAAAAGAAAAAGAGATCAGCTGCATCAATATTGATGTTCTCTTACAACATGTTAGAGTGACAGAAGTGGAGGGAGGGTGAATTGTCACTGAATTTCCCTAAGAGCAAGATGTTCCTGTGTCCCTAATAGTTCAGAAAACTGGTTTTATTTCAGCCCTGGAATGAAGCAGCACATGTTGATCACATTCTCAATGATGTTAAGAGCACAGGAAGCTCAAGGTAACCATTTGGTGGTAACCCAATGAGAATGGCAGCTTTTCCAGATTGTTACTCTTAGCAGTGCTTCACAAAGGAAGATGGGAAGGAGTGGAAATGGAACCAGGGGGCCCACAGGGGTCAGAACTGGCAGTAATGACACGAGCCAGGGGCTGTCCTGTTTGTACAGCTTGTTCCAAAGCAGAAGAGATGGATCATACAGGTCTTCTCATAAACACTTCTAAGTGCAACTTTTGTTTGGTTGGGTTTTTTTCAAGTTTGGTGACAGTGTTTCCCTTCAATTTCTCCATCTTCTATGTCCTTGACTGACTTTTCTGCTCATTTTCCCTCTAAGCTCATAACATCCCAGCATAAATATATTAACAGATCCTGAAATATATATGTGTCTAGTCTACTTGTCAAGAAGACTCACATACATTAGGATTTGCCTGTTCAACCCTTTGGTAGATGACCTAATTTTGCCTTTAAATCAGATTACAAGAAGAGATTCAAGTAACTGTTTCACACTTTAGAAGGGTTAAGAGGCACAGAGATTCCAGACCAAATCCTCAGCTGGAGGAGCTGGCATCAGGAAATTTAGAGCTGAGGCAGAGTGGAGTGATTTGAAGCAGCAGAGATGTCTGCTCTGGACTCCTGACAGACAAATGAAGGAATGAAACCAAGAGGCAGATGTTGCCAAGAGGTGTTGTCTGAGGAGATAAGGAATGCTCAGCCAGGAGACCACGGGAGGCTGGAGCTGAAGAGAACCCAGAGGGGAACTGCTGGGCACAGCTGGAAGTTGGACTCGAGCACGAAGTCCAAACCTGTGCTGACACAGCAGTGAACTTGTAACCAAGGAATTTAGAGCTGGCCAGTGCCAGGGGGGCCAGCCCCTCTGACAAGATGGGTGTTCAGGAGCCGTCTCAGGTAGAAAGCAGCTGAGGGAAGGGTTGGGATGTGCCAGGAGTGTTGCCTGTGCTAAGGGCTGTGACGGCGAGCGAGCTCCCGCTGCTCCTCCCAGGAGTGCCTGTGCTGGGAAGGAGCTGATTTGGTGGGAGGGCCCCTGTCGTAGGGAGTTAATTGAATGAGCTGTTCATCTCCTAAGTGCTCATCTGAGCCGGGCTCAGCGGCTCTCCAGAGATGCACCCATCACTAACTATGAAAATCCTCACGCAGCAGAGCACACAGAACCTCAGATTACCTCTTCCTCCTTTATTGCACAAAGCTATTTTTAATCCAGTGCCTGGCTGGGCATTAATCATCTTTGACAAATTACTGTGTGTTGTCTCCATGTTTTGTAAATTCCCATGCATATTTTAGCCTATTGCAGTCTTGTAAGGGCAGTAAGTGACACCTTATTTCCCTTCTTTTACGGGCAGGCTGCAGTAGTGATGAGGTATCAGAGGAAATTCGTGCCCAAACTCGTCTGTCAGTTTAAACCACTGAACAGCTGTGTTGTCAATGCAGCTCTGCAGGGCTGCATCAGCCATCAGCACTGCCCTGATACCCATGGATTCCATACCATCAATCATCAATTTTGCTAATTACATGGCAATGTGAGTACAAATGTGCGAGGGGAATTGACATCTCAGAGGAAGTTGAGTGGATCAGTGAGTCAGGAACGAGTACATGTGGAATTCCACCTACATGCAAGGAGGTGCAAGAGTCGCAGCAGTTTTTCTGCACTTTTTTTCTTACACTTGAGTGCTACATTCCTAGACATGTCTCTCTCTTAGATCCAGAGCAGCAATTCTACCTGACCCAAGAAATGTGTGATGGTAAAACTCGTGGGTGCTTTTTGTGCCGGATCAGGGATCTCCTTTTCTTACATCAGGTTCTTGGGAGCAGCCTGGGAGTGACTCACGTTCTTCACAATGCACCGAAGGTTGCCCTTGTGGAGGTCAGTGAGTGGCTGGGGAGCAGAGCAAGCAGGCTTTGCTCTTGGTGCACTTCTGAGGGCAGGGCAATGGGAGCCTGAGCTGCCCCGGCCGGTCCTGCTGTCAACCAGCTGGGAACCTCCCAGGCCCTGGGGACACACAGCTGCTTCCCAGCACAGCCCGGCAGGAGCTGGGGTGGAGCCCAGGGAGGCCGTGCGTGCTCCAGAGCCCCGGGACAGTGCGAGGGGTCCCTCTGACCCCACTGCCTGCACGGCGCCATCTGCTCTCCCTGGGCTCTGCAGTGCTGACCCGGTGGGATCATGTATTATCCCTCTGGAGCGTTTCCAAACGGGGTGGGTTGGGAGAGCTCAAGCCTATGTTGTCATTCTGTGAGATTCCTTGGGCCTGAGAAGGGACTACCTTAAGGAGCAGCAGTTCAGAATCACAAGCAACAAGGAATTGATCGATTCCAGGATCAGTGGTGTTCGCTCTGCCCTGCAGAGTGGAGGAGCAGAGTGGGATGTTCCATGGATATTTGAGAGGCAGTCTGCTGCGAGTGCAAGTGAGAATGTGGCACAGGCTCTGGCACTGGTAAACACGAGCAGATCTCTGTGGATAATACGAGTTTTTTTCTGTTTGATTTTTTAGAATCAACCTTGTCCTATGTTAGGCAGCTGGAGGCCAGAGTAAGACAGCTGGAGGAGGAAAATCGCATGCTGCCCCAGGTGGGTGCCAGCCCCGCGGGAGTGCCCGGGCTGAGAGGGACCAGCAGCCCTTGTCCTTCCTTTGACCCCCCAGATAACCCCAGGCTCTCACATCTGTTTGCTCATCTTGCTGTGTTTGACTAGGGGATTCATTTAAGGCTCTGACAATGCTTTCATTAATTTTGTTTTTCCTTTGCAGGCTTTGATACCTTGTTAAGAAAAATTTCCTGGAAGCTGCTATTTCTAAATAATTAATTAATTAGCTAACGGGTTGAGAATCGCAGTGAACTGACCCTTTGCATTCTGGTTTTATTCCAAGAGGTTCTTGTTAAAATATCAACTACTTTTTATAGTTAACCAAAATATTTTGCTCTAAAAGTGCAAACGTTTTAAGTTATAATTGGGTTATATTATTTTTAATACTTTAAGGAATATATTAGCTGCATTAATGCAAGACTGAAATTCAGTTGAATAAACAAATATGATGTTAAAGGTTTTCCTAACATGCTTCTAAGAATGAAAAATTTAAAAGTTGGTTACAAATGAATCAAAGACACTTGTAATTTTCATGTATGCACACACTTATTAGAATGTATTTCTACTATATTTCCTTAAATAATCCTTAGAAAAATCCATCAGGTACTCAAATGAAGTTGCCCATCGGAAAAGAAAAGAAGTTGGATTTTGTTTAAATTGAACACTAGTCACTGGTCTGACAAAGGAAAGTGCTTTTTGTTGGACTTAGCACCATTGTTTGGCTGTAAAATCCAAGGTAACACTGATGTAGTGAGAAGTAAAATCCACTGGCTCAGATTTATTGCCCTTTTCCTAAGGCAGATTTTAAGTAAAATGTGGTGGCTTTTCCCCTCACCTTTCATCTGACAGTTGGAAGGGCCTCTGCAGCTCTTTGCTTGGTCACCTTGGGCACTTGGCTTCTCTCTGCCCTAATTTTTGGATCTGGAAAAGAAGGACAATAAGAAATACCTGCTCATTAACACATAAACAGTTTTCAGTAGAAAAGACAAAGGTTGATTCTCAGTGATAAGGAATATTATTTTCTTTTCAAGAATGGTTTTCAGGGCCAAAAATACTGTGTGGTTTGTCTTGGATCTGGGAGATAAATTGTGCAGAACACTCTTCACAGGCCAAATCTTTAGAAGTGTCTGTGTGTTTTATGTTTGATTTGTCTGGGTTTGAGGTGCTGAGGCAGAACCCACAAAAAACATTCCCGAATCTTCCCAAAGCCTGGAACACCCACACTGTGTTCAATGAGTTCAGTGAAAATACCTTGGCTGGGGTGCCAAAGCAGAGAAGAGTGTCTATGGAAACAGCCCAGCACCTTGAGCTGTAGCTGTTGCAAAAATCATTGAAACAAAATATGCTGAGGGTAGGGTTTGGAAGTGAATAAGCCTGAAAACTACTTTTTGTTTTCAAATAGCCAGGTCACTTTGTCTTATGTGTGGTTTTGTTGGCACAAGGATCTGTGGCAGAGTTCTGAAAAATCTCATATCTCTGGGTACTTCATTCTAAGACTTAATGAGTGGCAGGAGTTCACATTTCCTGGCATATTTTACTCTTCCTCCTGGTTGAAGTCCTGGCTTTGGGGAGAGGAGGGAAGTGTAGACATCGAGCTTGTTCCAACTTTGCACTCATCACTTCGGTGTTCCATTTGCCAGAGTTCATTTTGGGGGTTTGTTATTCCTGTGGGTCCCACCTGGAACGTGCTCACCTCAGTGGTGATCAGGCCCTGCCACAAAGACAAGGATGGAAATGCATAAACTCCTGGCACTGATCTGATTCCATGTAATGGGAGAAATGGGAGTTTGTTGGGCATGAAGCCAAGCCAAGTGCTTTTGACAAAC
The DNA here is from genome assembly GCF_052056855.1 of Sturnus vulgaris. Lineage (NCBI taxonomy): Eukaryota > Metazoa > Chordata > Aves > Passeriformes > Sturnidae > Sturnus > Sturnus vulgaris. Next base: position 5,565,094 of record NC_142245.1, on the reverse strand, counting down.
TGAAAATCTACAATAAGTTCTGCAACTGATGAAGGTTTTTAGCATGGCCCTTACTCAGTTACAATGTCATGCCTTAAAATTTCAGGAGTGTCTCAGGGAGATGCCTTTTGCTTTTTGCATAGCCCCTCCCTCATGGGGTGCTGGAGCACTGGGAGGGTTTGGAAATTGCAGGATTGCACTTAGGAGAGAGGTGACACCTCACAGTTGTGAGTGTGACACCTCTGCTGTCTCTGCTGAAGAGCCCTGGCCATGTCTCAGGCTTTTTTCTCTCCTCTTGCCACACTTTTCTTCTTTTTCCTCTCTGCTTTCAGTAGCCTTTCTTCTCCCCCTTTTCTGCTTATTTGTCACTCATGGAAATGCACTGACACATTTGTCGACACCTCTCCAGACAAATCATTCTGTTCCTCTGTCACTTGGATGTGGTTCTTTTCCAATTTGTTTTTTGTTTGCTTGCCTCCCTCCATATGTATTAGTTTTCTTTTCGAAACCCCACAGACCTCTAATGTAAAGGTTTTATTAATATTTAGTGGCAAGAGCATTTCCAAAGCAAATGGTTCTAAGTGCTGCCATCGCTGTTCAAATGGAACCTGAGTTTCAGCTCACTCTGCTGTACCGAAGGGCTTCTCTGTCAGGGGAATTGCAGTCCCACCACCGAGTCAAATTTTAGTTTGATCAGGCAAAAGAAAAGGTATAAAAATGAGAATATTCACTTAAGCCTGTTAAAGTCTTTTGCTGTGCTGCACAGTGGTTGAGAAGGCGGTTCAGAGCATAGGAGGGGGTTTCAGAGGTACAAGGAGCCATAGGTTGCAGCTTTGATGAGAGCTTCTTTTGTTGTTGTTTTTCTGTTTTCCTTCTCTCCAACAACAAGATATAATCCAGACCCCTTCAGTTTCTGGCCACAAACAGGACTTTTGAACAAGAAAGCAGATACTTCCCGAGATTTATGGCACACAGCTGGCTCTTCTGTTGGGAATGCCAGACTGTGCTGGCTGTGGGGTGAGCAGCCTGCAGCGGTGCTCCTCAAACGCTCCTGTGGGCAAGGCTGTGTGACAGCAGCGCCTGGGGGCTGCAGGGCTCGAGCAAGAACTTTTCTGGTTTGAGTTGAGGCCAGAGGAGTTTCCCGTGGGGCTGAGGCAGGAGCAGCACACGGGCTCTGCCTGTGCCTTCTGCTGACTCAATGGAGCAGCAGCGCCCCTGGGGATGGGGCTGTGCAGCTGACGCTGGAAAGGGAAAACGCAGCATCAGCGGTGCTCTAACCATGTACAGCATGCTCACCCTGGCTGGAGGCCAGGGGCCCACCAAAGCTGCTCCATCACTGCCTTCCTCAGCTGCTCAGGGGGACAAAACACGGCAGAAGGCTCGTGGGTTGAGATAAGGACAAGGATAGATGACTTCCGAGTTCCTATCATGGGCAGAGCAGACTTAGCCTGGAGAAATTAGTTTAATTCAGAGTAGGATAATGAGGAATAGAAACAAAATCTTAAAATACCTTTCCCTCACCCCTCCCTTGTTCCCTGGCTCAGCTTTACTCCCTATTTTCTCTATCTCCTTCCATCAGCAGTGCAGGGTGGACAGGGCATTTTTACCTCTTTCTGAAATGTGCACTCTGAGCTGGGCAGTGACAGGGGGCTCGTCTGCACTGAGCTGCAGGGCTGAGAACTGAGAAGCCGTCCCTAAAGCCTTCCTGTTACTAAAACCCTAAATGTCCTCCTGCCACTCAAATCTTGTCACACCAGTCCACTACACCAGGACATAGCATCTATGCTGTTGTAATGAAGATACTCAGCAGTAATTAATAAAATATGTAGGGATCAAAGATTGGATTTGGATCCCAGCTGCAGCTCCCTGGGCCGTGACAGCCCTGCTGTCAGTGAGTAACTTCAGAGGGCTGCAAAGAGGAGCGTCCTCCCAGGCTTGCCGTGGTGCATGACTGCTCGCCGTGCCTTGTGCTGGGGGAAGCCACATCAGGATGTGGCATCCACACGTCAATTAGCTGCAGATATCCCTGAGTTTTTGTAGGGGTGGTGTTTCAGGGCCGATCAGCTCAGCTCAAACGCTCTGGCAATGTGGACATCTGTCATATAATGACAGCGAATGCATTTGCAAAGGACAAACTTGGCAAGTCACCCAATTTAAATTGCTTCAGTTCTTATTTGTTTCACAGGAGGAGACTTTTCCCCTTCCAGTTCTTTGTCCTTGTAATTCAGCTTTCCCTTTCAGTGAAGGGGAGGGGAAGCATTGCCAGGATGCTGCAGACACAGTGCCAGTGGGGCTGGAGTTGGGATGCAGGGGGCAGCTCTGGTGCAGGGCTGAGCTGGAGCCCTTCTGCTCCCTCTCACCTGGGCTCTGCTGCCTCTGTTTCCTCATTCTTGCCTTGCCAAGGCTTTTGGTCCTTTTCCATCTCTTTTTCTGTATTTCTTTCACTTGCCATGTTGCTTCAAGCCCTTTTTTGGGGGATTTGCATCCTTGTTAGTCTGTTCCAGTCCTGGTATGTTAAACTGGGAAATGGCAGGTGTGAGTCTTAGTTTATTTTTAAGCTCTTCCAACATTTCCATTTCCTTCTTTCTTCCCCCTTCTATTAGATGATCAAATTTTATTTCAACCCATTTCCAAATCTTTCAGAAAAATCTTTTGCTGCAATCTGTGTTTTTTATTTTCCTTCTTCATGACATTTTTAAAATTATAAATCTGATGAGAAGATGGGAACTGTTTGGTTAGTGTTTTCTCCCTAAAATCAGTGTCACTTACAGCCTCATAGTGTTTGTCTCCTCCTTTCCTTAGCATGGAGAATAGGGAATCCTTCAAAAGGTAATTCAAAGCCATTGAACAAACTGAGGTTTCCTAATCATGTCATCAAATATTTGCTGAAAGAAAGTTAATCAAGAGCATCCACCCACCCAGTTCTTTTATGAGCTCCCACCCCCAGTGTAAATTAATAGGCCATTAATGAAGTTCCAGTTCCCAGCAGCTGAGGTTCTGGGCAGAGTCTTTGTCTCAGGGTGTTCATTGTGCTTGACAGGGGAGAGCTGGAAGACAAAAGCTCATGAGCTTCATGTTCCCAAGACACAAATTCAGGAAAAACTTGGTGTACAGAGAGTTCCCAGAGGACAGGTGGTGCGCTTTTCCAGTTCCAACTCTAAAAGTCTGAAATTACTATGTCCTCAGGATTTTCTAGCAGACTCTATGGAATCTTCCAGATTTTACATGTGTGGCCTCCAAGGTTTGGAAGTGCCACAGCCCAGAACCTTTTTCTCTTGCCTGTTCATTATCAAAAGAGGTTTCTGAAGGGCCTGCTGGGAATGGCTGTTTCTGAGGGGGTGTAGCCAGCAATGGTTTTGGCCACTCAGAAATCTGAGTGTGCCTCCAACCCACTGTGAGAGTGTGTGGATTTTGGCAGCAACATCCTGGAGAGGTTTCTGCTGAGGTCTTAGAGGACAAGTGAAAAACTGCAGCGTTTGAAGATTGTGTATTTTAATTGACAGGAATGTTCCCTAAAAAAATGTCACTGTTTTCTTTAGTGTGTTATTAATCCAGCAGAGCAACATGCTGCAGTTATTGCTTTCTGCTTTTCCTTTCTCCTGCCTGTTTGAAACAAGCTGACAAACACAGTCTGTGTTTGCTTTGAGCTGTACAGGGAAATTGAGGGCTGGGGAAATCAGGGGAAAAAGCTTTGAAAATCAGGTAGTGATTGAGCTGGCATGGCAGCTCCCCAGCAGGAAGGATCTGCTTCCCAGTGAACCACTTGCCTCTGGGATAAGAGGCTGCTACACAATGAGGTAGGGCTTGGATGAGCAGTGCCCAGCAGGCAGGAAAATCCTGCTCTGATGAGGTGACTGAGTGTCCTTGGGGCAGCCATGGATTGCTTTTCCCTTCCTGCCTCTCACTGTGTGCCAGGCTCCTCTGCAGGGGCTGGCACATGGACTCCCACAGACTGAGCTGGGCACTGGGCTGGGCACTGCAGTGCTGTCCATTCATGGCTGTCCTTGTCAACAATACAGATTGAAAAAATGAAGCTTTCTACTGACTTAAGTAGAAAAGCTCATGATTCATTCTCTCCATCACAGCATACCCTGTTCTACACAAGGGCCTTTATTCTGACCCTGACCAGGGTACAGTGCAGGGTTTGCCTCTGGCACTGTGGGAAAATGGCCTGAGTATTAACATTTTGTAGTTAGTGTGAGTGAAATGCTGTATTTCCATTCATCTGGGCTTTTGTTAGGTGACATTACAGGGCTGAGTCAGATTTCCTGTTCTTTCTATTCACTAGAGTCACGTTTTGGCATTAGATATTTTGTAGATTTACTTCTAACAGCAAATGTATCTGTGCTTTCAGGGATTCTTATCCTTGTGGGAAGCCATACACAGGATATTGTGTAGGTTTTACCTGCTCTCTGCAGTGGGATGACCTGCACAGAGATCCCTTTAGACTCAGAAGAGGCCATAGGCACTCTGCTGTGCTTGGGCAAAGGGGCTGGCCAGGGCCAGTAGGGAAGGCTGATTGTGTGGGATGAGCAAAAAAGTAAATTAGTTCTCAGGTGCTGATGTTATACAGCACTGTTTGTTCCAGATATTTAAAATTTATGAGATTTCAGAACTACAGAGCTATGACTTCATCCCTCCTGCCCAATTTGGATCCACAGTTTGTTACTGGCTAAGTAATGAAAAGATCACACAGAATACTGCTTCCACACTGTGTGGAGCTAGGGAAGAGGAGGAAAGGAGCAGATTTGTCTTCCCACGCTCAAGGTCTTGCTCAGGATCCAGTTGTACTCTGGGCTGAGCAGTGACAGGAGGCTCAGTGCAAGGACATCAAAGCCAGGCTTTGGTGGAAGGTGAAACATGTCCATGCTCCCCCTGGGAAGCAGCAGCAGCTGTGCCAGAGGCTCTGCAAACCTCAGTTCCTCATCCCCCAAGGTTCTGTGTGTTCAGACACCGCTGCTTTGGCAAAGTTCCTTTTCCTCCTGCTTTGCTTCACTGCCTTAGGAACTCCTAACAGGGCCCATGCTCAGGCTGGGCATCCCCATCATCCCCTGGAATAAGCCTCCCCCAAGGGAGGCAGAAGTGGTGTGGCCTCACCTGCCATGAGAAATCCCTGAGCTGAGGAAAGGCCTTCAGGGCTGCAAAATCTGCCTTACTTTTTAAAGAAAAGCTTATGTCTCTTATCAAGGACAGAGGGAGGAAGGAGAAGGATGTCCACAGGGGAAATACTAATTTTCAGCCTCCTACCAATGTGTGCTGGTTGCTTGAAGCAGGGTGTTCACAAGTTTCTTGTTCTCATGAAAGGAGACAAAAATGTGCTACATATAGCAGGGAAGAGGCTGTGGAACACAACTGCCTGGAGGAGGGCTTGAACTCTGGGAGCAGCACCACTTGCAGGAGGTTTGGATTTTATTTTGTTTTTGTAGTCTGTACTCATTTTCTCAGCATTTTAATGGCAATATTTCTATTTTCTATTCAAAACTTTGCTGCCTCTGGAGTTAGTAAAGAAACAGAATACTTTTATTGATAAAAGCTCCAAAGCTGACAGACTGATTTTATCCTCACCCAGACTTGTTACAATCTGCTTTATTACCCCTTTTCCTTCAACTTTCGTTTCCTTTCTTGAAGTACAGCATTAAGTCACTAACAGATCTAGAAATCCTTCCCAGAGCAAAGTAAGTCCCAGAACCCCCCCATACCTCACAGCAAACTGGGGAGGATTGCAGGATGCTGCAGTTGTCAGCCTGGTTATGAGATCCATTAGTGCCCACTCTAATGGATTACATGGATTTGGTGCTTGGCAGGAGGACAAGTTAGTGTATGAAATGAGGTTTCAGATTCAGGCTTAAAGGACCTTTTCCATGGGTTTAGCATATGCAGCATTCTGGGTTTTGGTGGGGTTTTTTAACAGATTATTTTAATTTTTTTTTTTTAATTTATTTTTTTTTAATATGGGAGGTGCAGTCCTGCAGATGACTGTGGGGGTGGAGCTGATGTTTTGGGTGGCTAGGAGGGTTCTCTGTGCCCCTTGGCACTGCTCTGAGCCTGCACCATTGGTTACAATGGCCTTTAGCATATCCCAAGAGCATTAGGAACTTGCTTTGGACTGGGTTACTTTCCAATGAATTTCCAGGCAGATTGGATCTGTGAAGTTCGGCCTTGTGTCTTCACTCTGTGCCCTTTTTCTCCCACACCTTTCCTATTTCATCTTTCCTACTGTTTAGATTAGAGACACCCCCAAAAACCCTGCACTGTGCTATGTGCTTGCTCAGCAGGGCAAAGGACTGCACATGGGGCACGGATCCTCACCAGAGGCTCTTCCCACTGCCATTATTTTTCCTTCAGAAACGCATTTCCCACACATTCCAACAGGAATTACTGCTACGTTATTTCTTAGTGTTTCCTGTGGTGTTTGTTACTCTTTGAGGGAGGAAATTTCCATCCCTCGGTCTTTGAAACGTTTTGCTTCTTTGTATTTCTCAATCTTTTTTTTTTTTACCCAAAGTCCTGCAGGAGGAGTGCAAGGGAAGAGCAGGGCAGGTTGGAGCAGCTGGGGAGCGGGGCTGGGGCGGTGCCTGCAGCACTCACGGATGCAGCACGGGTATTTTTAGCGCTCCTCCAGAGCCTCCTGCTCGCTCAGGTTACCTCACTCCAGGAGATGCTTTACATCCTGCAAAGCCTGAGGTGACTGGGCTGGAAGAGTTTAGGTAGCTTGCATTTTTTGGGCAGTGTCCTAAAGAGCCCTTCCAGGTGTCCACTGGGAGGACAGAGCCCCCGAGTTTGTCACTGCTGGGGACAAGTTGACATCTCTCAGGCCAAGGGGGCCATGTCCTTGCCTGGAGCAGCTGGAGGCAGGGAAGGAGTGAGCTGGCAGCCCGGAGCCCCTGGCTCCTTCTCTGGTGGGCTGCCACTCAGCTCGTGTTGCGAACATGAAACATTGAAAACATTGCAACATTAAAAAATACTGAGTTCTGTCGAAGGAACAACCTCCAGAATTACGGAGATGAAATTAGACCTTCTCCAAACCTTCCTCTCCAGTTGAAATTCTCTCTGTAAACTTTGTAGCACTTCTGTGAGGCGATGCACACACGTTAGAAATTTTGTTACTATGTCCTGATTTTCCAGGGAGGCGCCCCTGAGGCCCAGAGCCTTTGGGTGACACTCAGCAGTGCCACCCACGCTGCCTCACGTGGCCCTTGGTTACTGTGGCACGGAAAGAGGGGGGCTTTGGAGTAACACACAGCCTTCAGCACTTCTCAGCCTTCTGCAAAAGAGCCATAAATAACTGACATCTGCTTTAATCAGTGACCAAGCCTTTTGTGTATTAAATAGTGTTTAATTTTTTGCGAAGGATGCCATTAGGATGCCAGGAGGGGCGGAGGGGAGTCACTGCTCTGCAAACGAGCCAGCCAACGTCAGTGGACATGGCTCAGCCTCTCAGCAGTCTGACTCAGTGGTAAATGCTCTGAAGGTAACGCTGCTCCTCTGGTACAGTCCATGCAAAACGTCCTGTCTGTCCCTCAACACGTGTGTATTGTCCTGGCAACATCCCCGTGGGCACCACCGGGATGTTACCGTCATGAGTGGGGTTGTTTTTGTTTGTCACCCATTGCATCTGTGGACTGTGTGTTCCCTGGGCAGGGTCCAGCCCTCACAGCCGTGTTGATTCCAGCTGTGGCTGCTCTCCATGTTACATTTGTAGTTTTTCTTTGAAGCTGGAAGTGGTGTTTTGCTGAATAAGGAAGTCTTTAATTGAGTATGCATGTGTGTGCTCCAGCGGAATAAAAGGGATTCCTATAACCTGTGCAGAGAGAAAGACTTTAATGCAGAGATAAAGCCAAGGCACACAGTATATTTGTGTTAAAAATAGCCAAGACCACAATCCCAAGGTCAGTGTTGAAACTCCCTTGGGAACAGATGTGTTTTACCCCGAAGACAGGGCTGGATTGCAGAGGCCTGTGTGGCATTGATGCACAGCAGTTAACACGAGTAATCAGAGGGGTAAAGTTTCAAGTTTTCCCTCCTGTCAGCAGTAAAACTGTTGCAATTAAAGAAAGTGTTACAAGATTTCAAGGTTTATGGGGTGACATGAGACAAGTGGCTGGGTTCACGGTCCCACTGCAGCTCAGGTGCTCCTCTGAAGGGGAATAAAACTGAAGGAGAGCTGAGCAGAGTGAGGACTGTGCATTCCTCTCTCCCAGTCCTGCCTCAGTCGTGGTTGTCTGAGGCTTTGGGCACCTCCTCTCTCCTGTGCTTCACTAATTTCTAACCTGCTTTAGGTTCATTGGGTGTCATTCCCCACCTATACGGGTGTTGCAGGGACGTAATTGGAAGGGGAGGGCTGCCCTCCTTCTGGAAGGGACTTCTGTAGAAATTTGCCCTGGTTTTTTTTTGAGCTCAGCAGTGCTGTTGACTTGCCTGGACATCCGAGTTCCTGCACAGGGTGATTATGTCCCTCAGGCCGGGTGACATTGGCTTCTCCTCGGTGCAGCTGAGGAAATGGCTTTGTGCAAGTGAGCCGAGCACAAATGGCAGCAATCAGATCCTTCCTGTACCACAACGCCGGGCACGGCAGCGCTTCCCCGCGGGCACCTCGCGCTTTTCCTGGCATCCCGAGGGCAGAGGCAGCAGGCCGTGCCCAGCCCCTCTCCTTGTGCCCTCACCGGCAGCTCCCCAGCCACGTCCCTGCCAGCAGCACTGCCCAGGAGTGCACTGATCTCCCAGCCCCCCAGCAGTGCCTGCTTCACAGTGCTCCAGGTCCTCTCTGCATCTCCCGTATATTTCACCTGCTGCTGCCTTCAAAATAAAACCATGCCGGGTAATTTTGTCGAGAGATCATGGGTCATTATGGTAAAAAGCCTTTTGTAGTTCTCTTAAAATCCCCCTTGGCAAAAGCTCTTCCCTGAACAGAGCGTTTAACAAGGTGCTTTTGACAACCTGTAATAACAGCTGGTCTGTGTAAGTGAAATATTGGAACAACAGCTGATGCTTTGCTTGCTGAAATGGATTGATGAGAAATGCACAGAGTTGAGTTCAATGTGATGTGAAAGCTGAGCTCTAAGTTCACTAGGAGGTAGTGCAGCAATTGATATAAAAGAAGTGTTGTATCCAAATGGAGAGTGAGCTGGCAGCTCACAGGCTGCCCCACTTTCCCAGACCCTGCTGTTTCCCGGGATGGACACGTGGGTCTGGTCCCACCTTTCTGGGGAATGCACGCTCTGCAGAATCAGGTGCAGGAGGAAGAACCAGCCAGCACCAGGAGCCTGCTTTTCTGTACAAAGCTGGCAACTTGGAATTCCTGCAACAAAGAAATAAAACCTCATTGTTAGTGCAACCCACTTGTGCACAGCAAGAAATCTAAAGAGCAGGAATGTGTTTTGAAGGGACATTTCCATTAGTAAACAGAGGAGGGAATTGTTAAAACAATGCTGTTGTTTTCCTGGCTTTGAAAAAAATTAAAAAATATATTTAAAATTGCCTGGAATCTCCTGCTGGTGGAGGAAGTGGGGAACAAGAGCAGAGCTTTGCTGGTTGCCTAAGGCTCTTCCATGACCTGCTCCACCAGGCAGGACGGTTGGAAGAAGAAGTTGCCACGTGTGTGTCCCCATGCCTGGGCCATTTGTATCTGCCCAAACTGCTTGTGGTGCTCCACACAGATTGGCTTTGCACTGGAGACAGCTGGAAAAATGTGCAGGGTAAGTTTAAGGTGTTTAATTTTGTATTCCATATTGAGCCTGGAAACACCTGAAGATGCAGAGTAATCTTTGTTTAAATGCTGACAGTATGCCCTTGAAGATTTTATATGGAAATTAAGTCAATTACTGTTTCTATAATGCAATTACTGTTTCATTAGGAGCACTGTAGTGTTAACATGTGGGTTAGTATTGATCAGAATAATCTATGTGTATAATATATCTGGGATAAAGTACTCTATGACTCAGCTGACCTGAATTTAAATAAAACTTGGCAAATGTGATGAAGCCTGGCAGCCTCAGTTTCCCCACCTGAACAACGGCCCTTTTGTATTTTTCTGCCTATGATATTCCTTCACAATTTATGGATAAAACCCAGCTTATAACTCATACATATTTAGTAGTAATCCATAAAAATTCTTGTGATGTAAGTAATGCCACTTCTAAAATGCTCAATTTGACATTATCACTTCATTTGTGTAAATCTCAAATAGATACTTGTATCCCACCTTGTCCCTTTGTTCCCCAGCCATTCAAAGCTCTGCTGCTTGCATTGAAATGTTCCCTGTTCCTCTGACTTTTATAATCAATCTGTGCCTGATTTGACTATTGATATATTATTATACTTTTTAAATAGTTGGTTATTTCCTTACTGGTTTTGTCTGCTCTTACACCCACCCAGTCCATGTTAAAAGCACAGTGGATTTGTGAGAACTAATTATAATGTTTCTTTTCTTTTGCATCCTCCTTGCAGTTCCTGCCAGGCTGTAACTCAGTGTTTAGCTGCAGCCTGATGCACTGTGGGTGTTTCACAGGAAACATTTGCCTGTGAAAACAGTGGAACGATGACAAGTTTCACTTTGAGCTCCAGAATTTTGATGCATGGTGTTGATTGGTACCCAAATATTGCAAAATGCAAGTCTGGATGTGTAATTCATGCTGGAGGAATTTTGTGGTGGTATATGATCATGCTGGTATTTTATTAATGTAATGGAGGTGGGAATTCTCTCCTCAGGATGTTCATATGGAATTGCTGCCTCCTCATCCACGATGTATTTGGGAATGGTTGTGCTTTGTGTTTATAAGCTTGTAGTGCCTTTTGAGAATGCAGCCACATGTGGCAGCAGGTTTAGAGGTAGTTCATGGTGTATTAGTGAGCATGGGGGTAATTCCAAAGCACAGGAATATCTGGAGGGGTGTCATTCATGATTTTTCTCAGGGTACTGGGAACTTTTGTTTGCAATTCACTTGTGAAGGGAGCCAAGGGAAGGTGGCACACACCACTTGGGATTAGGGGTGTAGCTGGGCTGGAGGGCTCAGGGGGCTGAGATTTCCATGGGTATTTCCTGCTGCTGCTGGAGTCCCACAGGGCTGGAGTGCTGCTGCAGCCAGCAGATGTAATGGCTCTCACCTGCAGTTGGGTGCAGGTTCCTGCCTGGCTTCCAGGGACATTCTGCATCCTGGCACTCTGCTGAGTTGGAAGTAAGCTGAAAAGGAATCTCCGTGGCTGCATCATGAGCCTCACAGCTGTCCTTTAGCTGAGCTTTCTGCTGAAATTTGGAATGATTTTGAGTGACATTTTGACCCCAACTTGTCACTCGTGCTTAGGACATGGGCTCTCCTGTAGGGGTTTGTCCCTTCCTAGCAATCAGAGGTCACTCATTCAGCTGGAAATAAAGGACTTTGGGAAGTGTCACCTCCTAGTTTATTACTGTGTCAGCATTAGCTGCATGGTAAATATTGTTTTAATATTTATTGACGAGAAAAATTGTTGAAAGTCATGGATAGCTCACAAAAGCTGTCCAGGAGACCTTCCTCTTTGCTAGTAGTAAGTTAGGAAAATCAGGAACCAGAGGTTGGAAAGAATAGTCAGATCCAGCCTGGCTGTGCCACAGACACTCAATTCGGGAGGTGCCACTGAACCCCCATTTTTCATGTTCTCACCACTGCAGTGTTTCACTGCACAACAAACGTGTCTAAAGCACACACGTTTTTTATGATGGTGATTGGGATTTCTGGCTGCAAGGTTTTGGTCATATGGCAAGTTTGCAGGGTTTGGTTCATGCCCACCCGTTGGAATTAAAGACAATTCCCTTTAAAGACTTGACTTTGTTCGCCCTGGGCTTTAACACTGTAGTCATGTTGCTTCTAGTCTAAAGTATTTCTGGTTTTCGTGCTTACACTCAGGTTTTCTTCAGCAAAGGCTCAGAGAAACTGGGTTATTTTCCCATTTCTTGCATAGAATCACAGTAGGACCTTGAGTGTGTTCTGCCTTTGCTCATCAGCTATAGGAATTACCTTTTTAGCATGTCAGCTTCCCAGGATCCAGCTCCTTTGTCTTTATTCAGAGGCTGTTCACTGCTGGACTTTAGGCACTGGTAAAATACAAATAATGAATGATGACAATGGAAAACAGCTTTTACCTTTCTCGACAGTCATATTGCTGTTAGCCTAGAGATTAGTGAGTGATTGAATAGCAGTTACAAAAAATAATCTGAAATTGTGATACAATTGTTAGGAATCAGCATTCTTGTCTCTAGTGGTCCCTGAGAGGCCTGGGGACATGACACAAGCTGCTGTTCTTGTGCTCATATTCTATCAACCTTACTATAAATCATTATAAAATACTTCCCTGAATACTGGGGAGGTATCACTTCTCTGCCTTTTTAATTCCAGTATTGTAACATGGGTGTTTAGCAAAGTGTAGCACGGTGAGTGCAGGCACAATTCCTCTGACCTCAAGGAAGAACTGGTGGAGTAAACACTTCTAATGCCTTGCTTGATTTTAAGACAACAAGTAAATCCTTTGAAATAGAGACCTGCTCTGTGGTTTTTAATCTGGAGACGTTTAGACACCTCTGGATGGATCTTTGTGCTTCTGAATCACATTCTGCAAGAGATGTGCTTGGGGAAGTAGTTGGACAGAGTTTCTGTTGAGGTCTGCAAACACCCTCAGTCTCGTGTGTGAAGCATAAAATATCCCAGTGATGCACGTGCCAGTCCATGTGTCCCTGTTTTTAATCATTTTTACCTGGCAGCATGTGCTTTCTGTGTTCAGAGGGAATGTGGTGTCCCTTGAGACAGTCTCTGCTCCTGTTGTGTGTCCCTGCCCTGTGTCCTGGCTGTGCTGCATGGTGTGTGTGCCGAGCTGTGGCATTCCAGCTGCATGTCCATAGGAACGCCAGTGCTCCTTAACTGGGGATAATGAGCTCTCTTTCCATCCCTCCCTCTAGGTTGTGTGGAGGAAACTTGGAGATGCTGCAGGGTCGTGCCCTGGAATTAGACAGCACTTGTCAGGAAATCAGTACAAAGGACCGATGTAGGAGGCCCCGAGCACGTCCTCTCTCTGAAGAGCCCAGGGGAGGGGAGGAGCCGCTGTGTCCGCCGCAATTCCCAGCTGCCGACGGGGGGTCTGCACTGCGAGAGACTGCTGGCAGGGGGGACATTCTGCACAGGGCCGTGGCGTGTGGCAGTGTCCCCCAACCCTGCTGTTCCAATATCCCGCCTAATGAAGCGCTGCACCCGCACTGCAACACTCCACCCTTAGAAGCACTGAGGTATTGCCATCCTAACCAAAAGATATTTGGGATTCTGCAGGCGTTACGCGAAATAAGTTTTATTTTGGTTCGTTACAGTGAATCTCTGATAGGTCTGAACGAGTTTTCCGCTGGATTTAAGGGAAGTTTTTCAGCAGACTGGAGAGACACTGATAAACTGTGCCTTTGGTCTCCGCAGGTTTGAGAAAGTCGCTTCTTAGTAACTCACACTTCAGTCTGTAAAGGATCCGTTAATGGTGCTTAGGCAATTTCCAGGTGATTTTTTTTGCTTTGGTAGAATACCTGCCTTTGGAGGTGCTAAAAGACCATAAAGTCCTAACCAGCCGGTTGTGTAGCATAACTACAGTACTTGTAGTGATCCACAATTTCTTTCTAAATGAAAGTCGAGATAGCTTTCTTTTCGATTCACTTTGATGCACATCTTCTGAAGAGGTGTAAGGCGTTTAATGAGCGGCCCTTTAATGAACAGAATACTTAGGCATCCCTATTACAGGTCTCGAGTCAGGATTTCCATGAGAATTTATTTTGGAAAATATTTTGCAATTGCCAGGATGCTAATTTCTACTGTTTAATTTAGAGACATGCTGGTTTGTTTAACAAGAGCCTACAAGGATCTAAAAGATTGCACTGCATTATAAAAAAAAGCTTTTCTTGCCACTATAGCATTCTTTCAAAGAAAAAGGTTTTATTATCCTCAGAGCATGTCTTTCATTATTATGAGGCAGAAAGCTCTTGTTCAGATTGCCTGAGATTTGACCAGACGGCGCCCTAGATGTGCTTAGTTTATTTTTATCTGTGTATGATCCTCGTTGTGTGTATTGAATTACAACGATAGATATTTTGTGTATATCTTAAAGCAATGATAGTTTCATGTATGAATGTGCAACAGGCTTGTGACTGAATGCTGTTGCTTAACTTTTTACCATAGCTGAGAAGCAAAAAGACTAATAAAAACTAATAATTAAAAAAAAAAAATAGGAATGCAACAATTCCTGGATTTCTGGTTTGTTCTTTATTACTAAGATTTGAGCCAAAGTCAGAACCTCTGTTTTTCTGAGCTTGGACTGTATCCGTGGGCTATTTGCAGTGAAATGTAGCTCGGTTGCTGTACAATCTTTTGTTATATAGGAGTATGATGTAAATCTGCTATCTGTCTTCAGAAAAAGTGTGTTAATTTGCAGCAGTAATTCTGTTGGTTTCTGTTGTTATTTTCACTTGGTACCATTCAATGTGAGGCCTCTGATCCAGCAAAACTCCCATTCACTGCTTCTCCTTGAGTTGGAAATGCAGAATCCAGCCTTGTGTTTTGAGCCATTGCCCCCCTGCGTGGTTTCTGATATAGCCCCCAGCCCAGCCAGCTATCTGTTCTGTTCCCATGCTGTTTTCTCCCCTATGTTGTTTGCAGAGTTCAATTTCAATTGTTGTATTCCTATCTCTCTGTATGTATGAACAGCTGTAACACCTGTACTTGTTCCTGCTCTCTGGACGTGCAGGGACCAAGCGAGGGACACTGGTCTTTTGACACTACACTTGTGTAAATTTTGATACTGTATTAAAACTATTTTTTTACAGTTCTGCATACGATGGGGTGTCAAGTATTGTGTTCATCTTAGCAATGGTAATAAATTATAGAATCCCACCCTTGTTTGCTCTCCTTTACTGACTGAAGCTCTGAGCTGCTGCAATTGTTCCTGCTTGGTTGAAAATTTGCTGCATGCTGTGTATTTTTCTTCATTTTCTTGCCAGGTGTCTTTAAAAAATCCCAGCAATGTGAAGTTACTGCTCTGTTTTCTGCTAGAGGAGGAATAGCTGTGGGTAATTGTGCAGGGGGTTGTGACCAGGTGCAGCTTGTTCAGTCCTCAGCTGTGCTGTGTTGCAGCCTCTGGACACCTGTGCTGCTTCTTTCTTCCTGCCCTCACGGAGCAGTCTTGAAGTGAGGACAGGAGAACGTGGAGCTCCTGGAGTCTTCTTGTTCAGGTAAGAGGGATGCTGGTGGGGCTGGATGAAGCTGGCAGTGTCCTACAGTGTGCTGGTGGCCTCGTGTGTCACTGTGTCCCTGCCTCAGGATGGGCTTGTGTGGGGAAAAGGCTGGCTCTTACTGCAGAGAATTTAGATTAAATTTTCTGGGGAAAAGAGATGCTTAGCATAATCAATGTCTTTGAGCTAATAAATCCCATGGGAACTCCTTCAAATGCCCCTTCCTAAGAGGAGAAAGCAGGCAGTGTGTGGAGAAGGGGGTCAGTGCTCTTGGGAGGGTGTGTAGCCTGCTGAAATGCCCCTGTGCTAATAAATAAAAATCACCATAGTACTTGGGGACTTTCAGCCCCTCTGTCTTGCTCCCTGCCCCTGTGGTTAAGCCTTTTTTTCAGTGAAATGTAACTGTGCCAAGCCTCGTGGACTCTTTGTGCAGTTGTTTTTAGCAGAATTGTGCTTTGCTTCAAGATTTGCACATGTTGTTACGGGGCCTTTCCCAGGATCTGAGCTGAGCCTGAATGAACTATAAATTCGCTGTGGGAGTGAATTTTAAATAGCACTTGTGTAGTGGATGTATGAAGTGGATTTTACCTTCTGTACTGCAGAAAAGCTGCTTTGCTGAAGGGTTAGAAGGTAAAGAATGGCACTTTGTTTTCAGCAAGTGACTAGTTTCAGTAGAGCCTGTTCCCCAAAGGCTCCACTTGATGGACATGTTTATGAACGTGGCATGAAGCCAGAGTGCCCTTTTTAATGTTTTGAGCAGAGCCAACCCAAACAGCTTCTCTGGCCTGGGGACAGCGCCTGGCCCTGCTCTCCTTTGTGCTTCCCAAACACCAAATGCCCTCCAGGCTCTCTGTGTTGCCTCCCCAACAAATACCAGCCATGCTAGGGCACTGGTTTGTTTAATTCCCCAAATGTTTTTGAAATAAGTCCCAGGATGATATGTGTTCATTATACTGATCTCACCACTTTGATACAGAAGAAAATGACTCAGCCATTCTGCCCCCACTTTTACCTTTAAGTGGAAAAAAAGTCTTGATGTTCTTTATTTTGAGCAGAATGGGTCAGCAAATGCAGCTGCTGGGTATGGAATGCCAAAATCTCTGTGTATCTCCACACTTGTGTTTTCCAGGCTTGGGTGAACCAGCTGTGAATGTCCCCAAACCAGCACCAAACTGCACCTCTGGTCATGCAAGATCCCCAAGGTAAGAACAGCTAACTCGATAGCAGCTCTGTCTGCAATGAGTAAATAGAGGCTCTGCATTAATTAATCAAGCGGCAAAGAGGGATTTTCTGGGCTGCTTTGTGGTTATGGTGCTTTCTAGCACGTGCAGCTGGGTCCAGGAGTGGATTGTGAGGTGGTGTTTGCCAGAGCTGGCAACTCAGGTCTGATGTGTGCAATACTGGGAGTGAGGGGGAAGGGGATCTGCCAAAGGAGGAATGAGCAAATCATCTTGCTTGGAATTACTCTTTTTCTTAAAGAAAAAGCTCTTTCTCTTTTCTTTTTGGAGCTTGGTGGCTCCAAACTCCTCCTCTTTGTTTTTTTTTCTCCCAGAAATAGCATGGCAGGGTTGAGATTTTCAATATGTGGAAGGTCCGAGGAGGGGAAGGATTAGCAAGACTATATGGGATTGTTGGGGGTGAAGCAACACAGAGATGGTAGTGTGAAGGAAAATGAACTTTTGAATACTTTTGCATAAATAGAAACGGCTGTTTTAAAAGCTTAAGATAACACAGACCAGAGACAGAAACTTTAATCTTTCTTAACTGTGAAAGCTCATACAGTTCTGTGTGAATAATTTAAAAATTGAGCAATATTGATGGGGATGATGAGAAATAAGTAAAATCATAGTGTTCTGTGATATTGATATGAGGGCTTTGCTGGAGTCAGGCTCTGGGGAGCTCCAGCCTAGTCCAAGCATTAGTGGCTCTCCTTATCCTACCAGCTTGTGGGGAAGGACCCCAGGGACTGCATCACATGCCTCTGTCTGAAACAGCTTCCTAAACACCTGGTTCACAAAGAACTGCCAAAATAATAACACTGAATTATTTAATGTGTTTGCTAGAACATGATAATTACTCTTCTCTTGAATAAGAACTTGTTATAATGATCTCTTTAAAGCACTGGCTGTGGCCTTGAAGTTTGAAGTTTCTTTGGATTTTTTTTGCCCCCCCCCCCCCCCTCTAGTATGTATAGGTTGAAGTAGATTTTCAAGAATATTTGTAAGTCTGCAGATAAAAAAAAAGGAAAAAAGCTCAAAACACTGGGAGCCCATTGCCAGCTTCTGAAAAGAAAGAGGACAAAAGGAAGGGAGGGGTCCTGCCTTGCCAGGATCCAGGCTGCTGCCGGTGAATCTTGTGCTGTTTTCAAGTGGGGCAATCTACTTGCAATGAGCTGCCCTGTGTGTGGCAAAGACAGAGAGAGAAGGTGGTTTAATCCTCTCACAGGTGACTTCATTTTCTTTTTCTCATCACTGTTGGTGAATGCCAGGGGCTCGGAGCACTGGAGTTCCCAGGCCTGAACACCTCCACTCTGGAGCAAGAGGGGTTTGGTGGCATGCTTGGGGCTTTTTTCCAGGAAGTTTGGGAAGTCCCCAGTGTGACTCAGGGCCACCCTGGCTCAGGCCAGTGTGCTGAGCCCTGTTAAACCCCAGCTTCACTCACAGCTTCAGGTGAAGGTCAGAGTGAAAGGAAAATGTTCTCTTGGGTTTGGAGGTGGCCTTTCCAATTAGGGTTCGATTTGTTGTCAGGGAGGTGGGAGCTGGCCTGAACTTCATCAATGGTGTGGGGCTGTCGAGCTGTTCTGTTTTCACAGGCTTTAGGCTTCATAAGGGAGGAAATACACCATCTAAAAATACAGTGTTTTCCTCCTCCTGCTGAAGGGGAAGCCTCCACAGACTGCTGCATGCTCCCTTTTAGGAAGGCCCAGAGCCCACCCTACCCAACCTTGAGAATCCCAGGAAAAGCACACCGTGAAACATGGAAATGTTTCCATGGGAACTGTTCCTCTACTCCTGCTAATAAAACAGACCTATAACACCAGTGACAACAGGTCCCAGTTTCTGCAGCAAACTACAAACAGTGAATGCTACAAAGGGAGCTGGTAAAGAGCAGGAGTGTAAATCAACAGAATTGCTAATTTAGGTACGTGCATGCCTCTCTGTGAGAAAACACAAGCAGATAAACAAAGCCCTGGGGGGGAGGGGGAAGAAAAGATCATTTTAATTACAGCACATCGAGCCAACATAAACCCCACGATTGTGTGAAATCAGGTTTGTTCCTCTGATCTGCAGCAGGAAACCCTGTAGCAGATCAAATGTGTTCAGGGAGGCTGTTCTGCTAATTGCTGCTCCTAGCTGAGCCAAAGCAAACTATTCAGACAAAGGAGAGAATTCACTTTTTATTTAGTATTAATTATGAAATAGCATGTCTTGATGGGCTTCACAATAATATTACATTTCCTGGGGGAGGGGAGGGAAAAGTGGTTCTAATCCTGTGAAATAATTGGAGAATTAACCCACTGCTTCAGGCTGGAACCCTGACATATGCATACCATTAGGTGCAAGATGAGTGGTGTCATGAATAAGGCCTTTTCTTCAATCACAACAAATTATGAAACTCATTCTAAAGCCTTCCTTATGAACATTCTTGTGTGTTCTGATGTTAAAACAGTGTGATTTTATTTTTTTTTTCCCTTTCTGGCGTGATTTTCACACTTCTTTTGGTTTTTATTTTAAAGCCTGTTGTGGCTGTTTTGCAGCATCTCTTTGGGTTCTCACTAGAGATTTCAGAGTTTTGCACTGAGTATTTTTGGGGTTGGATGTGTTGCTTGGGTACTCTCACTTTATGCTGCTAAGCATGGACTGGAGGCTTTAGTTTCCTCCTGTGCTGTTCCAGTGCGTGTGGGTTGTCTTGGAGCAGCTTATCTGCATTTGTAGCCATGGATAAACAAAGCCAAAGAGGCAGGGAAGAAGTTGTGTTGGCAGAATGGAAACTGCAGGAATATCCATAATCCGTATGTGTTTATGTTAAGTAATAACTTTACTGTGTCCGGGAAAATGTTTCTGTGAGCACTAATGGAAAACTGAGCTGGATGGGAAGGCAGGTATGTGCCAGCAGAGAGCAATAAACATGCTGCTCTAAAGGCACTTCAGAGATATTTTCAGGTGTAAAAATGAGCGGTTGGTTAAAAAAAATACAAATAAATGAAAAATAGACAACTTGAGGCTTTCCCAGCTGCTTCCCTAGGCTCTTTTGAAGCTGCCTTCTCTTTTCTTGGGGGATAGTTCCATGTGACAGTAGGCTTGACTTTTTCCCTGCTAATATCCCTACTTGAGCAGGAAAAAGGAACAATGGAGAGAAGGGCCAGCCAGTGATCAGTGCCCAGGCTGGCGCTGATAAGGTTTTATCTTGGATCTCGATTAATTCATTGATGCTGAGGTCTCAGTTAGAAATGTCCTCGCCTGGTTGAGGAAGGCACTGAGTGCTTGGTCCTGCCGTGTCCCGGGATTCACTTGCTGGGATCGAGACGGGGATTGTTGGGGCTGTTTCTGTCCCCTCACCTCCCCGGGGCTGATTTTACAGGGGGGTTTCACAGGACGCAGCCGGGAGGGCGGGAGCAGCGCCCTGCTCACACATCCCCTCAGAGCCTCCTCTGCCCTCTCCACTCCTCCCGTCTTAGCTCACGGCTCTCCTCAATTCCCCCTCACAGCCCCGTCTCCGCACTCTCCCCTCACAATTCCCCCCTCACAGCCCCGTCTCCGCACTCTCCCCTCACAACTCCTCTCTCCCCTCGCAGCTCTATTTTTCCCTCACAGCCCCATCTCCACTACCCTCCCTTTCACTTCCATTCTGTCCCCTCACGGCCGCCCCTCTGCCATTTTCCCTCACGGCCTCATTCTTCCCTCACAACTCTCCTCTCTCTCCCCTCATGAACCCCATTTTCCCCTTACGCTTCACCTCTCTTCCCCTTGCAGCCCCATTCTCCCCTCACAACTTTTTCCTATCACCTCACAGCCCCTTTCTCTCGTCTTTCACCTCACAGTCCCATTCTTCCCTCAAACTCCCCTCACAGCCCAGTCTCTGCCATTTTCCCTCACGACCCCATTCTTCCCTCATAACTCTCTTCCCCTCTCAGTCCCATCCCCACAATCTCCCCTCACAACTCCCCTCTCTTTCCCCTCATAGCCCCTTTCTCTCCCCTGTCACCTCACAGCCCCATCTCTGCCATTTTCCCTCACGGTTCCATTCTCCCCTCACAGCCCAGTCTCCATTTTTCCTCACAACTTTCCTCTTTCTCTTCACAGCCTCATCTCTGCCATTTTCCCTCATGGCCCCTCTCTCCTCACAGCCCCATTCTCCCCTCACACCTCCTCCCTCTCTCCTCACAGCTCAGTTTTTCCCTCATGGCCCCTCTCTCCCCTCACAGCCCAGTCTCTGCCATTTTCCCTCATGGGCCATGCTCCCCTCACAGCCCAGTCTCTGCCATTTTCCCTCATGGGCCTCTCTCCCCTCAGAGCGCTGCCAGGACCAGACCTTCACCCGCAGCACAGGTACTCACCATAAATACAGAAAATACTGATCTGGGAGAGTCTGGGGATGGAAAAAAGGTGGAATCTGGAGATTTCCAGTCCTTTGTGTCATAGACAGAGAGAACTTGGGCTGGATGGAATCTACGTAAATAATTTGTGCTTCCACCTGTGCCCCGGAGCTTGGGAGCTGTTGATGTCACAGACTGAAGATAACTTTCTGAATGCATGTTATATAAAATGGGTTCTAAGTCGTATTTGCTGCATTTTAGTTTTCTGTCATCATAGAAAATATATAAATGGTCTGTAAATCAGAGTGATTGCAAGAGGGAAAGATGTTTAGTCTGATTACCCCATGCAATTCATTTGATCAGGGAGGAAATATTAGACAGACTTTTTTCTTTTTCTTCCCTAGGAGTAATTAAATATGCTTCCTAAAAGGTTTTTGGCTAAACTGCCTATTAACCACATTTTGAAGTTCCTATTTCACATATTATTAACGTCAGAATTCCAGTGGCCTGAACAAGGGGAGCTGAAGTTGCATAAATTAAGAAGTAGTATTAGAAGAGAGATGTGTAAATTAATTCTCTGCTCAGATGTAACTCTCTGCTCAGATGTGAACTGTGAGTTTTCATTCTTTTCAGATACATAACGGTGTCTAAAGGGCAGCAAAAATGACTGCAGTGCTGAACTGTGACTGCACACAAACGCAAGTTTTTGTTTTCAGTTACTTGAGTGATCTGTACAATATTCCAACCCACCAGAAAATTAATGCTGGTTTACCAGATATTCGTTTTAAAAGAGCCCAAATCCCTTCATGTTTCTATTGCTGCTTTACAGACACAGTCCTGTTAACTGGGATTTCATGGGTACAAATGACTGGAAAATTGCCTCAAAATGATGCATTTTCTATTCTTGTTTTGGTGTGTCAGTTACGATTTCCCGAGGAGTGAGTAGATTACATGGAAATTGTCACATGTAGCGATTAAAAAGGTTTAAAACTCAATTTCACCTTGCAAGTTGGTAAAGAGGGGTAACTGTATGGGGTTTATTCCGGGTTTGTGGAGCCTGAGTCTGAAAAGCTGGCTTATTTTATTTGGTCTTAGCTTAGTGTTTCTGTTACTATGTGATGTTACTTGCTGGGGTTCTACTGGAAGGCACATGGGAGTGCTTGATAGCCTTTGCTTGGGAACACTGCTCAGAAAAGTCCTGCTATTTGAACTCTGCTCCTGAGGGAAGGTCCCTCCAATCTGCTGCTGATTTTGGCCCTAGTCCTTCAAATAACTTCAGAAAAGAAAGGTAGATCCCAAACAGCCTCATTAACACCATTTTTGTTAACACATTTCCCCTCAATTTTAAACCTTCCAACAGGTGTCTGTTTTGGTCTTTTTGTTTAGGTCAGTGTGAAATATTGACATGAAGCGATGCCTTCATCTCTTGGAGAGGCGGGTTTGGTTTGCATGTGTTCCTGCTGTGCACAGGAACATTTGCTGCTGATTAGAAAGCAAAGCAAAGTGCTTGCATGAGCAGATTTCTCCCCTTTGCCTTCTGGTTTCTCTTCCCAACTGGAATTTTCCAGGTGCAAAATGGTCTTCACTCAGAGAAAAGACCATCTGGGTTTTGTCGATGCTCAGAGGAATAAAGCTTTGCAGCTGAGAGCTGATTTCAGTTCTTCTTTGCTGCCTTGGGTCTGGAGTTGTTTCTGTGGCTATGCCAGGCAAGTTGGCAGGGGCTGCTGGGCCTTGTGAAGTCATGCTGGGCTGTGGCTGGAGCAGCTCCCCATTCCTTTTATCCCGTAGGAGTGTGTTTGTTTTGTGTAGGCGTGTCAGTCTGTCAGAGGAACAGCATTTCTCCTGCGGACAGTGACAATAAACACTGTGTTGTGTGCCAGCCTCTGCCTGTCAGCATGGCCCAAAGCAAAGCTGTGATGAGGGAGAGGGCAGCCCAAAGGAGAATTCTCGGAATGCTTTTGCTGTAGTGGGTGCTGTGAACCTCCCTGGGATGTGTTGTGGGGATGGTTTTGATCACTCCGTGCAGGGCAAATCTCCAAATTTCAGCATTTCTATGTGTGCATCTCCCTCCTGGAGCTCATGGCAACCAAAAGGGATTTCCCTCAAAATGTAACAACGCCCATTTACTGGCAGGGGAATGAGTAATTGCTCAAGTGTAACACCTCAGTAGCGGCATCTGGGAGATTTTGGTCTGTCATGTGGAGCACTGATGCAAAAATGTTTTCAGTGCTTTTGCCATGTCCAGTTATTTGCCCTATGAATGAGGGAGCTGCTTTATTTTGGGCTGTAATTGTGGCCTGATTCTCTGAGCTCCCTCTGAAGGGGAGCAGTGCACCCAGGCATGGCTCAGCACTGTCACAGCAGCCCTGGGCACACACAGCCACACAACGTGAGTAGCCATTTCCTAAGGACCTGAGCCACGCTTCCAGAAGCAGCTCCCGACTGGCAGGAGAAGTGAGGAGGCCCCAGCCTGTCCGCACATGGTAGGTGACAAAGTTCCTCAGCTACTGATCTGCTTTAAAGATATATATATATATATATGTTTTAATTTTCAAGAATGTTGATTCTTATCTGGTGGTTTGTGCTATATATCAGTTTTTTTGTGTAAATAGATTTTTATCTACTCCAAGAATTACCCTGGCAAAGGGCTTAATAAATTGCAGGAGACAGGAATGAATAAGAAAGTGTGACCTTTAACCAGAGCATAAAGGAATCATGGATTTAGAATGTTTTTTTTGTTTTCCTCTGTAATGAATGTACAGTATTTTTCTGCATTACTAGCTGTTGGCTGTGGAAGTGAAAATATAGAGGCTGGTGAGGCAAGGCCATAGAAATGAGGGAATACTAGTACGTAAACCCATTTGCACTAAAATATTACACTTGTCTAGAAGATAAGTAACACTGTGTGCTTGTAGTGGTAGCAGAGTGATGGTTTGCTGTCAACCCTCATAATTTATCCCATGCAGAGTGTTGCCTGTGGACTAAGGGCTTGATAGATCCTCTCAGCCGTCCTGGTTTAGCAGGAACCAAGGATTTGTGTTTCACTCTTAACTCAGTGGATCAAGGAGGAGAAGCCAGAAAGCAAATTTGATGATTAATTTTCTGTGTGCACACTATTATTACTGCAGATCTATGTGACTTAGTCCACCTGAGGATGGTGTGGCCTCTGAGTGACTAACAACATGTCTGCTTGCTCCAGGGGAGCTGGTATGTTAAAAAAAAAAAAAAATCACTATTTGTAGTTTGAAGAATTTTCAAGAGTCGCTCCTTGGGGCCTACAGAATGGGCAGCTCAGCCACAACTGAGCTGGGTGTTCAAACAAGGTGGGTCCAGGGTTTCAGGTTTATTGTCTGTGCTCTCTCTTTCTCCAAGTGGTTGTTCAGTGTGCTTTGAGTTTAAAGGGAATGTTGCTGAATGTGTTACAGGCTTTTAAAAGTGAGTTTGATACTGTTGTAGGGCAAGAAATCACTGACCAGTGGGCTAGCCTGCAGGCAGTGCTGCATGGCCGTTTAGAGCTGATGATGCAGCCACAGGTTTCTAAACAATTTTAAGCAGGCCTATCTTCAAAGCTTGTAAAACTAACATTTAATGAAGTGAAACACAGATCAATGGTAAATTTTGTGCAGCGGCTCAGCTGCATTGATTGCAAGGTTCAAAGACTTTTCAGTATGGCCCCATTAAACACCTATAATGTTAGGGTTGAAATGACGCTTGGCAAATGCTAACAAGGTTGAAAAAATTCCTACTTTCCAATAATCTGCTGCTTTCTGGTCAGCGGGGAGGGGTGGGAGCTGTTTGGTCATACAGCAGTTGCTCCTGGGTCAATCTGGAAAGGAAGGGAGTTCCGTGCTGGTGTAGCAGCTCAGTGCCTGTGGCTGCTGGGTGTGCAGGTGTGGGAGCTCTCGCTCAGTACTCCCCCTGTGCCAATCTTGTCTCTTGTTCCCCGAGGGAATTTGGAGTGTCACACGTGGACACGGCTAAACCTGGGCCAGGAGCAGTTTGGGCCCTCCGTGCCTGGGGCGCTGTGGGTGGATGTGCGCGGTGGCCCCGGGCACGGACCTGCTGGAGGCTGTGTCTGCCACAGCGGCTGTTTGGCAGAGCAGCCGGGAGTGTAATTTAGCTGTACTTGGCTTTGGCACGCTAAAAGCTGGATCCTGGCTCCAGCCCGGTCCCCTGGTGAGAGGTCTGTAATTTGCAACCACTCAAGGATGCCGGCGGCTTTTCCTCTGCTCCACGGGTGTGTGCCGGACTCTGCGGGCTCGGCTGAGCCGTGCCCCCTCCTGCCCAGCAGCGGGATGCGAATGGGAAGATGTATGATCAGGCAGGCAGTACGGCAAAAATAAAATCAATACAGATCAACTGAAGGGTTTTAATCCTGCCTTGTAATAACTCCTTATCTCTCCATCCCCCGTATTCGTTACAGCGTGGTGCCACTGAACGATGCTCGCTTGCAAATCAGAATGTCCCAATGCAATGTAGTGACTATAATTGTGTACACACACGCACCAGGAATGCACCCCTTGCTGTGAGAATGGGGAACGGAAACAAACCTAGACAGTTCCAGGGCGAGTACAGCAAGCCTGGGCCTTGGGGAAAGAGTCTGGGTGCTGTGTCTGAGCCTGGCAGCTCCTGCTCAGGGTCAGCTGATATCCCACACCTCACACCTGGGTAGGGAGGGTTGTTCTTCGGTAAAACAGCAGCTCCCTCTCCTGCAGGTACTCCTGACAACAGCAATTAGAAACACAGCAGCGCACCAGGGAACTGCTAAATATAGAATGGCCTGAAGGGATGAGCTTATGTTTCCTGGGGTTTTTTTGTGTGATTCCCTGCCCCTACGTGCCTTGTGGATGGTGCAGGAGAATTTAAAGGTCAGGTGAACAAACTACCTCAGAAAGAGGAAAAGAGATCCCTACTTCTGCCACTGTGGCATAAAGAAGAGGAGTAAGGGAATTCCATTGGGAAATAAAGGACCATTAACTCAAAACGAGATTTTGCCAGGCTGTGGTGGAAAAACGTCCTGCCAGTTCTGGGCTAAGGAGAAAGAAGCAATGCTGAACTAAGGGAGTGTGGGGGCTTGAGCACAGCACGATGTTCTTCCTGCTCCTGGATCTCCGAGAAGGGAGGCTTTGCTGAGACCCAGCCCTGACCTGGCTGGGCCCACAGTGCTGTGGGACATCACAGCTCCTCTACAAGAACTCCTGCCTTTAGGAAATTCTTTCCCTTTAGGAAGTGCACAGAGAGTGTGCGCTTTAATTCCTGGATGTCTCAATTCAGGATGAGTTGTTGTCACTGCTGCAATAACACAAATTTTGCTCCTCCATAATATGTTATTTATTTAATGAAGGCTGAATGAAAGAGCTGCCTCACTCCCTGTCTGTGGTGTGCAAATGTCTGGGGAGGGTTTGCTACTTGCTTCAACAGCTCATGCTCCTAAAGACTTGACATCTTGTTTATATTACCTAAATAGATACATGTTATTTCCGGGAGCTAGTGTTGGGCTTTTATGACAGTCTTCATACACAGTTTCATTTTTAGCGTAGGAGAGGTCGCAGCGTTTTGCCGACTCAAAATACTTGACACTGACAAGAGGAAGCAAATTTCATTAAATAAAAAAGGGGTCAGCACTGCACAGGCTGATTATTTATAAATAGTCCTGCCAGTCGATACCTGATGGTTTATTGAACTTAATGAAACTCCCGTAGCCAAATGTGTATTTTAAGAAGGCATTCGACCTTGGGCATCTCTCCTGCTGAGGGGATGCTGTCTGCTGTGTCAGTGGTTCAAAATCAATAACCTCCAGCGCTGTCCTGTTGAGAGCTCTTGTACCTAAGGGTGGTATTGTAAAATGTGACAATATTCTGCTGACGAATGACTTGATACCTGTATCCCTGTGGGGAATGGTGGGCAGGGTTACATGGTGATTCTAAAAATGCACTGATAAGGAATGAAGGAAAATTCTGCTGGGGATGCCACTTTATCCATTTAGCGCTTGGAACTGTTGCCCTTGTGTCAGCCTTTACCAGCGCTCTCCATGGGGCGTCTGAGTGAGACCTGTTTGCTGTTGTGATTCACAAATTTAATGAGATTGGCTAGGGCTGTGGAATTCATACTTTGCTGTTCTCCTGCTTTTAATCATGGTGATAGCCTTATATGCAGAACTTATGTTTATCTTGTACACAAAAATCAGTGCCCAAGTCTCACTTTAGGGGCTGGCTGGGTGTTTTAGGCTGCTGCTTATAAACAGTTTAAGGGTGAACATCAGGAAGAGAGAAGAGCTGCCTTTATCTGTATGGGGATAAACTGGCAGTGGCTGCATTTGTTGTATCAGCTGGAAGGGAATCTCAAGCTAGAAAAATTGTCTTGCCTTTAAAGGCCAAAGCAAAAAGTTGAAGTTCTGTTTAGGTGTGACAATTCACATAAGGGGATGTACATTCGTGGGCAGATGCTTGCAAAGCACTTTTTAAAATATTGGAGACTCCAGACTAACTGAGATACTGCACAGAGGAGCTTCTGTGCACGGCATCAGTTGGAGGTTGTTGGCACTACTTATGAACTAGGCTGAGCTTGGATTTTCTGGGTTTGGAACTGGAGTGTAGCTCAAAACTGAGCTATTCTATAAACTTATTATGAAACGTTTTGACAAATCTACCTGTACCAAAGCTAACGTGTGTTGGGAGATGTGTAGCCTTTCACAAGGACAATACTGTAATACTGTTACTTCCCTGGAAACATCCTTATCATGGCTCCAGACCTCTGGCTGTGGAAACGCGTGTCTCTTGATTGACACAGGCTGACAGGAAGAGAAGCAATAAATTCAAGTGTACACATAGATGTGTAATTGCAATTTTCCAAAATAACTTTTTAATAACGTCTTTTAAATGCTTTATGTATTAAAGAGCTCAGCAGGTTTCTTCTTAATATACAGTGTGATTAATTCAAATGAGAAAAAACAGTCATGCAGACAGGCTTTTCAGCTAATGAACAGCATGCATAAAATATGCTCTGCCTCACTAAGGTGTTATTGTCATCTGACATTTTTGGAAACTCCCATGGAATTTATTTTACATTAGCTTTTGGTAGTGCTGATGGAGTGGGTGAATTATTGCCTCTTTGTCTTGAGACTTGAGCTAATCCTCTGTGCAGATTTTTGGAAGTTTCTCTTGCACAGTTCAGAGTTAGGCACGTTATGAAGAGAATTGCACGCAGGAAAGGTTATCCCAGCAGCACAGGCAGAAGAGACACATCCCTGTGGGTTAAGGCAGTAGGTCAATAAGTCCCATTTTTTGTGCTAGTAAGAGTGTTAGAAGTTTCTTGCCTGTTTTAGTCCCTTGTACGTTATCTGTGTAATGTTTTTAAAATATGTCTTGACCTTAACACCAATGGGGCTGGCTGCCAAACCTGAATGGATCTCAATGAGACCTTCTAGATGGGAAGTGATAGGGACCTTGTGATGATCAATAGCTGCTTTCTGGTAGAGGCTGAGGGTGTCTGCAGACAGAGCCATCCCAGAGCACTGCCTGTGTGTGAAATGCTCTGTGCTTTGGTCTTTCAAAGCAAAACGCTCCTGAGGAAGGGGAATCAAGCCTCCTTAACATGCACTTGAAGTAATCTCTCGGCAAATATGTTCTAGCCCAGAGTGAATATTTCCCAGGACTTGGGGTCAGAACCAGTGTCCCTCATCTTTCAGACATTTGAGATGAGTAAATGCATTGCTGTGCTGAAATAACAGTTTGCAGGCTATACTTAACATATCTAAAAACCCAACCTCTTCCCCAGCCTCAACAATAAATGGTTTTGGGAAAATATCTTGAAGGGAAATCCCCTTAAAAAAAGCCTAGTTGGTTTTCTTCAGTGAGCTTTGATGTTTGAATGTGTGTCTGTCCTGGCCCATGTGCAGAGCATCTCCCAGTATTCTCTACCTAAAATATCAGTAAGCTCATCTAGCAAGGAGTCCTTCATTTCCCTTGCTCAGTCAAAAAGCAGATTTTACTCTCTAGCTTCTAAATTCATCTTATTACAGAAGAGATTTTCTGCCCTAGAAGAAAACAGAAGAGGGGTTGCTAAAGAGATAAATGACAGACTCAGCCTTAAACCCTGAACTTGCAATTTATTTGCAGAAAATGTTCAGGGAGTGCAAAGACAGGACATCTGTTTCATGTTATTCCCAAAGCAACCTGCTTATTCAGCTGCAGACATCCCCACCTGCTCCTCTAATGAGCTCGGATCTCACAATATTCCATGTTCCTTTCTTTGAACTTGGACAGAGCTGTCTGAAGCAGGGGAGCATTTCCTAAAATTCAACAGAGAGAGAACTCTCTGTATCTGTGCTGTTGGAGTCTCTCTGACTCCCACACTCCTGGAGTTGTGATGGCTAAATCAGGCATTAGTGTACACGCTCCTAATGTAGGATGTTGTGTGTGAAACTAGAGCAGTTTTGGGGCTGGTAAGGCGTTTGGGTTCTGGCCTTGCAGACAGAATTTTTCAGTGTGATCCTTTTCTAATGCACTGCTGGCATTTGACATTTACCATTGACTGCTTATGCAAACTAAGGGGTAGCAGAAAGATACTGATTTCTATTTTTTTTTCCCTCCCAGTACTTTAATTTTACAAAGTAAATATCAGAAAGAGCTGCTTTGCAGGTGCTTTTTAGCACAGTGAGCATAACGCTTGGGGAATGCAGCTGAAATCCTTGGCCAAGGTGCAGAGTCACTGTGTTTCAAAATGCATATGACTTTGGTGGAAGCTCTGGACTAAGTGCTCACAGCCTGCAGAGGTGCCCGCAGCAGTGGGAAAAGTGCTCCAAAATGGTGCAGTCATCTGCTCAGGCAACCTTCTTTGGGAGGCAGGGAATGCCCTTGGAACTGCCCAGAAGTGACAGATCCTGGTCCGAGTGCCCCGCTCTGAAGGCGTCCATGGCAGTGTGGTGCCTGCCTTGCTTTGGATCTGGGAATTCAAAGTGGTTTTCCATTAAACCTGAACATTCTGAGCTGACTTCCTGGGAGCTGTACAGAGCACAGTAAATGGGGCAGTGATGATACAAAGACTGGCTTTTGTGGACTCCCAGGGAAAAATTCCTTCTTGGGCAGGAGCATCCCTGGGAGCTTGGCTGTGTGTCCTTCCTTATACCGTGCTATTTTTTGCTCTCCCTGCAGTCAGATACACATGGTCAGACACTGATCCCTTCATTCAAGAAGGACCTTTGGTGTGTCTTGTGCTAAACATTGTCATTCATGAGCCATTTACTTGGTGTGATGCCTATCGCCTTTTATCAGCCGCTGTTTCCTGGGCTAGTCTTGGCAGGAGAGGATAGGCCTCTGATGGATTCCCAGGAGGGCTCTGGGAAGGGTCCATTAGGATGGGAGCAACAGCTAAGGAGAAGGAGTGGAAAACTGCCTTGTGGAGGCACCTGCCGGTAAATATTCTCAAATAATTTAAAGAACTTGATAGACTCAAGTCTATCAGACCAGAGACCAGAGAAAGTGAATTTCTGGAACTGTGAAAATGGCTGCTCAGTGCCATCCCAAATATCACTGCCTATGAAGGAGACAGATTTATTCTCCTGATCTCATAATCTTCCTGGTTTTCCTGAGCAAAGACTCTTGTTCTTTGTTGGTTTTTCATTTCCTGCTAATTTTGCAGAGGATCAGGGTAAATATCAACAGCGCTTTGTGGTGCCAACAGAATCCTGGATGTGAGATGGGATGTGCTGTGGTGCTGGTGGCAATCGGTTTTGGTTGTGATGGCTGGAGGCACCAGAACTGCTTTAACAGCTTTTTTTTGTGTCTCTGCTCCCATGTCAGGAGCTCTGTGTAACACCAGTGAGCTCCTGCCATGTGCCAAAAGAAAGTGGCAGCAAGACCATGAGCCAGATGATCTTCTCTGCTGTGAAATCTGAAAGCTCTGGCAGGGAGTAGAGGATTTTCAGAAAGCTTCTACAGCAGTGCTGGGTTGGAGGAGTCTGTGGGATTCTCTGTAACAGGAAACTGTGCGTCTGCAGGTTGGACCTGACTGGATGAAACCCCATAGCAGTGGCAGATTGAGGGATGTGTGAAAAAAAATATGGTCTGCAAAAAGCAACTACAAATTGCATATAATGAAAGGGGATCTGCAAGTAAGTGTTTCAGTACGGTGCACCAAGAGAATCATCTTTATCACAGTAGTGACAGTCAGGTCCTCTCTGCTGCTGTCTCCCAGGAGCAGCAGATCCAGAGAACAGAGCTGTGACTTTCTCTGCTGGAGTGAGCAGGAGAAAATTGCCCCTTTCTCCACAAGATAAAAAAAAAACTGGCAGTAGTGTTTGCCTGTTGCACAGAGCTCAGCACTTGGATTGCCTCTAACTGCAGCCTTTCCATTTGTAAAAAAAGCGTCTCATGCTAATTACTTTTATTTGGCTTGGCCAGCTGCCAGGTAAAAAGCTGGATAACACAGAATCGGCATGGTGCTCCACAGGTCCAGACATGCTCCATTTCCAGTAGCTTTTGGAGTCTTTAGTGACTTGTATTGCACAATTATTGCACATCCCGAATCAGGGGAGGCAGCATAGTACATAGCCAAGTGCCTTTTGCAATGCCCAGTATTAGAATTTATGGTATTTAAGTTGCTATACGTGTAGAATCAAGTATAATGATTTTCTCTTTGTAAATGGGGTGAATTTTTCCTGTTATTGGCAGTTAGGCTTTCTGGGGCAGAAAAATAAATGAGAACGTGGAATTACAACAGGTTCTAAACTCAGTTCAGCACCAACTATATATAATCATGCTTAAGAAATAACAATAATAGCTGGAAACTATGGCATGGTAGAAAAAATGTGAATCCACCCTGGAAGAATGCCTTTGCTATTTGCAGCCAATTTCACATGCTTAGTGACTTAGTTCTCCATTGATTTCTCTAAATGGTACTGTAGCTCACAAGGTGGCATTTAGCACATTAAATGGAGTAAAGAGGAGTAGTGGTCCCTCAGAGGGCACTCGGGGCTCTGATAACTCTTCACTGGGACCATGAGAAGTGGGAGGCTGTTCTTAAAAAATTCTGCACACCCTCAAAACTCACCCCTTTCTTCCCAGAAAAGCCCAAAGCTTTGTCAGGAACCTGGGGCTCGGCCTTTAACCAAGGACTGGGACATGGTGCAAGGGGACATCCTTAGGGCACCTCTGATCCCTGCTGTGTGTATTGCACCTTTTCCAGACCCACTACTGCAGTTTTTTCCTCCAGTGACTAAAAAATTAAATATACACAGCAGATGTGAGACTACTAGAGCACTTATTCTGAGAGGGGGGGAGAACCAAAAAAAGATGAACAGCAAACTAACAGAGTTGGATGTGGCTGAGGTCTTGTCCTTCTTTCTGAATAACCAAATAGCTTATTCACCCCTAATTTAGAGATTAAAATTTAAAGGAGGCATCTTAAAAAAAAAAAAGGCTGTCCAAATGCAGTGGCTTAGGAATTTGTTCCCTTGTGTTGCTTGCTAGCCTGACTGTAAAGGTGACATTAACTCTGATGTGTGGCTGCAGGAGCTCAGAGGAGAGCTGTGGGTTCACAGCTGTGGGACAGGCCAGTGCCCTGCACGTCCCAGCCACCAGCCAGCACACACCAGCCAGGAGTGGCAGATACAGAAGGTCAGCTTGTGCCCATTTAACCACAGGGCACGCTGGAAAATTCTGTCCCGTTTAAAACAGTTGATTAACCCTGGTGATATCTTTACTTCCTGGTAGAAATAATGGTAGATTTGTCTCCATCCAAGTCTTCCTTTAGAAACAACAGAGTTCTTGATACCTCAGCAGGCTGTTTGCAGATACCAGCTTTGTTTAAGCACTGTGGTAACTGACTGTAAGGGGCTGGTGTTATTCCTGTAATATTCGTGTTAATAACAATAACTTTTGAGAAACCCATTAAAAGTCTGCGATGGTAATTTAAAAGAAAGGTCATATGCACCATTCCCCATTCCATAATGATCAAGTTAGTAACTTTTGATGGGTACATGAAATGATGCTGTCATCCCTGGGCAGATCACAGAATCAAAATAGGTTCCTATTTCATTCAGAGTGTAACACCTGCAATGAAATGCTCTTCTGGCTAAAACAGGTGTTTCCAACAGAGGGAAGGTTTGCTGTTTAAACTACATCCAGCCAATACTGTGGGTGTCTGCCAATAGACAGCAACCCATAATCTATATATAAATTAAACAAAACCCCTTCATGACAAGAATATTATTAAAGCTGCAAAGTCAGACACTTGGAGGTGAAGAAATGCCAGCATCAAAGTTTCCTGGGTGACCTCAGTTTGTCCTCTCTTTTGGTCGTGCACATGCATAATGATGCAGTTTATAATTATACAGCCAAAAGTTACTACTTTTTTAAGCCATGCCCCCATATTCAGCAGCTGAAATGCCCTTGGTGCTGGGGCCTTGGATTGTTGTTACCTAAACCAAAAGGGTGGCATGTGGAACAACACCAGACTCATGCCCTGGAGGAGAACATGCTGGGTTGTTATCCTGTGGATTCTGCTGGATTTTCAGCATCCTGTCAAAGCCTGCATTGCCACATGGTGGATGAGGGTGTGGGAGTGGGGCTCCACACCTGCACAGCTGCTGTCAGAAATGGGATGTGGGCTTAGCATACAATGCAGTGAGGAAAAATTATGCTGGAAATCTTTGGGGAGTTTCTCCCGGTGTTCTATGTCTGGGAGCATATGTGTGTCTGGTGAGCCCTGGTGGGGTTTGAAGCTCTTTGGAAAATAGCACTTGTGCTTTATAAGACAATGTATTTCCTGGAGAATTTGGAGCATCATTCTGGTAAGAACAAAAAGGACAAGATTCTCCAGTCTTCTCCTCCAGCATTTTCTTCTTTCTGCATGCTTCAGATCCTAGGTACATAAAAGAGTATTAAATATATATATATATATATCAGAAGCATATTGTGATGATTGTTGCACAAACTGTGATATTTGCAACTTTGAGAATGAATGAATTCGGTCTGATTTCATACCTCCTGTCACAGACTTAGCACTGGAGCTACAGTGTCTGATGGTGGCTGCAGAGCTCGCTGGCCACTTCAGCAGATCTGTCCCTCCCTGATCTGCTCTTGTGCCCAAATCCCTGCCAGGGCATGGAGAGCTCTTGGCATGGCTGGGAGGAGCTCGGGGTCCACATGTGAGTGTGTGTAAGGGGCCATGGCTGAGGTACCTCAGCTGGCTTTAACTTGCTCCTGAGCTCTTGGCTGTGTGTTAAGCCTCTGCCAGCAGTGCCTTTCATTTCTAAGTAAATGAATCTGGTCTCTCTAAGTCTGCTGTGCTCCAGGCAGAGCTTCCAGCCGTGCTGAGGGCGTGAGATCAGCTACAGATAAAGGCTGTGCTGTGTCCTCAGCTTATCTTTTCTGTCTGAATTGTCTCCCTTTTTGTTTTGGGTCCTCTCTTCTCCCTGTTAGATCTGAGGGTTGACTTTGTCACACTCTGTGCTGTTGGGGGCAGGGGTGTCTCAGCAGGTCCTGCTTGTGACACAGGGACCAGAGTCTGCAAGGGCTTTCTGATCTCTGAGAAATCATAGTACAAGATAGATATGGAAACATGAGAGGAGAAGTCAGGCACAGAAAATGAACAGGAAATCAGCTTTTCTATATTAACTCTTCATTTACTGTGACTCACATTGTCTGTGCACAGTTGGCTCTTGTTTTGAATTTGTTTGTATTGTCAACAAAAGCCCTCAGTTTTATTCAGTATGTTTTGGTTTTTTTTATAGAGATGTTAGAGGTGATAATCAAGCTTAAATTTCTAGAACAAACGTGTAGATTTAAACATGAAAAGTTCAATTGTTTTCTTTTTAAATAGAAGGTTTTGTTTAATACTTGAGTTTACTCTTGCTTCAGAAGGCAAAGGAAATCCTGGTACAGAGATGGAATCATAACAGAAGTTAAACTGAAATTAGACATGAAAGATTTTTTTATCTTTTGTCTCTGGAGCCTGAGAGAATTGTGCCTCTCTAGTGAAGGTATCACAAAAAGGGAAATTCAGCCTCATTGGAAAATACTTTATTCCTCTGAGACAGAAGGGAAAGTCTGAGCAGAGATATTTTTCAGAGTGTCAGTCTGTCTCTCTGATCAGACTGTGCAAACCCAGCACTTCTAGTTTGGTTTGGGGTTACTCTGCAGTTGTAAAAGCCTCTGGCAACAGTTGGCCCAAATAATCAGCAGACACTCCATTCCATCAAACCCCTTGAAAACGCAGGGAAAAAGAGAAACTTATTTACAAGTTTATTCCTTGAATAGTCCTTATACAACAAATTTAGCAAGGCTCCATCTTGGCATAAGAGGTTTGCAGAAACTTCAAATTTTTGAAGCTTGCAGAAATGGAGCAAAAATGTGAGGGTTTGCAGATCAAAGTGAGTGGCACTCACCTCCTGGGGCGGGCTCAGGGTCTGCTCTCTCTGCAGGTTCTCCTCAGCTCTGAGTGGGTCTATGTGAATTATCCTTCAGATGTGTTTCTGTAAAGGAAATATCATTCCCAGAGGCAGGATCAAGCTGCTAAAGGTTGTTCAAAGAAAAAAACAGCACTGGTTTTATTTACAGAGACAAACCCTAGCCCATGAGGTCTGTAACATCAGTCTGCCTTTATCCCTGTGGTAACAGCTCAGAGCAGGGATGTGCAGGTGGAATGGGAAAGGATTTGGGCTGCTGTGAGGGAGAGCTGTGTGTTCACACGGGTTTTGCTGTAATTCCCTTTGCCTTTGCTCACGGGGGCTGGAATCTTGTAAGCTTCTGTTTCAGACAGGAATCTAAAATATGGAAGGACACGCCTAAATTGTGGGGATCTGAAAACTCATGTGGAGCTTTGCTTCTCCAAACTCCAGTGTTGTCAAGCTCGGCAGAAAAGTGCTGTAAATGTGGTGTAAGTGAAAGCCACATCAGACTCGTGGTGTAAAGCCTGTGTTTGAGACAGATGTCTCAAAGACAACGAATATATGCAAGTCACACTTGCAGCTAAGGAACATCCTTATATCCTTGTACAGAAGTTTATCACCTTCCCAAGCTCATAATGTTGTTTTGGTTGTTTTTTTCCTGGCTTGAGCTGGTGACTGAAGCTCGTGTGCTTGCTGTCATCTCGTTGGCATTCTGGTTTGCCTCTTGCAATTAAATCTGATGTTTCTACGTGCCTTCCCCAAAAGACAGGAACCTGCTTGCAATGAGCTTCCCGGTGACAGGGATCCAACCTCCCACTGTGCTCACTTCGTCTGACCTTTGGAGCGCGGAAGGTTGCGATGCTCCAGCCTGCAGGGACCCGAACGACGTCTCTTAATTGAGCTCTGTAATCAGCGGCTTGTTTGCAACCCTCCGCAATGACACAGCTTTGTCCTCCAGCTGAGGGCACCACGGGAGGCCACTCTGCAGGCAAAGGCACGAAGGAAGATCAAAGTACTCCGGGCAGCTCTGCTTCCATGCTGGGAGGCTCCTTGGAGCCGTGAGAGGGACCTCAGCCTGTTTTGTGGCGTATTGGTTGATAAAGGAAACATAAAATAGTGCCAAAACCCACATCCTCTTGGGAAGCTTCCATTACCCAAGGCAAAATGGGACCCAAAGGGCTGGGATCCTAAAAAGTATTAATTCCCTTATAAAGATGTGTGTGCAACCTTGGATTAATCCAAAGTCAGGAGAAATGGGTCCCACTTCGTGTTTCATGGGAATGTGCAGGCTACACACCACAATAAACTCTGCAGGGGGAACCTTCACTGCATCATTGGGGTGAAGGAGCTGCAAAGTTGTTTCACTTTTCCAAAAAAAGGAGGAGTGAAGGACCTGTACTTTGGCTTTGCTTTGGGTTGGTAAAAGTCTGTGTAGAAGCTCTGTATAGAAATGGAGGCACTTAGGAGTTGTTGCACAAACATCTTTCACCCAAGCAGCAGTAAAAATGGGCTGTTGAGGAAACGGATGATCCCACTGGGGATGATCCAGGAGAGATGTGACTGCTTCTTCAAGGTGTCTGTGGTTCAGGTGCTGCTCTGCCTGGAGAGCTGAAAATGTAAGGGCAGAAATGGCAAAATAAGCCCAACATTGAACCCAAGTGCCATGTGCTCGGAACTTGGGTGAAGAAGACTCTCTGTGACCAAGAAATCAACTTCTGGGAAGGCTGAAGTAGATAAACTTAGCCCTGAAGCTGCTTCAGCCTTGTGCAGGAGATGAGCCTACAGTGTAGGATGGCTCTCTGAGTCCTTACTGCAATGCTTTCCCTCCAGAATCCTGTCTGGAGCATTAGCCTTTCTCACGTGAAACAATCATTCCCTGCTTTGATGGATTCTGCTGAAATATAATCTGCATAACTGGAACTGCTGCAACCCTGTCTGGATTGAAACACACAGTGTTGTAGGATGGAAAGAAATAGCTATGTTTTCCTTCAGGGCAAAATTTCTTATATCTTGTACAACTTTTGAAAGAAAAAAAAAGGTAGTGTATGTGGAGTGAAAATATTTGATGGGGAAGTGAAATAAAAATGAATTATTGCTCAGTTGTTTCACTGTTTAAAGGTGAGGTCTTAAATTTCTAAAGTGGCCATCCAGATGCTAAAAGGCATAACTTTTACAATTTATTACAGCACATTTTCTCCTTTATGTCCTATAAAACACTGTAGATGTTGTTGACCATACACCTCTGCCATAGCATGTGATACATACCTGAAATGTATTCATTCCCTCCAGCCAGGGGACCACAGGGCTGTGCTTGCTTTAGCCTGTTTTACTGGTCCCTACTCATCAGCAGAAGTTGGAATGAGCTTTAAAAACCTGAAGGGTGGTGATGCCAAACCAGCAAAATGGCAAACAGATCATGTAATCCATGTTCTGCTGCATGGACTGGGCTCTGAAGCAGGCCTGGCCTGTGGGTTGTGTTTGATCAGGAAAGCAGATCTGTGCTGCAAATGGAGTTTATGTACTTTTTATCCTTTACTGTGGGGAAAACTGCATCTTGATATTGTAGGGAGGGAGCCTCAGAAACACAAGGAGGACAAAAGCAGATAAAGGAAAGTCATGAGTGGTTTTGTGCCTGGGAGGGAAGAGGAGGGTGAGCTCCAGGCCTTGGGGTTCCAAGCTAGGGACAGTATTTCCATTTCTCCTAGGAGTAATTCAAGCCACAGCTGATGGGCATCGGGGAGGAGCTTGGCTGGTACCCCAGGCTGTTGGTTTGTGCTGCAGAGCAGCTGGGATCTGCGTGAGGTGCAGGTTTCCGTGGGGATGGCTGCAGCCCAGGCAGGGCTTGGCAGCTGCCAGTGTTTGTTGTACACATGGTGAAAAGAAAAGTGGCCCAGATCATGAGAAGGGGATGATCCTGTGCGTGTCCTGATGTATCAAACCAGGCGTGTCTTGCTGTGCTTTTGGTACTAACCAGCGTTTTTAATAATGCTCTATGTCTATGGCCTTACATCTCAGGGGAATCAAATAAATCTGACTGAAATGCCTTCAAAGTGCTGCAAGAAAGTCAGTGGTTGGGCAGAGCTGAGCACAGGCAGCACTGGGACATCAGTGATAGCACAGGGAGCTCAGAAATAAGCTTTTACAAGCTCAGAGCTTTTACATGTGATAAATCAGTCATTTCTTGCCTGCCATAAGGGAAAGCAGTGTACTACGGAAAATATTGATGGACATTTAAGCATGTCCATATTATATATACATTTAACATTTGTATTTATTAACCAGACATTCTGGTTTATGTTAAATACTTTAAATATACAGTGAACATATCATATAGCCAACATAATAAATAGATAATATTTTTTTCTTGCAATAAAACATTGGCTACATCGAGTTTACTACACTTTATCTTATTAACGTGAGTTTTAATTAAGCCTAGTAAAAATGTTGTCTCCTGTAGCAGTTGGATAGAGAAGTAGGACAGGTTCCAGTAGTAAATGCATTTAATCTCTTTAGGGAAAAGGGAGTGGGGGAAAGTGTTTTAGTATTCTAGTAGTGAACATTAAGGACAGCATCTTCTGGGAAGATCTGATGTTTGGTTGGAAATTGAACAACCACATTGTTCCTAAATAAATTGATCCTGCATATATGGCCTTAACTGGGCATGAGGTTGATTTATAGTGGATTGCTTCCATACTCTAAATTGAATGTATAGACATTTTAATCAGTATGGGATATTTCTAGAGTGTATCTGGGATAACTAACAGGCAAAAAAATGAGGTTTCCCAATATTTTTACTGGTGTAAAGATGAATAGCTCAAGACATCATGGTAGATAGCCCACATGTAAGACCTTTCAATGGAATGGGAATTTTTTCATTGCTTTCTCTGGCATTTGATTCAGGGTCCCTTTCCCTGGAATTTGGCCGAGAGGCCTCACTAAAGCTGTACAAAAACTGTTTATTTCCATTTCTGCTTGAGCAAACCAGCCAGACATGGAGTATAGCATGATTCTGGAGGTTTAGTTGGGTCAAAGTGTGTTTTTTGTTGTGTGTTCACAGGCTGGTCCTCCTAGCCTGCGGATTTCTGCCACAGGACTTATTTATTTGTCCTCTCTAGAAATGAGGAGTTGGGTGGGTGCCTCTGTCCTTTTCCTGCCAGACTGCTCTGGGGGGCTCAGGGCAGTGGATTCAGACGCCCTCTCAACTACCTCAAATTCTACTGAGCTAAGACTTAGACCTGGTCTTAAATGGGGAATTTTTCTAGTGAGAATTAGTACAGGAGCACATTGGGAAGGCTCTGAAGAAAGCCTCGGGTGCGTTCATTTTTGTTATTCCTGCAATCTTTGCAGAGATGCAACACCCAGTCAAATGGTGTGGGATCACTGCTGAAAAACTCTGTTCTTACATCTTCTATACAAATCCTTTTTCTATATCAGATCAGAGCACAAATGGTATAAAAATGTGATTTATTGGTAAAATGGTGATTTTTCTGAGGAAAGTTCAACAAAAAAAATGACAAAGCATCTTTCCCATCTGTCTCCCAGTAAGTACAAACTCTGTCTTGAGATATTGTTCTTTTTTTCCATGCTTGGAGACAATAGAGAGCCTGATTCCTTCTCCTGAGGAGAGTAATAGATTTTCTTCTTTTAGACTGGGACTGGTATTTGAAATGCTCTTGGGGTGCTTGCCTTCACTTATCTTCTGTTTCTTATCTCCTGAGCTTGCCAGTAAGTCACTAGAAGGGGTTGTGAAGGGATTTTTTCATTCCTTTCCGTGTTGTGTGATGTCTTCATCCTTTATATTCAGGGCAGTAACAGGGCTTTCTATGAGCACAAGGCCGTGTTTCATGGGAACCTCAGCTCTGCACACCTTTGATTTGTAGGTAGAGAGTTTTAAATCTATTTTAGGGTGTTTCTTTTGCAGTAAGTGCAGAATGGCTGTCACCATGAAACCCAACTCTTGTGCTAGGGTTTGTGGGAACATGAGCCAAGAATAAATATATTTTACTGCTTATGGGTAGGGCTCTGTTCCAGTTTTGTGTGTTGCTCTCTGATCAAATTGCTGAAGGCAGCCTGTGTGAGAGTGCAGATGTACTGACACCCTGCCTAAATTAACATGTCCTCACTTTTTCTGGGGTCTGAGAGTTTTTTGGGTGAATATTGTGCTTGTTTGTAATCTACAATTGGTTTTGGTCAGTTACATTAATAGTAGGATGGATGTTGTCTCCTTGGGGAAGGATCCGTGACCCTCCCTGACTCAGCTGTGTTAATTTGCCAAAAGTTCTCCTCCTCTGAGCAAAAGGAGAGTTTCAGACCTGGCTCTTCCAGAACCATGGTAAAGAGTGTCCAGATGGATGTGAGGGATGGGATAAAACCTGGCTCACAGCCTGGGATAACTGCACAGTGAGGATAGAGCCAAAATGTCCCTCTCTGGCTCTTCTGACGCTCTCCTGGGCCTTCCTGCTCTCTCCCCTTGCAAAAATCCACGTTGTCCTTTCTCATCTTTCCTTTCCAACACTTTATTGCTTTAGTAATATCGAAAGGATCTCCTGCTCAAGCTGCCAGACCGGCAGCTTGTAATAACAGAGGCACAGAACCAGCACAAGAGATTTCCTGGTTTGACGAGGATTTGTGTGCAGGAAATCTCCTCCTGAGTCCATCCAGCCCAGCTCCCCCCACAAGAGAAGGGTGAAAGCATCAGTCAAAGTCTCCCACAGCTGTTCCATTGCAAGCAGCAGCTTTTGGGTGAGCACTCAGCCCCTTCACTCTCTGTGAGCCCTGGCTGCCATCCAGGGCGGCAGCCAACGTGTGACTTTGCAGCCTCTGGAAGTTTGCTTGTTCTCTGCCTTCATCTGATGGGCTGGGTGTGGAGCACGGCATCTGTGGATACTGCACTGCAAAGGGAAGCGATTCCAGGAGGTGCTTTGGGAGAGGCTCAGGAGTGTCTGCCATAGCATTTCCAAACCAGAGCGCTCCGGAGCTGTTCCTGAGCTTATTAGCACTGAGCCCTCTTAATTCCAAGAGGCTGCTCGATGGCCACTCGGGAGATAAGGGAAGATTAAACAGAAGAGTATAAGTGCTTGAAGATGAATCCTTAATACCTGTGATGAAAAGGAGGCTGGATTAAGTGAGAGTTGCACCTCTGAGCTTCGTTTCAGAGCAGGGATAGATGATCTCACCCTCAGCTTCCCCCAGCTGCCACTGGAAATCAGCTGGTCCAGGCTGGAGAAAAGTTCAAGCTATTCCAGCATTAAGCTAAAATCCTTTCTGGAGTTTACACTTCAAAAAAATAATTGTAGAAGCGACTGAGTGGAATATTGATCGAGACTCTAAGGATCTGGTGGCAAAACGATTGTTTGAAAGGTGGCATGAGTTTTGTAAACACACAAAGGATGAAAACGATGAATCAGAGGAATGCTCTGTTAAAGAATTGCCTTTGTTAAAAGAAAGATACTCCTTCCTCTAGAAAGCCTCTTACAGAGAGCTAGAGAAGTGATAAAGTGTGAGCAATAGTTCTGATTCTTCTACTGCACTTTGAAAACTAAGGACAGACCTTGATGGAATACGTAGGTTCCTACAGTTGGCAGGAAGGGCAACCCTAGACAGGAGGATTCTCTCCTTCTTTGGGCTGGACTCCTTCTTGGCTTCAGGTTTGTCCATAGGGATTTCACCTCCAGAAGGCATGCTGTGGCTATGTGCCAGTGGCTACTGCAGTAGTGGCAGGGTTTATAAGAAAACCAAGAGCATAGCTGGGGGTTTGTCCTCATAGGAACAAGGAAATAAGTGTACAGGCAGCTCCTGACTCGTGCTGCAGCTGCCCCAGGGTGTATGAGCTGATGCTGGGTGCTCCGGCTGTCCCAGAAGGCAGCAGATAATCCGTGTGTGAGGGAAGTGCACAGAAATGGCTCTTTCAAGAGTTCCCATAAGTAAAACTGAACACTGAGCAAAGAGGTGACTTCTTCTCTTCTCCCCTTTCCAGGGATATTTGCTGTTTATTAAATAGGATCTGACCTTGACCTTGCCTGCTTTGCACTGCTGCAGCTGATGAACACTCGAGTCTTTGACCAAAGGCTTTACTGCCACATCTGCCACCAGAGAGAGTCTGGTGCAGCTTTGTCCATGTCTTGACTGTCATGCTTGAGCCTGTCTCTTAAAGTGTACCTGGGGACAGATTTAAAATAATGTTTTGGTGTGGCCCTTTCCAGCAAAATGATTTTGTGCTGCTCCTGGGAAGCCAATTACCTTGATGGAGCTTTTGGAAGGAAAGAAGAGCTGAAGCTCACAACTTTTAAGGGACTAATGCAGATGTTTTAGGCCTGGCAGCAACTGGCACATTATCAACCATGGGAAGCCAGGAGGTTCCAAAGGGAAGGGACTGGGCACATCCCACCTGAGGGAGATTCAGTGATTGCATCACTCAGCACAGGCTTCCCACAGGTTTCCAGACCACTAAGGGCATTAAGATGACATCGCTGGTCTAAACCCACAAGAGCCAGGGGTTTTGGCCTTTGGGATGAAGCTCAGGTTTCTAAAGTTGATGTCTGTGCCTCAGTAGCCCTGCCTGTCCTCCACACGGAGCTCTGGGGAAGTTTGTTGGAATTTGGAGCAGTTGGCACAGCCCAGTGCTGGGGATGGACTCTGTGCTGAGCCAAGAGTTGTCTTTGATGTCTCTCAGTGGTTGCTGTCCTGACTACTGCTGCTGTCAGGGAGAAATGTACTGCAGTGAGCTGAAGGTGCTGATCTGATTATGGTGACAGATTATGAAAATAAACCCTTCTCTAAGAGCAGAGTTTTGACAGCTGACTTTTTTCTTTTTTCAAGTGCATTCACAAAGCTTGGGATATTATACTTTATTTTCTTACTGTTCAAAGTGAGAGGTTGCATGCACTAGACACACACAGATATGTAAAATTAACTGCATTATGAAAACAATAAACAATTTTGAGCCAAAAAAAAACTTGTTGAGTTTCTGGCTGTTTTGGATCTGCCTGAGATGGAATTAATTTTCCCCACGGTGCTGAGCTTTGTCTTGGTAGCCAAAAGCTGGTATGTAAACAGAGCCTGATTGTTCGTGGATTTATATCTCATAATTAATTGGGCTTTGGTAAAGCCCTTCTTGCAGGATAGAAATTAGTAGGGCAAGAGCTTTTTAAGAAAGTCAGTTTGCAGTCAGTAAAGAAAGGAAAAAATACTAATTATATATGTAATCTGTTCTTCTGGTGAGACAGTGATGAGCTTCCTACAGAATTGTCTGTGGAAATCTTTGTCTTTTTTTGGAAACAAAAAAACTTGGAGAATACTTTGGGGGAAAAAAGGTCATGCCATTTGAGAGACAAAAAGGAAAAACACAGTACAGTGATTTCTTCCCCTACCGCCCCACCCCCCCCCACCCTCAGATCTGCAGTGCCTGGACTCCATACTTCTGTCAGCAATTTTCTTTCCCCTCCTATTTTTGCAAGGGAATTTTAATATGAATTTTGTCACTGGCTTGTGAGGCACAGGAGTTGCCTTGAATTCCCCTGGCCTGTACTGTACCTGTCCCCTGCCCTTCTGGCACAGCCCCTCTCTGTGTTGTCCCTTGAATAACATCTTGGATAATGAGCTTTTGCCAGGGATGTAGCATTGGCTGGTGGGAATGGGTTGGGTTTGGTTGGCTTCTGCCAATCAGTGCCATCAGTGGGGATAGCCATGGAATTCCCTAGTGAGGTGCCAGGTGTGGTAAACTGCACCCTGATCTAGGAAGATTATCTGTAGAGAGGCTGTTCTCCAACAGAAAATGAAGGACATTTATTTATATTCATATTTAGTAATGAACCATAAACTGCATCAAATCAAACATGGATTCCCTGTTGAACAGGCAGCAGGTACCAGGGCAGTGTATGCAAGGAGGGTTTTTGTACCTAGCTGTTGTTATCTGCTTGCACAATTTTTTGCCAAGGAACTGATCTTTGAAAATAAAACCCAGCTGTCTGCTGGGATCTGTGTCTGTGAAGGGCAGCAGGAGAGGGATGCTGCTTATCCCTGACCTGCTGGATTATATCACTCCTGTTTCTCAGCAGAAATGTTCTTCCTCTGCAAGTGAAAAGAGGATGTCTCAAAGAAATCTCTGCAGAGCTCTGACCTGTGCTCCCAGGGGAGCTGGGGCTAGCAGCACTCCTGTCTCCAGCTGTGAGGAGTGCAAATGGCCTCTGCCAAGCCCTCCATATCTCTGCCAATTTTGTCTCACAGTTCAGCTGGTTGATTTTTTAAGATTTGTTACAGTGCTTTTCTTTTTTAAAGCAAGCCAGTGCTGTGAGTCTTGCATTTAAATAAATGTGTGTGCTCAGGTA
Organism: Sturnus vulgaris; assembly: GCF_052056855.1. Taxonomy (NCBI): domain Eukaryota; kingdom Metazoa; phylum Chordata; class Aves; order Passeriformes; family Sturnidae; genus Sturnus; species Sturnus vulgaris. The sequence continues at coordinate 5,520,638 of NC_142245.1, read as the reverse complement.
AATGCAACCAGTACAATAGAAAAGTAAGGTTAGAGGTGATTTGGGTAATTTTCCAGTCTGTGGGAGGGCAGAGTCTACTCCCTCCACACACAAGTTTGGGAGAGTATCTGAACTGGTTAGTGCTTTGGGGCACTACATAACGGGGAAAAAAAAAAAAAAAAGGGTACATTTTGCACCTGGATTGTATCCCAGTCAGGGTAGTGGGTTTGGGGAAGTGGTGTTTGTTTCTGTAGCTCCTCTTCCCTCCTGAATGCACTACATTTGTAATGCCTCTTGCTCTGACAGGTAAAATCTCTGGCACTTTGCTGCTTTTATTTAAAGCTTTTTTCCTTGGAGAAATATTGGAAATGTGCTGTATCAATAGTATCCAACTCTGTTACCATTGGGAACCACCTTGTTAACGACTGAACAGTTAAATCTTTCTCTTGTATGCTTGAAAGATCTCCATTCCTCACTATTCCTAATTATCCCTCAGTACTGCCACGGGCAGACATGTAAATTTGATAGGATAAGGAATCAGCTTGGCTTATATATAGAAAAGCTGAAAATCTCGTGTCTGTAGGAGACTGGATTTAGTGGGAGCATCCTGGGGAGCTGATGCTCTAAATTTCACATGAACAAAGCACGGCCAGCACTAATCCTCCCTGGCCGTGTCCAACGCCACTTTGGAGGGACTTGCTGGAGTTCAGGAGCTACCCCGTCCCTGAGGTCGATGACTCTGTTTGACCTGGAGCGCTCAGGACTGTCCCTGGCAAGGCAAATTCTGAGGGATTGCATTTGCAGTCAGTAAGGGAAACATGAGAGCTTACATTAAGCAGAAGAGAGTTGAGGTATGATACACTTCATCATAATTTCAGCCTGTAACATAACCAGTAATGGGTTGTTCTTATATGAGTGCTTCCAAACAAGGTTTTGATCCCACCTAGCACATTGCTGTTCCAGCTGAGGGCGTAGGAAATCAAAGATAAAACGCCCAGATGAAATGACCTTCCCCTCCTTTCTCCCTATGGATGATTTACATTTAGGCCCAGATGCAAACTTAGATTTCACAGCTGGTTTTCTTAGGGTAGACTAAACCAAAATCTTGGATCCAGAGCTTGCAAGTGTTCAAAGTAAATTATATCATAGTTTATTCTCCTTTCTGGCAGAGGTGGAGTGAAATTCTCAGGCAGACATCTGTGTACAGTGAAAAAAGCTCCATGGAAATGCTGCTGTTCACTGGAATGTATATTTATTTATTCAAGTCCTGAAAATATAGATGAAAGACAGGGAAGACAGAAGGATTGTTCCAATGAAATTGGCAGCAACAACTGTAATTAAACTAAAACTGTTTAGGTTTGAAACAGAATCATTTAGATTTGACCAAAGCTTGGCATTGTTGGTTGTCTTCCTTTCTGACGCTGCAGATGCGTTTGAGCTAAACCATTATGTGTTTAGCATTGACTTCCATTAAAACCGCATTAAGACTGTGGGAAGAGTTTTGTCACAGCAGCGAATCCCTAAGAAGAGCTGTGTGTGACATATCAGGACAAAATGGTTATCTCAATGTTTGAGCCGTGTCAGCATGAGGCACACAACCCCTTTGGAAATGGGAAAAACTGGAGATTGCTACAAGGCTCCTTCATGGTGCTGCTGAGCAAAGGGCTGTGCTGCCGTGAGGATTTTGCTGGAGCTGGGAATGGAGCTGCTCCCTAGGCAGGGAGGAATGGCTGATGGCCATTGCATGAAAGGAATGCCATAATTAGCTCCCACAGCCTGTATGGGAGTGCTGGTGTGGAATATGTCCCTAGACCAGAAATGTGCCATCTCTGGTGTTAGGAAAAGTGCTGCTTTTTTTAATGCTTCCCTTCCTCAGAACTCACGAGAGCTTATAATAGCTGCCCAGACAAAGGCTGAAATGGGGATATTTTGAGTGGAAAACCTTTGGCTTCAGATTTTATTTCCTCCACTGTTGAAGATACACAATAAATCTTCCCTGGTTATTTTCACTTGAGGCAATGAGGCACCAGAGCGATGTGTTAAAGCTTCCCCTGTGCAACAAATATCCTCAATTTGCTTTTTTTATCAGCCTGCTAATTGTCACGGATTTCTAGAACTGTTTAGGAGCTGAGGAACAGCTGTATGATGGCAAGGGATATAACCCCCCACCCCGAGCACAAAATCTTCAAAATATCCCCAGTGAATAAGCAGACAGACCAATACCTTTATATCAGAGAAGTGAGACCCATCACAGCTGATCCTTCATCAGCTGCCACTGGTACAGCATTGCTGTCTTGGGCCACATCCAAAACTTTTGTAGGTGACCGGGCTGGCACTTTGCATCCTCTAGTCCAGACTGGAGATTTTTGCTCCGAGCCCTTTGAGCAAAAGGGAGATGAAATATGGTTTCTTTTTGCTCAGAGGGGCCCAAAGGTCTTGGAGGAAAATCAATTTGCTTGACAGACTTGGCAAGGAGAGCTCTCAGCTGGTGGCTGGCCTTTCTCCAAGCTCTATCCTGTCCAGGGACAGGCAGGATAATTTAGCAGATCTTGTTGCAGCAGAGTGGGATAACATATTCGTGGATGTCCAGGTGACTGAAGAGCTCGGTGCGTAAGCACTTGGGAGAACAAATCTGTTTGGTGCTGGCTCTTCCTTCCTGTGGATACAAGGAATGTGTTTGATCCCATCCTGTGGCAGGCACCAGTTCAAAGTCACTTTGAAAGGGTCAATGGAAAGCACTGGCATGGTCCTCGAGTATCCAAACACTGATTTCTCTCAGAAGTGCCCAAGCTTTCCCTTCAGTCTGTGAATATACCATGAATGATTTGTTTTATCAACAGCTAGCTGATTTTTCCATTTCTCCTGTTTTTATTCTTATTGCTTTAACTTTTTAACCTTCTTATCACCTCTAGCTGTGTGTGTTTCAGGTGCTTTTAAATGAAATTTCAACACTACTCTTTTTCAAGAGAAAGCATTGCTGTTGCTTTAGCAGCCCTGCAGACATACAGCCATTACTGGTGTAACACAGCAATGGAATAACGTGACTCTCCTTGAACCCTTCTCTCTGTTTGTTTTTACTGTCACTGTGTCTCTTGGGATTTAAGGATCTGTGAAAACCTTCCCTGTGTGCAGCCAGTGTGTGCTGGCACAGGTTGCCCTGGTCTGGTGGATAGATGAGTTTTTAAGTTCTCTCCAATCCCAGTTAGTGGCTGTGATAGGAAAACAATAAAAACGGGAAAAGGGGCTCTTCTCCCTCTCCAACTGCACCATGTCAGCCCTGCCTTCAGCTCTCTGAACACGTTGTGTTGTCACAGAAAAGTGTTGCAAGAAGCAAATTTGTTGTGTGAATATGCCTGGTGGTGTTGGCAATGAATCCTGTGGGTTATGTTGCATTTGTAGGATGGAGGCTGCTTTAAATTCATTACCCTCTCATCAAGTTTGTTCCGTGGGGCTTTCATTTGCTGTTGTCTGTGGGACCCAAATAAATGAGAATCCTGGAATATCAGAAGAAGGGTAACCACAAGAATTACATATCTCCTTGTTAAGCAGAGAAATTATAAAATCGGTCTGAGTATATGGGAATACAATTACAGAATGCAAATTGTAACTCATAAATGTCCAGCCTCATTTCTAACCTGCATTTAGAGGAATCTTGTCCTGTTTGGGAGAGGCAAACACCTGAAAATTCCTGCCGTGAGGACTCTGCTGTGGAGGCCCCACAGGGCAGTGGGACAGCTCTTGAGAGGAGTAGTGCACAGCAGGCTCTGGCATTGCAGGTTTAAGGGCTGTGCTTGGGTACTTCAGATCACTTCAGACAATGTCAGGAGCGGCTTAGCAGAGCTGACTGTGCCCTGAGGAGCAGAAAGGAGTAACTGACCTGGGGGGATCTTTTCCCACTCTGTTTTCTGTGATACTGTTCCTGTTTCAATCCTCTGGGACCCAAAACTGTGCAGCGTTTTGTACCTCAGAGTCAGCCTGAGAGAAGATTACTGAATAGAAAACAAGTTCATCCAAGAGTATGGGAGATGAGTTTGTAGAAGGTGCTGAAGTATTACTTGACATCATTAACTTGTGCTTTTAATCATAAGAAATGTACCTGAGAAACTTGATGGCATCCTCCTCTTCCCTGGTAAAAATGGCATAAGAACACGTAAGGAAAAACAACTTCAGCCCCTTCTGCCCCATCTGTGTCACAGGTGCAATGGGGTAACAGATTAACAGCTCAATGTTTTCTTTAGAGCCTCCCTTGTCTTCCCACGGGCAGCCACGTGTCCCTGTCCCTGTATTACATGGAGAGGACAGCCCTTAGCTGCCACCTCTCCAATTCTGCCAGAGCTGTGCCAATTAAAGAGACTTTTCTGTATTTATTATGGAAGAGTTACTTACACCCAATGACATTTCTGCTGGCTGCTGTTAAAATCCTCTCCACTCTAAAGTCAGCAGCTTCATCTCAGAGTGACAAACAAAAGTGCTACTGAAGAAAATGTCTCCTGAAGTGTTGAATGTAAAATTGTTTAATGGTAAATAATACAGCCTGCAAAGTTATGCTGGGAAAATGGACTAAAAGGAGAAATCACATTTTATGTTCTTTGGGCTTTTGCTCTTTGCACTTACAGGAATTGATCATGCACACTTAGTGAGAAGGGTAAGAAAACTCAAGGGAGACAAACACCAACACATCTCAGGAACAAAAAAGACAAAGGTTTCAGAAAAATGTTCTTTCTTTTACTTTCTAGTTGTTCTGCTTATTATTTGTTGTTGTTTTGGTGTTTGTTTGTTTTTTTTTTTAAAGAAACAATACACTTCTTTTATCTTCCCTTTTTTCTTCCTTTTCATCTTCTTTCTTAAATGTCTCATTAGTTTCTGCTGTGGAGTTGTGCAAGATGAAATGTTGTCAGCCTGTGCTGATGAATACCTCTCTGCAAACCTTACATAATCCATCCCAGCCCCGAATGAGGTTAGTGCAGAAATAGAGCTTTACACCTTTGAACTGCCAATTCTGCAGCAAAAAGCAGCCGCTGGCATCGAGGGCCAGGCCAGGCTGTGCCAGCACAGGCAGGAAGACATTGCACTAAGTTTTGGGACATGAGGAGTTGCAGCCATTTATCCCATATCCTTTGGAAGTCCTCTAAGAATTTTTAAACTCAGAATCAGGTGCGCTTTTTTCATGGTGACAAAGGTGGAAAATTTCAGCATTTCCAAGACCATACTCAATAATGACACTAATTTTTCTAGTTCTCCACTTAACTCTTTGTTTTTCCTGGCTAACTCTGGGGCACAGCAGGCAGACTTCTGTGTAATTCCATTATTGCCAAGGGCCAGATTGCCAACTGCACGTTTGAGTGAGGGACACAGAACCAGAAGGGACCCACAAGGACCATGCAAGTCCAGCTCCTAGGCTGGCCAGGTCGCATTTGCAGCAGTGGAGATGCAGTTTAGGCTGACTCTATTGAGATTATCATCCTTTGTGCTCCATGCAGGAGCAGCTATGGTAGTTGGTGCATCCAAAGCCATCCAGGGAATGAGCTTTCACAAGAAACACTGAGAGGGCTGCACTTGAAGTTTTCTTGGTTACTCAAAAAAATGTTTGCTGGTTCCACAGCATCCCTAGGGAATCCCTCGAAACCAGACAGGGTGCTCATTATTTTTCACTGGCCATGACCACTGTTCTGTGTTAAGGCAATTTATTATTTCCATGTTTGCTGTCAGAGAAGGGTTTGTTTTGTCTTATTTTAAACCTCCTCGAAGCCTGTGCATAAACATCCACCTGTTGCTCTGTGGCAGGTAAATAAGAATTGAGCCTTTTGTATGCTGAGGGAATAAGATGGAAATGCTGCACTGAGGATGCAAGCAAACAAAACAGGATTATTGATCGATCTCCTGAAAAATGTATGTGCATTTCTCCTGGACCTACTGTGAAATGGAGAAATCCGAGTAAATGCACATCCCTGAATCTCTCCCCTCTGCTACTTTCCTTAGATATTTGTTTCCTCGTATGTTAGGGCAGCAGCAGCAAAATGCATTAGAAAACAGAAGTACAAGTAGGGGCTGTAAGGAAGGAAAAACTCTTGGAGATGGTGCTGGAATAAATGATCCTCTCCCAAAATGGGAGTCTGGCTGCAAACAAGGAATCAGAGAGAAGACAGGGAAAATGCTTTTCACAGAAGTAATCCAGGGAAATAGTATGCTACAACTTTCTTGCAGGCCAAGCACTAATTTAATAACAGGAGATAAAATGTATCCTATTTCTCCAGAGGACATGAGAAGATTACTGGCTCATATTTTTCAGGTTAAGTGCATGTGCATAGGCCATACCTTATTTTCCAAATGCTCCCTGAAAGCAGAATACTTGGACTGGCTGCATGGTAGAGGCCTGAGGATGGTTCAGGAAAAGGGCCATGTTCAGTGTGGAGCCAGAGGAGGCCTTGGAGGCTGCCTTGGTGAAGGCCTAGATTTCCAAATATTTCAGTTTTCCTTGCTCTGTCACATGCCAGGTGCCAGAGCAAAGGACCTGCTTTTCTGTTCCCCATTTCTCTGTGTTTGCTGCCTTTCACTAGAGAATTATTAGGTAACAAATACACACAGAAACACAGACACAGATTTTCATTAAATGAAGAAGGACTAAGTAACTGCACATTATTGACTTCAGTGGTCCCCAAACATCCTCTATTGCTTTTGGATCTGGGGAATCCCAGCTTTTGGATGTGAGCTTTGCCTGCAGGTCTTCTCCAACATGAAGGAGCCTTTCAATCACAGCTGCCTTCAGCACGGGTTATATAATGTGATGCTTCTGGCCTGCTCAAGGTACTTTTGCTGGAAGAAAAACCACAAGTCCTGTTTTATGATGTGCCTGTCAGCTCCTTAGTGTAGGAAGTGGAAGGGGGCCGATGGACACCATTGGGATACTCAGAAGTTAAAGACCAGTGTTCTGTATTTAAGGCTCAGGGATGAGGGAGGGAGACAGGGCCAAAGGGAGAGTGAATGTGGCTGATTCCTTAGTGCTAATATTCCTCAGAGGGTGTAAATGGGCTAAAAGGACATTCAGCCACTTGGAAAGGAAGTTTTGAATAGAAGGATTACTGAAGGCTGAGGGAAGAAAGGCAGAGCAAGGCCCCAGTCAGGGGATGCTAATGTGGCTCTCAGCTACTCAAAACCAAAAAGGCAAGAGATGAGGAGGCTGTGCCCCCTCGAGAGGGATGCTCATGAAGAAGGGGAAACATTAAACCAATCTGCAATTGAGTCAGGCAACAGGCATAAAGGAAGGAAACTGGAAATGAGAATGCAGTCATAAAGAGCAACGACCAGGTCAGTGCTATTTTTAGTTTTCATGAAGTTGTAGTTCTATGTAGTGAAGGAAAATGGGATAAATTCCTCTTTGCCATCAGGCAAGGATGAAGGAAAACTTGAACCCTTCTGTCTTACTTCTCACTTTCTGACTAAAATCTGCTAAAATGTTGTTGTTTTTTTCCCCCATTTCTGCTTGTTCTGTCCAGGCCTAAGATAAAATTGCCTGCTATTTTTGTCATATGCCAGTGATGTTGTTTCTATTGTCTATAAGAAGATGGAGATGGCCCTTCTTGAGTCAATTCACCCATCTGGAATAACTGGGGAGCTCATTCTCTCTTTCTCTCATTATTGAGTGCTTGGGCTGGTTTATTGCAGGTGTTGGCAAGTGCTGAGTTTAAGGTTGGGCAAGTCACAGACCGCCACAAAAGCTGTGGTGAGGAGGGCATATAACAGGAAATGGGAACGTGAGCCTGACACATCCATAGGGGGTTTAGTTGAGGGGGCGGGAGAAGGAGACGGCAGGACAGCCCTGCTGCTGCACTGGGCACACACCCCTGGGAGCCAGGGGAGGCTTCCCAGGCAAGGGAGCAGCTGAGGGGGCTCCAGGGCTCCGTGACTCTGGCTTGTGTGGATTCCTCTCTTTTAGCACTCCACTGCTGTATTTGACTTTTCAACACACTAACTACCATTCTGGTGAATTCTGAGATGAGAGCATCTATCCCCATGACTCAAACGCTCGTCTCACAAAGATTGTCAAAATCTAATTATGAGTAATTACCCTATCAGATGTCTCATCATTCATTCCTGCAATTGGGTTTGCAGGGCTCAAAGATTTCTGCTGAAAGACGTGTAAAATGATTCAGGTTTTTGATATCTGCCTTCAGAATGTTTGTGGTGATGTTTTGAGTTCAGAATCTCTGCAGTCGATGGCTGTGGCTGTAAGGGGCACTGAGCACTTGGAGCACTGCCAGCATTCCGGAGCCATTTGTGTGCCCTGCCCGGGGGGAATCCTGTGGTGGGCACCGTCAGTACCATCCAGAGAGGAGCTTCCTGCTGGAGCTGGATGGAGCCTGTGGCATTGGCAGCTCACCCAGGGCAAAACTCCTCCAGGTTTGGGCAATGTGGGAGCCTTCCTTTGCTCCTTATTCCCATTTTTGCTTCAATTCCTGCTGAGCCCCTGAGTCCTTTTGCCTGAACACATCTGGGTCAGCTTCTGTCCTCATTTGGATGTTGGTTCAGCTCTGGCTCTAAGCAGGTTTTCATGAGAACAGCTGAAGGGAGAGACTGGCCCGGGAAGCTGCTGGAAGTAAGAACATTTACAGATCTTGTGGGTTGCGTAAGCAGAGGGGGCAAAAAGGACAGCAATCACAAGAACAACTCTCTTCCCTGTCTTGTTGAAACAAACCTCCTTTCTTCTAGGGCAAAGCCGTTCCTTTTTATGCAGCAAGTCGGGCTGTTTTGTTGTTTTAATGGATTTACAAATTGAATTTGTTATTAGCAGTAACTCCACCATTGTGACGTTAAATGGCAGGAAATTGGCCTGCTCTGTTGCAGCCACCTCTTATTACAAGTACCTTTCCTCTTCTCTTCTGAGAGGCTGTGTTTTGAAAAGCCCAGAACAAGGACATTGTAGAGAATCTTAGTTCATTTCAGTTCAAAAGCTAAATTAGAGCAATTTGATCTTTCCTTCTGATGATCACAGACTCCCAGCAGAAACATCTGAAACATCTGTCAGAGCCAAGGGGGAATGGCTTTAAACTGACAGAGGGTGGGTTTAGATTCAATATTTGGAAGGAATTGTTCCCTGGGAGGGTGGAGAGGCACAGAGTGCCCAGAGCAGCTGTGGCTCTCCCATCCCTGGAACCAGGTTGGATGGGGCTTGGAGCAACCTGGGACAGTGGGAGGTGTCCCTGCACATGACAGGGGGTGGAATGGAATGAGCTTTGAGGTCCATCCCACCCAAACCATTCTGTGATATTTGTAATTGAAAGACAAATCACCTAGAAGTATCTTTATCCTTTACAAATCAGACGACATGCCAAAATAAGCTGGTTTGGTTCACTTTATGATTATCAGTCATTATTTCTCTAAATAAGACAGCTTCATTTTGAATGGATTGATGCTCTGCATAGGTTGAATTTTGAGGGCTTTGCTTAGACAAAGTTTCCAGAGTTACCCCAGTGCACGAGAGATTTCCTGAGCCCAGAGCCCTGGTGTCAGAGCAGTGGGATCCTGTGAGGGACACCCATCGTGCCAAGGACAGCGGGGAGGTCAGCCCAGAGAACTCTGTGAGCTGAAAGCTCTGTAGGCAAAGAACACATTGCAGAAAGGCAGGGGCAGACTTCAATGAAGTATCAGCAGAAAAGCTGAAAACAAAACAAAAAAATAGTTATGAAATCTTCCATAACGGATTCATCTGGAATTGTGACTAATGCATCGTTCTGGTACTCAGTGAAAGAAACCTCAACTTCAAATTTATTATATTTTCTTTTGCACATGTGGTTTTCATAGGTGCTGGAATGAAAACATGAAGACAAGCCTATAAACCTCGCTATATTTAAAGTCAGTGACACAGAAATCTCAATATAGCTGGCTTGCCAAGAAAAAGATACATTTCTGCTCATCTTTACTTTTTGCCCTTTTTTGTGTTACTTTTGCTTTCTTGAGCAGATTTGGTCTTTGAACCAGTTCCCAATAAATGACTATGCACGACTCCAGAACTGCACATGATTTCAGCTGGCACTGCCAGGCTCTGGCTCCACAGCACAGGACATGAAGTAAATCAGAAATAAAACTTGCCTCTTAGCTGGCCACTGCATTAGGTGTGTACAGCTGCTGACAGTGTGATGCTGATTTTTGGAGTTAATAATGAGCTCAAACAGTTTGTAGCAATTTGTGTGTTTTTCCTCCAAAATCTCTTGACTCTAAAATGGCTTTTTTTTAATGGGGAGAATAATACCAAGTCTTCCTGGTGAAAATAAATTGATAACATGACCTGAGTGCTTCCTAATGACTGAAACTAGAGCACAAATAAATCATGGTGTCTGTATCTCAGTCACCTGCTCCCTAAGCAAAACTGTTGTCTCCTGTGCTCTTCCATGGGTTTAAAATTTTTAAACTCATTGGACAAATCCAACCAAAGTTAGCAAGGAAGAAAAGCAGAAGTCTCACAACTGATTAGGTTGTTAAAAATTCCATTAAATGAAGCAGATGGAAGTAAGTAACCTGCTCCAAGTCCAACCCACATACAAGACTCCAGTGAGGATTTTTTACTAGACATAAAAAAATTTATTTTGGCAAATTTGACCAATGTAGTCTGGGAAAATACTCCACTGATGTGTCTGCCAATCTACCAAAAGATACAAATCAATATAAACAAGATTTTATTGGGTCAGAAAGAGCCTGGTCCTAAAAGGTGTGTATTGCTTCTTTGCAAGTCTTAAGGTTTTTTGCGTTGGTTTGTTTGTTTATTTGTTTTTATTTTTAGTAGGTGATCTCATTATATTTTGAAGAATTGCAAATGTTTAGGTTTGATTAAAATCACAAACCCATTTCAGTCTACCAAGCTTCACAGGAGCTGTGCCTGCAATTAGGATCACTTTACCAAATGCAATGACCTGTGGAGTAAGCAGGGCTTTCCCAGTCATGGGCCATCCCTGTGATGCCGGTTTAGAGAGAAAAATATTTACTGAGGAGAAGGGAAATGACAGCACTTTGCTGAGTTAAAGGAACTGTGTGTAAATAAAGATACCCTCTGCTGCCACAGCCCAATTATAACATTGATGTGCGTGATCTGAAAATTATATGCTGTGAAAATAATCCCCAGTTACAGATCCGCCTCTGACGGGCTCTCCTTGATTTCAGACACACGGAGGATAATTGCATGCTCCAACAGAGATCTTAATTTGAATTATTCCAGAAGAAAAACCTTTATAAAGCAGATTTCACTGCAGGGCACTAAACCACTAAGCCTGTGAGGGACAGGGAACAGAAGAAGGGTTTGTATCATATTTTGTGACACCAGCTCACAAGGTGAAACCCCGTGGCTGAAGGCACGAGTGGGGTTTTTGCCAGGCCTTGTCTGAGAGAACAGCAGAGCTCAGGCACAGGAGCATCTCTGCCATGGCTTTGGGGTTTGAACACCCTTGTGACCCCTGTGCACCTGCAGGGGAACATCAGGCCCTGGTGCAGTGGGCGAGTTTCCATGAGAAAAAACCCATTAACTCTGCTTTGCAATAATTGCCATTATCAGTTCTCTGTGTTTGGGGAAAGGAAGGCTTTTCTTTCTGGAAATATGGGCCAAATACTGTTACTTTCTTAAAATTCCCTTTATTGGAAAGCAATAGTTGCAAACATCCCCAAACAAAATGCTGGAGAGCTTCCTTTAACTGAAAGGATAAGAAAATAGCGTGCTCTTGCTGTCAGACATAGCAGTAAAGCTGGGAAAGCATCTCTTGTAGGATTATTCCATTTTTGTGGTAATTTTGCAGGCATTTATATAAGTGCATGTGAGCTACTCTGTGATTGGCAAGGCTGGGCTGAGCTGTGCATTTCCCGCCTGCAGCAGAGAAATCCTCGGGAAAGTAAATACACTGCCCTGATGTTTTCTGAGCATTGTTGATATTGCCAAATTACACGTTTTGGTGAACAAGCTGAGAGTTCAGCATGTCCCCCGAGTTTTTCTCCAGCTCTTTTAAAGCAGCACCTCTGTGTTCCCCAGCAGGGACTGGCTGTGAAGTTAATGTAGGACAAATTTGGGATGACTCACCGGCTGTTTGTTCTCGTGCACGCATTGTATATTCATTACCCTCCCCTACAAGCTGGTTCCCGACCCCGCTGGTCTGAGTCAGGCTGATGTTTTGAAACCAGGGGGGTTTGTGGGGAAAATGAGTGTGCTGGTGGTTCCATGTACTGACAAAAGGCTGGTTCTTCCCCTGGCTCGGGAAAGGAGCTGCTGCATAACAAATTGCATACCAGTGTTTGAACTCGGGAGAAAAAAGCATGGCAAGAACCTAATAAAAATATTCAGTTCGCTGCTTTTATAGACAGGCCTGACTCAGTGTGAATGTTCAAGCCTTAAAAGCACAGGTTGAGCTACTTGAAGCATTCAATTGTGATTCAAATTAAAAGAATACTTTGAATAAATAACTCCAAAGCTGCAACCTGATCAAGCACTAAGGCAGGACTTGCAGATGCCTGTATCTCTGTGTGGGATGTGCCTCCCCATCTCCTCTGGGCATTGTGTTTCCTCTCTGTGTGGAAAACCACTCGGTAGCAAACATCCCTGGAGCAGAAAACGTTGGTTTTTGAAGCAGAGATCAGTGGGGCCCTGTGGAAGGAGGGGGAAGCTCCTTCCCTTGGAGATTCATGGGATTTACTCGAGAGTGACCAAGAAACTAGAGATTGCTGGGAGGTGCAGAGCCGGTTTTGTAAGGAATGGGTGAAATTCCCCATTGCTGGGTAGGAGTTCTGTGTATTTTCCTGGCCATTCAGGAGATGATGGAGGTGGCTGGGAAGGACAAGCTCCCTGCACAGGGAGGGAACTCAAAGCTCCTGCACCAGGAGTGCAGGACAGGCCTGTGCTGTTTAACGTGTCACCCTATCTTGGGATAGGGCTGATCATTTCCTCCTTTGTGTTTCCCAGGAACACTGCACTGCGATCAAGGCTGGGCTCAAACGCTGGAGTCCTGTTTGAACTCAATCCTCTTTGAACTGTGTGACCTCTGATGAAAGCTGGGGAAGTTTGGAGAGGAAAACAGCTTATCTTTTCCTTCTCCTTGCTGGATGGGTGCCCTTATTTTGTTTCAGATCATTCAGCTATATTTTTGCCAGGGAAAGGTTATTTATTCAGCATTCAGATGTTTGGTCAGCTAATTAATTTTTTATACGCAGGAGCTTTAAATATCACTCTTTGGAATGCCATAACGAACCACCTTTTTTTCTTTTCTTTTTTTTTTTCCTGGCCAATGTACTCAGCTCTTCAGTCACGACCTTCTCTCTAAAGTTGCCTAGAAAAATAACCTAGGAGAGATCTCCAACTCGTGGGTGTCAGGTGGGACAGTTTATGAAGCAGTTTCTGTTACTGATACTGAAAGGGGCATCCCTTTCACAACAATTCCAATGTTCAATACACTCAGTATTCAGTGTGTGAAGGATGTGTGCCTGGCAGGGCACCCAAGGCCACAGTGGTCACAGGGGAAGCCCGGGGCTCTCCTTGTCTGCTGCAGTGTCCTCCTGGTTGTGCAGCCTTGCTGCCCTTGCACATGCACCCCTCATGGGTGCTGCTCTCAACTGGAAACAATCCCCTGAATCCCCGGGCTGCACAGAGCCCTTGGGTGAGGATGAACTGCTGCCACTCCAGTGCAGTGATGGTTTTGTGTCCCCCTGTTACCGCTGGTGGAGCTTCAGCAGGTACAGGAGTGCTGCTCTTTAGGCAAGGTCTATGTGATGCTGAAATGAACTAAATTAGAGCAGGTTTTTGTTTCCTGTGTATTCTCCTTCAGGCTTGCTTCCATTTATTTTCCTGTATGAGGAATGTAGAAAAAGCAGTAGCACGTTCTTGCTCTCCTTGTTTTCCACCAGGCCACAGAATACCCCTTTCTTACAAACCTTTTTGGCTGAATTTATCCTTTCCAACTTCTCTTGCCTTCATTTAATATAAACGCCTAATTAATGTTTCTTTGGTGGTTCTCTGGCAAAGTAATTTTACTTCACCCAACACCCTCCATTACACTGCTGTTTTCTGAGTTCAGACCTGCTGGCTGCAGGCTCCAGGGTGAATAAAGGCAGGTTCTCTCTCTCAATGCTTTGAGCTGCCATTCCCTCCCCACAGCCTGCTCCCCCAGGCAATTCATTTCACACATCTCCACGTGGAAGTTGGGAGCTGCTCTGCAGAGCAGCACGTAGTTATTGCCTCACGTCCTGTTGTTATTTTGACAGATGTGCTCTGGTGTCCTGCACACCCGCCCCAGGTATCTTCCACTCCCAGGTCATTACTCTGAGTGGTGTTTGCTGGGGTTTTGCAGCATTCCTCTCTTCCTGAGCTGCAGGTGCTGGGGCAGCTGTTCCTCATGGAAGGCAGTGGGATATTGGTGGCTGATGTTAAGGCAGCAGAATATCAAGGGCATCTTTGTACAAGAACAAGATGACCAAGACACTTCTTTAAAGTGCCTGTGTGCCTTAATAACCAGCTGTGTTCAAAAGCATTTGGAAGGCAGTCTCCTGACTTTCACTCTTTATATCATTTATGTGGTTTTGTTGGTTGTACTTGGTTATTCCTAAAAACGAGACAAGACTTGGGGGGTCACAGCCCTCGTCTGGGGGAGCTGAGCAGGGCCCCTGCTTTTACCTTCGGGGCTGTTTCACATCTGCAGCCCAGAAGCTGTAGCACTGACAGAGCACGGGGACTCCCACTTTTGTGGGGTGCAGTAGTGGTGTCATGGACAGTCTGGGTGTTCTGGGGCAGGTCCCTGAGCTCTGTGCTGTCCCTGCGCTGGTGCACGGTGTGCAAACATCCTCCCCCGGGGGCTGGTACCGCAGCAACACGGCTTTGTCCCCGGTCTGAATCCAGCGTTAACAGCTCCAGACTCTAGCAATCTACCAGGGAACAAATGCCATCCCACCACAACAGAAATTCTGTATGCAGACACACGCTTTGCTGGGATATAATTGGTGCTATTGCTCTACTTTCCAAATACTGCAGTCAAATACATTCTTGTGGAAAAAGAAACTGATGAATCTTCAATAGCAGGAGAGGCTGAGCCCATCAACAGACTTTTAATGAGTATCAGGCTGCATTTCTCCTCTTGCAGGGCTGCTCAAACACGGGCTTGCCCCGGGGGCACTCAGGATCCAACACATCCATTTAGAAAAATGGGTTTGTGGTACCAGGGAATGGAGCAAAGTAGAGAAGAAAGAAAAAACTGGTGCGTGAAGCCCCTGCTGTGTATTCAGAAAGGAGCTTGCAGGGACACAGCACAGGGAAACTGGGGGCTCCAAACGGAGCTTTCTGCGTGCTGGAGCCTCCTTAGCAGGGCTTGTCATAAATCTGTATTTTTAAAAAATACTGAGCCTGTTTGTCACCTTGCAGCCAAAAATCTCGAGTGCTGTGGCAGTATAAACCAATTTGGTTCAGTATTTACAACCCTTCTCTAGTCAAATGTTTATCTCATAGAAAAATAGCCTTACAAATCTGGAAATGCACGGTTGATGTAAACTTGGTCCTGTGATTTTAAAGCCTTATCTTCAATTTTAGCTTTTCTAAGAACCTCAAATAGCTCTTACCTTATATTTAATCTCACTGTATCTTGCTGTACTGTGGGGCTTTCTGGTGGTGTTCAGTTTCTATCTATGCTGGGAACAAAGGGCAGTGTTGGAGAATGTGCCCAGCACAGGAAAGTTGTGGATGTATTTCAAGGTTCTCTTTCTCTCCTGAGCACTGCGTGCTTTTCACCACCTTTTGGCTCTCTTGCAATTCATTTTGTACGTTTCCTTACAGCCTAAAAAAATTCCATGGATCATTTTTTGACTATCTAAGCCATAGAGGTGGTTTGGTTGGGCACTCCAGATAGACAAGGTCAGTCAGTGGCCATGTAAAGCTGGTCAGACAGCCAACATGTCAGGAAATCACACCATCAGTCAAGGAAAAGCAGTTCCTGAAACATTTTGTTGCTCTTTTATTAATTCAAATGTCATTCCTCTTTTAATTCACATATTCCCAGCTAATGTTTAATTAGGACACGTATTCTGGGGTTGCTGTTTTTAATTTTCTTCTAGCCGTGTTTCCATTTCTGCAGCAGTCGCACTGCTGGTTTTACTTTCACAATTGATTGAAAAGGTTTATTTTCCTTTAATGTTAGTCTTTAAATACTTGCTCACAGCAGGAGCTTTGAAATGTGTATTATCTTGGATAATACAGTCCCCAGTGCTGGATCCAGAGGGTGATCTCCTGCTACACACATCCCCAAACACACACATGTGCTTTCAGTATTTTTGCTGCTTAAGTTATTATTTTTATAATTATTTCGATCATTACAAAAGTACAGATATCCCAGGAGCCACACAAGGCATCCATCAGGAAAAGACTGATTCTTTGGTAGCTTTAGCAGAGTCCTGTGTCTTTGGCATGGGAAGTCCCTGAATGTGGCCACCACTCAGGCGGCCTTTTCCCCTATGGATATGGAGTGGGGAGTGAATGGGTTTTGAGCTCCAGGCCAGGGGCTCATCCTGGTCTGCAGTGGTTCAGTGAGGGAAGATCTGTCAAGACACTAAATGGCAACACTGTGCAGTAAATCTAGAAGAAAACCCCAGCATTCATAGAGATCACAGATTTTCAAATCTTACTCATGATAGCTTTGTCTTTAATGGAACTTGGGGTAAGGAAACAAGGTATTTGTTAAGACTTGCTGTCCTGACACGTTTTTAGCCTTCACCCGTTATTGTGGTGTCTCTAATGGCAATTTCAAAGGCAAAACCATAATTTAATATTAAAAACTTGATCAGCCAACAGTCTGAAATCCTTCCTGGGGTGACTTTCAGAGTGTTATGCCAGGAAAAAAATCTGATTAGTCTCAAGAAAGGATAAAAACTCCAAAGGTCTCAGGTCTGTTACCTCACTGTTACACTCAGCTGCAACTCCTCCAGGGTCTTCCCTTCCTTAGCAGTGGCTTGGGAAGTTCAGGCCTGGGGGAAAGTGTTTGGATGGTTGGGTTCCTCTGTCCCTCCCTGGGTGTGAAGTCAGCAGGGGGGAGTTCAAAGCACTGTTCCCCTTTCATGCCCATAACCCTGTGTGGACACGAGCTTTCCCCACCTTCAGATAGGAAAATTGACAGCTCTGACCGTGCCAAGCTGTGGCACCTTGCTCCAGGCTTGTCTGAATTCCAGGGTCAATGCAGCTGGGAAGACAAGAGACAAAATATTGAGCAGAGGGAACTTTCCCTTTGACAGAACTTGGCAAGGGCACTTTAGTGCTTAGTTGGGATCAAACAAGGCAGAAATGATATTGGAAAAAATATTGATGGCTGTAGGGGCCAATGTAATTTGTCCACAGTTTGACTGCAAACGTGGAGCTGCTGTTGTGTTGCCCAGGTTGTGGGGACCTCGTGCCTATTTGCATACAGATTTGACAATGTAATTGTGTACTGACAGAAAGCTCATGGAAAGAGAAAGATGTGACTAAATCTGCTTCTGTATTTCAACTAGAATTTACATCTCCCATTTTGCAGCAGCAGATTTGATTTTTTTCATTCCACAGAGCATACTTGGCCAGCTAGAAGCCTTGGAGCCAAATTTATTCTGTCTCTCCTATAATGCAGACCCTGAGCAAAGTGAGTGAGTGAAGGTCAGCTTACCTGTAATAGTCAGCATTTAACAATATGCTTTGCATAATAAAAAATAATCTGCAAGTGAGGAAATCATGAAGAAAACAAGTGCAACTGCATCCACTGGAAGCGATGCCCGTTTTCATCCTGACTGAGGTGGATCAGGACTCAGGGCAATCATGAATTCATTTGAAAAATTTCCTCTCCTCGTCTGCCCTACTTTTCTGTTTCATCATCATTGAAAAGCCTCAGCACCAGGCTGATTTTGGAGGCACTTGGCAGCCAAGGATTGGTGTTTGATAGGGAAATATGCCGGGGAAAGGAGAAGCTGAGTTGTTCTCTTGAAATTCTGTCCTGAGTTAGGGTTTCTGTGAGAATCATGATAAGGGTATGAAATGAAGTGAAGAAAAAAAAAAGGGTTACAGGACAAAGGTGCCAATGTGAATCAGCAGAATCTCTTTAAGCAGAGAGAGAATTGGAAACGTGGTTGGGGTTTTTTTTTGTTTCCCATTCATAATAAGTATCAGTCTCATCATGGTAGAGATGTCAAAGGAATGACAGGAGATGAAAAGGAAAAAAATAAATGCAGACTAGGAGTAAGTGCTAATTAAAACAGGATTTGGAATAATCAGGATGTTCTTTCATATCTGCTGCAAATGAACCTTCCCTTAAGACCCATTTTGGTTTGATTCACTTGACTATTGGCAATTACTTATAGTGGATATTTCACTATGATACAGTGCCTGAAACTTAATCAATCTGTGATCAAACTTTGTCATGTCAATACTCTGAAGTCACAGACTTGACATGAATGAACATCCGTGTGCCGAAAATTAGGGCTTAGGATTTGAGAATGAGTGGTTTTCAGTCCTTGTGGGACCCTTCTAATTCAGAATATTCAGTGATTCTGTGACTCCCTGTCTGCTGGCAAACCTGGGAATGGAACAACTGACATCCCAAAAGCTGAATTTCGTTTCCTTGGAATTATTTAGCAGATTCTAGAAGCGGGTGACAGTCTTAACTTTTAGGGAAAAGAAACCACATGAATATTTACAGGATTGCTGAGGGGGAAAAAAAAATCTAATTGGTTGTTGAGCAGAATTTGATCCCAAATTGAAGAGACTTTGAAGTTTGTATGTGTACAAACACACAGAGGTTTGTGTGGATGCACAGATACACAGAGACAGAGCTGTAGAGAACCTGCAGTGGGGTGTGTGTGTACAGATCCTATAGGTGTGTGTTTGTGTGCAGATGTGCACACATTCCTGCAGGACAAACCCTATTTATCATCTCAATATTTAACAGAAAGGCTTGTGCAGTTCCACATCAGCCCAGGAGCCTCCTTTGATCTGGGAGCTGCTGCCAGTTGTTGGGAGTTGTTTTGGAAGCTTTGTGAGCTGTGCATATCGAGCCATGATAACTCAGGCTTATTTTTGTACCATCAGAATGTTTAAGCCCTCAAGTTCTGTTAAGCTGGTGTTTTGTTTTGCTCTCCCCAGATGAGATACCCCTTGAAAAAGCTAATTTAGCAACTGAAGTGGATCATTGTACAGAGCATTGGGGCCATCAGTGGTAATTGCAAATGGTAAAGCTGGAGTTCAGGCACCACTATCCCTTAGGGTTTTTGGTTTATTTTACAGCACCTGCAGAAGCTCCTGTGGTGAAGGAGCAGAGCTTTGTCCGTGCTGGCAGCGCTGGGGAGGGCAGGAATTGCCATCAGCCCCCAGTGACTCTTCAGGCACTGGCTGGAGCCTCCTGGCCAAGGGGCTTCTGGGGAGGATAATCCCCCCGTTCTGGGCTTCCAGGGGAGATCCACACCCAAATTACAGACACTTTAAAGTGTTTTCTATGGCTCAACTTCAGGTTTACAGCTACTGCTGTGCTTTAACAGCAAACTGGGAGCCAGAATATAAATACTGGCTTTTCCTTCCTGGAACACGTGCACTTTGATAGAGTAATTTCTTTTTATGGGATAAGAGTTTGATGTATTATTTTAAAAAGGAGTGAACTGGTTGAAAGATTCCCTCTCTCCCACATGGAAAGGCCTCACAGAACCAATCCTGGGTTGAACAATGTTCTCCAGGGATCAACATCCCACCATGGGCCTGTCTGGAAGGAAAAGTTTTTCCTAAATAGGAAAAATCCTAAAACCTTGCTAAAGGTTGGGAAAGAAAGGGAGACCTCAGTACTTCATTCTCATTGTCCAAGGAGTTTAGCAAGGAGCAGGAAGCAGCCAAACAAGTACAGAATGCTGTAAGAGCACTTTATAATCAAAATATATCAGATTTAAGAAAAAATATTGCAGGATTTCACCAACCTATTTTTTACCAAACAACTCTCCACAGTGTTTGCTGGGTGGAGTTGGCAGGATTCCATCCCTTGGTGTTCTCTGTATTGGGGAGGCTGAACTGAAGGCACGTGAGCTTCTTGGCAAGGGAATTTCCTATGGTATTTACAAACCCATCTCCTTCCTGAGCATTTCTGTTTGTGTGGTTTTTGGAAAAGTGTTGGTGATACCCAAAACATTGTATTGGCTCTTTACTTTGCAGATAGCAATATCACAGAAAATGAGGCACACCCAAACAATCTTAATAATTACAGATTGATTCATCTTGAGTGGGTGAACTGAAGAGTGCAGGTAGGAGGGTTTAGTAATTATTTGAAACACTGAACTGCAAAAGCTGCAGCACAAACTGGGTGCACCGTGCCTGAGTGACAGAAATGAGGGGCATGAATCCAGTGGGTTTTCTCTTTTAGAAACAGTCTGTCATTGGTGGTGCTGGTGAATTCAAAATTCCCAAGCACGGATCACTAAAACATTTAGGCCAATCACATTTAAAATGGGTTCTAACACCAACACTTTGGTTCCTTTCTGATTATCTGTTTGAAAATGAGAACACTGTGCTTCCGACACATCTGGGATTCTCTCAGTCTCGTTTGAGCTGGTGAAACTCTGGAGGAGAGTTTTGGCCTCATTTTTCACCTGCTGCGGGGGTCTTACTTTGGGTTCTGGTGCAGGGGATGTTTATTATCAAAGGAAAACACATTTGTTTAGCACACTGTGACAGGGAACAGACTCCCTTTTCCTGCTCTCTGAACTACAAATTTGAGCAGGACAAATGTGTCCCTTCTCATTGCCTTTACCCAGGGATGAGTGACAGTAAGGCAAATGCAAGGGGACTGAAGGCAAATGCAACTGATCCCAAGGATCAGCTGCCTGCTGTTTCTGCAGCACTTTGGAAATTCAAAGTGCTATATTTATTTTTTTTCATGAATTGCAAATTGTGAACTCAACCCAACACAGTTCTAAACACACTCCTGTGGGTTTTCCCTTAGAAAGCCCTGTGTGTAATTTTGAGCTGGGGCTGTTTCCCACCCCCTCTCCTGTGTGTTCCTTCTCAAGGCTGCCTGTTGAAGGTCCTCAGTTGTAACATTTCCCCCTCTCCCTGTGATGGGATCCAGTTGTCACCCCTGGGTCAGAGCAGTCTTCCCTCTCTGCAGCCCCTTGTTGTGGGAGCAGGATCCAGCATCTCCCCACTGCATTTTATTATGGGCTGTGGCACTCAGAGCCTGCTGTGAGAGGGGTGGCTCTGGTTTCTCCAATGGATCTCCATTTCCATTCTACTGCAAAGGCTTGCAGCCAAATTTGATGGCGTTTCAGTGCAGGCTGAATTGGGTGTGCAAAGTGCAAGTGGAATTACAGTTGTGGAGGAGGCTCTACACAAATAGTTTGGATATCTAGGGGCATAATTACCCAGACTGCAATCCCAGAAATAGCTGCTATACACAAATCAGTCCAAATGCTCTCTGCAAAGCTGCTCTTCATCCTCCTAAGCTGGTTCATTAAGGAGCCAAAACAAAAAACATCTTGAGTGGCACCCATGGATGCAGCTCTCCTTGCTGAGAAACCATGTGGAAAACCACAGTCTTAATTACATCTTCTTCTAAAAGTACACTAAAACATTCATAAAAAATTAAGACTGTTTTCAAACTTGTACCACAATGCCACTTGGAAAACGTTAGATAAAAAATATAATTCAAATGCCATTTCTATCATAGGACATTTTAAAATATACACTTATTTAAATGGCTTGACTGCTCCTTTTCATGAAGCAGGTCATACCCAAAAAGGATTATTATGTTCCCTGGACATGTACGGAGCCAGTGCTTCACACAAGGGTTTTAATGGCAAACAATGAAAATTTTTGAAGACTTTGGCGTATTTTAAGTGGTTGAATGACTGTGTTTGTCCGTATTGGTAGCTGGGGGAAGAAGGGCTGGAAATGAAATCGAGGGAAAAATAAAAGAAACATTAAAATATGCAAAATATGGGAACCCCCCCCCCCCCCCCCCCGCCGAAAAACAGGAAGGACAGACCCCTTCCTGACTGAGATGTTCATCAGCTCAAGCAGAGGGTGTAGTGCCTGCAAGCCAGGAGTACACTTTGAATACTTCTATTCTTTAATGTTTATTTTCTGGAGGCCTTATCCTGATATGGCAGATGTGAATTCTGACCTGCTGATGTATGGGACCTGATCCCCACAGCCAGGTTTATCATCAGAATGGTGCCATCAGGCACAGGAGCGTTAAAGCCTTCCGAGAAGGACTAAATGATCCATTATGTTTTGGCAAGTGCAGCCTCATTTCCTACCTGCTGCTCCTTCTGTGGTCACTCTGAAGCAATTATTTCAGATAATGTGGAAACAGGCCATTGATGAGAGTCCATCAAGAAATCATTATCTCACTAGAAGCAATGTACTGGTTGTTAAACAGAATTGGAAGGTGTGGATGCAAAAATATTTTTCTTTCTTTAGATTTTTTTGATGGGGATGGCCAGGGCAGAAGGGGCTGCAGGACTGTCCCCACATTGTCCAAGGTGTGGCAGCTGAGGCTGCAGTGCCACACACTCCCCTTTGTGCTGCCCATGGCCTTGGATTGTGGCTGTGCAGCCCAGGGCCTGGAAGTGCTGACAGAGGGGCAACAGCAGCTTGGGCTGGTACAGATGAGAGACAGATTTATTATCTATCTGTCTGTCTGTCTATCTATCATCTGTCTGTCTAACATCTCTCATCTACTATCTCATCTATCTATTTATCAATAATGCCCCACTGCTTTGCACACAGCAGAAATTTGTTGATCCTGCAACATCCTGGGGAAAAAGTCCTGACCTGGCTCTGAAGAGCAGCTCCAGGGAATCTGTCCAGACTGAATTGCTAAGGAGGCAGGGAAAGGCAGGCAGGATTTGACTGGGACAACTGGATTATTATCTAAATGACAAGATAACAAAGGAATTAGTGCTGCAATATTTTATTTTAGTTAATGGTTTATTGTGGACATCTCATGATTTTGTATCAGTGAACTATCAGGCAGAAATAGCTGGGCATGTATATGGGGTGCAAGAGATAGAATGTGGGCAGCTGCTCCCTAGGCAGATTCCCACTCTAATTTTGGATATAATTTTAAAACTTTATTTTTTTACAAACAAGTTGTCAACCCGAACATTCCCGATATGTTTCCCTTTTATAAATCTGTAACTCTTACTGACTTTTCCCCCCAGTGCAGTTGATATCTTCAAGTCCCAGTGTCTCCCCAGTTCTGTGGTGTGGATCCCATTCCATGTGTATGGAGCTGACCACCAAAACGTGTGGCTATGTGCTGAGGTGACAGTCCATGAAAAGAAGGGATAGTTATTTTTTCCTCATCTCTTCAAGAGACAAAGAACAGGGAAAGCAGGAAAATTTTGGTTCAAAACAAAAGTAGACTCTGAAAAAGAGCTTGACATAAAGTATTTCTGGAGCTTAAAGCTCCTTCCCCAAACATCCCTCCCTCCCTCCCTCCCTCCCTCCCTCCAGCTCTGCCCCAGGCTGGCCTGTGGGGGTGGATCTGGTGCCCTCCCGCTGCCAGAGGAGTGTGGTAGGGAATAATTACTGACCCCTTCCCCACACCTCGACACAGGGGTGACTGCACTGCCTTGTCCCCTGAAGGGATCCTCACTAAACCCTGACCAGAATAAAGGATTCCAGGTCTCCCCTTGCCACCGAGGGCTTCAATCAGGACAAAGTGGCACTGCCAGAAACATTCCTGATGGTAAAACAAGGCAATGCAGCAACTCAGCCTGTTTTTTTTTTTTTTCTTTTACAGATGTTCCCCCTTCCCTTTTAATATTGTCTTCAATTTGATAAAGTAAATGTGTACTGCCTTGCCATTTCAGTTTTCTCCAAGAAAACTTTCTCCCTTTTTTCTCTGGCTCTCAGTTATATGTGCTTGTAAAGACCTCCTTGTTTAAAGGCCATGGTTACTGCTGAAGAAATCCTATGGAATCTAAGCAATAGGTTTGTGCAGATTGAGGCACAGTATTTCCCAAAGAAACAGGCTACAGTTCCAAATTAAGCAGATTTTGGTGCCTTTTAAAAATTAATTAAAACAAACAAAAACTTAGCATGCCAGCCCCTTCTGTCTGCAGAAGCAGGTGAGGAACACGGGAGTGACACCCGTGGCACATTCAGCACAAGACCTACAGCAATTCCAAGCTGGGAACACAGTCCAGGTCAGGAACAAACATTTCCCAAAGCTCTTACCAGGCACTGGGACAGGCACCAGAGCACAGCCATCCCAGAAATTAATAATAAAATGGTGTTTTCCAGTGTGCGGTTCCCGGGTCATGCATGGGAGCTCCCCCCTTTAGGTGGTACAGCTTGGTTTTGTGTCACTCCCTTGAAGTGCTGAATTCAGCTGCTGGCAGGGCAAGGAGAAGAGCAGAATTCCTGAGGACACTGTCACCCCAAACAGGCACCATCTGGCACAGTCACCCCGGGCCTGTCCCTGAGCCCGGAGTGTCCTCAGCAGCTGCTCCCTCCCAGCTGGCAGCCCTGGCCAGGGGGCAAACACATGGATGGGGCATGCACAGCTGTAGCCTGAGGCAAGGGCAGGAATGTCCAGGACCAGAAGGGGAAAAACTCTTCATTTTGAGAGCAGTCCAGAGCCAGGGTAGCTGACACTGCTCCAGCTGTGAGGGAAGTTCCACATCCCCTCTGAGCCAGTGCCCAGCTCAATGCCAGGGATCTGTCTGGGTACAAAATCTGCTCTCAGAGTGCTGGGTCTCACCCTGGCCCACAGCTCAGCACAGGGCCTTGTTTAGTCAGCAGAGTTAAGCAAGTGCTGAATTAGGGCTCTGCTGTCATGACTTCACCTGCCAGTGAAGAACATCCCTCATGCCTCAGTTCTCTCCTAAAGGAAAAATACAATATTATCTCAATTAAACAAAAGCTTTTTTCTGCAGCTCTATCATTCCAAATGGGGCAGGATGACAGGCAGATCAATGCAGGTCCTGTAAGTCAGAACAGGTATTCAGAACTGTTTCAGAGAGAGGAAAAACCTTTTCCTCCCACCAGTGTAATTTACAATTCATGGCTGGGAAATAGCAGGAGGGGGTGTTTGTGTGTGTGTTGCAGTAAACTATTGTGGATTGTCAACCCTGGGCTCTTCTGTTTTTCTTGGATGAACAATATTGGGTATCTGATCCAAACAGAATCCATTCAGAATTGCTGGAGCACTGCACAAAATGCGGGTGTGTTGATAAATGCCTCTTTTTCCCCCTTGTTGGCAAATCAGTGTGGTACAAAGATGGGAGCAGGAAAGGATAAACACATGTACAGTGATTGCAGTGAGCAGGTGCAGGATAATTCCCAACACAGCTTGTAAAGGCTGCTGCCATTTGAAGGTGTCAGCACAGTAATGGGAGATGGATGGGAGCAATACTTGCTGGGGCTCTTGCCAAAAGCACACATTGCCTGAATCCACACTATTGATGCTGCTCCCTGCTCACCTGAGCTGCATTACAGAGAATGTGGAGAGGGACAGTGGGGTGCTGCTAGGGAGTCACACGGGATATTAACTGGGAGCTCAGCATGGGCAGGAAAGGGGCAGTTTTATCCACTACAAATGCATGGATTTGATATATAATGGGTATATAAAGGTAAGAATGGATGGACAAAAGGAAATAAAGCAGGAGAGTCAGCTGGAGGAAGGACCAACAGAAGAACGAATAGGAGAAGGAAAGAATGGGTGAAAAGTGGGATAGGAAGGGACACTAAAGGGCAAACAGAGGGAAGGAGAGACGGATGGAAATAAGACTGATGGAATTGAGGGATGGAAACAGGCAAAAGGAAGAAGGAAGGAGTGGACAGCAGAAAGAAGAACAAAAGGATGGAAAAGAGAATGGAAGGGCAGAAGGAAGAACATGTATAGACAAAGACATAAGGAAGAAAAAATGAAAAGACGGAGGAACAGAAGGAGGAAGGACAGAGAGATGGAAGGGAAGAATAAAAACTGATGTAAAGACAGACAGACGGAAGATGGGAGAAGAACAGAAAGACGGATGGAAGGGCAGAAGAAGGAAGGAAAAGTGGAAACAGCAAACTGCAAGAAGGGAAGAGCTTTGTAGGTCCCGCCCCACTCTGCTGTGATGCCACAGGGGTGAGGCTGATGTGATGCTCTGCCATGACCTGGGAGGGGCCTGTGCTACGGGAGGCAGCAGCAAAGCCGTTTGAACCGGGTTTGCAAATGTTCTCCCGTTTAACTTTGTTAATAAGTTAACAAAGCCCGGAGGTAACGGGAAGGTTGTGCAAAATGTTTCAGCGCTGGCTCTGTCACGGGAGAGCCGCACAGAACGGCCTGAGGAGAGAAGAGGCCTTCGCTGTCTGTGCCCCGAGCGCTGCCTTCCCCCAGCAAACCCAGAACCCTGACACTGGTTACAACCTGACACAACCACCCCGGCAGCTGCGGAAGGAGCAGTGAAGGCAAAACCTGCAGAGGAAAATTTGGATCCTGGATTCAAACATTTGCAGTGCTTTTTAAATGTGCATGGCAATTCATCCCATGGGTGGTCTGGTGAGAGCAAGAGTGACCTGTTTGCTTCAGCTCTGAGCCTGGCTCTGGAGGCTGGGCTTAGTTCACAGCTCAGCCACAGGCTAAAATACTGGACATGACGTGTGCCCTCTTTTCCCTTCTCTAACGAGAGATTATTACTTCAGTACCTCACACTGGTGAGAAAAGACAGAATTCATTAACCTCCCTGTGTTCTCAGACACTCTGCTCACAAAGGTCACATATAAATTACAGTAAAAAAGTTATTTTAGGGGATTAGGTTGAGTTAACACACCAGGAAGTATTCAGATTAAAATGAGCAGCTGGCATTAGATCTGCTACCAGCACCTTGAGAAACTAAATAAATACCTCACAAACTCCTTCATTTAACATCTGGTGTTGGTTATATCACGGATGCACTGGAGCTGTAAATCCTGATCACAGTTCTCTAGAACCACAATAAATTGTCCTTTTCAGCACACCCAGCTCCTATAGACTTTGCTGCTGTCAACAACCACCACAGAAAAGGGATTTTGAGCCCGTGTGCCAAGTTTGCCCTCCTGGCCTGAGCTGGCATTGGGTTCCAGAGGGCATTTCATCCTTGGGAAGTACACTGGGATACCCATCCAAAAAAATCCTCCAGCACTGTGGCACTTTCCTGTGGTCAAATCAAAATGTGTGTCCAAACACGAAACAGAATTAGCTCCTCTTTTATTGCAGGTAGCACAGATAGGAAAGGCAAGGGAAGTGAGAGTATCAAAGAATACATTTAAACTTTTTATCCCAATAATGCTATTTTGTACAAGAAATCAAAAAAGATTTATAGCGGGCAATAGTATTTATATATTTATACACACATAAATATATTTTAAAAATTGTATTTATGTGGAGATATATAAAGCAAATTATTCAATTTTTCCTCTTTTGAGTTAAATATCCCTTGTTCCTTTCCTGATCCCTGTAAGCATTACCCCTCTCCTCAGGATATCTCTTTGACCTGCAGTATTGCTTAGCTACACATGAGTTGTTTTTTTCCAGGAGCTGGTTTTCCCATTAAAGCAAATTAAATCTGTAACCCCACTTCATTGTCATTCCTTGTGATTTTCAGGGTCTTGCCATTTTACTTTCTCCCTGGAAGGATCTCTCATGGGATTGCAGAGCAATTCCATTTTTATTAAAGAGAAAATCTTTGAAGATATCATGCAAAGATTGAAATGATGGATGGGAAAAGCTAAACAACCCAGCACTTCCTCTTTATTTAAAGCCTTGTGAAGCCTCTGATGCTTCAGTTGTGATGATTTCATGCTTGGAAGCAGAAGGACTGATGAAGACATGAAGCCCAGAGCCCAGCCCTGGTTGTAGGGATTGCTGTCTCTGAAACACCAAAGCAAAATACTTTTCTACTGCTTTTTCAACTGGTATTGGTCTATCTCTAACCAGAGTCTCTTCTGCTGTAACTATTTATGTAACACAGTTTAACCATCATTCAGTTTCTCAATGAAAGAAAGGGACTTCAACAAACGTATCCTCTGCTCCTCCCAGTGCCATATCCACCTCTGCCAGGGAAAAGAACCACCAAGAGTTCAATGGGAAGTGAAAACAGTGACACAGAGTCTGATGGGAAGAACAAAACCACACTTTAAAACAGGTTTGAACCAGAGTTTCCCACTGCTCTCCCTCAAAAATTCCCATCTCCAGTAAGTACCTGCTGCCCACTTGCTTCCAAGTGAAATTCTCAGGGATACTCAGGCTGCACAGTAGAAGTTACCAAGGAAACTGGATTCACTTATGATATCACATGTTCACATTTCACATGTTGATTATTTCAATCTCCTTTTTTTTCTCCACCCACATATACCTTAAAATTAGTATTGTCCTTCATGGTCTAGTCACCACACTAGCATTGCCATTCAGGACAGGAAAGTAGATTTGCTACCTGAATCCAAGTTTCAGCCACTCTCTTTCTTAAAGCAAGACGTTAAAAACACCTCCAAAATTATTTTGTCAGTAGATTACTTCTTGAGGAGCCCACCTTGCATTTGGTTTTTCTGCACCTTTGAGAGAGTCTTACCTGGCTGAGCCTTGCAGCAGGCTCTCCCCTAAGCCATGGGATGCAGCTGGGTCAGGATGGATTGTGGCCTCTGTATAGATCATCTCATGCCTGAGGCTGCTCTTAATAAGGAGCAATTAAACAGAACCTGGCAGGAACCAAGGGTGAAACACTCTTCCTTCAGAGAAATGGGAGTCTCTGTAATCAGCTCCAGAATTCAGGGGAGGCTCAGGGTTATTCCCAGGTGCTCCCACCTTCCCTCAGCCTGTGGTAAGGAACACCAGCAGGTGTGTGCAGGCCATTTGGCTGCTGTAACAGATCTGGCAGCTGGACAGCTCCACAGGGGCTGGGAAAGGGAATCCTGGGACAATAAGGCACGGTTGACACAATGGATAGTTTTGTGGAAGGGAGCTATTTTATGGGATTTTAAGTGGTTTAAAAATTGGGTATTAGCAGGGAATCGTTACACAGTTATCAGTTCCATTAACCAGCTGCAGAGCTGACAGGTTTGGTACAGATATTCCACTTTTCTCCTATTGCTGCTTAAATCCAACTAAAACCACTGGAGCTAACTAGTTCCATTGGCATGTGTAGCTTTTTAGAACTGGTTTCTGTTAAAAAAAAAAAAGCCACTTACATCAAATTTCTTACTTCCATACACACTGATAACCCTCTGAAGACTCACAGGCATGGGAAGAAAAACACACAGTGACACAGTTCACAGAGTGCATCCAAACACTCGTTTTCCAGAGAGCTCCTGTAAGATCTTGGGTCAAATTGCAGGAGTGAGAGGTGGAGAGAGGTGTGAGGAGCTGTGGCAGAGCCCCAGGGACACCCCCCTGAGCAGGACAGGAACACCTGGAAGTGTGAAGTGTCTCCATGATGCAGTGCCATGGGACTCCCAAGTATTATGGCTTTGATCTGGTCCCAGTCCTCTTTGGAGTGGGAAAAAGTACAAATGGAATTAAACCAGAACAACGGTGCCATGATCAATACTCTGAGGTGTTTTCAAAATTAAATCTTTATTTTGGAGACTCACCTCCTGAAGTTCCCTGGTTCTCCTTAGGAATTTGGTGGATTTCATCATCCCAAGCAAAGAACCTACACAAAAACTGTTATTTCATCTCCTGAGAAGATCAATCAGTGTCTTCCATCAGCTCCTACAAGCTCCATCTGTCATGTCTCCAGTAGCCCTTCAGGAAACATTGGAAAGCACGTTACACATTTCCTTCAAAACTCAAACCTAATGGTTGATTAAAAATAGGGAAAAAAGAGGAGTTTGCAGACAAAGAACATCTTAGTTTGTTGACAGCAATAAAATGTAACTTGTCACCAGAGCTGATAAGTTGCATTAATGGCTCTTCTGTGAAAACACTGCGCTGGGTGTTACAAATATTGATGTGAGCACACTGGGCTTGAAGTGTGTGACAGATGGAAACTTTTTAAGGTGAACATAAAATCGTCTTCAGTGTTTCTCCAACTTGAAACTCAAATATCCCCTTTTAATTGGAAGCCATTATTAGGTTTATCACCAGAAACAACGTTTGCTGCTGATGCAGGGCTTAAAGAAGGGAAAAATCTCCTTACCTGCTGCTGCTGCCAGCATCCCTGAGGAACAGATCTCCAAACGGGCTGGAGTGCTGATGTCTGTTGTGCATTTGGGCTTTTCTATTTTTGGTATGTAAATGTCTTGATGCTCCCAGTGACAGCCTGGTTGCCGTGGTTACTTGTGAACCAGCCTCTCCTTCAACCTGAGGAGCCAGACTACATCTTCTCCTCCACACTGGATGTGTCCATGTGGACATTCCCAGAATGAACTGGTCTCTGAGGAGCTGTGGGACCAAATCAGCATCCAACACTCAGAATGTGCTTTCAGCGAAAAGGATGTAAGAGCATTCCTGATACTCTATAGAAACAAAATAATTGCTTCTCACCAGCCTTCCCAGGTCACTCAAAATCTCCCACACAATAAATACTGAATGAATTCCTTGGAGGGAGCTGAGGTTCCACAGACTCTCTTGGTGCAAACACTGAAGCCTCCCCTCAAGAGCTCTCAGGTGACCTGTGTCACTTCCCACGCCCAGCCAAAGGCTGCTCCCCCACCCAGGCAGCTGGGATTGGCCCGTTCCACAGCACGCTCTGGAGTGACATGGAAATAAGGTTTGCTGAACCACGTGCACGTGCCAAAAAAAGGAGCCAGCTAAACCCAGGAGAGAGGGTGCTAAAAAAGTAATGAAAATCCACAAACAGCACCAGCTGCTGCCTCAAAGGGGCTCAGTTAAAGATAAATAGAATTAGTTTCGGTTAGTCTATAAAGCACTGGGGGATTTTCAGCACCCCATTGTGCAAGGACTGCACAAAGCCGAGGGAGGGATTCCTTTCCTGTAGCCCAGTGTGGGCATGAACCTCCTTGGGAAACTCCCACAAGGCCAAAAAAAATAAAAAAAACCCGACCTGGAAAACCCCAAACAACCTCCAACATTTTTACTGCTGTAAAAAAATAGAGGGAAGGAACAACTTCCTACTCACTTTTCAGGTGGGAACCATGGCACAGGGAGCTGGTCAGGACTCACCTCTCCCTGAGCACACCACGTTCTGCTCAGCACAGCCAGGAATACTCTGGATGGAGCAGGGACAGGGAGGGACAGCCCCATTGCAGCTGCAGCATGAGGCTGTGCTGGCAGCAGTGCTGGTCCAGAACACCCCAACATGATTAGCATGAGGTCTGCCATTCCTGAAAAACAAAGAGAAGAGAAGTCAGTTAACCCAGAGAAATGAATGTAAGGCTTAAATTTACAGGTAAAGTAAGCAAAGCAATGAGCGACTTTGCCCTGCCCCACGTCACTGAATGTGAAGGTCACAGACAATTTCAGACCAAAATTACTGTTTTTAATAAGCTTTAGCTCATACTTCAGCAAAGGTTACACACACTGCTTTGAAAAGGTAAAAAGCACCATGAAGAAGAGACACGTGCCATGTCCCAGCTTACAAACAGAACACTGAAAAATCCAGTGATTTGGCCAAGTTTGTAAAGGAATTTGTAACAGAGACTGAGACTGCAGACCCCATTGATCTGCTGGTACTTGAGCTGCAGGAGCACAAGAAGTCACTTGGAGAACACAAACAGCAGATCTGCACCGGAACAAGCATACAGGCATCATAAATGGCAAAATGGCTTTTAAAAGTACTTACACACGAATCCCATAACAACAGCTCACAAAGAACAACAACACATTGCAGGTGGTGATGGGCATGGGATTTATAGGGAAGAGTTTCTGAACAATCTGTGCTGTGGAGTGCAGGTGGCAGAAGTAGGAGGTCAGGCTGACCAGGGCTGGTGTGCAGGGATTCAGAACCCAAACAAAAGGGAAAATGCAGAACCTGAGCCAGAAATACTTGAGAGATTTGTGTATAAAAGGTTTTCTGCGTTAGGACAGAGGAATGTGAGCAAGTTAAACACTGGCTGATCCTTCTCATGCTTTAGCTACAGCAGCTCACATAATTCACACCTCACTGCAGTCCAAGGCTATACATGATACAGAATTTACATGGCATGGGACAGACACGGACAAACGCTCTGACATCACAGAGAGAATTCAGACACTGGGACGAGCTCTGGGAACCATGGAGACCATTCTGAGTTCACAACAAAACCACTACAAACTGCTATCAAGAAGGTTTTAAAGAGTTGGGGTCATAATTTCACTGAACTCTAGAACAGAGGAAAATTTTCCCTGTGAGGAAAATATATTTTGATTACTGCGGAGGCAAAAATCCAACCCCAGGACAGAAAAGGAAAATCCAGTTATTTCATCTTCTCTGTGGGTATTATAAAATGTTTGTTGGCTAAACAGGGTGAATTTGTCTAAAAATCTGCTATTAGATATCACTCAAAACCTCAGCATTTATAGACCAGTTGCTGTAAAGAACAAGGCACTCCAGGTCCAGAAAAACATGAGTTTTCTGAAGTTCATCTTCAAGCAGCACCACTGAAATACAAATTCAGGTCTTAACACCCCAACCGTGCTCTCCAAGTGCTGGTGTAGTATAAGAACAAAAGCCCTAAATTCTTAATTGACAAGTACTTTAAAGAAGAATTTGACTGCAAAAATATAACAAAGGTGCAGATGGGAAAATGCCAGAAAACAAACTCCTTGACCTTCTTCCGTAACAGAGAACACAGATCCAATACAGTATTAAAAAAACACAGGAATATTCCAACAAGGACTTTCTGCTACCTGCAACTGTTGGTTGTCCATTTCTCCAGGATTCACATGAGGAATTCAGCACATTTTATTCAGGAAAAGCTACACCACACACCTACAGGACCGCTGAGAGCTGGCCCTGAGGTGAATAAATTCCATAGCCTGTGGCATTCCTTGTGCAGCTCCATGAACCCACCAACCCTTTTAGCCAGCAGCACTAAGGACCAGAAGCAAATCTTTATTTTATAGATTTCCTCAGCCTTGCAGGTTGAAAGTGCACCCAGGAGCTCAAGCGACCTTTCCAAGACAATCCCTATTGCCCCAGGATTGTATTACTCAGTTTGGGAGACATGGGGTTCAGTCACATTCGAGGGGCAAGGACCCACTGCACTGAGAGGACAAATCAAACAGCACTTTCAGAGTCAGAACCATCAACTGGCCTCACTGAAGTATTTACAGCCCAAATCTTTGCTTTCCCAAGGCTTAACAGTCTGGGGGTTGGACAATTCCTGGAAATGTTCTTTAGGAGATAGGAGCTCAGTCCTGCAAGGCCTCTGCTTTGCCCTGTCTGAAACTCCTCCCCAGTTCTTTGAGCCATCATTTCTTTTGCTCTTCCTGCCCTTTTCCACCCGTTTCCCAGCACTCCTCTGTGCACACGAGTTCAAAGGGGCTAAAGAGGAAGCCAAATCCTGCCATCCTGTGGTCTGAGTGGTGGCTCCAACCATTGCTCACTGGAGAGAGCTGGACCCCCACCAACAGTTAAAAAATGATCCCTGAAACAATCCTAAGTGTTTAAAAGGTGAAACAGAGTCCTGTGATCCTGAGGAAGCAGTAGAACCTGCAGACCCTGTGTGGAGGAGAGCTTGGATTACTCCTGGTTCAGCCTCCTCAGCTTTAACATTTATGGCTCCGGGCTCAGCCCCTCGTGACCATCACCCTGCAAACTTCCCACTCAGCTCTGATTTATGGGCTGAGCAAATGCAAGCAAAATGCGGCAGTAAAAGAAATTTGTGGGCTAATTTACTGCTTCCGTTTAGGTTAAGGTTTTAATAGTTATTTGCCTTTATATTTTAGATAAAGATTTGTGAGGAACCAATTACCCAAGGCAGCACAAGTAGCAGTGACAGCTGAATTCAATGCATGAGCTACCCTTAGAAAGCACTCCCTGATTTTTCTGATAGAAACTGCTACAGTTAAGTAGAGAGGCCAGAGCCTGTAGCTTAAAATGGGGAAAAAATGATGAAGATAATTCACAGGGAACGTGGCTTTTGAGGATAAAAGCTTCCCAACAGAAGAGAAGGAGATCATTACTGTATATTTATATAAAGTCTGGGCCAGGTTTTTTTGTGGGCTCCATTGAAGCTGTGCCAATTTATACCACCTCTAAAGAGTTCATTAAATCTCTGTCTTACCAGCACATTGCTCCAGGATTTGAACATTTATTCATCTGAAAGATTCATTATTCTCCTAATCCAGCTTGGTACCTTTTTTAAGACTGGGTGTGAAATGTTGGGTGATTCCTGCACTTTCTCCCTCCATTAAACACCTGCTGTATTCCCTGCAGAGTCTGGGAAGTTACAAGTGTCTGTTTAGCTGGGATGGGAAAGCACCTGAGACCCAAACTGGAGCTTTTAAACTCAGCTGTGCTTTGGGTTCAGGGCTCTGCTGCTCCTCAGAGCAAAGGGCCTTTTATTGCTGCCACATTGGGTTGTTTGTGCTAAACTCATTCGAGTCAGATGAATAATTTGCACTGAGTTTTGATTGATTTTGTGTCTTTTTCAGTTTTCCAGGGAGCAAGGAACCAATTGCAATTCCTCATTAAAAATCACTTCTGCTTAATTCCTGCAACTCCAGTTGTGGACACTGAATCTCAACCCTAAGCCTTGGTAGGCACAACTCTGCATTTTCCTTGTGCAGATGCAAGTATGAACTAGGAAGAAACTGTCTAAATAATCTGTAACACTCAAACATCTGTTGCTTTCAGGCCACTGGTGAAACAGGGTTTAGCACTGCAATGAAAGAACCTTCCCAAAGTAACTGAAGAAGGGACAAGAGCCCTAAAAAGGGAGATGGTTTTGCCATTTTCAGTCATCAACTTTCTCCAGGCCCCTCACTGAGCAGTCCCGGTGCTGCCACAGTGGATCCTGTCAGCCTGCAGGAAATAAAGGTTGCAAAAGGATTTACACTGAAAGCAACAGGCCTTTCCCATATTGGCATATGTTAGCATTCAGCATGCAGGATTGGTGGCCGTGGGCACAGCAGCTCCCACAAGGGACACTGAAATGAGTCCCAATTATTTAGCATGTTCTTGTGTAACAATAGCCTGTGCTGAGCTGGCAGTCCTGGATTCTCAGAACAGTCTGGCACCTCCATCCACACCTCCTGCTCTGAGATCCCTGCTCCACTGGAGGAGTTTCAGTATCACAGCCAGAGACCAGGCTGTTACACATCCACACCCACACTCTGGGGTTTTATCCAGACTCAAAAGGAGTTTTACTACCTTTGATTTTGCACAGAATCCAGAAAGTAACAGCGTGCCAAAGTTCGGAGATTTGGGACAGGGTAAAGGCACTTACAACGTTCAGCCTACGTTTACAAAGCACGAGGAACAGAAAACCACCACAGTAATCCTCTCTGGGCTTAAACTGCCCCGCTCCTTCCAGGAGATTAAAAACATATGCCAGGTCACAGTAATCACAGGAGGAGCATTCCTTGTCCTACTTTCCTCTCCCCTTCCAGCTGAGGCCACCCCGCACCAGTGAGATGAGACATTTCACACACTCCTGTCCCTCCCTGATCCCAGTGAGTGCTGGAGGAGCCCTGCACCTCTGCACATTTGGAAATAGGGAGTTACATTTTGTGGCTTTGGGAGGAAACCTCCTCCCACACACTTGGAATTCACTGTTCAAGAGGAGGCATTTTTGCCTATGCTAGTGAACAGTGAAACGTTTCTCATCCCCTGCTTAGAAATTAATTCATTAATGGCCGAGTGGATCCCTCTGTAGGTGCCAGGCCCTTTCAAGGATTTATAAAAATGATACCCAACACTGCCCAGTCTCAGAGTCAAGAATTTGTGCTGCTGTAAGGTAAAAAGCTGTTAAATCCCACCTGGGGAAACTTCTACCGTGCTGAGGTAAAGAGAGGAAAAAGAAAAAAAAACAATCCTGCTTTTCAAATAACAAAGATTTTGATAAATATCCACCAGAAAGCTTTTACTCTTTCATATGCATTATGTCTATGATTTTTGCTTGGCTTTTCTCTCATTATCTCCCATGTATTTTTTAGGCAAAGGCTGTTCATTTTGAGAAGGGAAATACAATACTGAATAGTTAAAATATTCTCATGATGCCATCCCCATTAGCTCAGGATCCGAGTAGGCAGCATTTGCCATAAATAATGCACAACTTAATCCCTCTGCATTTTTCTGAGAAAACCCCAACATGCTACAAAGTAACAAGAAGGAAAAGAAACACATTTCTGTAAATATACCCAACTCCCATAAACTTCCTAATCAATAACTTTTGTGATACACTGAGCTGAACAAATGATGGTTAGTGAATAATTTCATGACTTTTGGCAGTTTCTACCCCAGAACTGACCGTGAACAGTTTCTATTTTCTTCAGCACATTTTCTTCTACGAATTTTCCCCTAAATAATTTGTATGAACAGTTATTGCTCTTCAGAGCATTTGTGAGTACTGCCCCGTGCCTGCGATTGAATTTGAGCTCTTTCAGACAGTTTTAATTGGGTGCATCACTCAAACAGCATAATTTCCTTTCCTTGACATAACCCTAGCAGCCAAGTCTCTTTGTCTCCACGTTGTAATCTGTTGCTTAATCCAGAATGATGGTCCCTAATCTCTATGATTTGGGAGAGCATTTAGGGACGTGCCACTTTCTGAACTGGTTAATTGCTTTCCAGAATAGAGGTAGGGATAATATCAGCTTTAACGAGTCTCTGAACTAGCATTTGCTGGTCATTAAGAAGTGTAAATTAAAAAGTCACTGTGCCCAGCTGTCCAGTTTCTTCAATCCAGCTGAAAGCCCAGGGGCTGGGGCAGACTGGCATTGGGAATGTCTGTACATGGGGGTGACAGCCCTGGCTCTGCCATCCCTTGGAACCACTTTGCCAGGATCCCTCCAGGTCAGAATGGGACATTTTGGGAGCCTGAAAGATAACACACAACCCAGCTTTGAGCAATACAAGTAATGCAACATGTGAAAACACTCCTAAGAATGGAAATTCAATTGGTAAAGATAGTCAAGGAAGACCCTTCAGAAAAAGAAAGAACAAATCTTACATCACATATAAAACATGGCATTTTCTCAAGATGAATCTTCAGAAAATGTGGCAGTGAACACCTGAAGGTGAAAATGGATTTGCAATAATGGCTTTTTAGAAGAGGATGAATATTTGATTATACTGCCAATGTGTATTTCTAAAAAAATATGCTGAGTGATGCATTTGAGCTACAGTTATTTCTAAAACTGGACAGGTTTTGTAGAATCTCTGCTCTCCCTTCCCCAAGAAGGAAGTTGCCACTAATTAATTACAACTATCTGGAGTACACAGAACAAAGGTGGTAGCTGGAAAGGGAAAGGACATAAAGTTTTTGTTTGACTTTAGAAATTTTGTGCTCTTTAATTCAGTAAGTTTGTGAGTCATCATTGAACACATGAAATTGGGACCTGAGGTTAGCAGTAATGGGATACTGAGTTTTCTCCTTTTATGCAGGAATTCTGTTAAGGTCAGGTATGATGGAAAACTCTTCAAAGTGTTGTTGAAGTGTGGGGGGCAGAGAGGAATGAGGCCCTTCCTGCTCCCATTTCCATCCATCCAGTGCTTCTTACCTGCCACGTGCTCCTTACTGTTCCCAATGCCATGTAAAATTGGATACCAGCTGGAATTTTCTGCAGTGAACTCTATTGGTGGAGGAGCAAAATATTGACAGCCTGATTTTGTAATTGTAAACTCCCCTTTTTTCTTGCCATTGGGCTGTCATTTCAATTTTCTTTAAGGATTATGTTACGCCACTTACGGTTTTACTTCAGTAATTTGTTGATTCAAGTTGTCTTTGGACCCTGTTCACTATTTCTGGCTGAAACTTTCAGATTTAATGTTTTCAAGCTTAATATTTTTCACTGAAAAATGCCCCTGTCTTTAAATATAAACTTTCCCCAGATTTCTGCATTTTTTGGATGAACTCCTGCAGGAGTAAAACCTTACACTCAAGTGTTTTGTTTAGGAAAAAAATCCTGTTTCTGTCCTAAGGAATGAAAACTGAATGGTTCAATTACTCACTTCAAAGCAGCTCTTCCTTCTAAAACTTGGAAACTACATTTCAGTGGAGGAGAGGAGAAGAATGGAACACATTTATTGAACTAAGGCAACTGGAAGAAATTAGAATCACAGGGAGGGGTTTTGTTTGTTTGTTTTGTGCCCATTTCAGAGCAGACACCGTTTTTCAACAAGCTTTGCTGTTCTCACACCAGATGGCTTTATTTTTCCAATACTTAATTTTCCTCACATGCATTTACCCTGCAAGTATCTTGCACATGGAAAGAGGATGGGAATGCTTTTTATTAATCTGCCAGATATTTAACTATGCACTAACTCATCCTGGCATCTGAGCCAAACCTGGGGCACCAGATGATTCAATGTGTATATTCCCAGTACACCATGGAAGAGCAGGAAGGGCTGGATTATCCCTGTTCACTAATTATTAGAGCTACAAAAAGTGGTGTTTGCAAAGCAATGCTTTCAAAGGTTCGATTAATAAATTAAAAATGGCTATCAGCATTTTTCTGGATTCCTGGAGCAGCTCCCCATTTAGCAGGCAGTTGTTTCTCATCCTTGCAGGAATTTGGGGAGCTTGGGGGTTAGACAGAGCAGTGGGGCTGAATTCAGCACTGCAGAGAAACTGCTCAGCTTCTGCAGAAGCTTCTGGGAGGCAGAAATGTGCAATTAAAAACACAACATCCGGCATCCATGTTTGTGTGCATCCATGTTTGTGTGGTGTTTCCAGACCTGCCTTCGTTCCCAGCCTTGAAGTGGAAAAAAACATTTGGAAACAGCTGCAGCAAAGCAAATGCTTGTAGGGCCTTGCAGGTACTCTCAGTATTTATAATAAATGAAGGAATGAGAAGCCACCACATATAAATACATCTCTCCATTTACAGTCTGCCTGAAATCCACTAAATCCCAATTTGGCTGAAAGGAGAGAGGAATGGAGTGAAACTCATGGCACTCACCTAGGAGAAATATTCCAAAAGGTAGCCTATCAGTCTTGAAACCACTTTGCAGCCTTTCTTTTGGTCACCTCAGTAAATGAAATGCCTAATTACCACTTGGACTACTTTCTCTCTGGAGCCAGTGCTCATTAAGAAGTCTCCTGAATTCAGGAGATCAATGAAGGCAGTCTGAAGCTGGGATGCCTCAGTACCCAACACCTCAGCTCAGCCTCTTCTCTTTTTTAATATCCTGAAGGGGCTGGAACAGTTTTCCCAGAATCCAAAATGGGCTTTTCTTCACCACCCAAGTCACAAGTACATTTTGCAGTAACACCTGATTCTAAGAGGAGTGTCTCTGCCAGCTTTTCTGCAAGAGGAAGGTTCCCTTCTCTGTCTCTCCTGTTCCCTCCTTCCCTCGCTGCTGCCCCTCTGAGCTGAGATCCCTGTGTGTGCACACTCCCCCTCAGGACACGGTGTCTTTTTATTTCAATCACATTTCTACAGGCTGCGATATTTTGGAGATCTATTCCTTGAACCACTGGGGCAGGGAACCAAGGGAATATCTCTGCCTTTTTTCCAAACTCTGTTTATTTCATCTGGCCAACTGTGTTATGACTCATTTAATATTATCCTCTTCAGTCAAAATATTACCTACTCTCCACTTAAAACTCTCTTTCCATTCTCCTTGCAGGATCCATTTCAGGATCCATTGTTACAGGACAAATAACCATTAGCACACTATATCGAAGGACTCATGTTCACAGCCACAGAAGTACTGTTCTTCCTTTGAGGGTTTTCTACCAAAATGTTCAGAAGGGAAGTTACAGTTCTGTTAATTTCCCATTTTTGTTTCCTCTAAATATTTCTGTCTGAGAAAAAAAACCAACCAAACAACTAAACCCATTTTGGTGGGTTCAGTAGAATCAGTTCATCTTAATTTTCCAGACCCCTTTAACACAGCTTTGGTAAGCTAGGCTTTGTAGCTTAGAGTGGACCTTACACTGGGGGATAATTTCTGACTCCTTATTAAAAAAACATTTTCCTGGCTTTTTATAACATGCTTCCAATATTGTAATTTCTTTGGCATTTTAACCTTTCAAAAATAATCCTATTTAATGAAAAAAAACCCAAACCAAAGTCTTGTGTAAATGGGATCGGTGAGAGTAACTTATTGGTAAGTGATTTTCAAAAAAGCTACAGGGCAGCAGCAGGGCAGGTCCCAAGAAAAACTCCCCAACTGCAGAAACCAGGACTGATTTTCCAGAATCTCCACTAGCAGAGGCAACACTTGCTGTGCCTCAGCTTTCCTTGCCCAGAGGGAAAATCTCCCACCTCCCCAAGCCTTCTGAGGTGCAGGTTCCTATGGACACGGCTCTCGGTGTGGTTCTTGGCGTGTGTGTGCAGGGCCAGGAGCTGCTCTCAGTGACCCTGCTGGGTCCCTTCCAGCTCAGGAGATTCTGGGATTCCATGCCCAGCTCACTGCTCGCTCCCAGGCCAAACCAGCCTGGCCTTGGACAGACCCTTTGGGCACCGTTTCAGCTCAAACTCAGTTAAGACATTACTGGACACGGGCTTGGCTTTCTCAGCACTGCTGCCTCATTTCAGGATGGACCTAGGGAACAGGGTGGTTTTGAAGGAGACTCAGATCCTGCTGCCTCAGCATTCCTAGCCCTATTTGCCATAAACAAGGAAGAAACCAACTTTAATGAGAACACTTAATGCCAAAATTTTTGCAAGTGCTAATGTTTAACTATCTGATTACATTATTAAGAATTTATTCTATTTTGGAGCCACTGTTTGACATTCTCAGAAGACACATCAGCCTCATTAAGAGGCTGAGAAAGGCAGAAACTGAGCTTGCAAGTGAAATTTAGTTTGTCACTGATGTAGACACAAGCACTTAAATTGTGCCATCTGCCTGCTCGTTCCAGCATTCCAGGAGGATGCTCAGGAGCTGTGTTCCTTCAGCCTTCCCTTGGCCCACGGTACAGGACTTTGCTGCTGCAGTAGCCAATTGATATTGGCAGAAAACAGCATTTGTGTAGAATGGTGAAAGAGAAGGAGAGCTGGATTATACAAAATAAAACTCACAAAAGCAGCACTGACCTTGCAAGTAGCACTGTTGGTACATCAGCAGGGGAATTGGTGTTCTGAGC
The DNA here is from genome assembly GCF_052056855.1 of Sturnus vulgaris. Lineage (NCBI taxonomy): Eukaryota > Metazoa > Chordata > Aves > Passeriformes > Sturnidae > Sturnus > Sturnus vulgaris. Next base: position 5,479,546 of record NC_142245.1, on the reverse strand, counting down.
ATTAAACACACCAGACAAACCAAGTATGTCTCTGTCTCCCAGAGGGCAAAGAGGGACCACATCTGGACTCATTTTAAAGTCCCTGGCTTCTAGGTTCTTGTTTGAACAGATATCAGACAAAAATCTGTCTCAAATCTCATTTTTATTTTGTGGTCGCTCTTTCCCTCTTTTTCATCTATTCTCCACGTCACAGAGCTCATTTCCCAACCTGGTGCTGGCAACTGCCTGCCTAGAACGAGGCTCAGCCTTCAAACACAATGAAAGAAAAAAAAACAAACCCTGTAACAGAAGGGGCCGTGAAGGACCCAAGGGCTCCTGGGCCAGGCTCAGCCAGGCTGAGCTCTGCAGGGCACAGCCAGGGAGGGCTCCTGGGCCAGGCTCAGCCAGGCTGAGCTCTGCAGGGCACAGTCAGGGAGGCCTCCTGGGCTTGGGCAGTGCACACCAGCTCTGTAAACAAAGGCAGGAAAAGCAGTTTGTGGAAATCCTGTACATTTTCTTCCTTTCCTTTCCCCTCTCTCCACACAAAGAGTCCCATCAGGAGAAGCAGCCCCTGGTGCTTTACTGGTTTAGGATTCCCCCTCCTGGGGCAGAGCAGCCCTGGGATTCCTGGGATGGTACTGCTGTCCAGCTGCAACTCAGAGCCCAGTGGGCAAGTCCATCAGGATATTTAGGACAGAGAATAAAAGAGTAATAATAATAATAATAATAATAAAAAATAGTGAGAGACACAAGGAGCTCGCCCATCACTGGTGGCTGTCCAGTGGCTGATCACAGAACCTCCCACTTTCTCAGTTCTATGGGACATGAACAAAACTGGGACTGGAAGTTAAGTGGCTCCTTAATGAACCTGCTTATTTCTGGAGCAGAATAATGAAGATTCCTCAGCAGCACCATGAGCTTCAAATGCCCCCAAACACCCTGTGACCTCCAGTACCGCAGTGCTGTGACATGTAGTACACAAGGATCTGTTTGCTAAGATGTGAGTGGGTACTGAGGGAAATAAAAACCCTCTGGGAGAGTTGGGATGTGAGCATGGAAGTGGCTCAGGAGGATGAGAACACAGTGAACCCAACAAAACACAGCCTGGTGGAAGAGAATCCCAGTAATTAATAGGATGTGATGTAAACATGATTGATTTCAGTGTGTATTTACTGCACTGTTCACCAGTGATTTATCTTAATTTTATATTAATCATTAATATATTCAGCTTGACCAGAGAAGTATTATTTTCATTACTCACCATAAAGGAGAATTTTTTCCAAAGGAAAGCTAATTTTACACATAATCCATCATTTGAAATTAGCCCAGCATTCCTGCCTTTTACAGATACAATTAGTGGTAAACTCCTGGGAAAGCTTCTTCTTACACCCCATGGCATCAGCTACTAATGCTCAGCCCACAGGAGATGTTTAAATTGGATATGAGGGAAGGTTTCTGCACTGGGATATCATCAAGCATGCAGTGGGGGAGTCACCATCCCCAGAAATATTTAAAAGCTGTGTGGATGTGGCACCTGGGGACAGTGGTGGCCTTGGCAGTGCTGGGGGAATGGCTGGACTGGGTGACCTTGGAGGGCTGTTCCAACCTAACTCATTCTGTGACCATGAAAACTTCCCTCAGAGGCCAGTACTTACTAGCAGGGTGTAAAATGCCCTTTTCCCCCTGCTGTTCCTGTGCTCAGTCACTGATCTGGATCAATGGCTCAGGAGCAGCCGAGCTGTGCTAACATTGCCCTGTCTGTAATTAAGGACAAGGAAGTTGTGTGGCTGAGCAGGGATGCTCCTCATGTCTGATTGTCTGAAATGGATTCCTGCCTTCAGCAGGGCTGGGAGTTCAGGGCATTTTCCCCATGAGAGAAATAAATATGCCCAAAGCTCTCCCATTGCTTGGGCACTCTGGTACTTTGAACTCCACTTCTGGAGCCACTCAGAGCTGAGGAAATGCAGAGGACAATAAAACCACACCTACTCCTGCCAACTGAAGGGCTCAGCCCATGAACAGCACCAAGCCAGTGCAGTGACTTATAGAGTCAGTGGATCTAGAAAAATACAGTGATTTTTTTTCCTCCCCAATAACTAAAACGATGTACAGGATGTTTTTGTGCCATTGCTTGCATTTGTTCCTGGAATAAGCAAACAGACAGTGTTTGATCCTCCATTAAGGAGCAAAACAAGAGAGTAGAAAGCTTTTCATGTTGCAGCACAAAGAATTTCAAGCAGGTTTTTAGTATTAAAAATGATTCAGTTTAATATGCAAGGTGTCCCCCCAGTAATTATGCCCAGAGAGACCAGCTTCTAACACATGTAAGTATTAGCAAGTGCACAAACCTGAATGATGGAAGGGGATTTTTGCCCTTTCTGAGGAACACTGGGGCTTATTAACAATGCCAAAAATGGTCAAGTCTGGGCAATGGCACTGCTCACAGTTAAACATCTTGGCTTTATGGAGCTGCAAACCTTCCTTTAAAATAATGTGGCCCTGGAATATTGATCATGTCTTTACTGTAAAAGGCAACAGCTGACACTTGATTTTCCATTCTCTTCCACACTGCCCTGCAGTGACTTCAGACATGAGCAAATCCAAGCCTTTCCTAAAGGAGGTGTTAGTGCATGGCAATATTCAGAAGTGAACCCTTTTGTACTTCTGGATGGGAAAAAAAAAATCTTTAAAAAGGAGAAAAAACATCAAGCAGGAAAATACCTTTCCTGATTCAAAACAGTTCTTTCCAGATAGGACAAAGGCAAGTAGATATGTCTGTGTGCAAATTCTAAAAGGCTCTCAGGGAAGAATGATGTTCAGGTTAAAAATAGGTGTAAAACTTGAAGGTTTCTATTTTCTGAAAGGTATTATTTTTTAACCGTGAATTACCAGACCATAGCCTGTCAAATTGGCCCTTAATCATGCAGAAATCAACTTCCATATTTATAAATTCCTGCTGTAACAGGAATCTCTCCTGGTTCTCACTGGTTAAAGAATCCCACACCTCCTGTTGGTGATCACTGTCGTGCAGTGGTGGGAATTACATGGGTAACTTCTCATCCTGACATATGAACATTTTAACTTTAAAACTAATTTGTATATCCTAAGCATTACACAGGTCTGCACAACAGAGTGACAGGAAAAGGAATGGAACAAAATGGAAGTGAAAAATGGCTGGAAAAGGGCTTTTCAGGGCTTGAATTTTCTTTTTTTAACCTCCGAGCCAACCTAGCAATAACTTGTGCTCAGTAAAAGTGCCCCAAAGGACCTCACTGCCCCTGCACACAGCAAAATACATTTTACCACACCTCAGGACCCAAGCTATTTTCTTTCACATCACAATCACAATGAAGGAAACAGAAATGTGGAGTTATTTTATGTGTGACATCCATACCAACACTGGCAATTCCACTGGCAACAGTGAAATTCCAGATGGGAGAGACTGCAGAATTCCTATATCTCCTTTAAATACAGTAAGTGAAACATTCAGCTTCCTGAAAGTGCTTCCCTCTCAAACAACAGCCACAGTGTTCCCAAGGGAAAGCTGGGTCCTACAGCCAGATTGCCATGGTCTCATGCACAACAGGACCTGGGAATAGCTTTGGGAATTCAGCTTCCAGGCAGCCCTTGGCTTGTCAGACAAAGGAATATTCCAGTAGGAGTACCCAGCTCCAGAAGGAGCCTCCATAGAAAGGTCAGGGTATCTCAATCCAATCCTTGATAGCACACTCCAACCTTGCTTAAACTGATTGTTAGAGATTTTCTACCTCAGCAAAGTCCTGATCACTGGGTTTTAGTTTGCAATTTTCTACCTACTTTTTTAAATGAAAATTCCTTCCCTACCATTGCACTTATAGCAAATTGCTGCAGAGTTTGGTGGCATCACAAAATCAACAGCAGCGAAAAGAATATTGAATAGATTTGTTCTGACTTGTGTTGTGAAAGCTCTCTGGAATAAAAGCACCAAACATTCCAGGCTCATCTGTGGCAGGTGGGGAGTGTCACTCTGGAAACGGAACAGATGTTTGATTGCGTAGAAAGGGGCACGAGAAACAGGCAAGTTTATTATGATCACTTTCATGTTTGCACAAACGCACTGAGTGTTACATTTCTAGACATGCAAGGCGTTTCTGAAGAGAGGGTCCCCTTTTTCCGTCCTCTGAAATACACCTTGGTCACTGCTCCCTCAAAGAGAACAGTCTTCCCAAGGAAGCTCATTACACATTGGATCCTGATGTTTGTCTCTACCCACTGCACACAAACAGCCACTGAGAACTATTTGACTGAAGGCTTTTTGAAGAGATTTATTAAATCTGTGACACTAAACTGGGAGCTGGGTGAGTCCCCTTTCATCTTTTCAGGATCACCCAAGACCAGTTTAGTGGGAAACACAGCGGGTGTGTCACACAGCTCGGGCAGGGCAGAGGGACACGGGATTGGAGCACTGGGATGTCACAGCAGGTGACATTCCATGGAACCTTCACTGAACATGCAATTCTGCCTTAGGTTTTTGCACTTGGAAAAGCTCAGTGAAGAATAAACCTGTCTCCAAACTCAGCTCTGTGTGTAAACATCAGCAGTTTAGGCTAAGCATTTCAAAACCTGATTTCATCTACTTGCCACGTAGTTCATTTCCTTGCTGGCTTTGATTAGGTTCTAAATGCCCTGCAAATGCTATGCTTGGCATTTTTTGGGTACTTGTGTGACCTTTACCAGGAAAAGAATTACCCAGGAACAGCTTCCTGCAGCCAGTCAAACACTGAGCACAAAGTAGGTTGATCAGAAAAGCTGGTCAGCATTTCTTAATGACAAATTCTATTCTGGTACGGCCTCTTTTTAAATTATTATTATTGTATTTTTTTGAACAGCAGCAGCATTTCTGGCAGCAGTACAGGTATTTTGAGCCCTGCAAGAGGATTTTCAGTATGCACAGAACTTCTGTAAATTGTCCAGCATAACACAGTGTTCTGCTCTGGTGTTCCAGGATTTGCAGGAAGAGAGGAGGGTTTAGCCTGTGTAAGACTGAGGGAGGGAAGAATTATTCAGACAGGAAAAGGAAGAAGCTGCTCAGAAAATCTCAATAACTTCATATCTGTCTCTTCACTGTACCTGCATTTAGAGCCTGTAATAAGAGTAATAAATTTCTTGACCTGCTCAGAAAAATGGATAAAGAAGAAACTCTCCCAGAGAGTGGGAGCGTGAGCTTAACAAAACAGGAGAAATGCTTTGGGGGATTGAACTTCTGAGTGAAGCCTGGAAAATATTAATTAATCTTTGCTTTCAACATAAAACCCAAACATAATTCAAGACATTCTGGAAGGAAAAACAACTTCTTGTATCAAGCAATGGTAATATTCACAATGTTTCTCACTGCCCAGGTGGGGAGCAAGCCCTGCCTGGGGAAGTGCCTGTCACGGACAGCTGCCCTCAGCAACACAAAATTCCTGTCCTCTCCATACATTTTTTCCATTCCAGCCTCAGCCAGGAATGCCTGGGTGATTTGGAGAGGCGATTAGGTTGCATTCCTGTTATTACAAGTAAGGGAATCAATACTAATTCACTTAGCTTTATTTTATAAGTGGCTAAAGAGATGTAACATCAGCCTCCAACGAGGGAGAACACTTCCTGCGTGTGTTGGAATACTAATAAGAATTGGCTCAAGGTAACCACCCAGCAAGAGCTGTTTGCTCAAGCCAATTAGTTATTAATCAGGAGCTTGCTCATTTTTAAATGTCTGAAAACTTTAAAATAAAGGAAAAATACAGCCTGGAGAGCAATAGCAAACCCAGACACTGCTGAAGTCAGGTGAGAAAATAAAAGTATGTGGCATATGGATTTGTAATCTGAAACAGAGGGTGAATAGAATCTTTCAAAACTCTGAAGAAGTTTAAAACCACCTCTGCAAATGACTCTTCTCTATTCAACACCTGAACTTTACCTTAGGGCTTGGATATACTGCTGTGGAATAGGCATGTTACAGGTTACACATTTCACATCAAAGGGCCAGGGCTGGATGGAAAAATGCTCTGCACAAATATGCCCTTCACTTCCTTGGCTTCTTCCCTGGAGGTCTCCAAGGGCTGAGCACTTAATGCTGAATAACCTTTTCTGGAAACTCTTTGTAGTGGATATAAGCCACTGAGAGAGAACCTGAACCACAGGAGAAACGAACGTCCCTCAGCCCCAGCCTCTGAGTTAGGAACAACCTTATTTCTAAATCCATCCAAAATCCACCCCAGTTTAACTGCAGAGCAAAGTCCTTTAGTGTAATTATCCTCCACCAGCAAACTCAGTGCTGCTGCAGCCACTGAGCCCTGCACTGTCCTAAATCAACAGGAGACCCAAGGCAATCCAGGATTTTCAGGCTATTGGGCCTGGCATTCAGTGACACCCTGGTTGCAGCAATGGCCATTCCCCTCTCCAGCTGTTCTACCGCATTCTCCCTTCAAACCCATCACTTCCAGTTTTGCTAAAGACCTACAGAGGTTTCAGCTGGCTTAAACAATCCAGTTTCCCAGGATAAGAAATCAATAACCATTTAATATTTAAGCAGCTTACAAGCCACAGCTGAGCTCTGGATGTGGCAGCAGTGCTCCAGCTACAGGGAATTTTTGCAAACCCCAATGTCCAGAGCAGGGAGCTGTTAAATGGCTCCTGCTTATCTCTATTTGAGAGCCCAGCACCCACCCACAGAACAAACACTGCTCGTGGTGCCTGCCAGTGCTGGCTTTTCCCCATTGGGTGCATCCCATTGCAGTCTGGGGGCAGCACTGACAAGGAGGCCATGATGGGAACACAACTCCCAGTGAGCCAAAGCTCCGGTGGGAAGTGCTTTATTCCCTCTGCCCATAAAGCAGGTTCTGGGATCCATTATGCCCTGGCAGGTGATCCATGGCTGCTCTGCTCTCCCAGGATATGTTTTGCCGTGGGTCAGCTCCTGAGAACATCTTCCATGACTCTGCAGAAACAGAGCACTTAAAAGAGGGTTTCTGTGCCAAGTGGATAAATGCAGCCAGATGTTATGGACTGGTTGGGAGTTCAGCACGAGGAAACCACAAAATCATACAGAGACTGTACACAAGGAACCTTCACTCAGGTATTTCCTTTGGACTCAGAGGTATCACTGCCAGGAAAGAGCTCAAAGGGCAGGTGAGGCATGAAAAAGAGCTCAAGGGAACAGCTCCACTGATCCCACTTAAGGTCCTTCCCCTGCATCTACATGTGTGCATTGACACAAAGAGATGGCAACTGGAAAGTTTCCAAATATGTTTTCATCTCCACTTGGTAGGTGAGAAGGAACAGCTCAAACAAGTATAAATATATATATATTATGTGTCTAAAAGTTTATAATTTGTAGATGTATTTGGCAGACTAGATTTCTTTTCACATCGAAGGAAGGCTTAAAAGCAAAATAATCCCTTCTCTTTTCTAAGCTGTGTGAATACTTTAACAGTGAACACATTAAGTTTTAAAGGAAATCAATGTTATTTATTCCAAGCCTTTAAGAAGAGGTAAGAAACCTGAAACAAGGATTTTCTGCAGATAAAGACTGTTGGGTCCTTGTAATCCTCAGCTCGCTTTTTTAGCCTGAGAAAATGTATTCCTTTGTTGCAGATAGTTGGCTGCTCCTGAACGTCCCTAATCCGTGAGGGGCAGATCAGCAATGGCTGAGTTTGCAAGCAATGAAAGCCCTCATTAGGAACGGTTTTTGTCATCTCCCAGCAATGAAGAGATTGCTGCCACACGATGCACTCATCAATCAGCATTGTCCTTTCCCGAGTGATAATTCTGTTTATTTTCCTACATCTCCTCGTGGCAGGAAACAACTGAATTGAGAAGAGAGAGAACAGGCAGCTATGATTCCCTCAGAATTTGTGTGTGTCTCCCCACTCTGCTTTTTTTCTGTAATTTCTCATTCCTGAGCTACTTCGTGAGGGCAAACAGGGCATGTTCTCTGAGATGGACTCTGCTGTGAAAAACCCCTTAATTTCTATGAACTCTTGGTTTTTAAAAATGCTTGATGACTTTCAGCTTTGAGGAGCTCCAGAACCATCTGTGACCTGCAGGGGGGATTGGGCATTCCCTACTAAGTGTGCCACAGGATGGATTTCCTGCCACAGGCTGTTAAAAGCCACCCCAGTGTCTCCTGTGGGGCTCTGAGGACACGTTGTGGTTTCCCAAGCTTCAGTCAGCATTTCCAGAAGGCAGCTACCAGCAGCTGTTTACAGGAGCAAACACCCAGTGACAAACAGTTCCTGGAAGTATCCAGCCTCTGACACATTTTTCAAGGAAGCCAAGGCTGACAGGCTGTCTTTGACCGGGTATCAATCAACACAAGAGCAGCAGCAGCAGCTGATCACAGCCATCACTGCAAAGCACTGGGCAATGGCATTTGGAGAGGCACAGGGAACCAGGAGATGGGAATTGGCAGAATTCTGCTCACAGACACTGAGAGTCCAACAGCCCCAGGAGGGGAATAACAAAGCAGAAGGAAAGCCCTTGGAGTAGCACACTCCAAATCCACCTATCCCACAGGCAGAAAGCAGAGATCCAGGCCTATTTCATGTTTCTGGCAGAGCAGCCCAAGTCACAATAGAACAGATTAGCTGAGAAATAGCAATAAAACCTCGTTACCCTGCTGCTGGTGCCTGTTGTCACTGAGGGTCTGAGGGGTGTTACTGCAGGGAGTGGGCAGCAACAGGGACCTGCAGCCTCCAATTCCCAATGGGTGCATTTGCCAAGGACAGCTGAGTCTCTGGCATGACACACTGGAGACCCACCTGGCACGGGAGTTTTGGTCAGAGCTCTTAACTACAGGGACTTGCCAGTAGAGTTTTCCAGGAAAAAAATATGTCACTATCACATTTACTCGTCAATTACTGCTAATAGAAACAAATAACTTGCTTACTTAAAGTAATTACAAACCTCGTGCTAAGAAACAAAAATTGAGTTAAGCAAGCACAACTCATTTCTTCACCATTTCCCCACTGGCAAAATAATTAAATTACATTTTGCAATTTTTAGGAATGCTTAGTATAAATCACTGATTTTACTCTAATAACATGATTGAGTAGTCTACAATTTTTTCAGGAGTTGCAAACACTTTCACCACTCCAGATTCTCACCCCATAAAAAAAGCAAATGAACATATTGAAATGGTTTTACTTGAAACTTCCTTCGTATCCCCACGAGCTACAGGAGCATTGTGCAGATGTTTTCTCTTACCCAAGTATTTGCCAGCTCTGTCAGGAACCAAATGACAGAGAGGAATGCAAACCTACCTCAGCATGGTGGACAATTTTCTTTTCCTTTGACCATGACAGCCTTTCCAGGGGAACATAAAAGAGGAGACTTTTAACACAGGGTTTCTTTTTTTGCAAGTTACTATTTTCCTGTTCCCATTAAAGGAACCTAATGACCAGACCTCTGTCTTCTGAAATTCTACCCTTGTTTCCTTTCATTTGATTTCTTTCAGATTTCTTCCTAAACTTTTCTCTTTGATGCCCACCTGGAGCTTAAAATGCTTTTTTAGGCTGTGCTGATCCTCTTCAGAAGTTCCTGGCTCCTTAGGGAAGCACAAAGCTGTGCACACCCACGTTACAGAGACTCCTCTCACCTCAGCTGCTCATTCTCCAACAGGTTTGAGCTGAATCAGTGCTCAAAGAATGACAGAGCTGCATTTCATCTCTCCATCTTCCTCCTCCTCCAATAATTTAACTCCTGGGGTAGTTAATGACCAACTCCAGCTATGTTCTTAAACTTTAAATCAGCCTGTGGCCACTTGCACTTGGGCTGGATTTACTGCTGTTAGGATCTGCATTGTTGTGTTTAGCTTTTCCAAGATAACTGTGTTGTTTTATGCTTTTGACATAACACAGACACCGAGATGCCTTTTTTCATCATCTCACAAGTATCTCAGCTAATCAGCATTTCTGTTTCGTGGTTACAGTCTCCTGGCAACACAACTTTATCTCAAACTGCCCCTTGTTGTTTTGGAGACCCTGTGCCCAGAGCATGGTACATCTTTTGTTTTCCCAAACACACTCAGTGCTTTTCCTTGTTCTCCTTGTGATTACCCATCGCTGGCCTGAAATAAAGCACCAGGAATATGCTAACATTTACACACAGACTGTTCCTGTTTCTGATTGTTCCCTTGCATATGATCCACAGCTCTGTCACTGAGTAAACCCTTCCTTTACAGAAAAGAAGGAAAAAGAAAACCCCCCAAACACCAAAAAAGGCTTTGGAGGCTCAACTGCACTTTTCCAAGAGAGCATTCACACATCCCAGCTGTTTCAGCCTTTCAGGCCTGTGGAAGAGGCTTACAGACTTCAAACAAGAGTTGGGGAGGCTCTTTAAGAATATGCTACTCATCATTTCAGACTCTGTGACGCTGACAGCTCCAGGGAGGACACCTGCACCTGGCAGTAAGTCAGGGCAGCCAGTTTCCCCCGATCATCTGCAGCCCTGATTGCCAGCACTCCAATCGTGTCAGCTCAGACAAAAGCAGAGATACCTTGGACTGGCTCTCTCCCTGTCCAAGGCATTGAACACAATTTAACACAGACATTGAGCCTCAGCTTCACCTGCATGTCATACCCCACACACATAATGATGCTTACAGATGTTTCTTGAGCCCTGTTTCTTCAGGCTCTGATGCAGAAATAAATGTGGGGCTTTTTGTATAAAAGCTAGACAGATAAAGTGAAAGACTTGTATGGCACCAGCAAAGTGGCTTAGGTAGTCATGACAACCACGTCAGTGCTTATAAAACTTCCCTTCTTCTTAATCTTTTTTGCAGTTTAGATAGCACACATGCGAGCTGTAAAAAGCAGTATCTGATCTGCAGCAATAACACGAAAAGTAAAATGTTCTCAGCAGCCACCACAGGAGGCTGAGACACTGACAGCTGCTGGGGTCATTACCAGCAGTTCTGTCCAGCTCCCAGAGGGACTCCTCAGTGTGCCCAGGCCTAGGAGAGACCACGGGCCTTATCCCAGATTTGGGAGTGAGCAGGGATGGGCAGGAGGGAGAGGGTTAATGCTGCTTTTATGGGAAGAAGATCAGACACTAAACACACACAAGCACATTATGAATGTATTCAAATCCCCACATACTTACAGTTTCCTTCTTCATCTGAGCCCAGGAGGGCTCTGCTGCTCAGCCCCAACTCAAGACACAGTGGGCTCCTACAAACCAGCCTTCCTTGAGCAAGAATCAACATCCATCTTTTGCTTTCAATCTTCTATGCTCATTACTTTTTCACCTACTTTTCAATGTGGGAATTTAAAATCCCTCTCAGCCTTATCATTCACAGGTGGAAACCAAAGCACACCGGAAATAAATACCTCTCTCCATCCCAGAGAGAAGTGAATGGATTTGCTTCCAGCAAAAAGGGAGCAGCTGCTGTCAATAAGACAAATGACCCCCCTCTCTAATCAAGTGATAAACTCAAGAAAATAGCAATGCTTTATATTCCTAAATCTGCTAAGAATCATATGTTGCTTCAAAGGAAAAAAAAATGGTTGGCATCTGGACTCTAATAACTGAACTCACCTTCATGTACTATTATTGTTAAGAGGTATAATTTACTAAAGTAAAAAACAAAACCTTTTTTTATAATAAAGTAACTATGGTCAGCACGCTCATTTCTTTCTTCTTTCTCTCAGCTGTGAGGAATAATTCTGTGACATCTTGAAGAATTCCCCAAGTTCACGTGCCACTGAACTTACAAGGTCTCCATCAGCAGTCTCAGGGAAACAGCTCCATCTTCTGGGAGGCAGTCCTGCCGTGGCCGGGGAGGGAGCGGTGCCGCTTCCAGCGGCTCCTCCCGTCCCTTCCCGGGGTTACCAGCGGTGCTCTCAGCGCACGATGGCTCAGGAATCACCTCTCTGGGCTGGTTTGCACTGCCAGAACTGCTGAAGCAAAGCAGAGGGGCTGAGTTAACAGCGACTTAACAGCCAATCCATGGCAATAAAAGCATCCCACAAAACCAGCGAGCACAGCAGAGACACTCCCGGGTATCCCAAACCCAGGAGACACGGGTGTAAAACAAACATCCTTGGGATGATCCCTGCCACGAACAAGTTCCATAGTTCCCAACACAGGAATTAGTGACACCACATACAAAATAGGTACCAAGATTAGCAGAGCAAATGCCTGACAGGAATCTTCTCCAGCAGGTAGAGATTGGATGTTAGCTATTTGTTCTACAAAATGGGGAAAACTGCTCTCAGGATTTGGGACACTGCATTTGGCAGTGTACAAATGGCAGTTCGGGATGGAAGCTTTGCATTTGTTTCCAGCTCAAAAGCCTCACGTGGTGAATTCTCTCCTCCCGTTAATCACAAGCACTCTGTTCCACAAAAGCTGGGAAGGAGTTCCCTGAGTGATGCTAAGGAATCCTCGACTTAAAATTGTTTCATCAGCTGTGATTCTGCTTTAAGCATGTGAAATCTGACTGAAGTCAAATAACCAAACACCTGCCTCACCTTCCCAGGAACATTAATGCTAATTGTTGAGAACTTTCTGTTCATTATACACATAATCTTTCTTTCAGTCTTAGACTTTCAGTCACTTTAATGCAGCTTTTGACAGCACGGGAGTAACCACCTTCATCTTTAGGTTCCTGTCCCCTTTGCTCATTAACTACAGAGCAAAGAACTTCAATTACCTACAAGGGTAACTGATCTTATTACATGGCTCCACCTTTCCCCCCCCCCCAGAAAATAATGAGCCTGACACTTATACAATCCAAACTTCCCTGGTGGATCCCAGGGAGCTGTGCATGGTGTTCCTGGACTGACCTGGAGGGAAGGGGATTCTTATCAAGCAATGAATGAGGACAAATCATCATTCTTAGAAGATATTCACGACAAAAACCTGCCTGCACCACCACCTGTAACATTCAGAGGTGAGAGCTCTCCAAGGACACCAACAAGAGTACATTTACCATTCCTTCTAGGTTTGTTTGGTTTTTTGTTTGTGTGGAGTATTTTTGACGGGGGCAGATGCTTTGGGGGTTTTTTTGGTGTTGATTTTTTTCATAATACTGACTTAAAGCTTGGTGTGTATTTTCGGTTTAAATACATTGGTTGTACATTGACTGATCGGTGAAAAAGAAACCACCCCACATTTCTAACACAGCAAAGAACCCATCGAAGATGCTGCCTTGTTTCTCTGATTGTGGAATGACTGAGACCAGAAAGGAATGGCACCAGGTTAGTTTAATCACAGGTGATGTCCTGTGAATTTTCTTTCTCTAGGTGAATTGAATGAATTGTGTTGATCTCCTAAATCACATGGAACATTTCCTCCCAGCTGGGCCCAGAAGACAAACATCAAGTTCCTTCTCCAAGTAACAGGATAAGAGAACAGCTTCACTCCACAGTGAAGGATTTCCTGGCTCCATAAAATGCTTTCACCCACTTTTTTTGTTCCTCTCTTTGTCTGCCCCTCCAGCACACAGATGGAATCAGTGTCAGAGATTTATTTTAGATGTTTTCTCTCCCTAGCTCCTTCTTGAAACTTCACTCTCAACTTTTGCTGAATTTAGTACAATGCATCTAAAACTTTTCTTAGACCTGCAGATTTCAGAAGGATTCTGCCTTTCTCCAAGAGCTCTGCAATTCCTTTTAGCACAGCAAGCCCAATGTCCAGGAAGTCTAACAGAGCCTCATTCATTGAATCACAAGGGTTTTGCCCAAGGAGCTCCCTGCAGCCCTGCCTCCCTCAGAGAGCTGCTGGGAGCCTATTCCTGCAGGAAACACGGAGCCACATCGGTCTGGGCTCCACCAGGAGCTGCCAGGTGCTTGTCACAGCTGTGCCTCTCCCAGTGTCCTCCCTGGACCCTCCTCTGCCATTCGGTACCAACCCAGGTGCAGTGGTACACACAGACCCTGGGTTTCTCTAAACTCTCTCTGCAAAGTCAGGAGAGGTCAGAACTGCCATCCAAAAATAACTTAGTGCCGAGCTTTAATCAATGAACTTCAAAGGATTTGCTGATCCAGCCTGTAAAATACAATTTTAACTCCTCGTCCTCGGTGCAGCTTCCTGTAAAATGGATCAACAGGAAAACCCCCACTGCAGCTCCAACTTAAGGTCCACAAATAGACAAGGCCACTAATAAGTATTTTATTGGTGCTCCATAGCAACACTGAGGTGGTTTTGCTGCTCCTACAAGTCACACACTTGCAGGAGGATACAAGAGTTTGCCTTCTCTGTTTGCCATCCATGAGGGCAAAGAAGATCAGGCAGCCAAAAGAAGAGAATCCCCATCACTGCTGGAGCAGCTGCCTCCCAGCCCTGAGGCTCCATTGCAGCATTTTCTGGTACCTTTTTACTCACAGCACTCCTGGATGCTGCACTCATTTAAAGGCCTGTGTAATGCTTGGGAGGGTGTGGATAAACAGTGGCCAGAAGCAGAGTTTTAAAATGGCAAATCACCCTGTTCATAGGGAGGGAGGCAGAATTCTTTTCCTCTCTCCAAGGCAAAGACTTCACTCAGCTTCCTGTCCCTGCTGCTTCATGGGACTTGTCTTGACTGCAAGTTTTCCCTTTTCCAGGATGTCCCAAGGGAAATTGCCACCTGCCCTGTGCCTGCTGGACAGAGACCTGCTCAGGGGCCTCTCAGCAAGCTTTGCTCCCTGTTTTCTAGGCAGTGTAAATGACCTGGAGCACACCAAAGCCCCCAGTAGCCATGGCACTGATGCCACCAGGGAGGAAGTGCCCACACGTTCAGCACAGCACACCAGGAGGAAATATTTGAGGAGAGCTGAGCCAATGCCCCACTGAGGAGATCCATACATGTGTTTTTCACCCCTCAGCTCCTGCATCTCCTGTACTCAGCACATGTCAAAGTCAGGTGATCAATTACAAAAAATAAAAATTCAAGTATTTACATTATAATTGTAAGTGCTGTGAGTCCCTCAGCACTTAACTGTGAAATAAAAATGAATCCTAAACCAAAAAAGGCAGCCCAGTGCTGTTCCTGCCGTGTCAGACCCACCAAGTACTGGGGCTTTGCCACGGGAAGCACAAGGTGTCCTGGAATACCTCAGCAAAAATATCCCATTGACACAGACAAAGGCAGCACCCCACTGGCTCTAAGGTGCAGCTGACATATGGTACATTTTGCCTCATCTGTGAGTCATTTTACTGCCTGCTTTTGCCTAACTGTTCTTTTTTTCTCTTTTTTTCAGCAGGACTCCAAGAGAGTGATAATTAATTTAAAAATAACCATGGACTCCTTTTCAACTTTTCCAGACTAAAACTGAAGTTCACCCACTGGAGTCAATTGTAATTAGACACATTTTACCACCTTGTTTTCCCAACCTCTAAAAAGGGTTTTCCTCAGAGGATGAAAACTTTAATCAACTGAAAGGTCCCATGTAGGTTATAATTCCTTTTATTTTCCTCTCAGGAAGATGTGCCTGACCAAAACCCGAAGTGCAGGAAATGCAAGGATTTAGAACAGAAGCCTGAAAGCTGCAGCAGGAAATCCAGAATATCCATAGCTGTACATATTCCAAACCATGACTATTTTATTGACACCTTTACATCAGCACCCAGGGCAGAGTGGGGACCAACAGCATCCTCCTCTTCCCTTTTTTCTCTACCCCATCTCCCCATCACGACAGGTGAGTACAGAATGAGGGCTTTAAACTTCAAAATACAGGATCTTTGTCCTCAGACACAGAACAACCACCCAACAATGAGAAGCCATCACTTCAAGGTATCACAAGGCTATTTATAACCATTTGAGTTTGTTAGAAGGTTGGCATGGCTGACTCCTGTACGCAGCATCCTTCCACACTCATTAAAATCATCTCTTTTTGTCAGAATTTCAACCAACTCTGCACCAAACAATTTATGCTTTTCCACAGGAATTTTTAAATTCTGAAATACCTGGAGATAACTAGAGGAACCTTCAGCTGTCTGTCAGGAGAGCTCTTCTAGAGATGGAGAAGCAGAGCCTTCCTAGCTATGTCTTTGAGATAAACCAGTGAATAAGAATTCCAACAAGAACACAAAGTGCAGGGCATAAAGGATTCACACTAAGTGACTGCTTTGGGGTTTCTGAGGCTCCAGGAAGTTTAAATACCCACTGATTTTTGCAGCTAAGAAAGCAGCTACTGTGTTTGTGGGCAAAATGCTTTCAGAGGCTCTAAGTGATGCACTGGATGAAAAAATTAATCATGCACAGTTGAATAAATTTCTTTAAAGGAGAGGGATAGCCACGGTCTGACCCTCACACAGCCCAGCTCTGGCTCCTTTGTGCTTCTCTAATGGAACGAGGAGCAGCAATTCTGGTACTCCTGAGGGCAGGGGGGAGAGAAAATCACTGCCTGCCTCCCAGCAGCACCCAGGAGAACCTACCTGGCACAGACCCCCTCGTTATCCTCAGCAATTTCATTCCTGCCTTTCCATTTTAGAACCTACACAGTGTTGAAGTAAAGCCTGGGGGAGTTTGCTGCTGAGCTCCAGGTAAAGTTTATTTGCAAATATATTTAAGGCACTTCCTATTAAGTGTTGGTGGAGACTGGCCAATAATAGATACAAAACCCTTCCTAAAAGGCAGTGGCCAAAGGATCTGAGATTGCTGGCACCACAATAGTGACTGGAGAAGGGAAAAGGGAAGAACACTGCAGCAGTATGGTCACATTCCCTTGTTTCATATTCCCACCTGCTTGCTAAGCCACGCTGAAGAGAAGTAGGTCTGGTTTACAAAAAGGCACTTTCAAATACGGGTTGTTCCACTGCCATTTTGATGATGTGAGAAATAAATAGCCTGTAAAAGGTATTTTCTCTACCCCCATTCTGGCTGTATGCACTCAAACCCTTCTGGAAGGGACGTCACTGCCATCCTAATGAACATTTTATAAGAAAACAGACTTTTTAAAGTTAACACAATTTGAGGGCCACTCACCTCCCTCTGTAACCTTTATCTGTACATACATTTCTCCATAAAGTACAAACAAAAATCTCTGTGTCAAACAGCTCAGTGTCAAAAGACCAATGAGTCATGTACCATAAACTATAGAGACTCCCAGGAGCTTTGTGCAACTGGAGCAGCAGCATGCAAACAATAAAGCAGAAAAAATATCCAGAATGTGCTTTTCCTGCTCAGCCAGTCGATTTTGATTATTAAATGGTCACAGTGCAGCTCTCACCTCCTTTTCGTGCTCCCTTCTCGTGAGTGTCCTGACACTGGAGACTCCTTGATTACCAGAAGTTTTGATAGCTATAAGAACCATAGCAGAGAAATAAATGAATGTGGATCACAGTGGAAACAGGCAGTGAAGATTTATTTCTACTTTCCAAAAGTGATTTATTTTTTTCTTTAAAAAAAAAAGAGGAAAGAAAAGTGCACATTCCACTGTGTTAGATTTCCACACATCTCAGTCTGTCATGTACCAAAGTGCTGGGGTCAGTTCCTTGTGTCAGAAAACACATCTTAACTTGGGAAATAGGAGGATTTTTGTTTATTGACAAAAATTGCATTTTTGTGATCAATAATACAGAACCTGTGGGCACAAACCCAGAAACTCAGCAACAGCTGACTGGCTGGATTTGAAGGAACATGCCATGTGTACTTTCAATAAACAGCATAACCAGGTTCACTTAATGTTGCTTAATGCCATGATTTAGGTGAAATCCTATGAAATGGGAAGAAAAAAGCTGTGCAGTGTACTCCCATTGTTGACCTAAAAATGATGAAGTGCCAAGCATGAGCTCCATGATAACAACACACCAGGAATGCAGGTGACTTCTCCAGAATTCAAAGTCAAATGCTAATTTGTCTCTAAGTAAATCATGATTATATATTATTAAGCCAATTTGCAAACCAAGCTTAAAAGATGTATAATTAACAAGATGTGTGTTCCACATTGGTGGGGAAGAAGGTATTTTTAGCTCTCCTGTGTATCACCTACACCATGTCAGATGTGCACTCCTTCCCATCACCTCTGCAGTTCTCTTGCACCTTCCTGGACTGGGAAGTTGGCTTCCATCCTGTCCCAGTGGTACTGAACACACACAGCTCCTCTACATTACCACAGAGCCTGTTTCTCTTTTTGGAGGCCACATCTCACAGCCTTTTAGCTTTCCCTTTTTAGGAAAAGCTGCTTTGGGTGTCCCTCTGGTGATTGCCCTGATGGAAAGTCCATTCACTGATGAAGAAACAGCAGCAGTCACCTGGTTCTACACCCTCCTCCCCAAAAAAGACTCTTTATAGACAGAGCCTGTGTTTGAAAAAGAGAGGACCCTTAAAATGAGATGTAGCAGTTCTTGCTCTGCAAACTCTCAGGGTAAATCCAGATTAATTTAATTGACTTTAGTGAAATCCTTGCAAAACATTACAGACACAAGTGAAAAGCCTGAGGATGCAGGGGACAGGAATATACTGCAGTGCTGGATGGGAAAAAGTAATCCAGCAATATGAGTGCTTTTGTGTTTTGTTTTTTTTTTTTTAAATCCTGGTAAGGAAAAGTACTTCAGAGAATGAACTCTCTAAAAGCTTCAAGTATGTGATTATGCCTCATGAAAACCAGTGCAACTAAGGATAGACCTTATGAGAGGTGTGCTTTAAAGCACGAGAGTAGAATTTTTCCCTAGACTTGGCTTTAATTCCTTACTTTTTTTCTACATTACAATTTCCCAGCTCTTGTTATTTATCCCCTCCCTTTCAGGGCTTGCCTTACACATTCTCAGGAGCACCTCTTTATACCAGCACACAGAACATTTATTTTTCCCGAAGTTTTTATATCTAAAAAGTTTTTGACTGTGAGGAAAGCCAGAAATAGTCTGAAACCTCCCATACATGCTCCCAGAAGTGACTTTTTAAATCCCCTCCTTGCACCCCAATGCTTGCTAAATACAGGTGTGGGCTGGGGGTAACTCAGCCAGTCTCACCAGGAGGGTGTGAAGAGCTGAAGATGATAAAGAAGAAAGCTCCAAATGTTGTGTGACTGCAAACACCACAGGATTGCACTTGCCAAGTCCACGATGAACTTGTCAGAGGTTTATCCCTTGCTCTGAAAAGGCTTTTGAAAACTGGAATGATTTGTTATTTACACAAGTGCACTGACAGAAACCTCAGTTATGGATGTATCCTTTGCATTTTTTACTGGGAATTACAATTCCCCACAGACATGCAGGTTTGACTTCAACAGCAGCTTTTTGTCATCTCAGCCCAGTTATGCAAGCACAGTTCCATGTGTGATTTTCCTCCAATTCTGTACAGCCTTGAAAGCAAAGTTTGTGACTAACAATTAAAAGCATGGTTCCCAAGGCTAATGTCTGCCCTCTTCACAAACTAAACATTACAGCCACTGTCC
The DNA here is from genome assembly GCF_052056855.1 of Sturnus vulgaris. Classification (NCBI taxonomy): domain Eukaryota; kingdom Metazoa; phylum Chordata; class Aves; order Passeriformes; family Sturnidae; genus Sturnus; species Sturnus vulgaris. Next base: position 5,460,230 of record NC_142245.1, on the reverse strand, counting down.
TTTTTCATTCCTGTGAGGTCCACTAACAAGTTTCCCCATGTTCCACCTTCTTTGGGATAAACAAGAGGTGAGAACAGAGGAAAAGCACATTTACTAAATCTAAAAATATATATACATACTTGCCAGGAAGCTTTCACTGCTATTGCTGTTTTAAGTCCAAAAGACAATCTCTCCAAGAATCAAAGTAATGAATTCTTCCCATTTAAATCCAGTAAATTGTCACAGATCCAAGGAGTCAAGTCAAAACAGACCAGCTGAGCTACTGAGCAAGACACCAAAGCACTGACCCATGTGGAACTGAAGAAAACAAGGAGCATGTTCTCCTGCCATCCAAAACCCCAACGGCCTCTGTGCTCCCAGCCAGACCTCCAGGAAAGGAGCTCTGCCCTGGAGAAGGATGCTGCAGGCCTGTGGGAGGATGCACATCACACCCCAGTGCAGCTCTAACTTGGCTGGTTGAAAAAGTGACAGCCAGCGTGACTTTGCACCTTCTACACCATTCTCCTGTCTCCCAAAAGGAATATACCAGGAGTATCATGGAACAAGTCCAGCTTATATCCTGCAGCTGCCTCTCTGGAGCTGCTGAGGCTCTGCTGGCTCCTGTGGCCACAGGCTGGCACAGATCAGAGCCACCCTCGTGTCTGGGAAGTGTCACAACTGTCACTAGTTCAGGGCTTGGATTGTGGTTTATGCTACGCCGGTCCCACCCTTCACCTGCTGGTAACTCCTGCGTCCCCTGACACACCCACATGGTTTCATGTTCTTCAGTTTATTCCTTACCATCTGCTACTCAGATGTTCCAGCTAAATCAAATTTTACTGCTCCCATTCTCTTTGAAATACACTCCTTTGCCCTTTTGTAGCTCCTCTGATCAGCTTTAGAGCATTTACTTTGCATGCAAACACCGAGCCTGTAATTCTGAGCACTTGCTCTGATTTAAGCAAACACCACAGCCGGGTCAGAGCATCTCTGAGGGCCAGGGGCAGCCCATGCACTGCTCACAGGCCATCGATCAAGTCTCAGACTCACAGCCTTCCAAACTGCTGATCAACAACTGGTATTTCCCCTCACTTGTTCCTAAGCAAAGAAACACTCCTTTCTCCTTCAGATTTACTTTAGCAGTGCCAGGATAAACCCCACTCCCCTTTGGGAGAGAACTCTCAACTGCTGCAGGGTCAGGAGTGTCCCTGCAGGACACACAACACTGCCACACACACTCAGCCTTATCAGACACAGCCCTTGCTGCTGGGTGCTACCCTGGGTCCTTTGATGTTTTCTTGCTCTGGTAAATCACGTTTTTGCCACGAGGACATCCCAAAGAGCAAAACTGCTCTCTCCTACAAGGACAACCTCTGAAGTACTTTGTGGTTCACTTCCCAGATGCGAAGCACCAGGTTTTGGGGCTGACTGCAAATAAACAACATGACATTGTTTTATCAAAATAAGGCCAAAATCCTGCTTTCACCTCCTGCTGCCACATTTGTGCCACAAGGAAGTTCCTGAACCAGACCACTGCAGATAAAGGTGGGATTTAATAGAGCAGCCCTTGAAACCATCCACTGAGGATCTTAACATTCCACATTTTTGAAAGGGGCCCAGTCATGCAGCATGAACTGAAAGCAACTGAAACATCAGCAACTGTCACAACTCTTCTGCCAAATCTGTAAGTTTCTCATGCAATTAATTTTCATGTAGTCATTCCCATGCCATGGGCAAAGTGACCCTCCAGCCCTTCCAGGAATATTTGCATTTTGTATCTTTGCTTGTTCCATTCGCTTCAGATGATTCGAAACAGCACTTTGCAAAATGCCAGTTCCTGCTATCACCTAAACCCACTCTGCAAACAAATGAGGCCCACGAAATCCCCAGCCAGGGTTGGCCTGAATGACACCAGCTCCGAGTGTCAAACCCACCCAGGCAGGACAGGGCAGCCCCAGCTCCAGCCTGGGAGAGCTTTGGGAATAAACCAGGAAAGCCAACTAAACCAAGGCTGTGAGCCCCACTGGAAGCAGCCCCACAAACGTTTCTGAAGCAAGAACATCTTGCTGTTTCCTGAAGGGCCCTTGATGTATTTTCCCCAAAAGCCTCTTTTATCACCAGTTGCTGCTTCATTTCCTGCTTGCTGTCCTGAACAGCCTTTTATTACTGTAATTCAATAGTAAGAGACTAAAACCAAGCAGGTAAATCAAAGGCTTATGACATTCATTATAGTGATCTTTCCCTCATACCCTCACGTATAATAAAAACCTTTGTAGAATTTGAAAAAAAATCCACTCTGCAGTTGTTTAATTTCCCTTTTTTTAATACTTGTGATACGTCTCAGAACAAAACCACTTTTAAATACCAAAATATCCTCAGGGTTTCAGGCAAAAGGCTGGCTTATGGGGAACTTGGATTTTGGGCTTCAGATCAGCATGCTGGATGCAGGCAGGAATGGCAGAATGGTGCCAGAGACAGAGCAGGATGCCAGACTTGGATGAACTGGATACAGCAACTCAGAGATGCAGCCTGTACAATTTTCAGCTGCTTCTTTGATCAAAGAGCTCTTGCAGCACAGTTTTTAATCCCATCAAATCTACATAAAGGTGAGAGCTGGTACCTTGGAAAGCAGCTTGTTACATGCTGGCACCCAGCCTGGCCTTTGGTATTTTTGAGAGACCAGAGACTGTATTTTAAAAAGGTTTAAATTTCTGAAAAACTGATTGAAAGGAACACTGCTCACCGATTTTTTCAGGCTCTGAAACCCTGGTATCAAGTGTAGCACAGACTTATTCCTATACTGAGTGACCTTTGCCAGGGCTGTAAATCTGCTTTTTTTCAGAAATGAAGCAGTTTCTAGCGCACGTGGCAAAAGCAGACAGGTTTTCAATGCCAAACTAATTACAATCAGCCTCCTTTCTGACATCCAGTTATTGTAACATTACATCTCTATGTAATGTCAGTTGGGTTAACCTCATTTACCTGAAACTTCCCATGTGTGTCTCTATTTTGACTGAAACTAGTTAAATCAGATTGGATATTTGGCAAATTAATTGTTAAACAGCACTTGGAAACACGTTGAGTTTTCAATTTTAGTTCTATTAAAGAAGCTCATTGCACCAGCTTGTATGAGCCTCTCTAAGAGCACTTCATGTGGTAGAGATGAACTCACGTAATTGAGATTAAGCACCTTTGGACAGTTGGATTTGTTGCTATGAAAACCTGAATTTGACTCCATCAGGACTTATTAACTAATGTTAATAATATTAACAATATTAACTAATGTTCCTTATGTAAGGGCTGCAATGTGGGTGGCAACATCCACTCTTCATGCAACTGCACAAATGTAAAGTCCATGTCCATGGAAATAATTGTGTGAATGCAGAGCAAAAGAGGGGTTGCTTAGGAATGGAAATGTGGCTGAACCACAGGAATTGGAGGCACTGTTAAACAGGGTTTCCAGATCTCTCTCCTGCACTTCTCCAGTCAAGGGTATAATTAACTATTCTTTCCTCCTTTGTGTTAATCTGACCAGTTGGAAAATGGTTATGGATTTCCTGAGCCATGGAGCTGATTCCCTGTAGATGGGGATTGTGAAAGGCTTGGGGATGCACAACCACAACTGCTTTTATTGTTATTTTCTAGTCAGATCAGTATTATTATACTGAGATGCATCAACCTTCTCCTTTACAAACTGCTGACCTCTGAGCAGAAATTTACAGCACCACTCACTGATTTACATAGGCCAAGGTGGATCTTGAGAGGAGGAGGCCATGAGGAATTCTGAGGGATGTCTGGAAAAGCAAGGATGCCTCACATGGAATTCTGGTCTGTCAGGAGGCAGCTCTGGGTGACAGGTACCAGCAGCTCTGCTGAAACATTTAATTAGTGGCTGCAATGCAGCCAATTACTCACTATTAATTTAAAGGCTGTTTGACTCTGGTATTAACTCGATGGCCTTGACTAATTTCCAGGAGTTTCTGCTGGATATGAGTGCAACATGAAAATGATCCAAGCAAACCCAACCTCCGGACTCCAGAGAGACCCAGGGGTGTCTCTGACCATCCCCTCCTGGTTTGTATCGAGTTCAGTGGCAAAAGGGACTCTGGGAATTTCAGGCTGTGCTGACTCAAGCAGTTCCATGTTTGGGCAGAAGGAAGGGAAAATGGTCTGGAGCTTTAACAACAATTTCAGGTGAAGTTAAGTCAATTTATTTAATCTTAAATTACTCAAAGATTCATAAAATTCACTCCTAAAACTTAATCTAATATTTGCACTGCTGTATGGAGAGCAATTACCAGAACACATTTATCTCAAGTTAATTGGTCATCTAGACCATATCCTGCTGCATGTTAATTACCCTGCCTTTCCTGAATATGGTCAAAGAAATAAATAATCAGAAAGGATTTGTTTCTTCATGTTAATGCCACACATCCTGCTCTGCCAGGGAATGGGCAGTCATTACAGAATATCAAGGGTGCCATTTATGTGCTTGAGCATGATGCAGGTGGGATACACAACAAATGTGCTGCATTAATGAAGCTGAATGAGACTTTATGTCTTAATGTTGGCACAAAGATATTAATTCCTCATTATGGCAAAATGCTTTACACAGACGCCTTGAAAACAGACTTGAAACATCTTTCCCATTAAAAGAGTGAATTAAAAAAATCTGACTTTCAGAAATAACTATTTTCCAGTGTCAGTGGAGGATCTGACTCTTATTTTTGGTATTTGTTGTTTAATATTTGATAAATACTTAAGGATGCAAAGGGGATTTTCCCATCCTGGGAAAGACAACTTCTCACCCAGAAAGTCTCCTTGCATTTAGCACACTCCATGTTCACTGAGAACCTGCTCTAAAATCCTCCAAAATTAATATCCACTTATGATAATGGCAGATCTTAAATTAGACTGGGCTCTGTGATCCAAACGTGTTACTTGTAACCAGCTCAGTAATAACCCTGCAGTGCCAGCATCCACCAGGACCTTCTTTCTTGAAGGGAATTTTTAAATGCTTCAATTTTTCAACAAGTTTGTTTGTTTTTTTTTTTCATATGAAATAAAGTTAATTACCTTTAATATGAATAGACAAAGTTTTGGAAGAGAAAGGTTTTGCCGTTTTGTTGGGGTTTTTTTCTCCCCCTACCCTGTACAATGAAAACATTTCCCCCTTGTCTTTTTTTTGTCCCCTTTTCCCTTAAATAGAGCCACCCTCTCCATTTAAAAAAAACCCTACATTTTCTGTGGCAGAAAACTTCACAAAAACCCTGTATTGGAGACACAGACTCAGCAACTCAGAACAGCCTCCACAAGTCAAAAGTTATGTCTATTTATACCAATGCAGAACCCAGGAGGAAATTTTATTTTTCCTCTGTTATTAAATCAGATAATCCAAAAGGACTTTGCTCAAGAATTTGCACTCCAGTGGCTGCACAGGACATCGGGAAATGAAACTGGAAGTTATCTCCTGCAACATCTGAGCTGTGCAGAAGTCAAGACAGGAGGATATGGTTTGCTGTTACTTTACCTAAAGCTGATTTACAGATAAATCACAACCTCAGCTGTGGGGTAACGTGCCAAATGCAAATTTCAGCTCCTCCTATGAAATTCACCCACTTTGCTTTCCTGAAATCTGTCTTCCAATGTTAATTTTACTCCGCCAATGGGCAGGAAGAATCAAAGTCTCATCAAACATATCATAATCTATATATTGTTTAAGTAGCTGCAAATACCAGAAGTTTCTTCTGTGCATAACTTTCCTCACTCCCAAATCTTTCTGACAAGGAACCAAATTTGGAGATTTGCTGAAAAAACAATTAGAAACAAAAGTGGGCTTTGTTAAACATGGCAACTTGCAGTTTTCCCAATATATTCTGCAGTGAAAGTGTCTGATGGCTTCTCAGCAGCACCTGAGTTTGGGGATTTTACTCTGGGGAACCTTGTCTGAGTTGCAATAGGACCTATGGGATTTTGGATTTCAACCTGCAGGCTCTTTTTGTGGGATGAATTCTGCCTCAGACGGGATTCCATGAGCAGCTGAGGTAAAGCTGGAAGATAAGGAGCAAAGACAAAGCCAAAACATGAAAGGCCTCCAAGCCTGTGAGACTAATCTCAAACTATTACTGGATAAAACGCAGTTACAAAATTCAGGGTTATCCCAACGGTTTTAAAATAAATCAGTTTTGAAAGGTGGCTTTTCTTATATGATTAATGTAGCCCAGGAGCTTGGGAGTTTTGCCCTGTTCTGCTGCTCTCTTCCACTTCAGAGTAGAAAATAAGCATAAAATAATCATAGAAAACAGTTTTCAAAATAAAACACTAACATCTACTCACAGATTTATCTGCTTCATCTATTTTTGTTGCCCTGAATTAATGTAAGAGTGCTCTTTTCTGAGCAGCTCTCAACATGCTTTTATTACTTGTATTTGTCAGCTGCTGGTTTTCTTCATGCAAACCCAAGTGTATGAATGACGAGGGAAAGCAGAACAGGGTAAAACTCAGCAGCACGAGGTACAAAACTCAGGCTCAGGAAGTAGTAAAGTTTTCTGATGTAAATGTGTGGAATAGAAAACTCACTGAACAAGCACCAAGGTGATCAGAGACTGATTTTAAGCTGCCTTGCAGTGACAAAAAGGAAGAATTGAATCTATGAGAATTATTTTGAGCTTTCAAGCTGCTGTACAAAGGCCTAATGACCTCATATGAAATGCTGAGCAAAGGCTGCCAGAGCTGTAAAAAAGTCAGCAAGTAAAACAGGTCTGAAAATAACTACCAGGGTAATTGGGGAACAGAAGGAACTTGGGAACTGACAGACCTTGGCTTGATTAGCCAAAGTAAAAATCTACTCTAATGGAATTGCCACTTCTAGTGAGGGAAGGCCCAAGGAGGGAAAACAGCTCCATAAGCTGGAGTGTGAGAGCTACAGAACTTCCCAGGAGTGAACGCTCCTCACCACCACTACAGCAACCAGACTGTGCAACAGACTCCTGAAGGGGCTGCATAGGCAGGAAGAAGGGAAAATACAAGGTAGAAACGAGGAAAAAAACCCAACCCACCAAGCAGCCTCCTCCCATTAACTGCTTCTAAAAGTGGGATGCTGATGGCAGCAGCAGGAAATGCAATGTGCCCATCCAAGTCCCTCCAGCTCACATCAGCAAGAGCAGATTGCCAGCAGCTCCCAGGAAGCACAACTGAAACCAAGCCCAGGCAGAGCATCAGACACTCAGCTCCACATTGTCACAATGCCTTCCATGTCATTAATCAGGGGCTGGCACTTCTCATTTTTCCCCATGACTGGGCCTATATTTGCAGAGCATTTAAATCTCTCCGGTTTCAATATTTCAGGATGACAGAGGCTGAGCTTGCAGTAGGAGATGACTGCATGGTTGATTAGTGCTCTGATAAATGATTCCCAAGTCAGCATCCTCCAACCTGCCACACACAACAGCTCTCCCAAAAAACCATTCTGCATGTGGGCCACCACAGTTGCCACAGATTCACTGAGAACAGGCTCGCTCTTGGCAGGCTGAATAGAAAGTAAGAGGTTGAGATCAATGAATGAATTCACGGGCTTTGAATTGTCTGAGGGAGTAGATGTGCTTTTGAAACTGTGGCTGATTTGGGAAGATGTGTCCACCTAAGTGGTTACTACCTTCAGCATCCCCTTGTTGGTGTTTTTAGGGCTTTTGAGTGTTCTTTCCCATAAATTACCATTCCCAGTCATGTCAGGCACTGCCCTGCCAGGTCCAAGTGACTGATATCCCATTTGGCTGTCCTTTGCTTGGGCCTCAGGTGGAGCTCAGGGAACTAGCATGCATCTTTGGGCTTGCTTTCCAAAGCAGCAGAGCGGATTTTCCCCACGACCAACCTTCTTTAACCAGTTTTCTCCTGTTATGGCCAAGCTTGCAGGCACAGGACGATGCCCCATTAGAGCAGCACACGCAGCTTTTGGGCACACAAGGCTTTCCTCTGGCTGATACTGCAGCAGCCAGCTTCAAGCAGAAGTCAGGTCAGACACAGCTCCATCAGCTGGTGATGTCAGGTTATACAACAACTGATACTGGGAAAATAAGAGAGCAGCCACAAACCCAGTTACAAAGCTCTGCTGTAATTCCCTATCTACTCTAGGGTGGGCTATGAGCACAGGAAACCAGAGTACTTTTTCTTCCTTCTTTTCTGCTGAAAGATCCTCCTCTGATGCCAGCTAATTGAAAGGATGGGACCCATTGGTCCTATAATTGCCATTATTAATTACCATAATAATTACCCTGACTCTAGTGACCAAATTTCTCAGTCCTTTATAATGTAAATGATTTACAATCCCACCAGATTATGGGCAAACCAACACAACTAGCAGTGCTGTGAATTATCCAGGAACAATTTCTATAGCTGCCTAAACCAGTCCTTGAGGGAGGCATCTAATTATTCATGACATTTATCAGGCCTTTGTAATGCTCTGCCACCACTGCTCCCTCCCTGATGGATTGGGTTCTGGCAGTGCCAACCCATTCCATGCTCTGAGGTAAATCCATGGATCACGCTCACCCCACTGGCTCATGTCCAGAGGGAATCCCACTCCTTTATACAGCTAAGTGCTTAGGGAGGTGCAGGAGTCCCTGCATGCTCACAGCTGACATTTTCTTAATCTCTTTCTGCAATATGACACCATGATTTACTCAGCAAACAATAAATGAAGCTTCCTTTCTTTGTAGTTATTTCAGAGCACATGATCCAAGCACCACAGATTAAGATACAACACAGGACACTTCTCTGAAGAATTTATCTCCCCCATTATCGAGACACTAAGTTAAACAGAAAGAACAAAGTTTAAAAGCTTTTTCTGACCTGTTGTCAGACAGATTCCATTTATTTTCACTGTCCCACTTACAGAAGTACTGCAACTGGCAAGAGGCTCTTGTCATATTTTGGAAGAGCACACAGCTGGAAAGGAACGGAGTCTGAGGTGGCTCCTGGGATTCAACCCCCACACCACTGAGGAGGTGCCAAAGCAGCCACTGGGACTCCCCCTAGGGAACCCTTTGTTCAGCTCATGCCAAATCCTGTATTACAAATGCACATCACAGCACTTCTGCACAAAACTGAACTGCAGAGGGATGCAAACACGGTGGGAATTGGGAAAAGCCCCCATGAGTCATCTGAGAAGTCTTTAAGATATTTGATATCTTTATAAAAAAGTCACCGCAGCTTTAAGATCCATTATTTCCACTGAGACTCCTTAATGTAGCAGCTATTATTTTCTGCTCCTGTATCTGTACTAACATGATGCCTAGTTAATGCCTATTAAAACAAGAATTTACTTCATTAATAGTCAGCTATTTTGGACACAAAATTAGAGAAATGAACCAGAGAATAGGATGAAGGGGGGACACCAGGCCAGCAATTCTGCTGCTATCTCCCATTTCCCTCTGCCAGCTTTTATTCATGTGACAAGCCTTTACTTGAGCTCAAGGTTAGATTTATTTTGGAGAAATAAAAAAATATAAAAAGGAAAAAAAAAATCATCTTTTAGAGATTTCTTTTAGGAATTCAGGGAGAATTACTTGAGTTTAGAGATGTGTGCTGAGCACCTGAATGCTGCTTCCTTCTCATGTTTTTGTCCACCTAATCCCAGCTATGATATTCCTAACTGGAACTGCCTGGTTGACCCAGGCAAGCTGGGTTTGGCTGCAGGCCTTGCTTGGATTAGCTCAGACTCAAGAAGGGTGGAAATGATGAAGGCCGAGGAAATGATTTAACAGAGCTGCTTTAAAAGAAGAGCAAACTGGGAGAGAATAGCTAACGATGCCACGTGAGACGATAAAGCCTCCAGGAAAAGGTTACTCTTTTCCCTACAAAGACAGTATCAGGGGCTGGATCCATTACTTCATCACTGCAGAATCTGTCCCGTGCAGGGAAGCTGTGGGACCTGCCAGAGGTTTGCTCAGAGCTGACATTAAACAGGGCTCAGGTGAGAGCCTGCACAGACAGGCCGGGCAGTGGCAGCCCCAGCTCTGCCTGGGAGGGATGAAGGAAATCTGCACATCTGCACAGAACTTGGTTTCCATGGATACTTCTGCCTCTCACACCTCTGAACCTGTGTTCCAGTTAAGGTCCCTCACGTGTTTGGCACAGGCTGAACATTTTTATAAAAATAAATCAGTAGCAGAAGGTATTTGTAGAACTCTTTGCAATGCTCAGGCCTGAGAAATCAAAGTTCAAAGCAACTATGGCAACAACCCAAACTGCTTTATTCTGTAAAAATACAAATGACGAAAAATTGCTCGACGAAACAAAGAGGAAAGATGGGGAAGGAGAAAGATGCTTTTAATTTGACTAAAATTTACCAGCTGGTTATAACCATGGAATTTCAAAGTGAGGAATCTGGCAAGGCAATACCTGAACAATGTGCTAACATGCAGAAAACCACTGAACACGTTTAATTAAAAAGGAAGCCAAGGGTTCAGACTCTAAGCAGAAGGAATAGATACAGCAATGTTTGCTGTCACATTGAGTGATACGATTTTATATCTTTAATAATGAACTGGAGAAAAAAATCCAACTGGATATTGATGAAACAGAGATGATCCCAAACTATAAAGCATAGTAAAAAAAATAATCAGAAAGTAGATTATTTTCCTCAGACAAAGATATGCATTAACTAGAGCTGAGGCTATAGACAAAATTTAAGAGAAAAAAGTTGCTTGGCAGACCTAGTGCTAAAATACTGACCCAAAACAGAGGTAAACTGAGGCAGGCTACATTTATATCTCACACAGATGCTGGAAATGTGAAGGGGGACCAGACTCCTCCATCCCACGTAATCTTCTCTGAGCACTGCACTTTTGATCACCTCTATGTATGCTGAGATTCCCAAGTGATTTCAATGATTAGATCTGAACTTTAGGCAGTATTGATTATGAAGATCAAGGTGCAAAGGAAGCAAAGAACAGACCCAGACTGCTTACAACAGAGGCAAAGAAAAGAAGGAAAGAGTTTTCTGGGGTCAAGAGGGGCACAGAACTTTCAGAAATGGCTGTTGGACAAAAGAAATCACTTTTACTGAGTAATTAGACAATAAAATATCTGCATGGAAATTTCAGCCAAGAAGGCAGAAAAGCCAAACCTCAAGAAAAGATTCCTCCAAAAAGGAGGTGACTGCTCCCAGTCTTCTATTCCAGGGACATTTGAAGCCTCATATCAACCGTTTAGAATTTTAATTTTACCGTCTGTCTAGTTCAAAGATGCCATTTAAGATTTTTCTTTTTGTTCTCATGCAATTGACCTTTTGAACATCAAAGCTGCCAGAATCAGCTACAAGAGAAATCAGCTCTTCAGCCACTGCAAAGAAAAGCATGAACCATCTACAAGTAATTTCAGCCTGCCATTGAAGCTATTCAAAAGGCATCCCAGCTCATTTGGTTTTAAAAAAGAGAAACAATCACCTTTCTTTGTTCAAAACATCAGATGGCCTATCAAAACATGGAATATGCAAGACTGAATGATTCTTCCTAGGTGGTAAAATAGAAAATGTTAACTGCAGCAAGACCTTCAAATCCTCACCCTGCTGGCAGGGTCCCCACTAATATGAGGCTCAAACACCCGAGAATGCACACAGGACACGGCTCTGGGTCACATCTGAGGTTCACAGTTAAATGTTCCTCTCTCTGAAACCCAAAAAGAGGAAATTTGCAACTCTACCTTATAAACTGTAATACAAAGGACAATTTTTGTTATGGCCATGACTCAAAAGAAGCCAAGCCTTTTTTTCTTTTTTTAAATAATGTGTAGAAGTAAGTAACAAACCCCAGGAAATCTGCTTTGGGCACAGGTCAAATCCAGACCATCTATGCTGACTGAGAAACTCTGGAGCGTTTGAAAACAGGGAAGTTTAATAGAAACCATTTTTTGACTTTAACTATTGCTACAAGGTGCTTATTAAAATGCTACAGCACATTAAAATACATTAGCCTTAAGTTATTGCTGTATTAAAATATCCCTAAGGTGTAAAAATGCAATAATCAAAGCATTTAAAAATCACTGCCTGCTGCTTCACCTGGTCACTGCCAGCCACACAGGTTGGGTTCACGTCTCTGAAAAAAAACCTCAGAATATCAGGTTAAAATGACAATCTTAATTGCCTGAAATTTATTTATTTTTCTCTATTATGTTGTGCTTCTCATTACCATTTCTGAGAGAAGGAACCATGCAGTTTCTATGCTTTTTCCAGGGAATTTAGTCAGGGGAAACACATCAGCTGGGAGCACAGTGAGATGATGGATTATCCACTGACAAAGCTGAAAAGCAGATGACTTTTGTTTCTATTCCAACCTAACAGCAGAGAAAACTCCAATTACAATATTCTAAACTACTAAGGTTATTTGCAATAAATGTGGTCTCCATTTGGATGATTAGTGTGGAAAAAAACCAAATCAGGCTCTTTATAAAACTGGGTTCATCTACTAATCAGACAACCCAGCAAGATGACAGCAATCTAAAATGTAGCCAGGAAAAATAAAAGGACACTCGGACTCCACCAGCCCTGAGCTGACACTTGGCTGCAGTTTGATGGTCACAACACTCATATGAAAAACATACCAGAAGTTTGTCCAATATTCCCCAGAACACAAAGCTCATCATGCCAATCTGAAAATAAAAATACTGTAGCATTTTAATTGAAAGGAATCAAAAATATATGCTAGCCACTCTCCACTTTTTTTCCCCAACAACAATCTATCAAGGAATCCCTAACTAAGAGATGACCTCTTACATCCCACCTCTAACTAGGAAGACTATGGACTCAAACCTTTCCTTAACAATTTCTTTCTTTGAAGAAGGATCTAAAGTTTTCAAATAAGTTTAAAGGGCTTTGAACAACAAACGACCACATGCCATGAAAAATAGAGGGGAAAATTACCAAAGTGCCTGTTTTGTATATAAAGGTCAGTGCTTCTGATATTGTCAGACCAAAAGGCACTGTTTAACCCAAACAAATCCAGAAATTAATGAGGATTTCAAGGGAAAGGAACGTATCTGTTGTGTACAGTTAGCAGGGATCTTTACTTATTCCATCTTTCTTTCAGCAGCTACTGAATTAATGCACACCAGCCCACGAAGAGCTCTGGAAGATGTACATGCCTCAGATATGGAAGGAATGTGGTGGTGTTGCCCACAAAGCCACAGCAACCAGCTGCAGGGCAATCTCAGACCAACCTGCTACTTTTATATCCTCAATGACAAATTTAAAAAGAGATCAAAAATACCAAAATTCCAAAAAATGGCCAAGAGCTCGCTCCCGACAGCCTACAAAGTTCCCTCTCTCACAACACACAGCTCCTGGATGCCACGATTTGGATGCCATTTTGGGACACCCCCACATTTCAGTTTCCCTTTCTGCACCTGTATTTCCATCCCAGTGTCTGTGCTGTTCAGAGACAAAAAGTGGGGAAGAAAAATTAGCCTGGCAAGTTTTCAGCTGCTTTATGATTCAAACTCTTTTTTGTCTCCTGCAGCACAAAGTTATTGACCTGATCTCTTTGCCCATGGAGCAGAGAGCGTTTGGATGCCATTGCTCACGTCTGCTTGCTGATCGTTCTCTGCTCTAATCTCCCTGATTATTTAGAGCCCTCGTACTCTAAATTCAACATGCTCAAACTCAACTTGGCATAAATGCACTTCTTCTATATCACTCCCAGCACAACTGCTGGCAGCCAGGCAAATATGCCTTGTTTATTATAAAGTGTCTTCAAAACCCTGGAGAGAGAGTGGCTGGAGGTGCTTCTACATGGCTACAAACAATAAAGGATATTTCCCTACATGGTTATAAACAGCAGCTGGAAATGATGTGTGCACAGTCAGACCCCCGCCCCAAGCTTCACAGCTATGCCTTCATTCACACATGCAAGGTTTCAGGGTGAGAGCTCTCAATCCTGATCCACTTGGAGCCAAGTTGAACCTCAGCAGATTCCTGCTGGGATGAACGTGGCCATACCTCTCTCCTGCAGCAGCCTTTAAAGGCAGTGGAGAGTCCCCACAGCACTGGGACCAGGCAATCACCCAGTGCTTGTTGCCATCCTGTGCACAGGAACTCTTCTAATTCCCTTTCTAGCTCAGCACCAAAGGAGGACAGGATTCTTTTCCTTTACACTTGCAGAAAACTGGTTTGCAAGCCGCAGAAGTTAAACTTAGATGCCATTTTGAACCTCCCTCTCATTCCATAATACCTCCCATAAAAGTTACAGGTGGCAGTTTTATCTTTATACTTGCAAGTAGAACATTCCTGAAGAAAGCTGTGACCCTACTGGCTTTTCTGTTTTGTTTTTCCCTCTGGAAGGATCACACTTGTCCCAAGAAGAAAACTGCCAAGCAATTACATTCACAACGTACGTATTCTTTGGTAGGTACTTTAAAAAGAGGAAGCTGGTATTTTTACTCCTAAAGTCACACATAACCATTTAATCAGAAGCATCCACATCACTTCAAATGAATAAATACCACGGAGCTTGTTCTGCAGGAGCTCCGTGTTTGAACGGGTGAGCTCCCAGAGCAGCTGAGCACTGACAGTGCTGGAAGCTCTGGGCTCTGACACAGGATGAGTAATGGAACTGGGAAGCTCCTGTGAGTGATCCACCTATTAGTGCCACTTGATAGATGAAGTACCTTTCATATTAGAAATCCCTGCATTTTAACTACATTGCAATTACACTGCACACTATAATAACCACCAGCTCAGCTCCAGCTACACAGTGAGCAGTTATCACACCTTTCTCACACTTAAATAAGAGGTAATTGCAGTTACATCACCCTTATCACAAAAGGGCTGTTTTGAGTAATTAATGACTTTGATTAAAGCACAGCCATGCTGCCTAAATGAGGCATTTTGGTGACAGATGACAAACAAGTCTCAAACCTGTGCCATGGCAGACATGCACATACAACCACCGGGCACTACAGAAATGCCTACAAAGCACCACAGAGTACTCAACACTTTGCTATCAATGAGGCTCATGCAGAGCACACCAGACTTTCTAATAATTTCAAATATAGCATAAAATTTTGAGAATTTCCCAAATAATTAATGGGATCATTTTCTATATACTTTACCTTACAGTTCCGTGATTTTTTTTCTTAAGGAAGTTCCATGCAAATGAGGTAAGTAATTTTTGCATACTTTCTCCCCCTACCACTTCCTTTCAATAAATGATACTAATTAGTTTAATTTTGTTAATAAAGGAAATTAAACAGTTTATGAACAGTGAATGTCAATCAAAGTCACCTGGACATAGCAGTCTCAGTCCTAACCACACACACTGAGCCCACACGTACTCACAGTTCCACTACCTGGGCAAAGCTGCATTTATTCTGTACATAAATGCCTCTCCATTTGATTGATACAAGAGCTGTTCAATACCTGGCTAATTTTAATTCCCCTCAGAAGACTAATAAAGAAAAGAACAAGCCCAATCAAGGAGTAGAACAAGTGAGGTATCCATAGGTAAATAATGGATAATTTTAGCAGTGTAACAGCCTGCCTGGCTGACCAGGGGGGTTTCAGGATACAAGGAACGTGGTTGGCTTTTTTTGAGAGCAACTGCTACACAGCACCTGGTTTAAATAAAACCAGGAACCAATTCAGTCATCTCTGCTCAGAGAATTCAGCTGCTCTCACAACTGCCTTTCCCCATCAGGGCACAAAGACACTTCGTGTGGCATGTCACATTGAATGGCAGGAGGCGGCTCAGTCTGGTGGCATCACTCAAGAGGAAAGTGATGGGAACATGACATCCCTGGGAATGAAGACAAAGTGCCCCCAAGAAGAGGCACTTGGTGAAGCACCAGGCATTTCCCTTCTCCTCCAGACCCCTGGTGCCTCTTCCAACCTCCCCCAGCCCTGAGGCATGTCCTAACTAGACAGGGGTTGTAGGCTCACACATCATAATTTATGAGCAGTGTTTCTCTCGGACATGTTGAGATAAATTCCACCTTGTAGTTCTGATTACACTGGATTTCCAGACAGGAGACAGAACATAAATACCCTTTGAAGCTGTAAAATTCCTGCTCCTGGCGTTTTACTGTTCATTTTGTTGAGATTGTGGAATCTCTGTAGCTACCATGACTACATCTCTCCGATTTTCAAAAACGTTTCAGCCTTTGGAAAACGTCACCCTTAATTTAAGTGCAGTGTCAGAGCTGGCTCCTGTTTGGGAAAATGCAGCAGGCACACCTACAGTTATCATCTTCTTTGAATTTCCTTCAGAGGGAGTAGAATATGACCCTTTGAGGGAAGCTTTGTGATTGCAGCACCTAGATAATGTTACCTCTCTTCTTCATAAGTGGTGAAAAATCGATGAGCTTGACTAAATTAATTTACTTCAACCTCAGCTCCTGTCAATAGCAAACAAATTATTTGAGCTGGGGCTCTGTTCAGTGAGCTATAGATACAGTCAATAAATCATCAGTAAATGCTGGCTCCAAAGTGAAGCTTCTTAGGTGTCTAAATCACTGTCCCAAACTACGCATATTTTGTATGTAATGCTAAGCACACCCAGGCCACTGTTAACTGTCCAAAATCCAGGACTGCCTCCCCCTCTGGCAAGTACCTTGTCATTGGAATATGAAGTTAAAGTCCTGCATTCTTAGCCCAGCTCTCTCACTTGTCCTCTTTACAACGTGGTGGCAAGAGGTGATTGATTTATGGTGCTTCCAAACCACACTTCTGGAGATGCAAAAAAAGAGAAAGAAAGCTTCGAGTCTCACACATTCTCAGTGTGTCCTTCAGGTCACTACATCAAAGCAGACAATGCTGTTCCCTGCTTTAAGGGACTGTAATCCAATTGGCCACAGCCAGGAAGACAAATGAGGCCTTAAGGAGCAACAGCTCTGGGCTGTAACTCTCCAACAATGCTGAATACTTCCACTTGGGAGACAGGTAAGGCTCCCTACATTCTCTGATTTTCTTTCAGCTAATGAAAAAGTGCTGCTATTTCCACGCTTCGGACACAGGCCATGCCTCTGGATTTAAAACACACTTATGAGTCTCCTACCAAACCCCAACTGTGCCAGGTCAGTAAACATCAGTGCCAACTTGCTGTTGTGACTGAGACACCCCTTGGCTGATACAGAAGAAGTGGAGTGCAGATCGCCCAGGACCCTGCCTGGCTCTTGGACACAACAACACAGGCCCAGATTGCTCTGAGCAGCTTTTGGGAACAACAAACAGCAAAGGGGCAGGGGAACATTCAGAAGTTTATCTTGTCCTTCATTAACTGGCACAGAGCCACGAAAATCAATGAAACAAAGCTCATTTACCACTCCACAAGCTCAGACCTACTGTTTGCTGAGTAATACTTGCAAGCTTCTAATATATCACAAATGCCAAGAATTCCTCTCCCTCCCAACAGCTGAGAGATAAATCTCTCCATGCACACATCAATTTACAACACAAATAACACCTTCCAGCAGGGTACATTTACACTGCTGCTTGGCAAGGAACACCAATGCATGCAATGGATGATGCACTGCCTGTGTTGGAGGAAGCAGAGTTCAGTGATATTGACTTCTGGGCAGTAATGATTTTGGCCAAGGTGTTTTAAGGTCAGTCACGTGTCTAAGTGCCTTGCTGAACCCAAGCATCCATCACTTGAGTGTCTCAGGCTCTCAGATCACCTCATGTTTCCCTGCAAGCAAACCAATCCCTGCACAAACCCCCTTGTGCTGTTTCCTTCTTATCAAAGTGGTAGAAAAGAAACTGGGTTTGTTGCCATTTAATTAATAATATGAAGGAGCTCTTTACCCCAGTTCTCCAACAAGTTTAAAATTTTAGCAAGGAAGAATTGCTTTAAAACACTGTAATGTAAAATGCAAGCCTAGTAACCCAGATAAAACACAGTCATTAAGTTACAGGGTTTGGCAAATTACACAGATTTTTTTTCAACTCCTTCTGTTCTAGCAAACAAAAGAGCACAATGGAGGGCAGAGGGAAAAGGAGGAGAAACTGTATTGTTGTGTTTTCATCATTAGAAGAGAAAAAAAGGACAGTGGTGGCACAGCCAGACAGGGCAGGGCGAGTTCTGTCCATCCCTCCCTGCACTTGTGGGAATTGCTACCAAAGCACTGAACACTTCTGTTTTCATCCTAACACCAGAACAGAAATTCCTGCTTCAACATTTGCCAGATTCAAATGACATTAAATGTCACTGTCAGATGTTATTTTTCCCTTGCCAGAAATACGTCCAATTAACATAAAAATCAGACATTTAACATGCAGATGAATTAAATAATTAGCTAGCTAGTGCAAATATCATCTTGGCACTATTAACCCTGCAGCAACTAAAGCCTCGTTTGTACCACAAACTGCCAACCCACACTCTTCCTCCTTCAGTCTGGAACTTTGTGACAATTTATATGTAGAAGTATTCATCACAAAAACCTACCCTGTTTTCCAAAAACAAACTCTGCCATGATTTGTCTGAAAACCACCTCCTTTTCCCAGGGTCTGTCATCATCACAGAAGCCAGGACTGAGCAACTCCTGCAGCTCTACAGCCACATAAACCACATCTGCAAACTTATGACCCCGTTGGAAACAGAGAATTTGCAAGGAAACCAAGAAATTCAGCTGGAAGTGAAGGTGGTGAGGGTGCTACCAAGAATAAACTCTTCCTGCACTTGAGAAATGGAAATGAGACCTTATTACAAGTGCAGCTTTCTTTATCCTGGCAAGAGAAGCAGCTTTGTTGTCGAGGCACGAGGGGTCTCAATCCAGTTTCCGGGCTTTCCCAAACACAGGCTCCATTCCAGTTTGCGGGCCCGAATCCAGTTCCCGGGGTTGCTCAAACACCGCTCCATTCCAGTTTGCGGGCCCGAATCCAGTTCCCGGGGTTTCCCAAACTCCGGCTCCATTCCAGTTTGCGGGCCCGAATCCAGTTCCCGGGGTTTCCCAAACTCCGGCTCCATTCCAGTTTGCGGGCCCGAATCCCGTTCCCGGGCTTTCCCAAACACCGGCTCCATTCCAGTTTGCGGGCCCGAATCCCGTTCCCGGGCTTTCCCAAACACCGGCTCCATTCCAGTTTGCGGGCCCGAATCCCGTTCCCGGGCTTTCCCAAACACCGGCTCCATTCCAGTTTGCGGGCCCGAATCCCGTTCCCGGGCTTTCCCAAACACCGGCTCCATTCCAGTTTGCGGCCCGAATCCCGTTCCCGGGCTTTCCCAAACACAGGCTCCATTCCAGTTTGCGGGCCCGAATCCCGTTCCCGGGGTTTCCCAAACACCGGCTCCATTCCAGTTTGCGGGCCCGAATCCAGTTCCCGGGCTTTCCCAAACACCGGCTCCATTCCAGTTTGCGGGCCCGAATCCAGTTCCCGGGGTTTCCCAAACTCCGGCTCCATTCCAGTTTGCGGGCCCGAATCCAGTTCCCGGGCTTTCCCAAACACCGGCTCCATTCCAGTTTGCGGGCCCGAATCCAGTTCCCGGGGTTTCCCAAACTCCGGCTCCATTCCAGTTTGCGGGCCCGAATCCAGTTCCCGGGCTTTCCCAAACACCGGCTCCATTCCAGTTTGCGGGCCCGAATCCAGTTCCCGGGCTTTCCCAAACACCGGCTCCATTCCAGTTTGCGGGCCCGAATCCAGTTCCCGGGCTTTCCCAAACTCCGGCTCCATTCCAGTTTGCGGGCCCGAATCCAGTTCCCGGGGTTTCCCAAACTCCGGCTCCATTCCAGTTTGCGGGCCCGAATCCCGTTCCCGGGCTTTCCCAAACACCGGCTCCATTCCAGTTTGCGGGCCCGAATCCAGTTCCCGGGCTTTCCCAAACACCGGCTCCATTCCAGTTTGCGGGCCCGAATCCCGTTCCCGGGCTTTCCCAAACACCGGCTCCATTCCAGTTTGCGGGCCCGAATCCCGTTCCCGGGCTTTCCCAAACACCGGCTCCATTCCAGTTTGCAGGCCCGAATCCAGTTCCCGGGGTTTCCCAAACTCCGGCTCCATTCCGGTTTGCGGCCGGAATCCAGTTCCCGGGGTTTCCCAAACACAGGCTCCATTCCAGTTTGCAGGCCCGAATCCAGTTCCCGGGGTTTCCCAAACTCCGGCTCCATTCCGGTTTGCGGCCGGAATCCAGTTCCCGGGGTTTCCCAAACACAGGCTCCATTCCAGTTTGCGGCCGGAATCCAGTTTCCGGGGTATCCCAAATACCGATTCCATTCCAGTTTGGGGGCCGGAATCCAGTTCCCGGAGTATCCCAAATACCGACTCCATTCCAGTTTGCGGGCTGGAATCCAGTGTAGTTCCGAGCAGAATCCAATTACTGCCTTTCCCCATGCCGGATCCATACCGGTTTTCAGGCGTCCTATGGGGGAAAACCCGGAGACCAGATGCCACCCAGAAACTGGAATGGATCTGGCACCCAAACCAGATTTTGCCCATACAGTGGATTCGGGCAAAGTCCAGACCAGATCAGCTCTGCAGTTTGCATGGATCATCAACAGATATCTAGAATGCCATTCCTTTGAAAGCTCTATCCAAAGTTTGGATTTGATTTTCATTTCATTTTACAAACAGAAGGGAAATTTTTTACCTTTGTGTACCTGATCTTACTTCCACTAATGCCATCAGAACGAAATTAATTTCTGCAGGAGCAGCCTATCAATTTTCATTGGTAATATCACTGCACATCTGGAAGTCTGTGCTGCAAGAGCAGAGCCAACAGGTATTTCTCACTGAAGCCAAGGATAAACCTTCTCCCTTTTGCTTCAATGGATTTTCTAAGCCCAGATTGCCCCATCAGTTTTGTAAGATGCTAGGACTGGGAGTTTTAGGGAAACCTGAAGATCAACAATGTCTTTAATATAAGCCAATCCACCTACCCTTTATGTTGCTGTCTCCCTTTCCATTTGCAAACGGCCTTGATTCCAAGCCTACACATTTCCAACAATCCCACAAGAAGGAGTCACTTCCATGACTCTCTCACCTGCTGCACTTCCCATCCTATAAAGCCACAGGATTGTTATTGTGATAATCAATAAAAGATTCGTGTTAATCACAAAAGCATTGGGGTTTGTATTAACCAGAATGCTAAGCTCTGAAGTGAAGCACGGACACTAGATAAAGGAAATTATATGATAAAATAATTCTGTTTAAAATCACCTTATGTTATATTATGTTGTATTATATTACATTATATTATGTTACATTATGTTTTCCAAATAAGTTCTATCGGCTACCAGCTTGTAAAATCAGACTTCCCAAAAAGCCCTTCCTGCCTATCTCAAGGACCAGATTTCCAGAACTTCTCTGGTGGTTATCTACAAGGACCCGATGGCTATCTGTGACTGATTATCACCCAGAGGCTTTGTGAATTTGTGTAAGGATGTTTATTCAACCACCACTGCTTATGACAACAAAACCCCCAAAATTATTGATTACAACGAGAGTATAACGAGTATAAGAGGAGGCTGCAAACCAAGGTTGGGTGGAGCGTGGAGTGGGCGGTGACCCCTCACATTCCCCAGCGCTGCTTGTTCTGTCTATATCAAATAAAGCAATCTAAATTTTGCTGAATATCGAGACTTTTGTCTCTCATTTACAACATTATGGAGATCCGTGCTTAAATTTTTAGCAGCTCCAGATGTGAAGGGGCGCTTTACGACCTCTGGGAGTTGAGCTGTAAAACCCCAGTGTGCTGATGACCTTTTTTAACACCCCACCCCTCCCCTCAAGGTTTAGGATCAAAGACACCCCTTCACCCACCATGTCCTTCCATCAGACAGCAGAGATGGAAATCAGCTCCTTGCTGTCTCAGAGAGACACAAAGCCAAGTTCTCCTGCTAAAAAAGCATCTCCATGGTAACAAGTAGCTGCTCTACCCCTCCGGCCTAAGGCAAGCAGGACTAGGGAAAATGCTGTTCCTCAATTAGGAACAAAACCAGCCATGGCCTCACAATATTATTACTCCATACACTGTTCTGGTGCCACAGACGAATTTCATCTCTGCTTTTGAGGAAGAGGCTGTGGAGACAGCCATGCTCTCACAGCCCCCCTGCGCCCCCATAAATTTTGGGATTTTGTGGTTTTGGTTTTTTTTCCTCATGGTTGCCAGGATGAGCTCAGCTGCTCCAGCCAGACTTCACGTTTGTTCCTGATGGTTCTGGCAGCTCAATGGCAGGCAAGGTTGAATATTAAACACGATTCGCTGCTCCACACAGAAATTAATCCCAGCTATCTTCCATTTAGTGGAAGCCCCTTGCAATTAAAAGCACTTCTGAATGAAGTGACTTGCAGCCAGGAATAAAAATTTCCCTGATTGCTGTTATCGAGGGACACATACTCATTCCAGTCCAGAGCTATGTGGACAGAATGTGAACAGCAGGAATGCAAAAACAAGTCACAAAGCAGACAAAGGAATTTTTACCACCACCACAAAAAAAACCCAACCAACCTAACCAACACCAATTCAAACGCGGCATTTCATTTTAGAGCAAATGTTTGGAAAAAAACCAAAAGTCAAGTGCCATTTGGTTAGGGGCATGCAGGTTACTGTTAGGTGAGCACAGTCTCCTTCCCTCCATGGAAAATTGTGTTCAACTTTTTTATGATTTAAGGAATGTTTGAAGAGATTTCTAACAAGAGAAAACCAACCAATCAGCCTTTAAAAGCTTCAGGTTTCCCTCTCAATAGATCCTGGTACTGCATTAACAAAGTTTCTCCAGAAGAGCTGAAGGTTTGAGGGGTTTTCTTTCTGGAGCCTCCGTGCAACCCACCTCAAATCGATATTTTTGGCTGTAAACCACACTCCACTCAAGCACAGATTTACCTCTACTAGCATCTGATAAGATTTGGGGGCTAAATTATGGCTTAACTTTGTTCAGGCACCTAAGCTGAAGTTGTGTTTCTGTATGTGGCTAATTTATCCCTCCATGCTCACATTCATTAACTTCAGCTGAATGATTTTTATGGAGAATACTTGTATGCTGCTCAATCTGCTCCCTGTTCAGAGCAAAGCAACCACTCAACTTTTTTATCAATTCATTTTTTTCAGAGGCATTGTGATAGCGGCTGTTAAAAAATAAAGTTCCTGCTCTCTGTGGAAAGGCAGAAGGGGAGAGAGACTTACAATGAGATTTTTTTAAGAAAAAAAGGCAATTAAAACTGTAAATAGAAGGTTAAGAAATTAGATACCTCAGCAGCATATTTGATCAGAAGATGTATTTTTGTTTGTTTCACAACTATGGCCAGGTATTGGTTTGCAGACATCTGTGGAGCCCAGGTGAAATACATGCAGCTGAATCAAAGATCCCAGCTGATGATAAATTCCATCACGTGTGGGGCACTCCGAGGGAATATTTAACTAGATAATGAGCAATATAAATACAGATCACTGTGATCCAACAGCAGAGATCTTGTCCCTTCACATCCCTGAGAGCTGCTGGTGCTAAGCAGGGCTGTCACAGCTCCCTGCCTGAGGTTTGTTAGTGTAGGGGGGAAAGGGAAATAAAACAAACAAACCAGACACCAAACCCATTCTGATTTAAGGTGTAAACGTGCCAGCCTATCAGACAGGCCTGACAGGTGATTAAATGTCTTGCTGCTCTGACTGGAGGCACAGGGGAAATGCTTTTCTTTCAGGATCACGGTGTGTCTGTTGTTGTGCAGCCCAGCTCAGAAGGGAATGGGCTTATTTGGTTATCAACCTGGATGTGCCATAAGAGAGTAAAAGCTGGAAGCAGTACAGGTTCAGGGGGAAATATGGGTTATAATGAGTGATACATAAGTATAATTCAGAATAATTGAAATAAATGCAGGATAAAATACTTGAAGCACTTGAAAAGCTCTGCTCTGAGTAACTTTAGAAGGCAGCTTGTGCATTTTGCCCCCAAAGTGGCTTTCTTCTCACTCCACACCCACGAGGTGCACGTACAGGACAGCACAGGCCCTTCCAGCACAGCTCTGGTTGCAGCTTCTGCCAGAGGAAGGGCTCCCCTTCCACGGGAGAGAGGGAAAGGCAAATCCTGGGGCCCCCAGCTTGGAAGGGATTCATTACCATGCAAAATGGCTGAGGAAGCAAGTCTGCAAAATGGCTTTCACTCCCAATAGCACCTCATTAGCAGCACAAACTGTCATGATAAAGAATTCAAATGCATTCAAGCCAACCAACCCTCTTTAAAGTGCCAGGCATAGTTTCTTATGTTAAATAATATATTTTCTCCCACACAGCAGCAGAACATCTCATCTACTTTCAAGCTTTTATAAAAATCACAGTATTTGAGTAATTCCCATCATATCAAAGAACATTTTTAATATCAGCTGGAGGAAAGGGGTCACTCTCATTGCTGGCAGTTACCACCACCAAAGTGGATGTAATTGGATTCTACATAAACCATAGAGTGCAGCAACTCTTCTGAGAACACAGATCTCCAAACATGACACAAAATAGTCAGCAAAATCCACAATAACGCTTGAGCACCATTTTGAAGAGACTTACTTGAAGCCATGTACCAACTGCTATCTCTAAACTCACTAGTTTACACACACTTGTACTTTGAACACAATCCTCAGATCGATACTGTTCACCCAAATAATTGTTTTTAAGCTCTTCAACAAGAATTCCCTCTATTGCAAAGTGTGCTCTCAGCTAAAGATGGCAGAGAGGATGTTTCAAGATTGTAGCTGCTCTTACTTGATGGGGAATTGGACAAAAGTAAACACCAGAGGCAAACAGCCCATCACAAAACCCACTGAAATGCAGGAATATGATTTACAGCACAGAAAACCATTCTTAGCCCTCTTTATGAAATATTTAACTCCTCTGGTTTGGAGATTTCAGGGTTTTTTAATACCACACACAGAAGTCTGTGTTTGTGCCACATGTAATTGGAAAATGTTGCAGGGTGCACTCTTGAAACCTGTTGGCTGCAGCCTCAGAGCCCAGGGATGGAAAACAATCCATGCAAAGGACTGGCAGTATCAGCTTTGCTCTGCAGGGTTACAGGAAGCTCTTCAGAGAGCCCAAGACTGTTCTCAGTAACGATGGCACAGTTCTGTGCAAGGCCCAAGACATCTGCTGTGTTTTGGGACATTTATTAAATCCCAAGGACAGCTCAGCTTGGCAGGACTCTCTCATTTACAAAAGTACTCGCTCTGCATGCACAATTCTGCTCCTGGGGTCAGAGATACTGCAGCTCCTGTCAGCAGCACACTGCAGTCTGGGAGCTGGGGATCTCTGAGGATCCTAAAATGGATTGTCACACAAATGGAAAAACAAAGGCTGCATCAGCCCACTGGAAAAGGGCAGTGCCTGCTAGAAAACAAACCAGTCAAACAGCAGAAAATCTGAGCTAATGAATCTGTACTTGTCTTTCCCAACTCCCACTGCATTTGGATCAAGCAGCTTTTGCAGCCAGGCCACAGAAGCAGAAATTCCCTGAAATTCCCATAACAGCTGGCTTCAGCAGCTTTGATGCAAAAACTTCTCTTGTGATTTATTCCTTCCATCTGATAATAATTTCTGAGAGGAAGCAGAACTATTAGGCTTCCATCAGAGAAAGCCAATATGGCAGTGATGGCTTCAGAAAGATTATGCAGATCACTTTTTTGCAAGCCCATGTCTCCAGGCACCAGTGTGATGCTGAGGGGCCCAGCCTCCTGCATGTCAGCATTAACCACGGGAACAGCAGCTCCAGGTGATGCCTTGAGGAGCTGGAGCAGAGGCTACACACAGAGTTCAGGGGAATAAAATGGGTGTTTATTGTGAGGCCTACAAAAGCCACACCCCAGCAATATCAGTGCCACAGTCGTGGCCCCTGCCTGGATGGCTCCAAGATGGAAGGAAAGGAGGGGTTGGTCACAAGATCTCACACTTTTATAGGTTCTGGTTAATTTGCATGAGCCCACCCTCCACCTTTCCACATAGTTTGTGCTTAGGGCATGAAGTTTGGAGAAACTGCCCTTGAGTTCTTAGCTAGAATAGGACTGGTTTGTCATCAGCCTAGCACATCAGAAAAGCACATCCAAGGAGAATAGGAAAACTTAAAACTCAAGGCATCACAGGGAGCACAAAGGCTCATTCCAAGGATGCTGCCTTTTAATCACTGGCTTGTTTTGGGCTGCAGGTAAAGGCCTGCAGTACAACCCTCTCACTGGCAACAAGGCAGCTGCTCACAATTAATACAATTACAACATCAGGCTAGTTAAGATTTTTCTATCCCAGGAATAAATGTTAGCCAAGGTTTGGATTAGGTTGCCTTTTAAACTAAAAAGGAAAGGAGAAGTACCAAAGAAGATAATAGCCCAGAATGAATTTGTGAGGAAGAACCTGGAGAAGGCCACATTTCAGCTGCCATCAATACAGCTAAATGAGAGCACCATCAACACCAGCTACAAGCAGCAATTTTATTGTCCCTTCGCACAGGCACATTCCCAGACCAGTAATTGCTGAGGTGGGTGCTCAAACCCAAACCCTGCAGAGCAGCATTTCACATTGGGGGAAGCCATTTAAGCCCTCCAGCCTGGGGTGGGGGCAGCAGTGGAAATCAGGGTGAGCCGAGAACCCAACTTCCTTTTGGGAAAAGTCACTGCCAGCAAAGTCAGGGGTACTGAAGCAAAACCTCCTGCACACCTCAAATCTCTTGGGTAAGAAATGGGCAACACCAGAGCAGATTCTGACCCAGCACAAATCCAAGGACTTCATTAACTCAGTCCCAGAAAGACACTACTCATAACTGCACAAAAAGTTCTTTTCTGGGGAAAAAAAAAGCATCTATATTAGCATCTCCAAAGTCACAAATAACGTCTCATATTTCTAAGTATATAATTGATGCCCGGGATTTACTGTATAAAGTAAAGGCCACTATTATAATGACTTCACTAAAAGTCATGAAATATTGTGGAAATGAAAAACTGCAGAGTTCTCTGGCACATTTGACTTGGAAATAGGCAATATATTTGCAAGTAAAATCAGTTTAAGGTATTATATAATTGGATGAATAATCAAAAAATGCTCATTAAAGCGTCAAAGGATGCTGATATAGCAAAATGCTCTCCTCTGACCTTCAGTGCTTTGTATTGTCCATTTTGACTGTTTCTTGCTGCCTGCCAAACAGAATAAATCCCAACTTTGGAACTACTCTTCAGCAACCCCCACTTTTAGCCACTTCCACCATCCATTAAAAATGTTCTTTTATCACTCTAAGAGGTGCCTATGCAGTGGTGGGTCCTTGTGAGCTCACTCTGGTTCACTGCTGTAAGAGGCCAACAAGACAAAAATGAAACCATTTTCAAACTACTAGTGATCAATAGCTAGATATGGGGCAATTAATCTTAAAATATTGTTGTTCCAAGTATTTTTTCCCCCCAGAATATCAAGAGACTACCATGGAAAGCTATCTCCAAGGAACTGAATCTCTGTGGTCAGAGTTAAATGCATCTTTTAGACGTGATTTTGTGAGACGACAACCTAAGTTAAGCACATGTAACAGCTATTATTCTGTTAGTCATAATTTCAATCAGCAGGCGTCAAACATCATTAGCTGTGATAGCTTTGGGATTTTGAGGGTTTTTTTAAATGAAATACAGTCTTAATGGAATACTGCGAGGTGTATTTGTAATTATGTATCAGCTTGGCATTTGGCTTTTCCCCCAGGGAATACGAAAAGACAGTAGATGTGAAGCGAAATGACAAAAAGGAAGCTCTACAATAACTCTCAATAGAAAGGAAAGGATAGCAAAAAACCAGAACCACATATCTTAAGCTACCAAAAGCTATTAGGAGTATATTTTAACACCTCTGACTTTTGGGGTATTTTTTGTAGTTTATTTTAAAAAATAGTTCAGTAGCATACGAGGAGATGCAAGTGTTAATGATTAATAATACTACGGTAAGAGACTGTTTTTTAATAAAGAAATTCCAACTTATTATTAGAAAAAAACCATTTTATAGGTTTAAAAACTCATATGGTACTTAGCCATGCACCTACCAATTTCCTTTTGTAGCATATTATTTTCGGTGTCTTAAAATGGGTCTTTAATACAAAACCAAATCAGCACTGGTTGTATACCAAAGCTTTAGGTGCTCCAGCTTGGATCCCCACAAACCATTAAACACATGTTCCGTTTATTTAAACAGCTTCACAAAAGCCATTCTTAGTTTTCCAACCAGCAAAATGATTTTCATATTAAAAATGAATGCAAACAGAAGCCAGTGATGGCTTATTTCATAAGCAAGACATACAGAGGAAGAAACATTCACAAGCTCTTGCATATTTCTGCTTGCTATTTACATTTAAACCTGATCAATGTTTAAGGAATATTTAATACACATGGCAAAAATGCCATTAACACAATTCAAACCCTTCCTCTAAGGACCCACCCCCACCATCGTTCCCAGCTGAGCTCCTTAATGCAGCTGCCACCACCAAGAGCTTTTGCAGAGCAGAAGGTACAAGCCATAGGTAGATGCAAATGGTTCATTTTTATTTTTTATAATAAGACAAGCCACTGCAAATTGTGTTTATGGTTACCATGCAGGAAAAACCCCTTCACATGAGCCCAAGAACAGTAAGAACAGCAAGAACAGCTTTGTTTAGAACCACAGTGTTTCTACCCTCACTCAGTTTGGCAAGAGAGACCTTTTCTCCTCAGTCCTCAATTACCGACATTTGGGAAAAAAAACCCCCAAAAACCTACAAACAAACATTTCCCCCTCATATAACGACTTTCTTTTCCAGGGGCATTGCAGAAGAAAGCACGTTTTTCATACACATTGTTCCTAATTTAAATAATTTAAATATTTTAACAGATCAATCCTGATGGAAAAAAAAAAACAAACAAAAAAACCCAGCACTTTAATACCCAGAATGTTAAATTAAACCTCACAAAGCATGAACACACATAGCCCTCAAATTCACAAAACCACAAATTTCTGCTGTCCCAATACCAGCTCCCTTTCCCCACCCAAACCTGGCCCCCTCACGGAGCTGCCTCAGCCCTTACCTGGCTCCTGCCCTCACCGAGAAGCAGCGGCCATCCTCGGCCGCCAGGGATCCGGGGGCCGGGAACACCCCACGGCCACCAGGGATCCGAGGACGGAATATCCCATATCCATGAGGGATCCAGAGGCAGGAACAGCCCACAGAGGAGCAGGAGAACCGCCCTGTTTGGCGGCCGGAGCGGGAATGGGTGGCTGGGAGCAGCCCCAGCTGTAGGCGGTGCCCCCCAGCCCTGGGGCTGCACAGCTGAGGGCAGTTAGCGATTGCATGTGCTGCAATCTGCCCCTTGCTTTGGCTCACCTGTTCTTAGCTCCGCTTAATGTGCAATCCATTTGTTTCCTCTGACAATGAGGACTGTAATAGTCTGTTTTTTACAGTATAATCCTTGTATGAAATGTCAGAGGAGTTGCTTACTTGACTCCCAGTTTCCACTTTGGCTAAAATTAGCTCTAAAAACCTAGCCAGTGCTGCATCCCTTTGACAGAACAGAGGTTCCTCAAGTGTTACTTGTCTTTCTCACCAGTCCAAAAAGATTTACAAGTTCAGCAAATGCAGGACAAATCCCCTTGTTTGAAGCTGACCCACAGGCTGATGGAGGGACCTGTGAAATCAATGAGTCCTGGAAGAGATGCCCCAAAGTCCCCTCTGTCCTCTTGGCCATGCACTCAGGGCTGATCAGCCATTTAAATACTCCTGCAATGAATAAAAGCAGCAGCTGCCATGTCTGAGAACTGCCATCATGTAAGCTGACAGAAACAATTCAACAGAAATGGGGAAAAGATCAAAGGAGTGCTGTTTTTTTTCTTTGTACATATATCCCAGATGGACTGGGTAGAACTGTGGCAACATGAGACAGCTAAGTGTAGGTTTATAAAATTCACAGGTCGCCAGGTGTATGTATGTGTGAGGGCTGTGCTCACTGCATTTTACACTATTTCTAGTAGAAAGCTACACAAAATAAAGTCTGTAGGCTTTGGTGGTTTCTCTTGTTGCAAACCCATTGTCTGCATGGTTGTTTCCCTTTTATCCTTCAAACTCTTTCAGGATACAGATAATATTTCCCATCCTTACTTTAAAAATGCTTCACTGACCATCATTAGACCTTGATCTACTCTCCTTAAGTCAGTGAGAGTATTTTCAGCCCTTCAGTAGGGCTCACAAGAATGAAGGTTCACTTTAAAGTCTTCAGTGAGCCACCTTGGACTGGTTTTCTCTGCCCTCACTCATGTGGAGTCTTGTGGTTGCCACATTCTTAGTGATTTAGGAGAAAACGCACATGAAAAAATTGCTCAGAGAAAGCAAAAATGGTAAGGGTTCTGGAAATGTGATCCCAAGTGTCATTACTGAAGGTTGTATTGTAGCATTTATAATTCTGACTTGGGGAAAAGTCCACTCAGTGACTTACCCATAAAGGGGGATGGTACAGGGAACATGAGAAGCTTCCATGGAAAGGTCTGGAAATATGTATTTGCACAGAACAAAAGGAAAATGAAAAATTTGCCTTAAAAGCCAAATGAGTTTTAAAAAATAATTTTCCTGGCCTAGAATTTACTATGAATAGATCTTTTCAGAGCTAAGCAGTGTTAAGAAAATAAATGCTTCTCTGAAGCCAGGTTTCAGCTAAAAATAGGTGTTCCTCTATTTCTTCCTCTCTCATAAGCTCCAACTCCTTTCTGTTGGTTCTGCCCCCTTCTTACACTAAGTAAAACATTAAAAAAAAAGAGTGGAGCTGGACAAGTTTGATAGTTGGGCTCAATTGTTACATTTGTAAAGAGGGTTTTTTTTATCAGAATGGCATCCACAAATTGAGAAAACAAACTAGAAATCTAACAACAACAAACAACAACAATTTTTGTAGTTTTATCTGACAGATTGAAAGAGGTGTGAAAACATCCTGTCTCTCTAATTCCCTTTCCTATTTCAACTCACCTGGAAAAAAAATCCTTACACTAAATCAGGCTCATGGAATGTATTCTGAAGTCATCTCCTTATATTTAAAACAGATTTCCTTCTCATGTCATGCTGAAGTGATGTCAAACATGATTTTGACTTTAACCAGAGTAGAGAGCTGGCAGCAGTTTCAGTGCTTGCTCTGCCAAACTGGACTTACCTGGAATCAGAAAGTCTTGATGGTACAGTGTGAGAGAAGCAGTTTTGTAGGCCTGATGGTTATGGACTACAAAATACACTCAACAGATAATAATAATAGTAATAGTAGAAGTAATAATAATAGTACTACTAATAATAGTACTAATAATAATAACAACAACAGAATGAAAAGAAGTTATTCCTTACCTATAATCCTAGGATCACATTCTGCGAGGTAATCAAGGCTGAGCTGGAGAATTTGGCTCCAATTTCCATCATTATTGGCTGTATGGGATGTGTCACTTCTCCAAACATGTCTGCACACTTTGTATAACTTTTGTAACCTATCAATCACTGTGTTGTTTCTTGCTAACAGAGACCAATTTTTGTCAATATACTGCTAATCAATATGTCACAGGAGATGACTGCAGCTGCAACGATCCCAAACATTTATTAATCCCATCAGAAGAAAGGCCGAGTATAAAAGCTGTAAATTCACCCAAAACACCCACAGGCTTCTAGATTTCATCCACTTTAATTTTGCATGCACAGGCTTTACCACAGAACTAAGGATTTATACACTGGTTACTTGCTTTGAATGAATTACCAGCAAAAGTCCAGCTCGGCTTAGAAAGTCAATGAAATTCACGGCCACGAAACTGATGCTGTGTTTTTAAACACTCCAAGTATTGCATTTGTTTATCAGGCTTTATTGACAGGAACTCTGCACTCAAGCCCAGGGCTGAGATAATTGGTCAGGGTCTATGACAGGATGTTAATTCACTTCTGCAGAGGAGAGGGATCTCTGAGGGTCCCTCGTTTTACAAATGCCACTACACGGAACATTCAGCACAATTCCTAAGGGCCACAGCTCTGGAGAGCCATAGGGCTGGATGCACTCTCCATGCTGCTTCCACTTAGCTCTTTTTGATATTCTCTAGAGAGCTACTGAAAGGAAAAATAGCATTTCAAACACTTTATTGGACAACCCCAGAAGTCTCAGATGGATGTCTGTGAGCATGTCTGAGTGAAAGCCCACCTGCAGAGCTGTAAAGCACCACCTTTTAAAATTAAGGTGATTTTTCTCCATCCTTGGGGCTGCTTAGCATAGACACTGTTCCTAAAGACAGAGCATTCTGTCCCTGAAGAGCTGTTCTTCCAGCTACAAGTTGGAAATCCAGCCCTGGAGCAAAACATGAAATCTTAAGTGCCAAGATGCCTGAGTGCCTCCTGTCTTTCAGGAGATTCTCCCAGGCAATATGTTCATGTGGGATTTAGAGGCTTAAGTGCACAGCTCCTTGAATTTACAAGTACAGCCTCAAAAATCACCCAAGACACTGCTTTTTGTGTCATCAGAGTGTTACTGTTCAGCACACCAAATCATGGCAATGCTTTTGGCCTCATAAAAACAATGCATGGACACCACTCATTTCATGGAATAATTTAGAGTAATTTAGGCTGAACAAGACTCTTTAGGATCATCAAATCCAACCAGTGCTTCCATCCCATGCTGGAATTCACTGGCAGCATTTCTTCGTGTTAGCTGCCAGTATTTCAGTCTGGAGACAGAACCAGAGGGTCATTCTAATGCCAGGCATTGACTGACAGAATGGAAATTATGGGCTAGGATTTGGGATTCATTCAGAATGCTTTGCTGACCTGTCTGATCAACAGCCTTTTACACTATTAACATGATGAAATATTAGATGGAAAGCAGTGGACTGGAGTTAGCTGCTTACCATATTTCTGGTGAGAAACACAAGGTGAGCTCACAATTAAAAACCTGACAAAATTTTAAACATTTGAATTTTCAACTGTTATTTAGCTTCCCTTCAATGCTTGCTCTGTGCCCTTCATCTTCCTTGATTAGAGGCATGGACTGTGATCACATTCCTGGGAATGAAGAGAACATCTGATACATTCTGGCTCTGAACCTCGCTGGATTTCACTGAAACACCACTCAATAGAGACAATTTCCTGAATAGCTCTTTTTCACGGCAGTGTTTCCAACTGTACCCCCTTATGCACGACTTTGTTTTTTCATACAGGAGTCTTTGTCAGGCTGCATTGTCACCACCAAGGAAAGGTGACAAACTCCACCAAACCTCTGCAGAAAGGGTCAGTGTCCCTGTGACTCAGACATTTTGTTGGGAGAAATGGTGTAAAACTGAGTTCAGGTAATTGGGCTGAGCCCAGGGAAGGGGTGAAAGGGCTCCTCATATATGAGGCTCAACTCTGATTTTAATGCAAACCACCAGAATTGTACCACCACTTAAAAAAGGTAACCTGTGTTTGGAATGCTAAAAAGCCATTTAAAAGAGGCTGGGTAGACTGAAAAGGAAGAAATAGATTAATAGATCTCCATGTGAGCATAATTGATTTTGGGCATGTACTCCACAAACCCTTCACCAATGATTTATCTTCATTTGGGGGGTATAACACCGAGTTCAATCAGGTCCTCAGAGAGACATCCATCAAATGCATCATCAGCAAAAAGAAGTACTGCCTTCTCTTTCTATTTTATCTTTCCTTTTGCTTTCATATGACTTAAACAAAACAGGGCATCATTTTTCTTCTAAAAAATAAATAAATCACTGCTAGTTATTGAAGCAATTCTGGGACAAGTAACCCAGCAGTATATATAACAATTGAATTTTCCCTTTCTCTGGGTGGCAACGCAGCAGCCAAGAAAGTTTGGAAAGACATGAGACAAAGGCTGCAGTAAGATGTTTCAATGGGCTTTGGAAAAGGTGGGGATAAAAAAGAACTAGAGGGGAATCATCAGGAAGCTGCAGCCAGGATTAAAATGATCTCAAACAATCAAATATGACAAAATAGGATGGAATAAAAACCTAACAGTCAGGCACGAAATGTAAAAGGTAAATGTTATGCTATTTCCCAATCACTGTCTTTTTTATTTATCTACTTTTTCTGCACTTACCTAATAGTTCTGAGGAAGAGCAATCCACTTCTTTGAAATCACATTTAAGAAATGCATGGACAGCATCTATTTCTGGGTGTGTAAGCTCATTGAAATAGGCACCTCATTCATCATATTCCACCCATTATTTTTTTGTGACATTAAAATAACACTGAACTCCATCAGGGCACAAAGCAAATGGCAATTTTGGGAACATTTCCCCCTTGTTTTTCATAATTTTTGGCTAATTATGTGGGTGCAGGAAGCACCTTTGAAAAACACTGAGTTCAGACATTTTCAGTTCTGTACCTTCTTCCTGATGATAATTCAGACACATGGAAAAGCTGAGGTGGTGCATCTCTGGTGGTCCTGCAGACCCAGCATCTCTCAGAGTAAAGTCAGAATAGGTTACTCAGGACAGTGTCCAGTTGGACAAAAAAAAAACCAAACAAAACCCCCACAACCAAAAAGCCCCAGCAATCAACAATTGAAATTCCCCGAAAATCAATTTATATCCACTACCTCTTGCCCTGACAAGATTTTGCATTCAAAGCAACACATGGTAGCAAATAAAATCATTTCACTTTTTCTCTCAAGTTCAGAAACCCAGAGCTGCAGGTAGAACTGTTAGTGAGCTCTGAAGTCACACTGCCAGTCCCCATGCTTAATCTACAAAAATAATAAAATGTGATTAGTTACAATGAAATACAATCCCCAAGTAATTGAGACAGATTCAGATTTAATTCATCTTTGCAAAGGAGTTGGAAAACTTGATGGTGAAAAAGGTAATTTTTCTTTCATAAAACAGCTCCCAGCATGAGAAAGTCTTTTTTTTTTTTTCTGTAAAAAAATGACCTAAGCTGAAAAGAAATATCCCTCAACAATGGGAAACCTGATCCTGCATGAAAATATAAGCAGTATAGAAATTAAATCAGTAAAATACCTTCAGCTTCTGGAAGACTGAAAATTGGGAATCATTTTCTGGTATTCTCCTAGAAAGCTTAACAGCACTAGTGAAGGGCAAGGTTTTCCTGAAGTTCTGTTAAAGCATCCTAGAGAAAATTACAGGGTTTAGCCAACTATTCCTGTGTTATCTCTTAAATCTGACAGGGGAAAGTGCTCATTGCTTCTGGCTCAAATGTGTGTGGAATAACAAAACAATGTGTCTGTGGGTGGTACAGGGAGAGAGCTGGGGATGGGAATTCCTCCTGCAGCCACTGGCTGGTTCTGGTTCTGGGGCAGATCTCCTGGCAGCTGGTATCAATATTCCACTTCCCTGGATGTCACCTACACAAGGCATGGGTTTTGGTGCAACTGGGGCACTGCTCCCCTATATGCTTGGGGGACCTAAAAGCAAAGGTCTGTTTAATCTCTACAATGAATTCTTTTGCAAAAAAAGCAGACATCAGTCTGATTTTCAAACCAGAATTACTCCCAAGGAGTTTGTGGCAGAAAGCATGTTCTATGGCATCCATGGCCAAATGTTTTGTTCTGAGATTATCCACAGAGACTAATTGTCTGCAACCTTTAGTCTGCAATTTTTTACAGACCAATACATTTCAAATTGACAATTTCAAAAGGCCAAACACCACTGTCAAAACCTGCAAATAATTAAACTTAAAAACAATACAAGTCAACTATTTCTCCAAGGCAGTTGCTGTGAACTGAACTATCTTCTGTGTGTGCAGGGATCTCAGCTACACAATGCCCTGTTAGTACTCTACAAAGAAGTAGCAAAATGTAGTTTTATTCACAATACAAAATCTTCTATTAAAAATTATGGTCCTTGCTTTCTATTTGATGAATATTTAAGATCTCTAAGTGCATTTTTTATGTGCTCCATCATTGAATACCACAATTCCCTTTGTGTTCAATGTGCTGATTTATTCCCGCTGACACCAATAATAGGTAATAGAAAAGACACCACAGCACAATTAATTACCACGGGTGTTAATTAGATGTTACACATGGGAACAAGACAGATGGCAAGACAAACAGGAGTCAGACAGACAGGTATGGCTGAGTACCTCACAGTGTCCTGGAAAGATGGATGATGCCTCTCTAGGTGTGTGAGCTGACAGGGAATGACCTTCGCTGATGGAGAAGATACACTGTGGTAAGAAATATTAATGATGAGACAAGTACCAGAAACTTCAGGTACAGGAGAGATGTAAAACCAAAGGAACAAGCAAATATTTCCTCAGCTCCAGTAATTGAAATAAATGGAGTATCCCAGCTGAGGAAGGGGATGGCATCTGCAGTGAGTGGCAATGATGCCATGCTGAAGGATGGCTGGTGGCTCCCCACAGCTGCTGCTCACTTTGCTGAATTGTCTCCTGGCAGGAAGAGTGATAACATGCCAAAGGCTTCTCATCCTTCTTTTTTCTCCCCTCTAATTGCTATTTTACTTTTCAAATAATTGACAGAGGTTAGTTATGCATTTTGTATTAGCCCAGAAGAGCTGTGGCAATGGGGAACACAACCCAAGCCCTTCCATCCCAGCTGCTGTAGGATCAAAAGATGGACTCTATGCTCCTCCCTCCTGGCTATCCCATTACCATGACCCCAGTCCCTGGCAGTGAAAAGAGGGAGGCAAGAGCAAAGGAAGTATTTCCTTGGAACCCCTTGCAGGAAAATACATCTCCTAAGCCCAGAGTTTTTAAATGTCATATTCACACGATCTGGTAGATGAAATTCAAGTGAAGGGGTTGCCCTTTCTAACAGGAAGGGATGTGCAGTAATGATATCCAGGTGCTGTGCAAGAGATGAGAACAAACTGATCCCCAGTTTGTTCCCACAGCTGCCCTGTCCCCTGTCCATTGCTCTTTCCCACCCCAAATAAGCAGCATCAATCCCACTGGGTTTGGTGATGGTGTTTACAAGGAATGAGAGTCCTTGGCTTTCTGAGCCTCCCCTCACCTATTGCCTGAACTGCCACGTGCAATCCTGCATTTAAAATGGATACAAACACGTTGTGTCAGGCAGCAGAGAGCTCTGCCAGCTTGTGATTTACTGATTTTGTCTGGTGATCCACTGGGTGGGGAAAGCCCAGGGATAGCCCAGGGATACTGGGCCCCAGCCTCAGCTCCTACTGCAGCTCTGCAGCCATCAAAGGGCTGGGACAGGCTTTGGTGTGACAGCACTTTTAGGCTTCCTGTCCTGGGACAAAAAAATCTTGTGGT
The DNA here is from genome assembly GCF_052056855.1 of Sturnus vulgaris. Taxonomy (NCBI): domain Eukaryota; kingdom Metazoa; phylum Chordata; class Aves; order Passeriformes; family Sturnidae; genus Sturnus; species Sturnus vulgaris. The sequence continues at coordinate 5,423,093 of NC_142245.1, read as the reverse complement.
GGACTCTGTTACCTCCCAGCTAAGGCTGATGAGAGCCTGTCCCATTCTGTCCCTCTGTGCTACGGGATAGTTGATGGAACTCAGAATAAATGCCCAATTCCTGCCCTGCTGGAGATGACAGTGAGCAGATCCTCACCCCAGGGGCTTCTCTTATCCCTCTTTAGCATTTGCAGCCAGACAAAAGTGATCACAGCTTTTCCTTCACCCCAGGAGGATTTCACCAAGCACATCTCTATGCCAAGTCTGGCATGTTGCTTTCCTGATTGTTTGGATGAGGCAGCATCTATTTGATAGAAACCCAAAGCAGAGCCAGGCTCCCACTTAGAGCACAGCTCACCCACATCTTTATCCTTACAAACATCGAGGCTTGGCAGGGCCAACACGTAATTAAACAGCCAGCCCTGGCAGTTATCAGTAAATAAATGCTATTGTTCTCCAGAAACTTTCTCCATATCCTAAGAAAGATCAGGTTTTCCATGTTACATCCAATGATTTGCTCTCAAGGTTTTCTGTGCAATTGATTTCCACTGGGCCAGAAAGCAGCTAATCAGCTGAAGGCTCTGCAGTGGGCAACTTGACAGACAATTAATAGCTTTAAAAATATTTTTTCTATGACCTGTCAAAGTTATTTAGGTTTTCTTCAAGGTTTGTAGTACAGCTTTATGCACTGATTTATTTAAATTATTTTCCAGTATACCTTGAAAATCACGGAAAATAGAAATAAATGGATAAAGCATGGAGTGCAAGGATGTGTTGGCTTCATGTAAGCACAGAACCAATATGAGTCAAATGTAAAGAAATTGGAAAACCACCAGCTCAAGCATAATAAATTACTCTGTTGCTCAATAACATGGAGAAAAAAATACATGTGCAGCTCAGAGAGAAATCTGGATTTTTCATGAATCTTATAGAAAGATGTGATCATTATCAGCTCCACAGTATTTTAAGATGACTGTTAACATGTAAGGTCTTACAAAAATCTCACATTCATCTCTCTGCTTTCATTCTCTGAGTTTGGAGGGAAACCCCACCTCCCACCCAGCAAGGGAAGCTGAGGAAACTTCAGATGGAAATCTCCAGCTGATATATTAAAGCTATAAAACTCAGCACATAAATTGTTGCATGGACTCTTATACATTTAGTGCAGCAATCCTGGGATCTCTATGACAACAATCCCAACAGATGCTCTCTGAATCCTGCTGCTGTACAAGGCACTTACTGTGCTTCTAATGGGAAAACCATTATGCTGATTCCCACAGATTATTTTTGGAGTGGGAAATTACTTGTTACGATATTTTACTAAGAACATGGAGAGGGGGTTGCACTAAAACACGTCAAATGAACTAAAATTGGAGATATCTGAGTACAGAAACAAATGCAGGAGCTCATGGTGATGTCAGTGCTCTCCTGCCTCTCCCTTCTCTCCTATGTAAAATCATTAGGAATTGACTGGTTTGGGCCCAGATTAGCCCTAGGAAGCCCAACCTGCAGTTCAAGCTGCAACATGGTCCAAATTAGAATTAGAAAATAATCCCCTTCCACTCTGGCTGGGCTGCTCACCAGCCATATCCCTATTTGCCCATTTATTTATGATGAGAGGTCAGTGGAGAGCTGCTCCAGTTTTGTTCCATGAGACTGGAAGCAGTCTGAGGTGTCTGTCAGTCCCTTGGTCCCTCTGCCAGGGCAGTGGCCATGTGCACTGCTAAAGACACGGGCAGAAGTCCTTTAAATGGCTCAGCCCACAAAACCCCATTTTCTTTCTTTTATTTTTTCTGAAATAGGAATGGATTGAAAGCAGCCTCCCCTGTTTGCAGCAATGCCTGTTTCCATGGCACCCAGAGCAGCAGCTGATGGCCTTGTTATAACAAAAACTCTAATAAATTTCTACAGATTGCTGGGAATTGTTTTTTTTTTCTTCCTAAACCCAAACAACCCTCCATTCCTGGAACCACCTCCTGTATTGTCCAAAACTCTATGGTGAAGTAAAACTCTTCATAGTGATGAGAGTTTTTAAACAAGAAATAAATAGAACATGCATTCCTCAGAGAGAAAGAGAGAGAAGGAAAAAACCCAAACCTTATCAATTTTTCTTAGTTATCACGGGCCTGACAGAGCTCTAAATATGTTTGTCTGATGAGTCCTACCTGCTGCATCTGTTCACAGCCACTGAAAAGCAACCATGGACAGCTCAGAGACAGAACATCTCCCCTGAACTGTGCTCCCAAAAAGCTGATAAGCTGCTGTGCTGCCCTGTGAACTTTTGAAAAGAGATTAATCAACATGGGCATTTTACACTCTAATACACTTTTCATCACTCTGATATTCATTTCTGTAAAACCTCATGAATATGTAGCAGTGTCTTTTACTTCTTTTTAGGGTCTTCCATCCCAGGTTGAGTGATTTTTAGATTTCTTTGGTTTCTAAGGTGTTGATCCTGAAGATCCTTTGATTTTATGTACAATTATAACTGATTGAACATTGAGGAGCATTTATGATACTGGGAAAAGCAGCAGAAGAGAACTGACTTTTCACATTTGCAAAGGTAACTGAAAAAAACCCAATCTGTACATTTTCCCTCATGCTTTTTTAATTGTCCTGGTGACAGCCTGTATTACACTGGCCTGGGAAGAAAATCAGATTTCAAAACTGAGGGGAAAACCAAAAGCATTATTCAAATGACTGTAAGGAAAGAAAAGTAGAGGAAGCAGGACAAACACTGCATTTGAGAATTCAGTATTGTGGAAGAGTCTGTGCTAAATTCAGAGTAGCTGCTGCCAGAGATGACCTCAGTGTTGAGCATTACCAAGTTCTTATGTTAAAGGGCATCAATGAAAGTTTGACCTGAGCATTCTCCACGACCTGTTCTCAGTTCAGTGCCTGTTACTGCATCTGCTCTACTCTGTACCCCAGCACCTCACAGATGGTGACCCAAGACTCAAAACAAGGCTTTTCCCAAAGAACCTGCAATTCAATTAATGAATATCACAAACAATAGATCCTGCAGAACCATAGAACTGCATATTCCTAAACATGTCTTCTTAGCACACTGTGAAAAATACAACTGAAAAGCCTCAACTGAATTTCAAAGAGAAACCACATTTAGATACGAACATTTCTTTATGTACAAATCTTGCCAAAAGTAACTGTCCTACAGGTAACTACAGAGAAAAATATCCAGAAATAAAACCACATGAGCTTAACCAAACATCACGTCAAAGGAAATGATCTTTGGGAGCCACAGGAAGGAAAATATGGCTGGGGAATAAAGTGAGACTGCTGTTCTTTAGGAACAGTAACTTAATCACTACAGTTACTGACAGATCATTTCACTAGGAGAAATAACATACATTAAAACCATAGAAGAGTTTCTCAGTGTTTTGGGAGACACTGCTGTAACACATCTAAATTATCACTAAGAGGTTAGAACTGCACTTTGGCACCCCAGGCTCTACCATATGGTTTGCATCCTCACTTCTTGAGGAGCTGCACATGTGCTCTGCACAGGCACAGGGACTGTGTTCAAAGAAAACACAGCCCCAGCAAGTCTCCATTTCATCCACAAAGGGCTTAATAAAATCACTGCAATTACTCCAGTTTAGCACATCATTATAAATCATTTTGCAGCCCTAATAGTCTCAGGTTCAGACATTAAAAGGACAATAAAACTGCTTAGGAAGTGTTCTCTCCACTTAAGAAGCACGATGGAATTCACCAAACTTACTTCAGCTTCTGCAGAACTGCCAGGAATGTTAATAAACTGAAGTGGTTGAGGAGTCTATTAATTTTGGACAGTGTGATTTATATTCTGATACTCTTTAGAAAGTTGCCCAGACAAAACTCCTCACTGACTGATTTTGTGCCCTGTTCCCAGCACTCCAGCAGATTTCCTTCCACTCCCTAGCCTGGCATGGAGTTTTCCCCTGGAGATGAGAAGCCTCCTGCAAGCCCTTACTCAGCTGTGCCCTGCCTGCTGGAGGGGTCCAAGCAAACATGCCAGTGCTGGAGCATTTTCCTCCAATTGTATGGAAAACATGACCAAAGAGCTTCCTCCAAGGCCTTTTTGTTGGATAATCCTGGACAGACTGCTCCCAGGTGTGGGCATCCCAAAAAATCCTGCCTTCAAGCCATGTAAAAACTGCCACCCTGATGACTGAGCTCCACCTTATGGATTTATGTTTTTCATCTTTCCTGTTTGTTTGACAGACTGAAAGATTGAAACAAGCAAGGGGTTAGTGTTTGGTTTGTTTTAAAATGCTGCAAAAAACCTCATTTTGCTGGCATGGCACGTGACCCACCCTCCAGGGAGGGACACTGTGCTGCTGTCACCATTTTTGCCGTGACACCTTTCCCACTGGCTGAGCAGGACAATATCCAATATCACATCTTCCTCTCAGCACAGCCCTTCCTCACCTCACTGAAAGCATCCCAGCCATCCTGTTGATCCATGCTGGCTAAATGGCAAAAAGCTGCACTGTCTGTCCCCTCCATCAGGTTCCTCTGGTGCCATGGGGGCTTTAGATCAAACCAAAGCCATATAGTTTGTCCTGAAATTAAATACACTGAATTTTCAAAATGCATCCTTGCAGCAAAGTGTATTAAACAACACTGAAGGAATATTAAACAACTCCAGAAAGAACTAGCATTCTACCTAATTTCTTTCTCAGGCAGGTAAATTATTAGGAATTTGCTATCACAGAGTAAAACATTTCAATCTTCCACAAGATAATAGTAATAAGACGTGACAACAACCATAATTTGTGCATTAGGATAGATCAAAGGAGCTGTTTAAGGGTGTGACAGTGGCTCATTTGCCATGGCAGAGTGTGACATTTTGTAAACCTGTGACATGGCTCAGGCTGTGCTGTGCTATGATTGCTACACGTGCTCCTGTCCTCCTTTTCCCTGTCTTGCTGGGGAAAGTAATTCCTACACTTTCAACTATAAACCAAAATAAACGAGAGGGAGAGATTATTTGTGTTTGATGTGTTCTGCTTCTCACCACTCTGTAATTTAATCCAATGGTGCTGCTCCACACAACTGATGTGATTTACTGGACACTCTAGCAGCTAATGTTTTTATTTTGAAATTGTTATCTTATTGATTAGATTTTTCATATACTTCACATTTACTTGCTTCTATCTCCTCCAAAACACTTTCCACACTTCATTTTGTCCACAGTGCAGTTCTACCTACTTAAATATTGTAACACATAATTTTATACAACATAGAATGAATGCAAGGTTCATGGTCAATTTGAAAGATTAAAAGTAAGATTTAAATTCTCCTGGCTCAAAGTGACTTCTGAAAAAGTTAATTATTCCTCTTTATCTCAGATTTACCCCTTAAAGCTGTCTGCTAAATCACAAGAGACCTGAAAGGATTTCACTCTTCACTCCTGGCCACAGAATGGCACAGCAGAATTTTAAAAGCTCCAATAGTGTGTTAAACGTGAAGAGTTATTGCTACTATTTACAAAGTACCAGGAACAAGTCCTGCTTTCAATTATTCCTGAAGATACTCCACTGAGCCTGATCCCCTATTGCCCTGCATAATATATACATTTAAATCTACACAAAGTGGGTTAGAAAGCACTCCTGGTCTGCTCTGCAAACATTTCAGTTTGAAGTGACACCGATAAAGAGCCACAAGAGAGACACTTGTTTCTAAAAAAGATGCTTTAGGCTAACAGAAAATATTATCAATAAACCTTCTGTGCATTTGAGGAGGGGAAAAATAAGCTGTATTTCTAACGTGCCCTGTCAAGGCAGCTGGCTACAGTTCTCATTGGCTTTAATGGATGTATTTGGTTTCTGCTGAAAACAGAGCTGAAATGGAACATCAGTTTCACAGAATATGTTATTAACATCTCTTATCTCAGAGATTATTATCTCATATAATATGATTTCTGGAGCAGTATCATCCCTGGAAAATCCCAGAGACATGCAGCCTGTGGCTGGGAGAGGTTAAGCACAGTACTCACAGAGAGAGAGAGCAGAGGAGAAGGAAAAACACCTGCTCAGGTCCTCAGGGAGCTGCTGCCCTCAGCCCTTGGGCTCCCTGCAGAGCACGTTCAGGCCTCAGGTGGGCATGAGGACAAGGATTGATCCTGAGAGCCACCTCCTGGCTGGACAGGCTGGAGTGGGGTGACCATCACCCTGCTGGGGGGTCAGGCTGGAGAGAAGGGCTGGTGCTACCTGAGGGTCATCCACAGGACTGGGCACTGGCTGCTCTCTCTGAGGAGAGTCCAGTGCCCACAGCTGGTTCCAGTGGGCCTGTCCAGCTCCAGAGCCAGCAGAACTGAGCCCTTTTGGGTGCCTGACCTGTGGGAAGCCTCCTACAGCACACGGTGCCATGTCCTCATGAACAATGGCAACTCTAACACATGAGGAAGACCCTGAATTCTGTCCAGGAGTGAGGGGAAGGTTCTGTGGGATGTGCTGTGAGAATGACCTGCTGCTCGTACACGTGATAAAAACTGCAGGGTTGATTTGGGGTTTGACAGCATTCTTGTAAGAGGACATTGCAGGAGGAGGTTTGTGTCAGCTCTGTGACATGGCCCTGGCAGCAGCCAGCACTCATTAGCTCAGCAGCCCATCAAAGCCTCCCCACCACCACTGCCTCCCCCACATCCTTCCCCAGGCTTTGCTGCCAGGAGTTCTGCAGTGACTCTGGCTTTCCACAAGCCACTTGGGGTGACAATCCAATCCTCTTGTCTCTGCTTGTGCCCAGCAGAGCTCACAGAGCCTTGCACCCCTTCCCCAGGCAGCTCCTGTTCCCACAGGGCTGCAGGTGAGGTCACCTGGCACTGCCTGGCACTGGGAGGGACACGTGGGCACCTCCTGGAGCCACAGAGCTGCCTGGCAGGAGGAAAGGGGGAGCAGGATGGCTGCACAGGGCTCACATCACTCATCTCCATGCCCCAACACCCATGTCTGTGGCAGACCAAGAGTTCTGGCACCTTGAACAGCATGAGACAAGGGAACATCTCCATGATGGTTCAGGATGATGATAACAGGATGAAATGTTTCCATGTTATCTAATGAGGTGTGACTTCATAAATAAGTTAGAGCAGTGCAGGATGTTATAATGCAATCATGCTGTAACTAACCATTCTTGTCAATCCTACAGGAAAAGAGGCACTGTTGAAAAGTAAGCTACATTCCCAACACTGCCTGTTCCTCTCTCCTCCTGCACAAAAAGCCAAGGATGCCTTCTGCCAAGAGAAATGGAATCAAACAGCTCCAGACATCTGTGAGCCTTGTAGTGGAGATTATTTTCCTAGAAATAAGACTGTGAATTACACAAAAAAGTACTATGGCTTTTCAAGCAATAAGATACCAACAACACAGCAATGAAATTATAAATACAGAGATGGGGGAACCGCTTGCAGTAGGGTGTTAAATGGATTCATTTGGCCTCTTGGTTTTTCTTTGTTAATTCTTCATGAGCTGATTTGAACAAATACTACTTGTTTGACTACTAATTCATGCAAAGATGTTTCTATCTATAGACCAGTGGCAAATGATGCACTGCTATTGCTGCCTCACAGTGTAAACAATCACATCAATGATATATTATGAACTCTATTTCCTGACCAGAGACTCACTGAAAACTAAGATGAAGTGCACAGGAAGTGTCACATCTCTTGTGACCAAACTCCTGACCACGGGGCTCAGTGAGAATTCTCATCTCAGTGCAGTTGTGCTCATGTATTCCCAGATTCTTGGTGCAGACACACTTTTGTATCAGTACAACTGGCTGGAACAATTCCCATTAAATTCCCAAATGAGCTCACCTGGGGAGGAGAGCAAGGAGTCCAATCCAATTCCACTCCAAATTATTTTTGTTTGCTTTTGTTTATTTGTGTGCCAAACACACATGCCTTCAACAAAAAACTGCCAGAAAGTTTTTAATCCATGAGACAGAAGCAGGAAAACTTCAACTAGTAAAAAGCCACAAAACCAAACACTAAAGGTTAAGCACAACCCAAAAAGGACTGAACAGTCAACAAGCTGATCCTGTGTAGCTGATAAACTATTAGTAGACACAATAATTTAAAAGTTAGTCTTTATAATTCTTCATGTTTTGTCCCACAGAGCTTTTGCAATTGCAAGGAATACTTGTGAAATACATTATCCATGGGAATATTCCATGTCTGTCTCCGTGTGGGGCTGTAATGCTTTTGTCTCCTGCTGTTTACAAATAAACACAACAAAAGAGACGAGAGCAGCTTGTGAAAGCACAAGGAACAATCCCAGGCTTTACACTGACACATTGTTTGGACCTGTTAGAAAACAGACTTCAGGAATGAGGGGGGACTTTGTAACCAGCTGCAGGCTCCCCAAGCCCTGCAGCCAGCCTTTGGAGATAAGGCAGAACCTGGCAAACTGGGATGCCATAACTGTACTGCTGGGTGGAATTTATCCATCCTAATAATACACTTACACTGATGCCAGTCCCTCAGCAATAATCTCCAGACTCCAGAGTCTCATCTGCATAACTCAAGCACGTGATTAAGATGACTGGATATTTCCTGGGGGGAATACTTACATTTAGGTTCAGTACTGCTCAAATTTGCAACAGACAGAACTAGTTTCTAGACATATCAAAACACACATTAAGTAACAAATTTCAGATTTTGGGGGGGGGACATATTCATATCAGTATGACAGTAAAGCATTTATACTGCAGCTGCTTACGTTCTTCATCCACCAGTGAATGAATCAAATTTCAAAGCTGATAGAAAGCATTTTTACTCTTCCTTATCCCTTTATATCTTCTAGTAAGTGTAGAAGTTTTCCACTCATGCTAGAGTTTTCATCATCTATCCCTGTATTGCAAGGAAAATCTGTAACGTCTGCATTTTAATATGTTTTTCATCTTTTGAGTAAAGTTATTACCTATTTTCAACCATATTTATTCTTCATGCAAGTGCAGCCAGGATTTCTTTTAAAATGTCTAAGAATTAAATCAATTAGAGATCTAGCCTGCTAGGAAATTCTTTCAGCATCTGATATGGAGAACATAGCAAAAACTCCAACAAACTTGAAAATTCTTTAAGGGGATATAAACAACAAACTAAAAACTTGCTGGTTTAGGCAACAGAGGATAGAGACACTGATGGAGAATTTCACCAACATGCTTGGTAAAAGTTATTAGCAGCCCTAGTGAGGGAAGCACAAGGTTAGGAGGATTTTCTTTGCAAGAACAAACAAGTGAAAATACCTATTCTATCTGTGTTAAGAGTTCTACCTCCCACTCTGGTGGACAGGAGACATTTCCCTCTCACAGAGCCTGTAAACCACAAAAAGTGCAATTTCACCATAATCTGAATTTTTACACTAAGGCAGATTCAGGCAAGAGCAGCAATTTTTCTGAAGGATTTACTTGTGGAAGTCAAAGTAATTAATTTGGAGGACTGTAAATGTCTGCTCTGACTTGTGGCTGAACCTTGAGGCATTCTTTGATCTCCAGGGAAAGACAGAAGAGGCCCGGGATCTGCATGAGCTGGGGGCTGGAGCAGTGCTGGAGCCTGGGGATGTCACCCACACACTGCAGAGCCCCTGTCACCTCACGGGGTCTGGGAGAGCTGGAATTCAAACCTCTGCCTTGCAAACTCCACCTGGGATTGCTGAGTCTCCACCTGTCCCCTTGGATTGGGGGTTTTCCTTACACTTTGAATCCCCACAGCACAGGGACAGAGGTTTGTCCCTCTGCTCCAAGCCAACTCTGCATCACTGAGTCAGTAAAAGATAAAATTCACTTGAGACTTTCACAGGCATCACACTGACCCAAGGCAATCCCTTCAAAATTCTGGGAGCATTTGCAGCATCCTTATTATTCAGCATTTTTGAGCTGCTAAATCTGGGAACAGCTGTGGCTAGATGCTTGGAGGATTAGGCTGTACTTTGCTAATAAGACCTGACTGCAGCATCTCAGGAAAAACAGTGAAAGTCATTCTATAAATAGTGACGGTTTCTGTTACAAAATGCTTTTACATATATTAAATCAAGATGCTATAATTAAAGTAACCATTTCAGAGCAATGGGTAATAAGGAAAAAGTCATTAATAATCTCTTACTTCGTGTGGCTCTAGGAAAAGAATCTCATTGAGTCAAGCCAAAAACACTCTGCAATTGAAACAAAATAGTTATATTTCATTGGTTTAAAATAAATTACTGGTAGAGAAAATGATAAGGAAAACGTGCAAGTCTACTAGTAATCCACACTGCTACAGGTTTTCTACGGTTTTTCTAAGCATATCACAGTGTTTTCATAATCACAATCAAAACAGTGAGTGATGCAATTTAAATTACAGAATTAAAATGTTTTAACTATTTTCCTGCAGATTTGGAACAGCTTCTTAAAGCATCTGAAGTGCCAGTGGAGAGCCAGGATTCTCTCCAGTCAGTGATTGTCTGCTGTTTGCAATCAGTCTCCAGTTTGTCACTCTGCTTCCAATAAAATATTAATGTAATCAGATGAAATTATTCCCCTTCCAACCCCACGTGTACTTTGGAGTCAGTGTTGTGTTTGCTACTGCTCAAAGTGGGGCTCCAAGGAAGCAAGAGATCAAAAGGTGATAATTTCATAATGATACTTGAAGCAGCATTTTTAAATACATGATGGCATTATAAAGTACAGAGTCACTCTGTCCTATTCCTGAGATCCCAGAGGCTTCCTGGTGACAGGGAATATGTGAGATCCCACACACTGTTGCTTTTGTCCAAGCATGGCTTCTATTGACAGCAATAAAGCCGGAAACCATGAACATCAAAAATCTGTAAAGAAATTAAGTTACCTTAACAGCACAGTGCTGTAATTAGTCACAATTAGTGGAGCTATAAATTGTAAGTGATTAAAAATGAGGCTTAGATAAGGATGGTGAATTTGACCAAGAATGTTTCTGTTAGAAAGATTTGACCTTCTTACCCATTAAATCTGAACATTAATCTATAGATGAAAATCAAGTTACAATTGAGCAGAGACAATTACATTTCAATTCTGGTTGACAGTAAGTTCAGGTTTCAAATCTAATACAGTTATTTTGTGACCTCGGGCACCTCATCTAAAGTCCTATCCATCTCTAAATGAAGATAATACTTCCCTGCCTTTGTGAAGAGCTTTGAAACCTTGGCTGAATTGTTATTATTTATGTGTGCAGCCCTGAAAGCATAACTCAACAGGATGGCTGTGTTTGCACATCTGAGCCTGGATGGTATTGTGAGCAAAATATTTACTCTCTCTGCACCCAAATAAATTTTGCTGGAAATATTGCAGCAGATGACTACTAACACTTTGCTTGCCTGCTTGTTTTTCCAAGAGAATCCTAAATAAAGCTCCGGATCCTTCCAAAATGTATGTATTTGACTTCTGTCACAGAAATCAATCCACTGAAATCCATGGGACTGGTCACATGCCTCTGCTCAGGCTTAAGTGCACAGCAGCAGCACAGTCACAACTTAAGGGAGCACCAAATATCAAATCCACTTTTCATCCATGCAAAGTCATCCTACACCAGCCCCATCCTGATGCCTTTCTCCCCATGTATCCCAGTTTATCACACCCCACTGAAGTCTTTGGATCAATGCCTGATTAACTTCATTGACAGATGAAATACACGAGTTCTGCATTCACTACAGATTCTGGCTGTCCCCTAAAGAATTGCCTGATCTCATCCTCTGGGCTTTTAAAGAGTTCAATACGAAGAAAAGGAATTAGGTGTTGAGTATTGGCAGGGCTTGATAGATACAAATTAATAGTGACGACACTAGTGAATATGTTGTCTAATTAAAAAGAGGAAAAAAGAAAGATTGGTAAAAAGAAAAGAAAAAATAAAGATTGGGAATGTGTAAGCATGAAAGTAAGAGCTCTCTTTGAGGCTCTACCCTTCGAAGTTATTAAATCACCTCCCCTGAAGCTTGGGAGCACTGCCCTGTTTCCAAGGAACAGCTGTACTGTGAGTGAGGGAAGGTGATGGCCATTCGGCAGTGGAGCACAGGGCAGGGGAGCACAGCCACGGTGGCACTGGGAATGTGACAGCACAGCCATGGCATCAGCTCATTTGTGGAGCTGCACAGACACCCTGAGAGGCCTCTTGGTGAGGAAGTCCCTCAGCACTTCCTCTCTGCTGGAAATGGTGTGAGCAACAGCTCCAAAAATCTCAGGGATGAGCTGTGGCAAGATGAAACATGGGGTTTCTTTTCCTTTTGGATTTTCTGCTTGCACAGTCCATGCACTGCTTCCCTCTTCAGCTGCAGACATGGCTCACACAAAATCACCATCCAAATGCCCTGCCACATAAACTGACTGAACAGAGAGCCAGACTTGTAAAATGTGCTAAATTCTCAAGCCCTGATTCCCAGAGAAGCCAGGGAGCACAGCCCTAGTGCTGGAATCCAGAAACACCTTGGGTTGCTGCTCACCAATACCAGCCTGAAGCTGGTGCAGGCTGACTTGTGTTGCATTATCAGTTTTCATGTTTAGGAAGGATTTTCCTGACTCCCAAACTGCCTGTGCCATTCTGAAAACAAGGATGAGAAGGTGTGTCTGCAATATATCCTGCATCACCACTGCTGGCTTGCTGTGACAATAAGTGCTGGAACACAAATATCAGCCATTTCTGGGAGTGAGGCATTTTTCTCACCTCCTGAGAAAGGGATGGAAGATCCCCTCCTCTAATGAAAGTGATTGTTCTTTCATATTCTTAAGCCTTCTGGGTTGTGTTTTGTAGCCAGCAGCCAAAAAAAGCTCCAAAAGGAGTCTTCAGAAGTCAAATAAAAGCCAATGTGTACGTGAAGGTCGCGTGCACGCTCACCAGGAGCAGCTGGATTTCTGCATTGCAGCTGAAATCAAGATTAGGCTTCAGGTTTCCTCTGCAAGCCCCCAGGGAGAACACTGCTCACAGAGATGCAAAATTAAAAGTACAAGTACAATGGATTTCTTGCTCATTGGGTACGAAGGCCATGAACAACATGATGCACTTGCATACAATAAATAGAAATGTTTTCATTTAACGATGACTCTGCTGTTACCAAGAACACCTTTAAAGCTTTCAAAATATATTTGCAAGATTTCTTCTTTTGCACTGCTATAAGCAAAAAGCAATGCAGAGCAAGTCAGTAACTGGCTGGAGCTCAGAATGGAGCCAACATCATCTCTGGCAGAACCTTCTATCACTGACAAGGAGTGAATGACACACAGGCAAAATTAAAAGTATTACCTAGGAAGGAAAGACCTAAAAAGTAGCCCAGGGCTACAGAAAAAGCCATAACTGTGTCAAAACAACAAGTCTGAAGGGAAATAAAAACATGCAGTAGAGGCCCAACTCTAAAAATGGAATTTTTCAGTTTTTTCAGTTTCTTAAACTTCTCTGAAAGCCAGAAGAAAGCTGAGAGTGAAAGAGGGATGTGATGCACTCCAGCTTTCAGTCTGAACTGCCTGCAATGCATCTCCTGCTGAATTGGCCACATTTATCTAAAATTGGGGTTCTAAACTCATGACAAAGATCATTTGCATTATTATGAGTCACATGGAAAATCATCAATCATGTTCCAGAGGGCTATATTAAAGTATAAATATGTTAAAAATGTATATAGGCCAATATTGGGGTTTTTTGGTTGTGTTTTTTCCATGTATGTGCGTGCCAATATATGAGGAAATACATGGTCTTCAGAAGTATTCAGTTTTTTTCAGAGCTGTGGCAGAATGTCCTATATGGCTTCTAAGTTTGTTTAGCTGGAATTTATAGCAACATATATAAGACAACATTCACAGCTTGGCAGATGTGGCCAAATTCCAGTTTTTCATCAGCAATATGAATGAATGCAAACTTTTTTTTTTTTTTTTTCTGGTGTTGTTTTTTCAACAGGAAATAAGATGAGAAGAGGTAGGGGACATGGGTACATTATTCTTTTCTTTTTCACAGGAAAAAATTATTAACAAATATACAAGTAGAACTGCATGGCTCCAATTGTTTGCTACCTAAATCTCATCCATTTTCTTTTGTAGAGTGATTTAATTGAAGAACAGCTCGCCTGGGATCATTCCCAGGCTGTTCAAATGTGTCTCTGGGTCATACCAAAGAGCACTTCAACAGGAAAAATGACAATTCCAGGGGCTGTCATCAGGCAGAGCATTGAGAGCCTCATTCTGGCAGCCTGTGGAGGTGCCTAAATCTCAAAGTTAAACCTGTGGCATTAAGTACATTCCAGTCCAGGACAAGCAATGCTGTGGGGCCTGAGGCAGCTGTAGGGAAACAATCTGACACTGCTCTTTCTATGAATTTTAAGAACTGGTACTTCCCTGCTAGGTGTGTGCACTGTGGGCCATGAGAAGCAGAAATATTTGACTTTTGGGTATTTAGCAGTGAGTTAGATGGAATACTTCTGCTCTGGGTAAGGCAGACATTTGCTCACAGCTGCTGAGCACATTACTGTACTTTCCACTGGTGCAGCAGGTGAATTACCTGTGAAACCAGCTCAGAGCAGCTCCCTGCAGCCAAGCAAGAAAGTCACAGTAAATCATGTGCAGATGTTGTTTTCTCACCCAAGCACCCACTGCCCCCCATACTCAGTCTCCCTTCTCACACACGGCTTTTATACTGTATTTCCCTCAAAATCTTTCTTTTCCCCCAGTCATATCCCTGCCACTATCCTTTACTGTTCACAGGCTACTTGAAAACCTATTTCTATTTTAAACAGGCTAAGTTACCCAGGGTGCATCTTACCTGGAGTATAATCCATGTGCTCCCATTTACTAATAGATTGCAGCTACTCTCCTGCAGGAAGCAAAGAAAATACCCCACATATCTAACCATGAGGAGCTCCTTTGACTGTTTCAGCCTATTGACTGCTGTCAATAACATTACTCTTAGTCTTTATTTATAACTTACCTCAAATAATATTAAATTACACCACTAGAGAGACTTCTTCTTAAATACTAGCTATACAAAAGGTCCCACTTCATCCCTAAAATGCAGTGAGTTAGTCAGGAACGTTAAAGAATCAAAACGAGGATAAAAGAAAACCAGAAATCTGCAAATTGCCAGAAAAAGAAGAGAAAATGCTGGCAGGTGGCACGTGTAAAAACTTTCTAAGGTTTACAATATAGTGAAAGAGATTTGTGGAATACTTCAAGCTGTAGCAGTGTTATCTGAGATGAATGAAAGTGAAAGATTGTGCTGCTTTCTCTGAAATTGCACCGTTTGTGTAAGGAGTGGAGCATTTTGTGTTCAAAGACTTCTGTAATCCCCTCGGTCCCCACGTGGCTCTGTGCAGGCCATCAGAGGCAGGCTGCTTTCTGCAGGTCAGCTTTAAGGTCTCTGACAGCAAGAGAAGACTGGAGTTGAGCTGAAGATGTGCAGTTGTGCTTTAGACCCTCCCAGCATCCACGTCTGGTGTCAGGGCAGGCCCCCTCTACGAAGCTGCACAGGAAAAGGCAAACTCAGACTTAGCAAAGCATTTCTGCAGAACACTGCTGCATGTTCCAGCAGCATGAGGATTCCCAGGGGATAGCACAGTGGGGCCATATGTTCAGCTGTAGAGCCATATGTTGGATACTTTATGGACATAAAGACAGAATCCCTCAGCTGTGCCTCAAGAGAAGGGTTGCAATGGCCCAAGAAACGTGTCCTGAAGTGCACTGAGGTTACTCATTTAGCACATCTTTCTGCTGTACCAAAATCACTCAGAAAGAAGCAGCAAACAGTAGTGAATATAAAGAAACCCTGTTTTCTAGAAACTTAAAATAAGTCATGGGTTCATCACTTCTGCAGGTAAGGGGATGCAGTGTTTAGGCTGTGGTTTGAATCTCCAGAGGGATTTCACAAATTATTAATGGGGGAAGGAAGACAGAGAGCTCAGTCAGACTCAGAAATGCTCAGACTGCACCAGGTATTTGTCTGGCCAAAAATAAAACAAAATGAAGCAAAACAAAGCACTAAAATAACCAAGACAGCAACTCCCCCCTTCAATACAATTCCAGTGTTTTACCACCACAGTGAACCTGACCCTGTTTTCCCAGCCCTGCTGTCCCAACTATTCCATTACACACAAATAACAATCCACCCAGGGTGCTGAAAACGGCTGCACACAGCTGGAAAATCACTTTTTCTAGCATATTCTTTGTCAATTTTTGCCCCAATACATATTTGACCTGCTGGTCAGCCTCCCCACTGGCCTGGCCTCATCAGGATGAGAGAAAGGAGAGCACTGTCAATCAGGGGCTCCTCTGGCTTGCTCCCTCTGAGTGTTTATTGAGGGAATCACTAAATCTGGCTACAAGCACCTTTTCCCCAGAAATAACTGACTGCTTGTGGTGCTCAAATAAATATCTTTTATTGCCTGTGTGCAAGTCCTGCTTTTATGGAGAATCAGGGAGATAAAGGATTAATTACAGCACCCATGGCATGTGCTTTGGAAAAACGAAGCCTCCCAAAATAAAACCAAGCCAAGGAGAACTGTTGTGCTCAGGACTTTGCAGTTTCTATCCCAGAAATTCTGGGATTCTGCTGATAATTCCTAGTCTGGATTTGTAGGATCAGAGGTTTAGATCAGTTCAGCAAAACCACCAGCACATTACACTGCACAGAAGTAAGGGCTCTGTCCAAGCAGACTTGAATAGGATGGATATTGCAAAGCAATAATTTCTCCCTGCATACACACAAATCTAGTTTTTCTGTGTTAGGTTTAATTGAAAAAGGCTGTCATGCAATCTTTATAACGGGGCTTTATGGAATGACATGTTTACCAACACTGCCATGATGTTCAACTCTGCTCCCCCAAATGCAAAGTGAATTTTACCATTAAATTCAGAGTGGCCATGATTTCACATTTGGCTCATTTTTCATCCTCAGAGAATCTGGAGCTCACCAACAAAAGTTCTGATTTTATGCTCTCCATTCAGTGCCAGTTCATTTTATGTCTATAGAAAACTGATCAAAATCAGGGCATTAATTGCCTTTTAATAAAGCAATGAAAAACCCATTAATTTTGAAATGGAGCCCACACTATGAATGTTCTTGTGGTTTACACTAAAGATTGATCTGGTATCTATTTATTAGTGCAGTTCTATTTACTCAAACTAATGGACCTCTAGGTCTTCAAACTAATGGTTTCTTCATATGTTTCTGTGCAGAAGTATTTGCCACTAACTTCAGAGAAAATTGGGTTCATGAAATAAATGTTTATCACACTGAAAGAGAAAAGTCAATGAGAAAAATACCCCTGCATAATTTAAAGGGCTCCACTAACATGGAAATACGTGCTTTATCCAAATAGGCAAATAGATATTATTTCAGTAAAAAAGCTGGATTTCTAATATTTTTGGCTCTTAAACAGATCTTTAAAATATTTTGAGTCATGCCCCATTTATCTTTTATTTTTACTTCCAGATAATCTGATATCAGTAAGAGCCCCTGGTAGCTGTTTCACCCTCATCCTCCCTGGCTGCCCAAGTGGGAAGATGGGAAAAGTGGCAATATTTACTACATGAAGAAATGTGAAAATATCAACTAAAATAGCTTGGTTAACTTAACCAGAATGGTGGAAGTTGATTTCTGATTAATTGCAGTCAAGGGAATCGTATCTAAGTGCTGATGGATCACTGTGAATGTGGTGTGGGAACTGAGTGTTGTCACCTCCAGTGCCAGTAACTAATTTATAGTATTTTAATGACTTGTGTTTAGGCATTTCAACTAAAAGCAGTCAGTCTATTAAACTTTTAAATGTAGATGCATTTAGGATGTGAACACTCTTCAATTTCCACTCGGTGTGCACAACAACTTAATAACATCATTACACATAAATACATTGCTGTACATGAGGAGTAAGCTGTGCTACAGCAGAAATTGGATTGCACATTTACCCTAATTACTTGATGAGGTAATATTACACCAATTCACTACATTTTTATTTCTCTTTCCACTGAACTGTGCTTGGAATTGAAACAACTTTGTATTGTTACAGTCTAAGCTTCACTTTCAACCAAGACAAAAAAAAAGAGTTCCAATACAACTTGGAAAAAGACCCCTTAACCACAAATCTGGGGGCTGGGCTAACATGAAATTTTTCAGTATCTATGTAAAACCCTCAGGGAAAGCCATTCAGATGCTGAATGGAATTCCATTTCTTGCCACCCTTAAGTCCATGGATTATCCTTTCTTGAGCTCTGTGAGGCAGAGACCCATTCAGTTTTTCCCCTGATCTAAGCCCAGAGTCTAAAATGGACATGTTAAAGGACAGGTAATATTTCCATTAATCCTCTAACTCAGCCACGTTACACTTCCTTGCCATAAAGATTGTTCTGGTTCCCTGTAGATACTAAAACAATTTGCTTGGAAGCTCATAGGAGGGGTGGGGCAATCCCAGCTCTAAAAGGAATGAGGCTGCACATGCTTACATGGCTGTGGGAGGCAGGAAAATGGGACCCAATCTGTATTTCTGAGCATTCTGGGACAGACCTGAACACTGCCTGGTTTCATGGGCACAGAGAGGGTTCAAAGCTGTTCTGTAGTTTGGCACTGTCCAGGTCATCACTAACCAACCTATTTTTAATATATGCAAACGAAATTTACACGAAAATTGTAAATCTGACAACTGAAACCTCACAATACTGTCTCTGCAAACCAAGACAGGCTCAAATCCTGCCTATAAGCTGAATCAGTGAAGGCTCTGTAGTCATTTAGTTGGTGCATGTTTTATGACCAGTCAAAAACCACAGAAGAGAGAAATGTATGATTTTAATCTTACAGACATCTTTACACATTTCTTTAACAGATTTAAATATATGTTCCATTTCCACTGTAACTTCATTTCTTTGCTTCCCTAATTTTCCCTTTCTCTGCTGATAATCATCCCTCCATTGCTGAGTGAAAGCCTCACCTGTCTGAAATTCCCAAGCATAATGCCTTAAACTCAACCAATAAAAGTGAGTTTCACAGAACATTTGGATTAATGAGGCACTGATAAAAAATCAGTGGTTTCAGTTTCCATGCAAATGGGCTTTAATATGCTGTACTCCAGGTACAATCCTTCTGGCACTAAGGAGGAGAGCTGGCCTGAATGCTAAATGGTCACACTGTACTTTGGGGTGGTTCCTGCCACAATTATCCCACCCAGCCAAGCACATCTTCTGGAAATTAGGAAAACAGAGACGTTCCCAAAACTGACCTCTTGAGCCCTGTGTACTACAGGGACATGGAGTGTTAGAGTGGAGCCAGGAGAGTCCACCCAGCTGATCAGAGGGATGGAGCAGCTCTGCTGTGAGGAAAGGCTGAGAGAACTGGGATTGTTCAGCCTGGAGAAGAGAAGCTTTGGGGGGGATCAAGCTGCCCCTTTAAGTACCTGGAAGGAACTTACAGGAAAGATGGGGCAAGATATTTACAACAGCTTGAGTGACAGGAAAAGAGAGAATGGGCTCAAGTTGAAAGAGAGTAAGTTTAGACCAGATTTTAGGAAAAATTCCTTTCAGTGAGAGTGGGGAGAAGCTGTAGCTGCCCAGAGAAGCTGTGGCTGTCCCATCCCTAGAAGTGTCCAAGGCCAGGTTGGAACTGGATTATCTTCAAGGTCCCTTCCCAGCCAAACTGTTCCGGGATTCTAAGACTGCTACTGTTCAATGAGCTTTGGCATCAATTGCAACAAATCCAGCCAAGAAACGTCCTCTGGTACTTGCTGCTGTGAGTTATGTACATCTGCCAACAACAGAGGACAGAGTTTTCTCCCCACACTGCACCACCCTTTACTCATCATGCCTTGGAAATGTAACAGCACACAAAACCAGCTCCTCTACCTGACTAGACTACAACTGCCCTGCAGAGGAAAATGTGATGCCCACAGAAACCAGCACCTAATGGTTACTCTCTCCTCTACAAGGGATTGTGGAGAGGTTTTCACAACCCTTATCAATCCCCACACTAATGCACAGCACCAGCTTTTACTTTGCTGCTTCATTTGTCATTCCAGGATGGCCTTTGGCCTGGCTAGCCACACAGGAGTCAGACTTCCCCAAATATCTTTAAATACCTGAAACCCAAACCCAAACACATCTCTCTACCTGCCTTTTGACACAGGAGCAGTGAGAGGCATTAATATGCATTAAAAAGAAAAAATAATTTAACTGGAATAATTATTTTAAAAATACCTTTTAGCAAAGCAGAATAATCTGTGGATCCTGCTTATCATAATCATTTACCTTGCAGGTATAATAAAAAATAGATCTAATTGATATTTAATGGGAATTCTGGCAATGCTATTTGGAAGATACTTTTGCCCATTGTTTTGCATTTAGAAACACCCTACTGTCAAACTCTTCACTTTGATAGCCACTGATGGAAAAAATATTTTGAAATTCACTTTTTATCCCCTTGTTAGATGGGAACAGACAGAGGATGATGGCTGTGCACAGCCCAGCTGTACTTGCAGGTTTTGGTGTTGCACTTTGTCTCAGATTTTTGATCTCTGATTCCCACTCCTGGTTTTTGCCTGACTGCTTGTTAAGGGCAGTGCCTGGGACAGTTCCTCTCACTGGGGGAATCCACCACCATGGAATGCTGCCTCTCCATTTGTGCTCTCCCTCCTCAATCCAACCCTTTCCCATCTCATGCTACGCTGAGCGTGTTGCCAGAATTTGCCTTCCAAAACCTGAAGTGATTTAATGTAGCATACAAAATGTCATCTATACAATTACATGTGAAATGGGGAAAATATGCAAGCACAGAGAATTGGCCTTGGAAGAGTTCCACAGAAAGAATTTGCTTTTAAAAACACTGGCTTTATTGCACCCAGGGGAGTTCCTGCTTCCCATATCTTATGGTGTGCAAGCTCTTCACATTGGGCTGCTGAGTTTGTGCAAGGCACTTGAAAAAACAACAGATGGAGAAAGGAAAAGACCTGAGACTTCTGGGGTGAATTTTATACCAAAGACCATCACAGGAGTGGATTTTGCCTGACTGGGTTTTAGACT
Organism: Sturnus vulgaris; assembly: GCF_052056855.1. Lineage (NCBI taxonomy): Eukaryota > Metazoa > Chordata > Aves > Passeriformes > Sturnidae > Sturnus > Sturnus vulgaris. The sequence goes on along the minus strand of NC_142245.1, from coordinate 5,402,132 downwards.
GAATTTTAATGCCTCGAGAAACAACAGTCTGCTTAAAAGAAACTGGGTATATCACATATTGACATTTCTTGGGAAGAGGAAGACGTTAGGGTGGTTGCTGCCTCCTTCATAGTAATTTCCTATTTGGGATTTGGTCAACAGGCAGTATTAGAGATGGGGAAACAAGAAAACAAAACAAAACAAAAGACCCCACAGAATTCACTGCCCCATTTGTCAAAACATCTACAAGGACCCAAGTCATCTGTTGTCCTGTTGACTACAAATTTGAATGACATCATGAATCTGTCTCCAGAGAAATAAAATTATAAAGGCTCAGCAGAATATCTGATGGTCTGAGCAAGGTTCAGGCCAGTGAGCCTCAAAGATTAAGAACAATCTCAATCCACCAACATCTGCAACTGCTGCTGTAAAAGATGAAGTCATCCCTTTACCAAACAGGTGAGAAAAAGGCAACCACCAGAGGAAAATTCTGTGTGGTGCTGCTTCTCTTCAGAGAAAAGCATGAAAAGGGGTGTTAGAGATGTTTCAACACCACCAAAATAAGGAAACATCAAAGAGTTGCTTCTTCAAGTGTGCTCAAATGAACTAAGAATTTAAAGGAATCAAAATTAACTTATAAGCCATTAAGGAGAAAAATTTTCAGTACTTTTGTTCTTTTCATGTCCCTCAGTGAAAATTCCCCTTTTTCTGTTGCTACTAAGGAAAGACATTCTGCCCTGCTTCCAGGGCTTTCAGTGACTGAAGGAGCAGGACAAGAAGTGGAATGGGAAGGATTACAACAAGCAGGAATCCTGAACTTGGCCCTCAGCCCTTGCCATCAAGGCAGCACCTGCCAGCACAGTGCTGATCGAGTGTCAGGCCATGTCCTGGCTGCTGCTCTTTCCCCTGGTGACAAATATCTTTACCCAGACAATTTTGCAGCCATCTGTTAATTGGGCCAACAGCACCACTCCCCATTCCCAGGGAAGCCTCCACATGGGTGTTTCAGGCCAAAGGATAATTGACATGTCCTTCCAAAGACATACCCAAAACAAGCTGGGTTTGAGCAGGGTGAGCCCTTCCGAGTTCAATTCCCCCAAACAGCACTAATGATCTTCTGAATAATGAATCAGGGCACAGAAGCAGCTGCTGCAGAACCAGGAGTGAGTGGGAATAGTCAGTCTGGCTGCCAAATTAAAACCAACACAAACAAATCAACCAGCACACCTTAAAAGGGTATTTCCTGCTTACCTGGCCATGCTGACAGAGCCTCACTTCAAATGCCTGTTTTGCTTGTATCTAATAATTGCCCTGTGTAAGAGAAATATTGCTCTCTTGTTTCACCTTTTAATGGATGAAATGTTACTACAAAGGTCCCAAAAAATCTGAAAAAGCAATTAGTGTTGGCTTTTGTTAAGTTTTTGTTAATTCTGGTAAAACTCTGATTGTATCACAGTAAGAAAATGATGGAACAGCCAGTCCAGCTTCTCCCAGGTCTCATAGCATGGGTGAGGCAAATACAGACTTGGATAAATCCACCAGGAGAAGGGCTGGGATACAGTCCTTTCCATTAAATGTCATTTAGCCCAGGTCTGCTGCTTAGCAAATCCTCTCTGGAACAAAGCAAGAGCACTGACACAATTTATCTGCCCAGGGAAGTTACCCGGAAATGCACTAGGAGTGGAGTAAGAGGTGTTTGGTGTTTTTCTTACAGCTTCAGTTAGGGAAGACATGGCCAGCCAAGCTTAAACACATTGAAATATTTCCCCTGCCTAAATGGGATTCTGGGATTAAAGCCTATTGGGCTGTGTGCTCTCAGTAATACTGGGATTTTAAGGCAGAAAACACGGAAAAGAGCAATGAGCACAACGCTGCAGGAGCTCCCAGATCTCTGGTGCTTTGCAGCCATATGCTCTCTGTTCTGCTGCTGTCTGGGCAAAAGAATCACAGGAATTACATGAAAGAGATTCACCTCTGGCACTCAAGGAGATTTAAAACCAGCAGAAGGTGTCCCTGTGAGCCCAGTGCCCCTCTCAAGTTCTGAGAAGTCAGCAAAGGTGAGCAAGACACCCCCTGCTTCTCCTGTGCTGGGTTCAGCCAGGAGCCCAGAGCAGTGCTCAGGCAAGTACTGACCCAAAGACCTCACTGAAGGTATTCACACCTTTGCAAACTGAACTTCACAAGAATATGCAGGTAAAAGTGCAATTTCTGACTACAGCCTGAGAGAAAAAAGGAAAATCCAACAAAAATTTTAAAAAAGATATTATTTTCCTCTCCTTTGGCAGAAGTTTGAAAAACTCAGAACTTTGGATGTGCATTTTCTATTTCCAATTGCAAAACTGTATCTGCACGGTGCAAGCCCAACTCTGTGAGATGAGTAAGAAGTTTCTTTAACTAAAGCAAGGTAAGTAGAGTTTCTGTTGTCCATTCATTTATCCAGCTCTTATTCCCTGGGGGTAAACTACACCAGCTCTGTTCTGTGCACAGCCCTGCTTCTCATTTTAGCAATTTGCTTATCGTTAGGCCCTGTACTGAGTTTACTGCTGGGAATCTGGAATTTTAGACCTCAGAAGATGCCATCATTCATTATCCTTGATATCATCCACTAATCCAAACCCTATCTTTCATCTGCCTACAGGTGAGCCTAATACCACTCCATCACACCTTATCTACCTGAGTCCTATTTCCACTCACTGCAGTCAGAAGAGCTGTACCTGTGCTGCAGACAATGCCCTGTTTTCATTTAGAAGAATGAAAAAGAGGATGAGGTAGAAGATGGAGGTGCAGAGAGAATAACCATAAGGAGTTTGTGCTCTTCCTCAGCACACCCTGGAGATTTCAGGTTTGAAGCTTAGGGAAATACACGTGGAAGTATCAAATGTTTGACTCTCTTCCCTTCTGGAAGCAAGCTATGAAGCACATTTGTCATATGCCATTAAGAAAAGCACCTAATTGAACTGCAGTGATGGAATGCAAATTGTTGAAGTGGCCTCCCTGGGGTGGAGAAATGGCCCTGCAGGGAGCTGAGTGCTGAGGCCTCTTGCACAAAGTGCCCAGGAGGGCTCTGCCAAGGGGGTTTTACCTCCCTATCTGAGGCTGTGCTGAGCTGACTTGTGAGTTAATACAAATTATTCATGGCCCTTTAATCACTTGTTTCTCCTGCTTTGTCCTCTGCTTGATTTTGGTTCCAGTTAGATTGCCTGGTGTCTCTCTAGCATAAATGATAAACTGAGATTCCAGACATATTTGTCATTATTTGACTTTTGCTAACAAATTCATACATTTCAGCATTTTAGTATTCATATATCCCAGGGTTAAATTACAGGAATTACAATGGTTATTTTATAATCACAAAGAATACTCTGAATTCTTTGTGCTCCATTGGAGTTGTAAAATTGTTTTGACATTTTTAAATCCCAAGAGTTATTTCCAAGATACAATGGAATTGTTCGGTGGCTTCCTTTTGCCTTTTCTTTAGCTTTGCAGTCAGTAATAATTTTCTTTACTAAGTAATGCCCATTAGCTACATGCATAAGCTCCTGAAAAGTATCCAAAAGAGAGTACAATCCACTGTTATAATCCTATCACAGCAAAACTGTTTGGGTGCTCCTTTGCAAAATGCCTTAAAAAATTGTGAGCGCAAGAATTTTCTATCAACAGCTAAGAGGCTTTAGGCAAAACAACCCCTCAAAGTATTCAACTCCTTTAAAAAAAACCAAACCTATAAAATCATGTGAATTTATCCTACTTAATTAGATTTATTAGGCACAGAATCTAAGCACAAAAGAAGCATTTTTCAGGCAGCTCCGGAGAGCAGACCCCATTCCTCTTTGGAGTTTCCCTATCCTAAAAGAGTTCTGTGAACGTGGATGGAGCTGTGACACCTGTACCACCCAAGGATCTGTCCCCAAAACATTACAAATGAATCCCTGACCCACAGAGTTCTGCAGTTTTACACCCCACATGAACAGCTGCTGCTGCTTCCAAAGATTAGGAATGCCCAGAGAAAAAACCCATGGTATCCATTCATCCCTGCTCTCTAATCCCATTACAACTGCTCTGTGATGTTGGAGTGGTTAATTGAGCAGTTAGGAGCATGGAGTACAGTTAAATGCATGGGAGATGAAGAGATGAGAGTCCAGGAGTGCCACAGGGAAAAAAATACATTGAGAGAGACACTGGGAGCTGTGGTTAAGATTCATAAATCTTCAAATTTAGGCTAAGATGTCAGTTCTGAGGAAAAGGTAAACCCTAAAATTAGGGGTTTTTTATCCTGATTATTTAACCCCACTGTGACATGCAGTTTAAAATGTCCATCAGACCAAGACATCCACAGAGAAGGTGAGGGGGAAAAGCACCAAGACACAGAAAAATCACTTGTGCAGAACCTCCTTCCTTAAGAACCTCCTTCCTTAAGAACTGCCACAAGCAGTAAAGCTGAATTTCTGTCCCCCATTGTCCTGGGTTTGCCCAGAGCTCCTGGCTGACAGAGAAGCACAGATTTCAAAGCAGAAGGTGGCAACTGGAAGAGTCAGGAGAGAAGAACAGAAGAAAGAAGATGAGTGCCCAAGTCAGCAAAGCACTCTCACAATAGAAGACTTTGAAGAAACGAGTCATGGCTGGGTTTTGGCAATGAAGACAAATAACATTTAAAACCAAGCTGGAGACTGCTCCTTTCAGGGGGGGTACCTGACCCTGTCAGCTTGTACGTGCTCTCACCACATCCCACCGACTGTCCTGCTGCAGCACTGAATCTGGGGAGGAGCAGAAAGCTGGGAGAAAAAGCAACTAAAACCTGGGAACTGCAACAAGCACAATGAACAGCTTCAGTAAGGCAACTCAAGTAAATGTTTACTTCTGTAAGTAAACCTAAGAGATTAAATGCTCTTGTTTCTTCCTCTGTCAGCCTGCTTTATACATTTCTCATGTAACAACTGACACTGGAGCAACAGTGAATTTAGTAACTAGTTCTCTTTGTTGATTGCTGTTATCAGTCTGGTTATGCAAATCATACAACGAAATATTGAAATGGTCACAGCATTTATTACAACAACATCAAATGCAATGCAATTCTGTCCTGTGCAGTCAGTCAAGCACAGCCAGGGAAGTGTTCAACAGGTGCCTGAGATGGGAATATGTGACCACAGCCTCTGGTCAAGCACTTCCCCCTCTGGGTTTGAGCTGTTCCACAGGTGCCTCAACAGTCACAGCTGCTTTCAGGAAGAGCATGCCAGGATTCAGAAATTGGGCTTTCCTTCACCCTGGCTTCCCAGCCAGCCTAGTTTGAGACAGGCTCCTCACACAGGTCAGGACCCTCACAAACCCCAGCATTTTATTTTGAAATCAAACTCTGCACTTTGATCCTCTTTGATCCTATGGAGAATTAGACCTTGTATTGAGACCTGCCCCAATGCTTTTCAGGAACCATGCAAGAAGGAATATGAGCTTTATTTCTCCATTTGTAACACATTCCTTCACCAGAAACTCAAGGAATGAAAGCAGAGTGGAAAAATATCTCCTGTGCACATGTCAAAGTGTTTCTATCTGAACAGATGTCCTCCCTTTTCTATCACCAAGCAAACACACTCTGGCATGACTCAACTAATGCACAAACACGATAAACCTACTGGAAGCAAAACAATTGAGCTTTTCCTTTCTGATATTATTATATCTGCCAGATAGATGATAATGTTGAATGCAATGCTTTATTAATCAAAGCTGAGGTGGTTGCTTTTCTCAGTCATTAAAATTTCATGTTTGCAGCTGCTGATCACCTAACACTATCTTTCATGTTTTGCATTTTCCTTATATTCGACAATTCATTAGGCATTTTCCTGTGCTATTTCCCCAAGAATGTTATGCATTCATTTTTGAAGTCATAAGATACATAATTGTATACATATAAAGTTTCTTGCCTATGAGTGATCTTGCTTTGATGGACATGTTTAATCAAGACATTTTTACATCCACAGAGCTGTGCACCCTAGAATTTCTCACATCACAGATACACTTTTATCACTCAGGTAAACATCCCCAACATGACAAAGCACAGACTTCAAACTCCACTCAACACAGACACAAAGTGGTCACCAGCATCCTCTTCTCTACTGATTGAACAACCTCCAAAGATTCAAAGCTGTTATCCAGGCTGCAAGCCAGAAGTTTTCCTAATGGGCAAATACTCCAGTTTCTTTCACAAAATGAGGTGTATTTTATGTATTGTATTTATAAAAGGGCAGGTTTTAAAGGCATCTCAAGAATCCAAGTACAAGTGCCCCAGCACCAAATACAGCTCTCAATATAAACTGCAGTATTGTACAATTCTACGCATTCACTCTGCAGTGGAAGTCCCTATCACTTCCACATCAGATATATCCTAAAACTTCCCTGCAAAACTAATCCGAATTCTGAGACAAAAACTGAATTCTTATTGCTTTTTATTACTTATTCTAAATTGATGAGGTTGGGGCACATCTAAATGACCACTGAAATCCCATTTATGATAAACTGAACAAGCAAAGGTGATTAGAATGGACGAAAACAGAGATTTTGGAACCTGCCCCTTGGGGCAGCTCACCAGTAGCATGGTATCAGCACAGATTCATTGTCCAGCCCCTGCAGTAGGAGAGAAGTAGGAGCAGTAATGACCTCCACAACACACACAGTTTCTTCCCCAAAATTGCACTGTCTCACTCAGTCCCTGCCTTGAAACTCAAGTAAGTGTGCATGTGAGACCAGAGCAGGGTTTGCTCAAAGAATCAGAGCATCCTTCAGAGTGATAATTTAACTCTGACCTCTAGGAAAAAAGATCTTCCAAGAAAAGCCACAAAATCTGAACACCATTCAATTTACCAAGCACAGCCAGTGAACCCTTGAGGAAAAACTATCAAACACTACCCAGATGACAGTCCTGGTTTCCTCTTGTGCCCTTCAAAATACTATTATTCCCCCTGAAAGGTACAGTCAGAAGCCATCTAGGGCTATTGTCAAATGATGTTCAAGAATAATCCTATTTGTTTTCAGCACCTGAACATGAACAGACCTTCAATTACCCTGCTGTCCATCAGCTGGCTGAGGGGGTTTCAGCCCCTGTGTTTTAGGAGGCAAACCTGCCTCTGCATCACCTATGAAAGATTCCACATCCCACCCAACATGGAGCACAACCTGCCAGGCATTCCACAGATTGCTCACTGCTGATTTTTCTTTTTGAGAGAATTAACAATTTCTTCTGTGCTCAAACACTGCAATGCAGAATTGGAAGGAATGCCCTGGGTTCAGTGTGCTGTTATCATAATGATCTCACCACATCATATTTCTCCTCAGGGCATCACATTAAAAATCACAAGGAACATCTTTAAATGCTGAAACATTTTCTGAATATTAAATAATTTCTAATATAATTTAAATTGTTTCTGAGATCCCTATAAATTTATTTTTCCTTTTTAAAAAATCAACCTGTTAATATCTAAGTGTTAAAGGCCAGGACTTCACATGCAATTTAAGCTCTTGAATAACTTGAAAGATTCCTCTATTAAATATTGAAAATTTCTTCCAAAGTATCAAATTACAGACATTGTGAATTAGGATGGTAGAAGTAATACCCTCTCTTCCAAATTATCCTATTTTCCTTGTTCAGATGGTGCAATTTATTATGGAGTGAATAATTCATGAGTACTGTGAGACCTTGGCCAACCCTGCACAAAATCAGCTGTGAACAACACACTGCTTGAACTTTAGGCCCCTTTGCTGTGGTTGCCTTCACTCCCAGCATCCCTGCTTTATTGGCTGGCATGTTCTTCTCAAACCCTAAATCCTCAAAATTTGCACAAGAAACTGCCTCCACACTTACCCAGCAAAATAAGAATATATAGCACAAGCTAAAAATCTATGAATGTCAGCCCATGCTCTTAACTTTCAGAAGGAATTATAGCTAATATTTCAAATATCTTGAAGGCACAGTAATAATTTTATCACAAATTAGTGAGATACAGATGTTTACTCAGAGGTTTTGTGATTCCCTCCTCAAAATATCTTAATTTACACAAAAATATTAAATACTTAAAAACAGACCCCAGACCCTAATCCTCATACTCTCATTTCAGGAATTCAGAGTATCTTTTTAACTTCTTAGAAAATAACAGCCCAAAGATACTGAACTCCCTGTACCTTAATCTTCCTTATAGTCCAGAAGAGAGACAGGGAAAGGGCAAAAAGGTGTGGAAGAACTCAAGACATTAATCACAGTGGCAGCAACAGCCTGAGTTCTGCTCCAAGTGAGGAGAAATCTCACATAGCCCTCACATTTCTGACTCCTGACTGTGAGAGGCAAGCTGGATATTGATGGAGGAATGGAAGGCATGTGACTAAGGGCATACAGATTCATTTCACACAGTGGTCTGAGACATGTGAGGGAGCTAATCCACTGCTGCCTCCTTTTCATAATATTAATATTAATTCCTACATTTACTAGTGACTTTGGGAGTCATTTTTCTCTTGTCCACATGCTAGACCTCAGCAATGAGAAGCTGTAGCCATAGTAACCCTGATGGCGTTATTAGGGAGAACTGTACAGCCACTCAGAAAAAAAAAAAAAAGGTGAGTTTAAAATGAAACATCAGCCCTGAAATGGCAAGGGTGGGGGAAAGGTATTTGTGGTGTGTTGTAAAAGCAAATACATCCAATGACCAATTCAGCATTGGTGCCAAGAAAATGAGCACGCTGTGACAGTCTGTGCTGCTGCTGCCTTTTGATTTTTGCTGGTTTTTAACAACTCAGGCAGTTATGGCAAAGAGGCCAAAAGGCCAAGAACGTCACCTGTGATATCCTATCCCCACTGACGTCAATGGTTTGCCTCTGGGTGATTTTGTAGGGACAGGATTTGTCCACAGATTACCTCTGAGGAAAGTTTCTGAGCAGGATCAAGTTGGCAGGACACTGAAAAAGCATTTATGGCAGAGCAAATTCCTGTACCTCCATCCTGACTGTGTCCTGCATGTAGGAAATGCAGCCATGCTCAGCTGTGGTCCTAAATCCTACCATCCTAAATTTGTTGTAGGAGAACCCTTCAAAATTACCTGGTAATAACAGCGTGGGTGAAGATCACAGCAACACTTCTCTTCCTTCATGGGATCCCTTTGGAAAGCAATGTCTGTGCATTTGGCATTTCAGTGAACTGACTCTGTTTTCTCACCTCATCACTGAGCTCTTAACAGCACTAAACCCCAATTACAGAGTCACAGCAGCATTAGGCATTTATTGGGTAACTCCTCCTCTACTCACCTTCCACACCACGTGTCCTACAGAGGAGATGCAGAGGAGAGGCCCCAGACAAGTGAGGAATTCCATTATCCACACCATTTCCCAGAACAGCCCTAAACCCAGGTACTTCCTGGGAAAAGCTCCCATTTGGCAGCAAGAGCAACAGCTGTGTCTGGGCGTTCCCACAGGGAAGGGAAGCTCAAGCTGCTGAGGGACAGAGGCACACAGCCACTCTGCAGCTTCTCCGGTGGCACCAGTGACCCGACAAGAGCAGCTCAGGGAGATCATCCATGCCCCCAAGAGCCACACCTGAACCCCATTTGTCAATACTCCCTAGAGATGGAAGTGCTCATTTGCATTTGCCATCCAAATTCAGCATGGCTTTTTAACCAGCAACCCCAAAATCAAATAACAAAGCTCAGGGATACCTGCAGTAATGCCCAGCATGGCACTGGCTTACTCATGCCTTTGTTTTAGAGTTCCTGAGAATATATCCTGATTTCATTTAGAGCATTTCTTTTGCATATTCCCTGCTGGAGCAAATGATAGCACTATAAATGCCTCAAAAAGTGTTTAATTTAGATTTAATAGGGCAGTAAAAAAATCTATGGGTTCTAAAAGAACACTTAGATCAGTTTAATGAGTACATGGGATAAATCTGGGCAAGAAATATTCCATCAAGACAACACAGTGCCAGGTTTGGAGTTCATTACCTGGGAGATATACTTGCTTACTTTACACTTGTAATTACATTTGCAATAAAAGTTGCAACCCAACCGAATCTCAAACCCCTGTTTTTCAATGTGAATTAGCAAATGGAAATGCAGAAAACCCAGGAGCACTTGATGAGCTTGTAGTCATCGTGGACATTTAGTGAAAATCAGCCCCTGAAGCTCCTGCACTTGGCACAGCCGGGATGCTCTGGCTCACCAGAGTCATTTCCAGAAGCTGCCCCGCTGAGGATGAGCTCTAATCAGCAATCCAACCATGCAAAACCTACCCTGGCTCTGACTCCCTCCCCACCTCCCTTTTCCTTCTGGTTTTTATGGCATTCTTCCTTTTTAACTCATCTGCAGTCATCACAGCTCTGGATCGACTCCTGGTTTTTATTCAGCTTGGAGGTGTCTTCAATCCCCATTTTTTGATCCTGGGGGCTGCTGTTGTGTGCAGGGGTGCAGCCAAACCTTCTCTCTCCTTTGCAACAGAGCTAAGCAAACAAGGGCAGTGACAAAAATATTCTAAAAGGTGCTCACAGCCTCAATCCCTCCAGGAAAGAGAAAGGATGGAGCAGCACAGAGAGATGGGAGCAGTGTCAGACAAGCCTTACCTTCCCTCAAGACTGCACTTGAAAATTCTTGTTTTAAACTGTGCTTGCTGACACAGCTAATAAATGCATTAAGGGCCTTATTAGGGAAGATGGATTTTGAAATGCATACCTTTGCCATGTGGGTACTTTGCCTATGAAGTTCAATTAGCAGTACCTACTTCAGAGAGACCATGGAAGGTGCATTTATAATTAATTTATGCCCTGCATTTTAAGGTACTCAGAGGAAAGGCATCCTAGGGGCACAGTATTACTATCACTAGCATGTTTCTGCACTGGCTTGTAAATATCTGTCCTACTTCTCCATACTTTTCCTTCATTTTCAATGAAATTATCATAGTTTGGAGAAAAACAAATGCTAATTGTATGAAACCTTCGGAAAGAAAATGCTCAAATGAGCTTGGAAATTAGATTTTCTTCCATAATTGAGCATGCTTCTTTTGGGCAATAGTACATATAAGCCAGAAGAAAATGGGAACATAAAAATATATAGAATGTCTGCCACATAATAGTTCCTTGCAAGAAGAGGAACAATAAATATTTAATAGAAATGCAAATATAAAGCCATCTGAGGAGCAACTTTTGCCATAATTTCACAGAGAGAGACCGAGTGGAGCTGGGTTAACACCCTAAACCTCCTTCAGGGAGCTGGGCCTTCAGCAATTCATCCCCCTCACCTAGACAGGATTGAGCTGAATTATTTATGTTTCAGAAATCTTTGGCAGTCTGCATCCATCAGTCCAGCACGGGAGATGCAGTTACTGCCTGTTGCTCCAGCCAGGGCTGCCTGACAAGCTCTCCTCACATGGGGAATCCAACAGAACAGCTCCTGCTTCCAGCTCCAGGAATTCTCTCCTTGGCCATGTGGGTGCTGGCAGGCGGTGGCACCTGCAGGAAGCAGAGCCTGGCACAGTGGCACCAGCAGGGACAGAAAATTGCTTGTTGCCTCAGACTGTGGCAGCAGCTCTGGAGGAGCTGTGTCCAAGAGCAGATGAAAGGACCTCAAGACTATGGTACATTGTTTTCTTATCTCTTGGATGTCTTTTGATTCATGTAATGCAAATAAATGGGCTCTCTGTACTAATTAGATACTGCAACCTATTTAACTGATCCTATCACCCAGCACCTAACAGGAAGCATAAATCATTTTACTCTCTCCTTTCTTAGTAAAACAAAAACTCTTTTTTTAAAATTTAGATGTGTAGAGAACCTTCAGTTAGAGAAATGTGCATTAGGATTGGTTCTGGGATGTCCCATCTTCCTGTGCTGCAGCAGCACCTTTCTTTCAGAAATGAAGATTAATAGAATGTAATTTAGTAGGCAAAGCAAGAGTCATCAGCCTGGGGTCATTTGCTCAGAATGCAGGATTAAAGCAGAAAAAATGATTTAAACACACCTGGCTGGGAGCACTGGATTGTCAGGGCTCCAACTGCTTGGCTGAACTACTACTGTGAGGAGCAAAGGTAGGCAGGGCTCATCCTCATCCATGAAATTACTACAGGGTGAACTCAGCAGGTTTCTCTGTTTTCTCCTGGAAAAAAAACCCCAAAATCAGAGCTAGAGTTAAAACTCAAATATTTGTGGCACCATATCTCTGCCAAAGCACTGCACCTCAGAGTAGGTGTTGAAGTCGAGCACGTTTATATTCGTTAAACATCAACCCAAACTCCTTCATTATTTGAAATAAGGTAGCCATGAGCATAAGAAATTTGTATTTGGACTTGATGTTGCTTCCTCCGTTTGTCCTCAGTTCTGCCATATGCCATGGAGAGAGGAAGTGCCCAAACTTGTAAATGGGATGAGCTCACAGGACAGAGGTGCTTGAGACCGACACTGCCACACCCAAACTGGCGTCACCTTGTGACATTTCACAGCAGGCACAGAACTTACCCCAGTTTGCACCACAGACAGAGGGGCTTTTGTAGTACAATTTTTTTTTTCTCTCTGAAAAGTAACACAAATGACAAAAGTATTTTTGTGTCTGGCCTTGAAAAGCAAAGGTGACTTCTCCCACCGTCAGCTCTGCAAACTCACTCTGACACCCAAAAGCAAAGCTGGGATATTTCTGGCTCTTGTACCTCTTGTACAAAAACACAGCTTCTTAAACTCTGCTGGAGACAACTTCAGCCTCAGGAGACTGGTGTCCTTGGACATCCTCTGCCAGGAGAGTGTGCCTGGCCATCTGCAGAGGGAGCAGGGCTTTTCCAAGGAGGAATTCAGGCTCTGTGAAATCAGCTGGATAAGGCCTTGAACAACCTGGTTTAGTGGGAGGTGTCCCTGCCCATGGCAGGGGCAGTTGGGACTGGATGATCTTTAAGGACCATTTCAAGTCTTTCACACTCTGTGATTCTCTATCCCTTATTTCTGGTACTTTTCCTGTGCTCTGTCTGAGCCCTGTCCCATAGGCAGCTCCTCAGGGGTGTTCCTGGGGAATTCACTGCTGTTTTCCTCATGCTCAGGACTCTCTGAAGGGTTTAATACACACAACATTGCCTCCTTCACTTTATCACATTTTAAAGGATCCTGGTTCAGTTTTGCTCCCGAGCTGTCTTGTGGTGCAGGACCTCACCACGGCCCCATTTCCCTGTGTCTGTATGATTTTCCCTTTGAGCACATTCCTGGTGGAAGCCAGGGCAGGAATTCTCATCTGTTTACAAAAGCTCTGAACAGCAGCAAAGAACCAACCCCTCTACATTAGGGACAAAACACATTTGAGCCCTTCTGTAGCTTGTGAGATTCTTCTTTGCCTGACACTGAAAGAGTTGGTGAAATTCAGGATACAAGGCAAAAACGACATCCTGCCACTTTTCTCCTTCTCTGTTCTACTTCTGTAGAGCAGCCCCAGGGAATGTCTCCACTCTCTTTAAAAGCTGGAAGAAAGCTGAGGCCATGAATTTCTGCAGTGCAAAGATACTTCAAGCCCTCTCTTTTCCTTCCTGGGCATGCCACAGCCTGGGCATAGCCAATAGAGCAATGCCAGGCATTCTTGCCTGCAGCAGTGTCTTTATACCTCTGGAACAGTGCAAAGAAATAATAGTGCCACCAGAGTTATAGCTGCATTCAGCTTCCCCTGTTAACATCCTGCTTTGATAGCACAACTGTGCTTCTTAATGGTCTCTCACCAAAGGCTTCTATTTGGATCTTTTTCTTGTTCACTGCTCAATAAATAATAATATTTTTTCTTCATGGACTTAAATTCAAATATTCTATCCAAGGTGCATACCTGTAAATAGTTTCCCTGTAGGCCAGCTTCTCTTTTGAGAAGGATTTGGTAAGAAGTAGAAAGGACTGGCTGATTCTCAGCCAATTATTTATTCAGAGGAACTTCTCCTGCTTGTGAGCAGACTGCAAAGTCCTCAGGTCTGTTTCTCACTCAGAATTATTCATGGCTTTTCTCAGTGACAGATAGTTGGTCTGCAAAAATGTGCATTTCACAATTTTTCACCCAAAGCTCGCTCAGTCACTCAGGGAACGTGACAATCCATACAAGAAACACAATGCTGTGCTGCACTTTGGACACTGACAATGCAACCCTCTCCTGGAAAAAGAGCTGAAGATGCTCAGATTCTGGGAAAATGTTGGGTTTTTACTCTTTACCTGGACAGCTTTGTCCTGCATTTCTGTAAGGGGAATGCCAGCAGGATTGTTCCAAGAGCCAGAGTTTTTAGATGTCAATAGTTAATCCCAGTACCCCAAAGTGCAGATATATGACACATTTTTGGCTGTGGAGGGTGATGAACTATCAAGAAGAGAACAGATTTTTTTCTCCAAAGACAACCTCTGACCCATGACCTGTTGCTTGTTTCAGACATGTCATCTCATGAACCATAAACATGCATCACATTGTTCTTTTCTTTAAAAAGCTACTGCAAGATCCCTACCCAGCGAGGGCCACTGGAAATCCATTGTACAGTCCCTCCAGGTAATGATATTTTTCTTACTCAAAAGTGGACCATAAGCACTATTATCCTTGATATGGTACCTCTTATACAAATTCATCCTGCATATTTTTATTTCTCAACAATAAACATTTGGAGAGTTTGTCTTTATGAACTGCTATTTTATCAAGCTGTATATTTACACTGACATAATTTGCCAGTCCCTTTGTTCACTGACAGCATCCAATTATCCTCTGAACTCCTTCACAGAGCACTTAATTTCTCACTTTGGCAATTCCTGCTGTATTTCAGTGAACCTTTGTGCCAGCTGTCTACAATCTGTTAATAGCTCTGGCTATAGAGCCTCAGACCCACTGACAATTCCCACTGCCTGTTGTCCCCTCCCTGTAGCACCAGGGCCTTCCTGCCCAGCTGGGCACTTGTCTTCCTCACCTGGCTTCTGCTGCATCCCCACCTTTCCTAACTCAAGATTTTTTCTTGCTCTCTAACTATTATTCTGCCCTCATGTAAGATCTGATTCAGTCGTGTTTATTGGTGCCTGGTGCCCTCTGCAAACCTTTACATTTTCCTTCCTACAAATGCTGGGCTACAGTAACACATTCCCTGTAAGCATGTGTTAACATTCAGTCTCTTTTTATTTTGCAGGAATGCTAGCACTGACTCAGAATTGCTCTTGCTTGAGCATCAGGGGAGGAGGGAGAGAGGATGATTTTGCAATTAGTGATGCCCAGCTCTGCTTCTCCTCAGGAGGAGCTGTATTAGCAGGTCAATGCTCAACATTTGGAAAATTCCCTGGATTTTCTTCACTATCCTTACAAGTATAGCCGGATACAGAACGATTTCCAAACAACTTCATTGTGTAAACCTTGAGGAAACAAGGAATATTTCAGATAGTGATTAATATTTTGAGAGGAAAAAAAATCTCAACTCCCAAAAAAAAGTCAAGAGAAAACCCCTACCATCTTTTTGGATTAGGATAGGGAAGATTTCATTTATGTAAGGCCCCAGTATGATGTGAAGCTGTCCTTAATAAATGGCTTCAGCTTTAAGTATGAATCCACTTTTTAAAACACTCCTCGAGTGTTTTGAGTCGTTTTGGACACGCCTGTCTCAGCCCTGCCCAAAGACCACCTGTTTCACTCTGGCTGGGATGATGTAAGGCAAGATCCATATGTTAAATGCCTCTAGTGTCCTCTAGTGGCGGCAGAGCTGGATCTTTTCCATGGGACACAGGCAATCCAGGAGGAAAGGATCCAGGAAGGCTGATCCCCGTTCATCCAGTGCTACCCCAAACGCAGACATTTGTCCTTTATGCTACATTTTTGCTTTCTTCTTGCACCTTTTAGTTTCTTTTCTTTCCTACTTGTTTCATTAACTCCTGTGGGATTTCTTTTTCACTCCATAACATCCACACAGAAATAGCAACTACCACTTTCCCTAAAGATAGTGGTGGATTTAGGAGTTGTTGAAGTCATTACAAAACATCAAAAGTCAAAGTGGAATAATTTCATTTTGAAATCTGATGCTGCTCATACCAGAAATTTGCACTTTAATTTTCACCAGTGCAGACTAAGTAATTAATTCACAGTGTTCAGCACCAAACTGCAAACCCTGCAGCTTTCTGTCCTTTCCTCCAATTCAGCTACAGGTCAGCAGTGCAACACTGGGGGCTCAGGACACACAGAAAATCCCACTCTCAATCTCCTGAACAGCATTTTCCACAATGCCTGAGCCCTCCTGAAACTAATTTCACACGGCAGGTGGCACTAGGTTGTTCCAGTCATTAATTTTTGTTGATAATTAAATTATTATTTTTAATATAATTAGTTAAGCCCCGGTAGCATGGGTTTGGTTCTGTTCTCAAATGATTTATCCTGTGAAAACCTTGCAGCCATTCTCACAAAGATTCATGGCCCTGTTTGTGTGTCTTTATAGGAATATAAAAGGACTGTCAGCTGCTCTTTTTGTGCTCTGCCATCCTGTGGATTTGTTGGCATTTAATCAAAAGGAAAAGATTTCTTTCTATACGTTGCTACAAAATAGCAAGAGGTGATACACAGTAATTACAGACAAGAGAATGAGCAGAGCAAAAGGAAGGAGAAATCCATCTCAGTTCTTTGCCCTGTTCTGGTTTTTCCTTCCAGGGAGAGAGTTAAAGGAAAATTTGATGTGGTTTCTTTGGGGCAATAAAGACCAGAAATCCTGCACACAAATCAAGATGCAAATGTGCTCCCCAGTCTTGCTGGGCTGCCAGGGAAGGAAAGGAAAGCACTGGAGGAGCTCCTGGGAGAACAAGGACATCCCTAAGGGCACCCTGGCAGGCAATGCCAGAGGTCACCTTCAGGGTGCCCACACACCCTCAAGCAAACACATCAAAGCACAGCACCTAGAAATTTTTGTTTAGGAAACCACGACAGAGAGTTTGGGAAATTTTCCACCCTGCCAGTTCTTTCCCTGCAGTAAAATGCTCTTGCTGCCAGTCCACAGTCTACAGAAAACACATTTGTTTTAACCTAAGGCTGTTTTTCAAACCCCTGGATGACTTCAAGTCACCGGAATGAACTGTAAGGTTTCGTGTGAAGTTTCATTTTTCTTGCTCCACACATACTGATGGAAAATACAAAGATGGGTAGAGCAGGCACAGAAATTGATGGACATAGCCATTGGGACGTGGGAACAAGACTGTGAGGAAGTCTGAATGATGTGCTTGGGTGTCAGCCTCCAGCAGGTTACAAAGCCCTGTGGGAAATGTGATTCCTTTCACTTGTGACAGTTTGGGGAAAACAAAGGTCAGAAGTCACCTGCTGTTTTGGATCCTGGAATGCTGCCAGGGGAACATCAGATATTAATGAGATTGGTGTTCTCAGCTGATTCAAGTCTTCCACCTCTGCTAAGGCAGCATCTGCTGGTGACCCAAAGTGTAACTGAGGTTATTGATCCATGACTCAGTTGTGAACAGTGGGAGTTTCCCCTCACACTTCCCAGGCTCAGAGGACATTGGGAGCTAATGGCTCCAGTCCCACACTCTTCTCCTAAAGGATCTGCCAGGGCTGACACAGCAGGAAACTGCCCAACTGCACTGCCTGATTCGAGCTCACTTCCCAACATCTGCACATCTCCATCTCTGACTTAAACCCTCTAGGCACAATAACGTCCCCATGCCAGCACACCTCACTCACTCCATCTGTGTGTCCTCCTAATTTCCACGTTCTCTGGGTCTGTTTCCAATGGAGATAATTGTCAGTATTACATGCTAATCTTGAAAGTATATTGTTCTTCCTAATATTCTTAGTCCTTAAAACACAGGGTATTTAAAAGAGAAGAAACAAAGTTTGATGTCTGTATTCTTCTACTTCAGGACTTTTGTAGAAAACTTATTTCCAGTCTCTCATGACCATGTGCAGTGGGTAAAACATAGAACACTTTTTTAATATAACAGTAATAAATATTTTAGTGGTAACTCCTTATTGTAGGACTTAGTTATGCTAAGCAAATTAAGTTACTTCAGTTACATGACTTCAGGTAGAGTCATAACATAAATACTTTTGATAGCCAGGTTTTACAGTACAAGCCAAGAGAATGTTCTATATAAACAGAGATATGAAAATTATTTATTACTGTCACTGGCCAATGTTACATGAACCTTTCTGCATTCTTCGTACCACCTAAGAACAAGCACAATTCTCCTCTGCCTCATACCAAGTGATCTCACATGTAGTCATGTTGAATTATGAGCCTAAGGAGGCATCAATCACTGTGGAATTCCACAACTCATTAGCTTAAAGGTAAGTAAAATGCTTTAAAAAAAAAAATAAGTGAGGCGAGGAACAGAACAAGTGAGAAATGTGATGTTATATAATTAACATCAAAATTGCTCATACATATCTTGTTACAGCTCAACATCAGCAAGACTGGTAGAACCAGCCTCTTAAATTAAAAAAAAATTCTAAAATGTTTATACTTAGTAATTCCCATTCATTAATGCTAAGTAGCTTGAAACAGTTCCCAGCACCCAGCACAGCGCTGTTGGCAAAGCAGCTTCCAGTGCTGTGAAAATGTTCTATTTCTGTAATGCAATTTAATCGGTATTAATTCACTTCTTATTCACTGAAAGGCCATAATCACCAGAAATACTCTTGGTATCCACAGAGGAGCAGTGTATGTAATTCCATCAGAAATGCACTGCACTCCAGGATTCAGGATAGCATAGCTAAGGGCTTCCAAAAATCTGTCCCATTACACATCAATGTCTGTCTTCCAGAGCTTTCTGACTCATCTATACTTAGCTAGTTTAAGGCAAACCTTGAGGAAATATTTTTATTATATAATGACTAAAAGTTCTGGTTTTCAGCATAACACCATCCACCAATAAAGTTATTTCTCTCTTGTTAAGTCAAATGTTCAACTTAATTAAGGAAATTCTCAGGGAAAATCAGATTTCTGTCAGCCAGTGGCAGGCACACAGGCTCAGAGAAAACAGCAGCTCTTTAACAAAAATCAAGGCATTTTGCAAGCATTAGACTGTGGCTTTATGCTTTATTTTGCTCTAGCAATCCAGTTTCATATAAAAAATGCAAGTGGAGATGTATTGAGGTGAAAAATAAACCTGGGCCAAAACAGGAAAAAAAATAGAAAGAGAAATGAACACTTTCTCGTCTCAATGCAAGTCCTCAAAGGGCTCCTTCCATGTGCTATTGGCTTTCTTTTTGCTAAACCCCCTGGCCTCTGCTCTCTTGGAAGCTGCTGAAGTTTTCAGCTAAAACTCTATCGAGCTTCAGCTTTAAACAAGGCTTTTGCCAGTCACCTATGAAAAATTCATATTTTTGACCAATATAATTTTGGTCTCACTTCACCAACAAAAGAGAATGCTTCTACAGGAAGAGCAACATAATTACCTAACCTTCATTAAAGCTCTCGACTGAGAAACACAATGGAAAACTTGCATCTGAACCTGTAATTGGTCACTGCCAATTATTTTTTCCCAAAACCCCCTCATTTCATTAATGGTAAAGCTGCCCTCATTTTTATGCCATCTCCTATTTTCAGGTGGGCAGCACAGCAAAGCCTACAGCTGTCACCTAGGCACCCCCCAAATAGCCCAAGATTTTTTGCACAGTGCCAGGATGGCTCTGAGGTGATCCCTGGGATGCACAGAGTGTCACTCGAGGCCCAGCAGAGCAGGGAACTCATCCACACAGGAAAACTGAAGGAAGTGCAGGAACCTCTGGTGCCTTTCAGCAGTTTGCACATTCCTTGGGGCTGGGCAGAGCTGTCTCCCCTTGCACACTGTTACAGTTGGGTCTGTCAGAGCCTCCCTCACTTTTTCCCCCCTTTTTTGGAACTAAGCATTTCTTTCAAACACAGCCACCAGCACCTCCCTTGTTATGTGACAGCTCTGTGATAAATCTGCCACGAGGCTGACATGAAGACATGAAAGATTTTGCAACTCCCTTACCCATCTAAGAGATTTCAGCTCCATTTATTCACCTCTAAGGAAAATGCCTGAATGGCATCTTCAGGAGGAAAGGGGAAAGGGGAGACTCAGAGCTGAGAATTCCACTTCATCCTGTAAAAACCAAACACACCATGTGTGGAATCTTTGAAGAGCAGAGAATATGTGTGTAAAACTCACTAATTCAGTGATCAGGCTATTCTTCTAAGAGGAGGATTTATGTGTCCTTTATAGAAAGCTGTGGCTGGATAAAATAAACTAGTCCCTGGAGATGGCACTAAGTCAGTGTTTCCTGCCAGATGGTGCAGCACACACACAGGGCCTGTGGGAGCTCCCCCAGCTCCCAGCAGAGCTCTGTGCCCCGAGGACACCCGAAATCCAAGGGCAGAGCACGTGAGCACAGCAAGGCTTCTGTGCTGGGCAGCACCTGGGCTGATCACCAAAGAGCCTCTGCTCCATCACAGACACCTCTTGATGCAAAACCAATTGCTACATGTACCCTCAGCCTTCAGAGAGGCCAAGATACAGATCTGATTCTGTTTTTATTTTTATAGGCCAGCACAAAATGAAGTGTGAGGAGGCTGATAAATGCACAGAGCATGGTGCCATGGTTACCAGTGACATTAGATCCCTGGCTGAGCAAACTGCTGCAGGAATGATTTCTGTATAAACAGAATTACTCAATTATGTCAGCTGTGTGTCTATAAAACGTGATGCAATTGGATTTCACAGATGCAGGAGGTGGTTGGTGTTTGCTCTGCCTGTGTGGAGATGCCTCAATGAACTCTTTTGCTCTGCTCAGTGGTGACACTGAGCCCACTCTGACTTCTCTGACCACACCAGCTCTGCCCTGACTCTCAAAAAAAGGACTGGCACTGAGCTGGCTGAAATTGTGACTCTGCCATATCGTTACAAGCAAAATTAAATGTGCCAAAAAGAACTGAATTTTTCTCTCTCTCATGGAAAATACACGATTTACCTTGCATGAAGTGGTAGAGGCCAAACAAAGCTCTGGAATTCTGCAAACCTGAGTCATTCCTGTCTCTGGAATTGCAAGCATAGCATGACACTGGTTGCAGTTAGTCTGGTCTAACCATGAGCCAAAGGCAGAGCAGGTTGGTGGGGCTGGTCCAGCTGAGCTGTGACTACATCCAAGGATGGAGATTTCACAGCTGCTCTGGACTCCTGTTCCATGTTTTCCCAAGCTCACTGAAGCATGATTCCATGGGGTACATTTGTAGGATGAAGCAAAGCCTCATCATCTTGCTTTGCATCTGTTTTTGATACTGCAAAGTGGGAATAATATTATAATTATCTTTTTTAAAATGGTGAGAGACCTGTTGATGAGAAGCATGACAATTGTCATTTCCACTTACAAATTCAAACTGATGTCTGAGAACAGTAAAAGCTGTTTTTTCCCAGAAGCAGAAGAAATTTATCATGCTCCCATACCTGTGCTGCATGTAGCTGCTGCTCAAAGAGAAGAGACATCAGTTTGGGCTTTGGGGGTTTGGCACCAGTGACATGATCCCAGGAAGGAGGATTCCAGAGATTGCAATTGAAAGATATCCCTCTAATGGGATAGAGGTTTCATTCACCAAACAGAAATGATGACTGGGGTAACAGCTGAGAGACAGAAATTATTGATAACATTTGATAATGCAGGAACAAAATAGAAATAGAAAATGCTCTAGGATTCCAAGGAGGAGGCAAAATCCTGCTGTGAGTCAAGCACTTATTCTTGTCCTGGATGCAGGATGACATGAACTGAGACTGCACACTAGTCACAGCTACTTGAACACTAAACTGCTCCATAAAGTTTTGACTTTAGGCATGAATAGAACAGAGCAGCTCAACTTCCAACAGCAGCACAAAGTGCTGAGACCTGACTCTGGCTCTCAGCAAAGGTCAACAGGACAAGCTATGCCCTTGGAAAATACTGTCCTGAAAGGAAAAATTCCTCTTGTGTGTGCTTGTGTTAGAGCTACACAACTCACACACACCTGGGCACGTCTGGGGCTCCCCTTCCTTGGTGCCCACAGGAAATGTGGGATACAACATTACCAGGTGCACATTTGACAGGTTTTTTCAGTTTGTATCACACCCAAACAGCAGCACTGCTGTGAGTAGCTGTTGACAGTACCAGCATTGTAGTGGCATGGATTTTACACTCATTAATTACTCAGCTGGGGCTTAAAGCCTCCTTCATGCCAACACAGCATCACAAATTACAGGAGACACATCCATCAACAGCTTGTCATTAGCACAATCAAGTGGACTTTTCCTATCAGTCTCTGAGATGATGACAGAAATTGTGTTTGAACACAGAGAAAAAAACCAAAGGGTTTTTTTTCCTGAGATTCTGCCTTGGAAAAGTAGCTCTTGATGGTCTCAGGCTAATCCAAATACAGGTGATAAGTATCATTTGGTGGGTTTTTACAACTAGTACTCTTTCATATCTCAGTTCACATCTCTTTACGATCCTTATCCCTTAAAAGCCTTTGATTGATGCTGTGAAAGAAAATCTCTGGAATCCTCATCTTCTCCTGGCTACTTTCAGCCACTTACTGTCAGATACCCACAGCCAATGACACTCTCAAGCTTCAGATGCTGGTCCCAAATTCTGGAAATAGACAAGTTCCAGTGTCCCTGCCTGTGCAGCCAACACACAGAATTTACCATTTACTTCCCTGTTCCCTTGGCACATATAAACACAACTTCTTAGTCCTGCCTTGCCCCATAGTCACAGCAAACAGCTTCTGCATTTTTTTTTGTACTAGGACTGCTGGATACAGACAATGAGATGATTTTTTAAAAGAAAACAATTATTTGTCATGTAGTTTAAATTTTCTTATGGTGTTTTCATCATTGAGCTAAATGTGGTGGTGTAAGAAAGAGGGCAAGTTCAGCTCATGAGGAATTATAAGGAAAGCTATGGAGGGGAGCTGATACTCTTTCAGTAAATTCTATCTATTTAAACACAATTTCAGGTCTGTGAGTGGATGTCAGGGAAGCAGAACAGAGCACAAAAGGGGTCACAGCAGTGCAGGGCTGACCTGCACAATCTCACACACTGCTGCCAAACCAACAAATCACTGAGGCACTCAGGTCTTAAAATGGTTCACAGCCCTTGTGCAACACTGAGGTGAGACTTGGAAACCAAAAGACACAATTATTCCATTCATGCTTTCATCATCCTTTTATAAGCCATTCCCACTGCCTTGAAGAGTGAATTAAGGAGGGGAGGATTAAAGATAGAAGAATAATAAAGGATGAAAAAAGGCAAAACATGAAAGGATAACAATGACACAAATACTGTAATTTCACCTCTCAGTAACAAACTTAATTTTTAATCCTTCACTGACTGGGAAAGGGCTATGTGTATTGAAGAAAGTGCTCATTTACAATTTGTGACTATTCCAATTAAATGTTAAAAAACCCAACAATGGGGAATGTCTACCAAGTTATATTGAATGTTCAAATTAAACTGAGAAAACTCAAAGTCTTATTGTGTCTGCATCATTATCTGGGTTTCCATCTGAATGGCAAAAAGCTGCAATTAATCTCTGATTTATTTTCCTTTTCCATTCTATACGGAGCAATGGAATTTAACAGCTCAGTTTTACTCCTATGCACATCATCTCTTCTACAAAAGTTCCTTAGTGAGTACAAAACTTATTCCAACTGGTGTTACCCCAAAATCTAGCTCCCTGTAATGATGAGAATGCTGTGTTCTTGCAGGATACTGTAACTGCAAAATCAGAGTGCTGAGTTTTTGTTGGTGTCCTTGGTAACCCCCACAAGTGATTTCTGAAGTAATGGACAAAGCTGACAGGCACTTGGCACATTCCTGGGAAGTCAGAAAAGGGCAAGGAAAGGGCTCAGCAAGTGTCCCCAAAGGATGACTCTGCTGACAAATTCTCCTGTGAGGGAGGAGGCAGCCCATCACTGGGATTAGCTCCTGACCACACTGATTTGGAACATGCCAAACAAGACAGAACAACTTCTCGCCCTCATTTCTAGCATCTTCTGATTTATGTGAGCCAAGCACCTCTTACCTTGGACATGTACAAAGACATGCACAGGGAAAAGGATTTACAAAAGCAGGTACAACATCTACCTTCTGAAGAATACAACAGAATGTGTGTGTAAACAAATTCATCTGCTTTTACATCCTTCCTGCTTTACACCTGCCCATCACAGGAGAGGGAGAGCCACAAATGCTGCTTTATCTTTCATTCCATATGGGAAGCACTTCATGCATGTTTCTAAATACTTTTTATTTCAGACAAATATACCCTACACTAGCAGCAGCCCCTGAAACAGCCATTTCAGCAACCACGTGTGAGATGTTCTGTTCTAATGATAACAGCAGCAATGACAGGGTTTGAGGTGTCAGGAGTTGAGATAATCTCCTGGCAGAACACCAGGGGGGAGTTGTAGGAAAACACACTATAAATCTGGCTGAGGTGCTAAGACATTTTAAACAGTGAATCTACTTTATCAAAATAGCAATTGTGTCACCTCTCTTTTCCCTTTGCTTATTTTGGGTATTTCTAATGCACTCACATAGTTGCACTTAAGTGTGAGACAGTAACCGTGTACAGGACTGAGTGTGAAAAGCACTGATTTCACAACTACTTCTAATGCAGCTAAAAGCTGCATATTAAAGAAAGTGCCAATATAAGTGCTTAAAGACCCTACTAAAATTCAAGAAAGAAAAGGAAATGATAAAGGAAAAAAATCAGACTCTGTGAGACAGAGAAGTAGAAATGAAAGCAGCCAGGTAGGTGTTGGTTTGAAGGCACTGTGGAGGGACCAGAACATCGCCCAGAGGAGAGTGAACATGGCAGGGACAAGAAAAAGAAGATGCAGAAGATCCATTTTTGCACTCATGTTTTACCATTACAACAAAATAATGGCTCCTACTTGCACAACCTACAAAAACTACAAAACATGATTTTCATAGAAGAACAGAGAAAGAAGGAGAAAGGGACAATTTTCTAGGCTGATAAAAATCAGCGTTTGAAATCAGACACTTATTGACACAGCAAATCCTCCATTTAGAAGAAATGGGAAAATGGTGCTGCCTTTAGCCCTTCTCTCTCATATCCCATGAGTAACAATTCAGAGCTCTGAAGTGTGGGATGAAGGTAGTTCCACCACTGCCCCCACTGTTCTACAGACAGGATGGAGAAAGTTCCAGTAACAGGTAAAAAAAATAGGATTTCATACACACATTTCTCTGAGAGAAGCATTTACAATCATTTACAGTGCCACCTCTTGTTGGCTGCAAAAGTGCATTTGTTTTTTTAGGACTTGCTGCATTTCTTTGTGGAAGCTGTTACTGTCCCACTTCACTGCACACCTGGCACATCCTCTCTGGATTTTCCTCCAGAACTGGATCCTGGCAGCTCAACAAGGGACAAAAGCCATGTAGTGTAACTGGAGACACCCAAACTCCATCTCCATTTTCTATCCAAAATGTCACAGTTCTTCCCAAAAACCCCACAGAAATAAAGCACTGAGTTTTAAGCACAGAAAGCCAAGATTTACTCCTATAAAACCCAGGCACTGAGCAGAAACAGAGCCTGTGGGGGAGCAGAAGGTTTGACATACACAAGTATTGCTCAGCTGGTGAAGATGTGCAAGAGCAGCTCTGGATTTCAGGGTGCAGCTGTTGTGGGACAGTCCCAGCACAGGGAAACCCAGCTCATTTTCACAGTGGAAAACCTCGAACACGGAGCAGCTGGAAGGGTGGGGCACAAAGCCAACCCACTGCCAGAGAATGGCAATCTCCCTGCTGTTATTTCTAATATTCTAAGGAAGCCATCCAAGAAAATCATCAGGGCTTTTTACATTTGTTCTGCTGTGCCCCAGGAGGAGCAGCACCACCTGCACCACCCAAACAGGAATTTGCAAAGCTGAGTGAGATTTTCTCTTTTTGAAAGGAAAAAAAGGTTAATTTTCATCAAGAAGAATCAGAACCCTCATGGAAAATGTAATAAAAAGTTTGCTGTTTTTAAAATTTCTAATTTTTTCCCATTAAAAACCAAATCTATGCTCTGTAACATTTTGGACTACTTCTGAAGTTTTCACAGGGATAAAACCCAAAATAACCACTCCAAGCCTCAAGATCACATTTCCTTGCACATGTACAATGAAAAATATTGAGTAAAGCTTCTAAGAAACCTTTCATTGCTGGGTACTTAGCAAAATGGATTGAAATTCAGATTTTTTTGCCTACTGGCAAATTCTGATAACTCAGTATCTATTTGCATTCCAAATAAACATGAAAAATCGAAATAGTCATAGATTCGGTAAAACAAAATGCACTTAACAATTTCGCCATAGAGAAAATTGACTTTTCAAAGCAATTTAAGTGCTATTTTTCCTTTCTTGCATATACCTTCTCCTGGAAGTCAGCATGGGGACTTGCAGCCCCAATTTCCCCAATGAGATATCATAAGCATTAGGGGTTTTTCCCACCCACCAATTCATGTACTATTTTTGCCAAAAGAAAAAAAAAAATAGCAGGAGTTACTTAAATCTGGAGCTTTTCCTACCAGTATATTGCTACTTTTGAAAATTAGACCCTTAGGTATCAAATGAAATTTGAAGATGAAAAGAAAAATATTTACACCCCAAAAGTAGCCAAGTGACCATTAATCATTAAAGTGAAAATCACCTCAAACCCAGATTTAAGTTATTACACCAGAGACTTGAAGCTAAATCTTTCCTCTCTCTCACCACAACACTATTGCTTGGTGCAGGCTCCTTCCTTAGTTTTTTTCCTAGGAAAGAGTCCAAAGTAAATGCAATTTTTAACCTAAAGCAAAACAGGAACGAACTCAAGTCTCATGTGGTTCGTGGAACGGGAAAAACCTTCTCTTTTTTATCTTTTAAATGTATTTTTAAGCCAAGTGCATTGGGACAAGCTGCAAACTCCAATAAATCACCACAGTCCTGTATTTCACACTACACCTCATGCACCTCCAAAGCCTGGGCTGTGTAAAACTCTGGATCATCCTCAGGTAACTGGAATAATGGGAAAAAAGAAGGAACTGACCCACACATGAACCTATGAACTAAGCAGAAGGTGTCACTTGATATTAAACTTGATTAAGTTGAAACACTTGGCCGTGTTTAACAAAGTCACATGATCCTGGTTTCCCTGTTGGGGTGATCTGCAATCCAACAGCCAAAGTCACTTGGAGAAATGTGTCAGCACCACCAATTTAATGGGAATTGCTGCTGGAATCCCAGCAGTGCCATCTTTCCCTCTGCCATGCTCCACTGTGTATTGAATATGCACATGGACATCAGTGACTCACAACCTCTGCTCTCGTGGCTACACCGAGCAACAGCCAACACACACCACACACTCATCTCTGTTTGCAATGCAAAAGTGAGGAAAAAGGATTTGAGCCTCTTTAAGGATTCTTTTTTCCTAAGGGGCCATCAGAGAAGTGGGTGTAGCACGAGCTTCAGTGCAGCCATTTAGCCAAGCAGAATGAATGAGTCTAATTAGCACTGCAGGGGCAGCAGTAGGAGGCAGGTATTTATACCCATGGGGAAGCTCAGTTGTGCTAGAGGTTCTCCCTGGCACAAAGCAGGAGGTTACCTGTGATAAGGACACAGCCATGGCAAGCTGCCTTTAGAGATGCTTTATATTAGCAGCAAATAGTTGATTCTCACAGCAGGGCCATTTTTTAAAACTATCTGGAAGTGCATTTTGATTAAAAGCATTGTGAGGCACTCAGGAGAGGCTGTTAGGCTGTGTCTAGGACAAACAAAATGGAAAGCAGACACTCCAGGTTGATTGCCATCGTATCTGGTCTCCTTCAAGAGCCAGAAATTAACTATATTTATCCCATTTTCATCAAGCACGTCAGTTAATATATAAATAGAGATGAGTGTAGGGGATCTTGTGCTGAACTACACCAGTGAGTCACCAGAGGGGGGGAAGGATAATCTTTTCTCTTGCCTGTGTAGTATTTATACAAGATAGTATTTACCAGCAAGTTAAAGGCAAGGTTGGGGTACAGAAAATTCTGATGAGACGGGGACAAGGATGGTGAAACACAGAAAGGGGCCCAGATAAGCCATGGGATCTCCTTAAATTCTGCTGGACAAAATGACTGAACTGAAAGCTGGCACTGATTCAAGCACAGACTTGGACTAGAGGCATCCAGAAACCATTAGAAGTTGAAGTATTCTGTGATTCTAAGAGGCAACACGGCCCAAAATAGAGAGGCAGTTCTGGGAATCCACAGCGTCTGAGCATCCACCTGGAACTGTGCTCAGAGTATTTGCTTTTCTCTGAGATGCAGCAATCTTTGTTTTCTTGCTGGGAGACAGTTTTTATGATGCTCTGAGTGACAGAAGTAACATAACCATAAATCTCTCTCAGACTTGAGGAAAGTTGGGTTGTACAGGGACTGCAGAATATTGCACTAGAAGCCTTACAGGGGGTTTAGGGAATAGCAGAGTTAGGGAAAGGGAAAACACACCTCACTTGTAGCAACATCATTTAAATCCAGTTCTGGTGCTTGCATTTATCTCCACAGTGCTTTCTATCATAAATCAGGTATTATTTTCCTTCTGCACAACCATACACAATACAATCAGCTGCAACATCTGGGCTCTGCTTTTCTTAATAGCACCTTCATGCAGTTATAATGTAAAACACAAGAACTAGAATTGGATATAAAACAGAAATGCTAATTTGACACTTGGAACTTTATTACAGCTGCACAATTTAAAGTAATTTTAACTGTAGACTTTTGCTGTTAGGTTATATTTTTCAGTAACACCTTTTTCATCCAGAGGTGTTTTCTTAATCTTCAGCACTTGTGTTTTGGATGGTTTAGACTTATTTTTCCTGTTCTTTTTTTACAGAAGGCCATGGGCCACTCGGAGCCAACACTTCCCTTTATGCAGTGAGTGTCCCCACCATTGTTCCCTGCCATGTTTCAGGACAAACAGAGCTTCCTCCCAGTGAGGTACAGACTGACCTGCAGGGTCCCTGCTGTCTTTGCTTGATCTCTGACATCAGGCACTTGTAATAAGGCAGGCCACAAGTTTAGGTACGGCACCAACATTTTAACTTCTACTTACCTGACCACGTTTAGAAAGGGCACAGGCTGAAAACCCTCATTTTATCATCCCTCCTGATGCTCCTGTGTCACTGGTGCTGGCCCCTCAATGTCTGTGCAACACTTCAAGTAACACTTCTGTAAACTGCTCCAAGGTGATAAAAATGCAACAGAATCCAAAACACTAAGGGGGAGAAGTATAAACCTGTCCTGATGTCAGCTTTGTTTCCCAGGCCATAGAGCAAAAGACACTTGACCTGATCTGTAACTTAACTGCAATTGCAGCTGTGAATGTGTGGTAGTGTTTAAAATGTTCTTTGCAGATTAAATTCTTTCTTTTTCTGTGGTGCAAACACATCAGTTTACACCATTTGTACCTCTGGGAACATCAACTACCCTCTAACTTCCTTCAGCTCAACACTACCTTGATCCATAAAGACCTTTAGGAATGCTCCCCCTTCTCATTATATTTTTATTTTCCTGAGGAGAGAGAAGAGTTCATGGCCACAGATAAACAGTGCATTGAGTTTCCCTTCCAAGCCCACTTCAGCAGTCCATGGAAACACCTTCCAAACTCCTGCAGCTGGTGCTGCTGAGTGCAAACACCTCCTGCACCAGGGAGCTGATGGGAAGGCTGGAGAGGGGCCAGCACTGCCCACTGACTCAGCCCCTCTGTCACTGCTGCTCTCCAGTCAGGCTGCAAAAAGCCTGGGGCTTCTGTTCTTGTGGATTTGCCAGCCTCCTCCAAGAAACCTTCTTGAGTGCTCCCTGAGAGCACCCTGAAACGCTGGTGTCACACTGGCTACAATAACATAATTTACAGTAATTCAGAAGCAAGTTAATTAGCTACAAATATATGCAAAATTCACTTACCACATCACTGAGATTTGTGAAATGT
This sequence comes from Sturnus vulgaris, assembly GCF_052056855.1. NCBI lineage: Eukaryota > Metazoa > Chordata > Aves > Passeriformes > Sturnidae > Sturnus > Sturnus vulgaris. The sequence continues at coordinate 5,372,224 of NC_142245.1, read as the reverse complement.
TTCCTATTCCTTGTTCTGCCTGATTAACACACGATGCATTTTCTTCTGTCTTGAGGTCAGATGTCTGAAGCTTTTCCATAGGAAATTTAAAAAATTTCACATTTCTCGAGTTAATATTCATTGTTTCAGTAGAAAGAAAATAAACAATAAACATTTCATAAGTCTCAGGTCCTTTATTTCCCATGAAATCAAATAATCACCAGTACAGGCTGACCCCAAAATCTCATTTACTTCCATGGGTTTGAAGAAATTATTTTAATAAATTTGGGTCAAACGCTGTCTTAAGATTAAGAAATGATTTACTGTTGACCTTGGGTAGCCAGAATTCTACTTGGTATCTCTACCAGGTCAGCAAATTTGAAACAATCCCCATCTGCCATACAGCAGCTAATCTTGCCTCTTTTTGCTACCATTAATTAACAGTAACTATAAATTGGAAAGATGTCCATTTAGCTTTATTTACATAATTTGGAAAAATTATTTGGAGCAGGGAAACAAAACCAGAAAGAGACCAAAGGAACAAGGAGGGAACAAAGAATTCACTGAGTGTCACCAATTTTATGACACCACTGGGCACAATTCCCTACACCGGGTACTAAGTGCAGCTAATGCTGCTTATGGATAAAGATGGACAACACTCAGCACTTTTTCAAGGGTGAAAAAAAAGTTTTGTGATGTCCTCACATGCACTATTCCCACTAATGGAATTCTGAGAGGAAATCAGGCAGCTCTGCTCAAACCCAAGCTCAGCACCACGCTCAGATCTAAACTCTGAATGTGAGCTGTACCCAAAATGTTGCCCATATGTTACTTATTTACCAGGGGAGTTGAGGGAAAGGAGGTTAAGCAGCACATGCAGACAAACTCTGTGGAGCAGACACAAAATAAAAAGCTGCAGTTGTATGGCTGCATGCAAAGGGGAGACAGAGAAACAGAAAGAGGGAAGCAGGAGTTCTACAGCTGAATCATGCCCAATCTCCCCATCTTTTTTGGTTTTAACAGAATCCTTGGATGTGGATTTGCCAGTTCGTCATTAAATGCCAGCCTGTGCTAATAACTACTACACAGAGCAGATGAGTAACTTTCAACAGTTCTTAGAAAAGAAGGCAAAAATGTTACTGACAGTATCTCATACATCTCCCTCAAGTGATTTTATGTAACTTTCTCTTTTATTTTTTTTAATTATCTAACTATATTTTGAAAGTGTAACAAGCCATCCTTGACTTACTATTTTTCTGACTGACCCTAAACCTTCAACTGCTCATGTTCTGTTCCATCCACACAGGTGGGAAGCCACTCTGACAGTTCATTCAGGGTGAAACCACACCTGTTTAGAACCACTGAGCATCATAAATATGATGCTAATTAAATGGGTGGAGAGTGGAAGAGACATTGCACAAAAACGCCACAAAACCCCGATGATTTCTGTGAATAAACGCCCAAAATTCAAATTCCACAGCTGGCAACTGCAGAGAAGCTCCTCTGACTCCCTGCAGATTTCTTTTCAGCAGGAAGATTAATTAAGGTGGGTTGTTTTTCTTTTCTTTGCACACAGGAAATTCCCTCTGCATCTGCCACACAGAGTGATTCTTTCATTTTCAGGAACAGGAATTCAAAGGAATCCCTGAAGCACATCAGAGTTGGGCTTGTGCTAAGTATCAGCTGTACTTATCTTTTAAAAGATGTTATTTGTCTTATTTGAAACATGAACACTAATTCAAGGCTTGCTATCGTTTTGCCTCCGCATTGCTACGACAACTAAAGAAGTTAATGGAATACATAAAATACTGCAATAAACCCAAGTTTGCCCCACAGCATTTCAGGTTCTCTTTCTAAATTAGTTCAGGGAAACAGCAATTGGGTCACTCTCATTTTAGATCTCCCAACAGCAAAAAGGCAGATTTCACTGATTTTGGTAAAGAAGCCTAAATTGTTGGTTAATTAACAAAGCCATTTAACTTAAGAAATCAATCAAGTCCCAGAAGTGAATGTCAAGGTTACCTTGAGTCAAGGGCACTATAAAGGATTTAAAAAAAGGTTTCATCAATATCTCTATGCCACAATTATGTAGAAAAATACAGTGCTTTACCCAGAAATGAAAGAAAGAATTTCAGGGTGTTAGAGTTGAAAGCAATATTGGCAATACCTTCAGATAATTCTGTCATGGTCAGGGCCACAGTGATGACTTTTTCTCTCTCCCAATCAGAGAGAGGAAGATAAAACACACCTCTGATTTCTTTATTTTTTGTCTTTAAACAAAAGAGGAGTCATTCAGGTTGAAAGCTGTACAGCTGGTTAGAAGCAGCACTAACATCAGCCACAAAGGAGAACAAGCTTCAACAGAGCCACAGGATCTGACACAGTGATGCCAATAAAGCCTCGCTGCTTTGCAGCGCCCAGGACAGCAAAACCAGCAACACCTGAGGAATGCACAAATCCCAGGAGCAAACTGGAGTGTGCAAGGAAGGGACACGAAACCTCCACGGACAGCTCTGCCGGGCTGCTGAGGTGAATGCCTCACCAAAGTGCTGCTTTTCCCTGGACAACCTTACTAAAATATTTAATCCCGAAAGTGCTCACCAGCACAACCCACTCAGCTGTGCCAAAAAACTCCACAAACATCGTGATCTGGGGGATAATAAACAATAACTTCAGGACACACAGAAACACATGGCTTTTTCTATACAATACTTCCAGACCTGCTAAAGACAATTTCGTCGTAAATCCCTCCGTATCTACCAGTGCTCTTCTGAGCGTACAAGTCACACCTACATTGTTTTGGGGCTTTATTGTTATTTTTACACAAACTTTCTCAGAGGACAAAGTTGGCTCAGGGGATTAAAATAAAGATTGAAATTTGAAGTCCTACGACAACAGAAAGTAACATTTTGTCAAATACCGTGACAGGGGAAGGGTATGAACAGCCCCGCCTCACCTGACACGGCCCGGCAGACATTGATTCCCCCACATAGGAACATTCCCGCCCAGCTTTCCCTGAAATTCTGAGGGGAAAAAATGCAGCCCATGCACCAAGGTCTCTGGTGGTGCAAGGATCAAGCTCAAGTTCCAAAATCCCAAAATATTTGGGGTATAAGCAGCAAAAAGCGTTCCGGCAAGCAGCGGGGGCCGTGAGGGGACCCAGCGCCGGGCGTGGCCCCGGCGGCCCCTCAGCCTCCCCACAGCGGTAAAATGGCGCCCTGCCCTGAAGGAAATCTTCAAAAAAATAAACACTGGAGAGTCTTATACACGCTGCTTTATAGGGAAAACGCGTTTCCCTGGGGTTTGGCAGCAAAACCCAACCGGCTGATGGTTTGTGTGCCCTTGTCACCCTCATGGCAGCGAGGACCGGATTCCCCTCACCGCAAGGCCCGCCCTTTCCACAACAAAACTGCGGACAGCGGCTGGAAAAGTGAAAAATCCAAAAGTCTGTGGGAAACAAATGAAGATATACAAGGGATTTTAAACAAATAACCTGTGTGTGCACTCACCAAGAAAAAACCTCCGAAAAAGATCCCTTGAGCTGCTATATTGACGAGCTCTCTCCGGCTCCCGTTCCTCCTGCTGAGGGAGTCCCACCCTGAGCAGTATCAGCGTGTGATTTCAAATGATTTAAATTGTTTATCCCTTCTGCTACATTATACATACAGCTCAGCTGCTTCTAATGCAGCACCAATCCAAGCACGGCATTTTCAATACAAAAATTCATTAGGAAACACTCCCGGCCTTAACCAAAACAGGCCATTTTTCCTTCCTTTTGGATTTCAGAAATAACCTCATGCAAAAAAAAAATAAAAAGAGTGGTTACAGTTGTAATGACAAAAAATGAGGGGAAAGTGGCAGTAAATAATGGAGTGTCTTTTCTGAGCACATCAAGGGTTTTGGAGCTTCAATGTATGAAGGGTCTTTTTTACCTCAGTGAGCTGGGTAATATAAGGTGTCTAAATGTAGAGAAAAAGAAAATATCATCTGTCACTGCCGTAACAGCAAGAAGATAAAATTATTTCTATAGGCTGAAAACAGAAGTGCTCCTGAAAGAAATCATTGCTGGAGAATTATTTTTGGAATAGTATTCATCAAAAGTTTAAGGGGGGGGAAGGAAAAAATGTGCATTGGAGGAAAGAAAGATATCAAGAGAATTTCAAGATTTAATACATAATAATTAGAAATATAATTTCTAAACTGAATCAAAATGTTAGGAAATTTGACACAACCATTGTGTGGTTGACAAAACATACAAACAATGTACTAAGAGATGTTATACCAATATTGATTCCTTTTTTTTTTTTTTATTTTAATGCCATGTAAAGCAAGACTTGAGACCAGCTTAGGGCCAAAAGACATGGATATGAGCAGGTCTGAACTAGCCAAGCCAGCAGACTGATTTGATTTTCCCTGTTTTCTGAACAGAATCAAGGCTGCTTCTTTCCCCTTTTGCACCACTGTGGCTGCACCTTCTTTCCCATCCAGCTCAGGACTGTGATTTTGAGCAATTTGAAAATCAGATCAAAGCATTCAGCAAAGCTGTAAGATGTCTATATGAAATCTGAACGTGCCTTAGTCTATGTGGAGAATTTCATTCAGCTTTCTGAATGCAATCAAGAGCTCTGTCCTCTGACCATGATTCTTTTTTCAGGTTTAAAAAGTAATGCTGTGTTTTCTGAATAAACTTCAAATGATTAATCTTTTTGGTACAAATTATTATGTATATTATAAAGGACAATTAGAGAGAAAAATTATTATTTTAAAAGTTAGTTTTAAACTTGAGGTTTGATAATTTTGCCTTTTACATCTCCAGCCTTCTCTTCTAAAACACTGTTAGTTTAAAGAAACCTGATCAAAGATGGGTGGTCTCCATTTTTCAGCAGCTGGAAAACCTTTCTTCCTTTAAATTCTTTCACTGGAAAAAAAGCACTGAAGTAATTTTGCCTACTGTTCCTGAGAACATTCCATCAGGTTCAAGTCAAATAGGAGAGATTTCAGCTCCAACAATGAATGCTGAATGTGCAAATCATACATTAATCATTAATGTTTTTAATCAGTTCTGCCTTGACAAAAATGCTCCAGCATGCACCAGGCACTCAGAGCTGCCTCTTCTCTTCCAGTGCTCCAAAGTTGGATGTAGGAAATGGCACCCCATGTTCCCAGAGAAAATGAGAACCATTGGATATACTGAATGTCAGTGTGATCAAAGGGATCAGCTAAAACACTCATTGCATCATCTTTCCTTAAATATCTTTTTGTCTGTATAACTCTCAGACAGGATTTCATCTCAATTTGCAGAGAGCATTTATATTTATCTAGCTAATTCAAACTGCAGATATCATTAAAAGAAATGCACGAATACATTCTCATCATCCTGAATTCCTGAGGGAATGTAAATGCTTCACAAAATCCTTTTAGATTAAACCCAAGGTAGGTCACTGAAGAAATCTGGCTGAAGAATCAAGTTCATAAGATCACCCAAACTTGTAGCAGCCATCTGATGAAAGGCAGCACAACACTCTGTGATAAATGTTTAATCACTGGTTTAATAACTGCTTGCATAAGACAACTTTCTGGAAGATGGTCATGAGTGTGCAAAGACAACTCAAATGGGGGGAAACCCTTCAAAACTCCCACAGCAAATCCAACCCCGAAGTATCAAAACACCTGAACTTCATATTCAGTTTGCTCTGTATCAGTTCTATTTTAAACCAGGCTGTGTGTTTGCACTGACAGCCAGGGTGCAAAACACAAAAAGGGTTGGAAAGAAGGTCCAAGATAGCAGTGACTCTCCAGAACGACAAGGCTGCTTCAGAAAATGCACCAGTCTCCAAGAAAAGCTTTATGACCAGCACCAGCTATTTCCCTCCTGCAACAGGAGGCAGACAGACAAATAATAAATAGGTATTTTCACTGGGTTCTGCTTTCTGCAGGAACTCGTTTTGTCTTTCCTTGCTTTTGAGAATGGAAGAGAACCATGACTGAACCTGCTTCAGAGTCCAGGGATGCAGAGGACCACTGCCACCAGCAACCAAACTATCCTGTATTTTCTCATCTACAGAACAGTTCGAGGAATTTAAAATAACCCCTTTTTTTATCTCATCAATACAAGGGGTTTTTTTTCAGCAAAAAGCATTTTTACCAGCAGCAGCCAATCCCTGGGACTGCTACATTTAGCATCAGCAGAGATGGAAACTGGTAGCAGCAGGATTGTACAGCCCCTTCTTAAAGAAGATTGACACTAGAGACCAAAAAGGCTCTCAGTTACTAAAGCTGCACAGATTACTTCATTCATGCCAAGACTCCCTTTCAGCACAGGATCACTCCAAGATCTCTATCCTGATAACATTTACTGATAAGAGCACTCTCCCATGCTGCCCTGATCTCACACAGTAGAGTGGGCTTTAGGACATATACAAGATAAACTGGTATTTGTAGGCATTATTTTGCATTATCTGCCCTTTATTCTGCCTGCTCCCTTCCAAAAGGACTTTTCATTTTTAAAACTCAACTTCAAACACTTCAGATTTCTCTTGTTTATAAATCTCCATCTGCAAGTTGAAACATTACATCAAGGAAGGAATTGTCATTCATTTTTACCTGGGTTCTCAGACATTCCATGATAATCCTCAGTTTAAAAAGAATTAGTAATACACATATAAATCAACCCAAACTGCAAAGCAGGAAAACAAGCGAAGTTGTGTTTTATCCTGCTTTTTTTTCTATATAATAGCTGCCAGTGCAATTCCCTTGGATTTGAGATCTGGGCTGTCCACACTCTTATTTGGGGTACTTTAGAAAGGGACAAAGAGCTCAGCACTGCATTTGCACCGCTTGGAAAGGGGAGTTTATCCTGGAGCTGCTGAAAATTCCAGGCTGGAGGGGCAGCAGCAAGTGCCGCTGTCAGCAGTGCTGAATGCAGAGGTGCAAAATTAATTTTTATCTGAGACAAAGGCCAAGATACTCAGCTGTAGAAATGAATCTCCCAATGTAAACTATTTCCACTTCAAGAGCAGCCTTACTCAATTAAAGCCTGCAGTATCAGCTTCAAGTGAAGAGATCAGATGGAGGTCCCCAAGCAATTACATGAAACAAAGTCACCCTTGCAGCAGCCTCTGTAATAAAACCAGGGCTCCATTTCACACTGTTTTATTCTCCAGAGATATTTGCTAACTAGGTTTCAAAAGGAATTCAACTTTTGCAATTCACGAGCCCAGATTAAGAAATCCAGTCCATAGGTCAAAGACACATTTACCTCCTTTTCACATAAATCTCCTTCCTTCACAAAAAAGTTGACAGCTTTTTTTCAAGAGCAGAAGAATCATAGAACTGACGTATGAATACTTTCTCATTGTCTGTGACTCCTCTCCTAACTTGCCAGAGGCTTCAGTTTTCTGAAATTTAATATTACTTGCAAAAAAACCAAAACCCCCAAAAAACAAAGCCAAAACCAAACTGTGAAGAATGTACTTATATATAGCTTGGTGGAGGTAATGAAACCCAAATTGTTGCTTTGAAAAAATATTTGTTAAAACTAATTTGAAAATATTTTTTCGAAATTTTTAGTTTTCCAATCTGAAATTCCGGGATTTTTCCTCTGTTGCTGTGTTCAGTGACATTTCCTGCCTTCTGCAGTGGTCTCATGAAGTCCTCCAGCAACTTTAAAGACTAAAATCCTGCAGCGACTTTAGTCTGCTTAGGTGGACTTTTACCTTATTCTCTCTAAGAGATTTAAACCAACCTTGTTGCCTTGTCTACAGCCATATTCTATAATTCTTGCTGAATTTTACAGTCATCATCAATTTATCCATGGACTTAATTTAAACACTCACACAGGTATAAATCACAAACATATAAAATATAGCACTGCATGTGCTGATTAATGTTTCTCTTAACTTCTATTTGAACTCTTACCTAACTTGTTGTACATTGATGCAAAACTCTAATTTCTCCCTTTGCTGCAAGGGAGCAAAGGGATGAATTGGCCAACACCACCTTTACAAGATCATGTATTGGATTTAACATGTGGAAGAGCACAGGCAAAATTTCAGTTCTGCTTAAAACAGATTTAAAACTCTCCCTGGCCAGAAAAATCACCTTTTTCTTACAAACCACAACAATAAACAAGAATGAAAAAGACAAGCTCCTCCTCCAACTTTATTACTAAATCAACCACTGAAATACTGGTAAACCTCTAAATCTGGAGGAGGCAATCTTTCAGTGGGAGCCAAAGAAAAACAGAAGTCTGAAGTATCCAGTGCAGACCAGGGGCTTCCAACAGTTCCTTACATTTGGAAAACCACTGAGAAAACCTGGAAGTGAGGGATAAAGAGCCCACCACCAGCAGTGGGAAAGCAGGAGACAACCCAGCTATGAAATAATGATCAAAGAGAACTGCCCAGCTCCCACAGAATGTGTTTGGCTTGGGTTGTCCTTGGTGGGAAGAAATGCAGGGAGGAGCTGAAGCAGCTCTTGCAGCAGTGTGAGTGAGAAAGGCTCCTGTGGTGCAGGAGATAAAGGGAAGCTGGCAGGTGATGCAGCAAGGACAGCCTTGGGCTGAGGAGGTGGGAGCAGCTCTGTGCTGGGGGAAAGGCCAGAGGAGAAGAGCCATGAGATGCTGGGATGGCTTTTGGGATTATCCCCCTCACCCAACCCTTGTTTGCTGTTGGTTCAAGTCAAGGAAGGGACATTTCCTGTAGGGAAACTCCTCTGTGGCATTGTCCATCCCATGAGTTGTGGGCAGCAGGAGCCAGGTGAGAACAGCACAGCGATGTCATAATGAAACTGTCCTGTCATTCAGTGGCCCGTGTGAGCTAAAAACACCCAGCTAAAAACATCCAGCCTGGTGTCTGACAGCTCGAGGCTGCAGGATGTGCCTGGAATAGCAGCCTGTCTGCTCTGTGCATATGCTCATTTTTATAATGATCCCTCATTTTATTCCCTCTCCCCAGCAGGAAGCAGAACATTATGAATGGGGTCACAAAGCACCATTGGTGAGCTGCAGTGTCAGAAGGCTGAGGCCAACAAACCGTGGGGTGAAACAAGCACATAACAGGTCATGAACATTTTTATGCAGTTTGAAATATTACCAAGAATTTGCCCTTTGAGCCAGGGAGGTCTCAGGTAGGTGGCAGGACCACTCTGTGCCATCCACTGCCTTCACACCCCCTCCAAGATGGAACTTTTTTCCTTGAAGAAAATCAAGTAATAACAAGTAGGAGGAATAATTGTAACATGAGGAAGCAAAACATTAGGAACAAACCTTGGGCATTTCTATTCCTGTGCTATATAGAGCTGAAGCTTTTGCTAGCTGGGGATTCTGGTTCCAAAAAATGAAACATCACTGCCCCCTTCTGTAATCCAAGCCAGCTCTATCCTACCAAAAATGTGACTGAAGCACTGGGTAGTTACATGCTAGCTGACACTGACATAATGAACTTGCCCAAAATATTAAACAAAAAAATATTAGTTTATTTTTCTGTCATTATTTCCATGTGTGTCTTCAAGAGCCTGGTAAATCTAGTCCCAAAGAGAAGAAGTATTGAATAAATCCACTTGAATTTATTGATTCAACAGTTTGTGTATGAGACAGAATCATGTCCACTTCTGAATTTATTAAAAAGCTGTCAGAAATTTCCAGCATTCACTGAACTGTCGTCTGAGCCTCTTGTCTAAAATGAACTAAATTTTTCCCACTGTTTTAAAAGAAATTATGTACAAAGTTGATGTTAAATTGCCCTGTGCTCTGCAGAAAGTGGGAAATCACTGCCTGGATAACATTTCCAGAAGGAACCTGGAGATTCTCATCCACACTGACTGCAAATGTTACCCTGCCAGCCCATGGTATCCTGATTTAGCCTCCCTCTCAGCAATGCTCAGAATTCAGTGCATATTCAATCTGCTCTTGCTCTTGCACTGTACAAAACAGCAATTCCCTCACTCTGCCCACATTACCACATCCTGCACCCCAACTTTCCCATTTCCCAGAACCTTTCCTATGACCTTTTCCATACAGAAACACCTCTGGGCACCCACTCCTGCTTGAAGTCTTCTAAGTAATTTTTCAGCTACAACCAGCACAGTCTTAAGGCTCTCATCTCCTGAAAGCCAAAAAACCAAAAGTGAGCTCACCAAACTGAATGCTCCCTGATGCAAGTTTAAAATAGACTCGAAATCTAAACATATTTTATTTATTGAAAACAAGCAGCAGCCTTTAACTGCGTAGGCAGAAACTCGGGGTTGTGGATGTTCCTGCAGTGCCGAGGGTGATTATTTCTTGGGGAGAAATCTGACCTGCTGCTGGGTTTGAAAAGATTTTACACATCTTTTTCCTTACAATGGAAAGCTCACCTTCCCTCCTCTGCTGCTGGAAAGGACATGTAACACTAAATCATTTATAGAATAGGTTGAATATGAAAAGGCAAGAGAAAGTAAACTGCATGTGCCCACAGCTGATCAGAAGGTGGAAAGATCTCCTCCTCTTCTCATGATTATCCCTGTGGGAAAAGGTGCAAGCTTTTTTCTTTCTTTTTTTCAGAGGAATTTCTACAAATCCCTGTTGAATTGTACACAAATGCAGATATCCTGCAGAACAGGACAAGTTTCTAATTCTGCTGAGTTGCCCTCTCCAGGCAGAGCGTTCTTTATAGTGCTGCAGTGCAGTGAGGAGAAATCCCTATTGATGTTTACAAATTGCTAAGCCAAGACAGGGAAACCATCTGAATTATGAGGTTCTTATACACAAAAATACAAGGAGTTATAGATTTCTTTTGCCAGATTAAATAAACACACCAGGACTGCAAGAGTCCCTGTTAAGAGCCATTCCTCATCCAGCCCTGTGAGCCAGAGCTGATTTATGCTGCAGGGAAGATAAACATTTAGGTTTGTTTTGAAAGCTGAGCCAGGGCCCTCACACTTTAATTGCTTTGAACTGCCCTATGATTTTTTATTTCATTTCAGTCCACAACAGTGACACGGAGAGGCACTGAAAGTCTAACACAAATATAATTATCTTAGTGTCAGCTTGATACAGTGGGGTGTGAGTAGCTCAGTTTCAGTCATTACTGCTGGCAAGGCCACAGATACTGTGATTTTTACAAAAACAACTGTAGTCTGATTCTGGAAATGCTGCCAACCAAGTGTGTGCATCTCAGACCAGCAGCACTGGGGAAGGGATCAGAAGGCTGAGTGCTGCACTGGGACTGGGATGGAAGTGAAATATCAGAGAAATAACGGTCAGGCAAAGTAAAACTGGGACAGGAGTGTGAATGAGGCATGAATGGCTCCCACCATGCACTGCCTGCAGTGCCAGGCAGGGAAGTTGGTAAGAGCTTTTTCCATCCCTGCACAAGGTGCTGGGGGATAATTGATAATGCCACTATCAGCTGATGAAGAGGCACAGAGAGTCCTTTGCTCCCCTTACAAAACCACAGGTGCAGCAAAGGGCACACATGGACACACACAGGCCCACTGACACACTGAGGAACCCACTGAACTCACTCCAACACTCAGAGAACAAAACATCCAGCAGTGCAAAGCTCTTTACAACCATGTTAAAAAGCAAAACAAAACAAAACCAAACCAAACCCAACCTCTCTGTAAACACTTAGTGTTTAGACACCAGTGTAAATTTGTGAAGGTGGTCTGCTTGCACTGGGTGACTGCTCTTAAAATCTGCACTGATTCTCAGCCAAGTTCCTGCTCACTCTCACTTTGACAACACACTCCTGAAGTAATTTTTCCTGGCTGTTTGCAAAACACTACAAGATGAGGACTACATCGTGATGCAGTTTTCTCTGCAACCAGTTCTGCAGTTGATTTCACAAGGCAGCTGCTGCCAGGCTCTGCTTCATGTAGGGCACAGTCTGTAACTGATGGGAGGGGATTTTAACACCTGAGAGTCCCCCAGTACAATCCAACAGCAGCTTTGTGGTGTTTTCCCCATCTTTTCATGAAAGTGTCTCAGAAATTATTCCCTGCGTTCCACATTGTATCATTAGGGACCAGTAAGGGCTGGGCATCTTTCCTGCTGTGCAAAAATACAATCCCAGTCAAGTCACCTACTCCATCTGGGCAAATATTGTGGCTCAGATGGGTTCCAGCAAGGAATGGCTTTTGCAATCCAGGAATGCCACCATTCCATGGCTCCCTGAGCAGCCAGGGTGTCCATGTGCTGGCACAATGCCTTGTCAAATATTAAAATTTTGATATGTGCAGGCCAAACTCACTTCTAAGTGAAGCAAACCTCGTATTTTTGATCTGAAGAAACCCAGATAGTTTCATGTCACTATTTAAAGAAAGAATAGCCTTGGTTTTATTTTAGTCTGAAACACAAATAAATCTGCAAATCATGAAAGCTGCTGCAAAGCAGAATTGTTATTTCTCCTGCCAACTACGGTATCAAAGACAGGCAGCCACGGATCAGGGATCACTGAGCAGTTTTCACTTCTCCCATAAATCCTTATTACACTGATCTTTCACAAATACTGACTCTGATTCAGGAATGCACTTAAATATGTTCTTTTGAAGTCAGCATCACAGAGCTGAACTCCTCTGGAGAGGCAGGAGGTGTGAAGGGCAGGCACGGGGCTTTGTCAGCCCCAGGAGCTCATTTCCCCTCCCAGAGGATTGTGCACAAAGGGCAGGTCAGGAATCCCCAGATTTAACAGCACTCACTGCCCTTCTTTTCCTGCACAGGACTGAGGTGCCTACAATGGTTTCAAAGCATTTGGCTCAGCATTCCTGCTCTCAGCTGCTTTGAAATGCTCTGACATCTGAGTAAATGATTATTTTCCTGATCTGAGGGCCTTTGCTTCACACCATACGTTGCAATGTAAACTTCTCGTGTCTGTGCACATCCCTCAGGACTGATTCTGACCTGAAAGCTGCCTTGGTGTGCCCTGGCCCTGCCAGCATCACCAGAGACATGTGGCAAGTGGGAGCCACAAATACTCTTTCACAGACAGTCCATGCCAAATTCCACTCCTGAGCTTCAAATGGAGAATGGAGGAAAAAAAATTAACTGCAATAATTAGGACAGACACTGTTCCCATTTAAGTTCTACACTTTGTAGAGAAGGATGTTTAGGTTTCTGGATCAGCAGATCTTCATCAAATGATGCTGGTTGCTTTGACATAAAGTTGTACTGCCCATGTCGAGGTATTTTCATTTCTAAAGTTCAGCATTAAATCCCTAAAATTCATCAATTCATATTTTCCTTCCTTGGAAGCTTCTGGGAATGCTAAGTGCTTTCATTTCTTTCTTGGAAGAGGTTCCCATCCCCTGGATGCCAGTGAAAGAGTTGCTACCACAGCAGAACAGCAGGAGATGCCACTGCTCTGTAAGGAGGGGAAATCAAACAGAGATACAAACATTTGGAGACAGGGAAGGTTTGATGCTCACTGTAAGCAGCTGCTAAAATTCTTGCCATGAACTGTGACAGGAACATCAACAGCTGTAGTGTATAATTCCCACCATTCAGGCCAACTTGCAGCTAAATCATTTAAGCTTTCTAAATATATCCCAACTCAAGATACCAGCAGTATTTAAATACATTTGCTGGGTTCCCTTATACATTCTTTGCATTGTGCTAAATAGGCCAGGGATAAGAAATGGAACAAAAGAAGGATTATTTTTTATTTCACTACAGACTTCAAAGGCAGTGGATGTGCTGTGTCTAGAAAAATGTACAAATGCACTCTCAAATGGAAGAAATTGGATAAACAGGAGTTGTCATCAAGAAATGTAGATAGAAAATGATGTAGCCTAGGATGTAACACCTGTTTTTTAAAGAAAGCACCACATTCAGTGTTTTCAATACTCAAAATCGATTCTTAGGGAAGGGGTTGTTTGTGTTTCCTCTGCCATTCTTCTGTAAAACCCTGCAGCTAATCAGAGATTTCTAGAAAGTCCAGGAAAATCTTGTAAAAATTACTGATCATAAAAACTTATGACAAATGTTTCACAAGTTCATGGTATTTCCTTTTCTTTTTCTCAGACTGCAACACAGACAGATTTTCTGAAAAGCATTAAAACACTGCATCAATATCTATCAAATCATTCCTACTGAAATAATTTCTAAATTGCCAAAATCATAAGTGAAGACTAAGCAGAGCCCAAGCAAAGGAGCAGACAACCAGCAGAGCATCTCCTACAATCCCAGCCACTCAAGAACCCTTTCTCCCTTCTCCTCATCTGTCCCTCTCCAGAGCAGAGGCTACTGCCTCCCTGGCCTCTATTCTTGGCTGAAGCTTTGTATGAAGTAGAAAATACTGAAATGTTCTCAAAATGCCAAGTATCTGCACTTGTTTTTGGTTTTTGTTTTGGTTTTTTTTAAAGAGTAAATTGGTGAGAGTAGAGCATTCCAGTGTGTCCCTTGATAATAAACCCAGCCATTAGCAGGAGTTTTTTTTTTTTTCTGAGGGCTTTCTGCTTGTGCTCACTTGAGCAAACTCTGAGCACTCCCTGTCAGAGCCATGAAGCCCGGGGCAATTTGCTCCTTTTCCATGGAGCTGCCTCCATCCTTTTGCACTGCTGAACTCAAACCCTGCACGAATGCCTGAGTCCCTTCAGCTGCCTCTGCTGGGCTGTGCTGCCCTGAAAAGCCAACAGAGGCCAGATCTCCCCTGGCAGTTTTCACTTGACTGCAATTAAACAATTTTTAGTGCTGGGTGGGCAGTGGCCAACCAGCTGCTGGGAAAACAGCCTTGGGGACTGACAGCACAACCTCTGTTAGTCTTGGAAAACACATTTTGGAAAAAAGCCCAAATAATGGCTCTGAATCACAGTAATTTCTGTTGTCTGCCCTCAACAGAGAGATGACCTTCTTTATTTTTGTTCCTTTCCTTCACAATTGCTGCAAGGAACCCCTTCTGTTGAAAAGTGATTTGAAAGTCTCAGGAAAGAATCCAAATCCAGTGCACCCTTCAGGATGGGAAAGTTCTCTGTAAGAGTCCAATGGGAAAAGTTGGGGAAAAGCTTTTAAAAATCATTAAAGCTTCTGAAACTTCATTGTTTATATCAAAACTGGTATCTTGAAATCCCAGAAGCAAAAAATGAGCTGTGCTGGCCAGAAGTGAAGACAGAATCCTAATATTGCCTCAAATATTCACACCTAGGGATGGACAGAGCTGCACAGACATTGCTTTTGTTTTAAAGGCTGCAGAGCACAAACAATATTTTTTTTCTGTAGGGGATTCCTCATCATTTGGATGCACTTCTGCTAAAAGGGTGGCCAATGCTCCCTGGTTACTCTGTAAATCATATATTTGTGCAAACGAGTGGATTTGTGTGCTCTGTAAAATTACACGCTTAAAATACACAAGTGCAAAACCTGATTCCAGAGCAGTGCTAAAAAGATGGAAAACAGAGTCCTCTAGTGGCCTGGGCTTGTTGTAACAGTAGAAGCAGTTAACAATTTAGGGGAGAAAGTGCATGATCTGAAACGTGACCTCACAAGAAATAAATCTTAGTCCAAAGCTAATAATAATCAGAGAAAATTTCCCCCATGGACATCCATGAAATGTATCAGACTTTGGAAAAGATAACGGGATCTTAGACATAGAAACAATTGGAAAAAACAATTTATGTAAACTTCCCAAGAAAACAAGGGGAGGATGAGGCAGCTTTGCCAAAGTACCTATTAAAGGAGCTAATGAAAATATGGCATGAGAGTGAAGGGGAAAAGGGATTTTTTTTTTTTTTTTTACTGGGGAAAGTAAACATGACACAATGCACAGGGGTGCTGGCAGGCAGGCCTGCTTGCTGCCCACACCAAGTTCACAAGATTACAGTTCACATAAAAAATAATGCAAATAATTTGGCACAGTAGACAGGTGAAATAGCCATGCACATGCTGGTGAAATAAGTATGTCTGTGTTGGTGCCAGTTTTTATTCATGCATTCATTTAGTAGGAATCCTTAATAATAGCTCATGTCTGAAATAAATTAATAGAATGAAGTTTTGTAAAATAACCATCTCTTTCTCTGAAGATATTAAAATAGTGTCATCAATAACAAGCAAATGGCAGGACAACATTCCTCAATTACACAATGAATATCCTGACATCTGCACCCCCCAGATCTTAAGTAATCCCTTGGCAAAGGCACAAAACCAGCCCTAAAAACCTGGCCCACAGCAGTTTCTGAGGAAGGTCTGTGTGGTCCTCGTACCAGCCAGTTCCCAGCACTGCCTTTAAAACCTTATCTTGGGGAAGCACTTGGAAAAATCTGTTCTCCCTTTAAAGAAGAACCTCATCAGTCAGAGCTGTGGGGTCATCTGGCAGGACCATCAGCATCCCCCACTCCAGCATCTCCAGCTCCTCCTCTGCAGAGTTAGAGCATGAAAAGGTAAATTCCACATGCCAAAATTCCAGGGTCAAACCTCCTCTGGCTCTATTTCAGATGCATCTTCAAACCTCTACCCCTACACCTGATTTTTCCACTTGGTGCTGGCCTGGCTTTTATCAGCTTTACTACTTGTAGTTCACACTCCTATCACAGAAGTGTTGCTTAACTAACACACAGACATAAAATAAAGTTTGAAAAGATCCCATCTTTCATCCAGCAGGGGAAATGATTCCCTTTGAACGGGCTGTCAGCCTCAAACAGGGTAAAGGATTGGTGCAGAGTGTTCAAACCAGTGTTTTGGTTTGTATTTTGACATGTGCTTCCAAAACACCAAAAGTTGCTGTTCCTGAACCAATGCAGAGCTGCAAACCCAACAAGCCTGTGGAGATACAACTTGGGAGGGAATTTCAATGTCAAACAGGCAAAGATGTGCAATAACCTGGGACAAAAAATACCAGGAAAAGATCAACCCACCAGCAAATGCAGGAAAGCAAATTAATTTCCATAAGGGCTGTTTTTGCAGTGGGTGTGACCACCCCAGTGCCAAAAATGGCTCCTTTTCCTCCTGAATGGGAAAGGAGTTTGAGTTTGGAAGTACAAAATGCTGAATGCTGTGCTGCCACCACCATCACCCCCACAAGCTCCTGGAGGGACAGGGTAAATTGTGATTATTCCCTGAGACCCAATAAGAGAATTATTATCTGCAATGACAGCTTTGGGTGCAGCATTGCAGAGGTGAAGTCCTGCAGGGGGCAGAGGGGAAATCTTTATTTACTGGTCTGCCAGGGCTACATTCAAAGAGCCAGAGATGCCTTTTATGGCCTCTGAGTCAGGTGGAAATGATGGAGATCGCAGAATCACAGAATGATTGAGGTTGTCAGGGATCTCTGGAGGTTTCCTTGTCCAACTCCCTGCTCAAGCAGGAGGTTACCCCAGTGAGGAGTGAAGCTTACTCATGGCTGGAAAAATCACTCGAATTTCAGCCAGCACTGGAAAAAAACCTCCATCAGTAACAGCCCAAATTTTTATCAATAGCAAGAGCTGTGCTGGACCTCAGCTTCATGAGCAAAGGTGAGCAAGAAGGTAAAGATAAGACATTCTCTACAACCCTGCAGGGCCTCTGTGCCACAATCACTCAGTAAATACAATCCAGTCACATTTCTACCCACATTTCCAACAACAGGGAGAGATTTTATGGTCAGTTCTGAAGTCACAGCACTCCTTCCAACCATTAGCACACATTCGCATTCTCTGAGGGGAATCAGGAAGGACAATTGGATCTTACAGCACACAGCCCTCTCAGAGTAAGGAAAAGAATGGATTTCTAGTGACACTGAAGTGGCATGACTGGAAATGCCAAGTGGTTTTACTCACTGAAGGTATAAAGATACATTCAGTGCTCCATGAAATCCAATTGCTATTTGCATTATCCAAACATGGTTATTTTCCAGCCAAAGTTTCTGCAACTTCAGCTCTTAGTTGTGAAATCACCTGCCTAATACTGCAAGTACAGAGAAGCCTTTCTGTTCTCCCTGCAATTCAAAGGGTATCCTTTGTCTGCCCTGATTATCTTTGCACATCCAGCCCCTGTGTCCCACAATTCTGGCTGCTCTCAGCACAGGTACAGGGGGGTGACATCTCTCTCAGTCCCTGGGGAAGCTGCCCCATCAGCATGGTCCCTGAAAGTCCACTGATGACCCCATGGGTTCTTCACCATCCCATATCCTAATCATTCTGAGGAAAGCAATGAGTTCTTCTACATTCTTATGAGGCCTTCTCATAGTCTTAATTGAGACTGTGGGCATAATCCAAATGCAAGTCATAACCATAACAATTTAATTAGAATTATTAAATCCAAAGAGCCAGAAGTACTTAATTAAATAAACAGCTTGGTTTGTGAGCAGAGACATACTTCAGATCACTGCAGTCATGAAATTCTCAGTGTGCAAAATTATGAGTTGCTGTTTGATAACAATCAATAGAAGAGACCATTGAATAAATACCTTCTGACTTGTTTTCCAAAGCATCATATTGGTCCCAGTAGTTTGCCCGACAGATATAAATAATGATGCAATTGTGTTTCCAGTCTTGCTGTTATTGGTATCTAAATAACCCCTGACATGAGTAGACAAAAAGAGGAGGCAGGCAGTCTGTCAAATCTCACAGGTCATTGGCACTGTCACCTCGTGCAGGGCTGGGGCTGCCAGGGCTCCTGTCCTTGTCACTTGTGTTCACAGCTCGGCCTTTTGCTCTGAGCTTTGAAGAAATACATGGACATGGAGCAGATGGATGTGTCCCACTGCTGCACAGGCCAAGGAGTGAAAACATCTAAAATATGGAATTATAGAATAGCCTGAATTGGGCAGGACCCACAAGGATCATCAAAGTCCGTTCTGGCCCTGCTCAGAAGAGCCCCAAGAATCCCACCCTCTGCCTGAGGGGGGTGTCCAAATGCTTCTTGAACCCAAGATATGGAAAAGGAGAGGGATAAAAGATATAGAAAAATTCCATCATGCATTTACAAATTATCACTAGAGACGACAGGCTAGGAATCCAAAGCACATATTATAGACAGGGCATTGCAAATCTCTTACATATCTCAGTCAGATACTGCCTTTGCTTATTCCTCTCCTGAGGTAAAACCATCCACATTACCTGCAGTACAACCAGAACTTCCTTCCTGTGGCTGGGCTTAATTCTGAGTCCTCCAGAAATGTGCAGATGACAAGGAACCAAATGATCCTCTTCCTTGGTCTGGAACATTTTCAGTACATTTGGGATGAGGAAACACTGCACAAGATATGGAATTTCCATCTGCTGCTCTCTGGCCCCTTTCAGCCTCTACCCACGCTGTGCCTCAGCCTCCTTTGTGAGCCGGGCCGCCCCAAATGCACCCCACACTCGTGTGATGTCTGTGGATATCCATAACACACACAACAGCCACACAAAGCCAAAAACCCCGGAGAAAATCCTCCCGGAGCCTCCTTGGCAGCTATTCACCCTGCGAGCAGCAGATGGCATCCCTACTGCCATTCCCAGAGCTCACCCTGCCCGGCAGCTCCTGCTCACGTCCAGCCCCAAACCCTGCACAAATCCTGCCCTTCCCCACCTCTCCTGGGTTTTTGGAGCTACCCATCACTGCAGGAACTGCCAGGGAACCTTAGCCTGCCACTCTGCAGAGGGCAGAGATTTTCACCCTTTTTTCCCAGTGTAACACCGGTGTGACTCCCAGAGTTTGGTAAAATCCCTGTCCATGGTGAGAGTCTGGCTGTAAAATCCCTAGAGATGGACAGGCATTTGTGGCTGAACAAAGAGGGGGCAGAGGAAGAGCTTCACAGCCCTGTAAAAAAAAATCTGTTTGCAACAAGAATTATCCCGAGCCCAGTGATTTCAGTACTGCAGGGCTTCAGGCTCACTCACTCGGAATTTAGCTGTATGATTTGTCAGCCCTTGCTTGGTAGGAACTTTGAACTCTGCTCTTTGGTGTCAATCTGCTTTGTTTTCTTCCTTTGAAAGAAGAAATGTGTCCTGTATGAAATGTCTTAGCCTGGTAATAATTTTTGAGTGATGTTTTCCTGCCAAGAAAACAAACAACTGTCTGCATATCCCATCCCCATGTGCTTCTCCTTGTGCAGGGCTTACACAAGCACAGAATGGAAGGGGGAATAAAAGGGTTTGCTGTCTCTTCATACAGATGTACAGGAGAATTCAGAAACTACACCTGGCAGAGAGAAGCAAATCCACTTCCTCAGGATCAGGACTCACATTTCATTATCTGCTTTGTGCCCTGCTTCTGCCAGGTGCTGACTGAGGTAAACTTTGTCCAACTCAGTTCAAATTCAAAAAGAACAAAACAAAAAGAATCCAACTTTTCCCTACAGTTTCTGCAATATTTTCCAGTGTAATGATGATATTTATCATGGTTTTAGACAGAACAAAACTGAGGAAATTCAGTTGTAACTTTCAGTCTGCCCTGTGTTGTGAGGCTCATGGCAAATAAAACCTGGCTGCCATAGCATGGGAAGTTTTCTATAACAGAAAAAAAAGTATCCAAGAACAACAATATTTATTTTCCACACTCCATTAGTAGCCCAGAAGCAATTCAAGCATGTTACTAGAAACCGAACCCAGCTAATTAAAAAGAATGTTCCAAAGCTGCACTGATGTATTTTGCATCTGGAGCTGGCTTCTGCAAATAAACATACACAAAACCAAGGACAAATCACAATAAATCTAAGCAGACAGGTACAAGCAAATTGGTCTGTGGAAGTGACATGTCTCTCTGCTTAAATGTCTACCACAAATCCCAAGGAGACGTGGTAGGATTTAATCTAATTGGGTTTGCCACTTCCCTGCAGCTTAATGTGAGACTAACAGCAATTATATATGACTGTACTTAGCTCAGTACCAAAAATCCATTTATTAGGCTATTAGAAGCTATAGAAAGCTGGGGTTTGAGATCATTTGGATATGCTGGTTAGACACTTGGCCTGCTAGTTGTTTTGTGGTTACAGTTTCCAAATTGCCACTGATGAGCTGGTGGTAGAAAAGCAGATGCAGTTAAGCACTTCAATGGATGGCTTAGAAAGGTTTACTTCTCACTTCAGGATCCATAATGGCACCTTAGAAGTTGGCTCAGTGTTCTGCAAATCTCAAAACATTCAGCAGGAGGCTGAGAAACCAAGAAGCTGCTGAGGTTCAGAAATCTGTTGATCATAAAGCAAAGCACCTTTGCATGTGTGGGGCCCCACAGAGTTGGCACAGCACGGCACAGAGATGTGGAAAGAATTATGTTTAAGGCCAGCATTATGGGGCAACAGAGGGAAGAGCCTCTAGATTTTTAGTATTTGAGAGGGTGCAATTAGCAAGAAATGTAAGAAAAGCCATTGGGCCATTCCAAAAAAATGCGGTCTTGTCACTCTCCTGCCCGTTGAGCCCGCAAGGGGAGCAGGTGACTGACAGGCTCCCCATGGAGCTCAGCACGAGGAAGCTGCACAGCCCTGTCCTCTAAGCCTCTGTCAGCTCACACAACCAGAATAAAACCCTTCTTGCCAAACAGCTGCTTGCAAACGAGGCTGTAAACCCACACAATTTCATTTTTTTCCTAAGCCATGGTGAGTGCTGGGATAAAGGTGGATTTTTTTGAAGTCTGAAAATCTTCACCTGTAGCCACAGTTCTCCTAACAAATGGTTCCTTCAGCTCCCCCATGCCCCAGGGAGTGGGGGAGGATTTGAGGGCTCTCAGACACCACTCACAAAGTATTGGGGCCGTATTCAAACTGCAGATTTGTTTTCCAAGCCAGCCTTACACCATGAGATCCTTCCATTCAGCACCTGGAATTACAGAGGCTTGGTTTTGTTCCCAGCAAACTGAGTGATGATGTACCCATGGAGACAGTGGCTGTGAATGTCGAACTTTCCATCCAGAAACTTCCCAGTCTAACTTTCCTGGCATCTGAGATGTTGATAACCTTGCACAGCAGTCTGGGTTACACATAATTTTAAAGAGATTTCTCTTTCCAGGGCTCAACTCTGATCCAAACAGACAACTATCACAAATTAACACAATTCCAATGAGCTCTGCTTGAATCAGACACCCCACTAATTACCTGCTGGAATTCAAAGAATGTTAGTTAAGGTCCCTGTCCAGCTGCTGCAAAATACTTCCCTAGGAAGTGAATAAATTTAAACCTAGTTATGGGTACTGGTTTTTGGGTAAAAGAATAGTGAACAGAAAGGATTGTTTAACAAAATCATCATCTTCATCCCTCTCATTACAGCACCATGAGAGGGTGGCAACCTCTCTCCAAAGGTGGGGGCATCCTGAACCAGCCTGGTGTTTTGCTGCCTTCTAGCCTTAGGATTACTTTAAAAGGTTATAATTAACATAATTACCCTGACTTATGTCTGAAAGGAATGCACGGTTCAAGTGAACAGCTTTAGGACTGGCTGGGGATTTAAAGTCCCTTTTGTCCCCACACACCCCGACCCCTGTCCTCACTCTTAGAGGGATGGCAGTAGCATTAAGCACTTCAGTGGGGCAGGCAAAGCTGTGTTCCCTAAGGAAGGTCTCTGTCTTCCCTGAGGGAAAGGCTCCAGGTGAAGTAGAAATGCTCCCAAATCAGCACAAAAGGCTGCTGAGGGCCAGGCACCAGCCAGCTCTGAGGATGGATAGGAAACACAGGAGAAGATTCCCACTGTCCTGTAAAAAAGCTGGTAAAATCCTACTGGAAACACAGGCTCTTGTTTATGCTTCTGCAGGTGAGATCTTACCTCTCCTCACGAGGCTCCCAAAGAAGCAGTGAAGAGGAACACACAGATGTCTCTTTTATGGTAGCAGATTCGCTGGGATTCCCAAGTTCAAACACCTGAATGTGATGGGTGCAGCTACAAAAAGTGGTTTTGAGAATATTCACCTTGATCAGCCCAAGTCAAGGGCCAGTGAAGTCCTACACCTTCTGAGAAAACTCTTTAACCAAAAGTTATGTTTAACATAACATAACATACATTCTTCTGTGAGTAGGAGGGGTTCCCCCAGAAAACCTCTAAATTGTAGCTGAAATGGGGATGCACTAAAACACTTCTGACTCCTCAGAAGACACATCCTGCAGCATTACATTTAGAGATGCAGGAATTATCAGGATGGGATCTCAAATGGCTGCAGTTTATCACACCCCAGCAAATTCACTGCACCACACAACCTGATGGCACATGACAAAGTGTGACAACTGATCTGTATTGCTCAGGAGAGATTGTCGAGATGTGCTGAATATTTTCTAAACTGCTATCAGCAAACATATGTTTCCAAGGGGTAATGATACAGTGGGCCTGAATAACTCATAAAAATTATGAATGAAGTGTTCTCACCTTCATTTGACCTTCTTTACTTCTCCAGCAGACAGAGCTAAATGTGTGGCACACTAGAATGCATCTGAAGAAGAGACAGATGATAATAAGAAGCTGTTAAGAGCTGCTCACTCTGCTGGCTCTATTAGTTCAGCTTGCTTGCACAGAAAGAATTTCCCTGCACGTGTGAACATGAGCACAGATCAATAAAGGGAAATATCCAGGCTGATCCTTTCTCAGCCTGAACTCTTCCAAACAAGATGCACACACAGTCCAATGGCTTGTGGAACGCTGGAGACAGGGGTTGTGCATGAGGAGCCACAGAAATCGTGGTGCTGTTCTCCCTGCACAAGCTGGGAGCACTCACTCCATCCTTGGCTGATGTCACAAAGGTATCTGGAAGCTTTAACTCTCATTTATCTGTCTCACACACCTACAGCCAAGGTCTGCTTGGCTACTCACCTTGTCAGAGATTGTAAGAGGTCTTACTTGCCTTAAAAATATGACTGCTTGACATGTTTCTTAAACATCAGAAGGACAGCAATATATTTCAAATGTCAGGAAGAGAGCCATACCTGTGTGCCCTTGGAAACATATACAGGGTATAAAAATACAGTTTGGTCAACCAAAACCAAGCATGTCCATAAGACAGTAACCCAGATTGGCAGGAATGGTTGCAGTGCAATCAGCCTGCCCAGGACAGGAGTGCCTCAGCTCAAGGCTTCAGAACCTGTCTGCTCACGCCTCACGTCTGACAATTCTTTTTTCCCCATCATCACCTGCACACGTGCTGAGTTTCACCACATCCTGAGTGCAGCTGGCAATGCTTGCTGGTCTAAAGCCTTTGCCAGCTTTGGGAGCTGTCTGTCCCTTTCCTTTCAATGCTATCTGGGTCAGGTGATTTGGTTTATCCCAGATAAAGCTATTTTCATTTCTGTAATGTATCCAAGCCCAGCCAGAGGGAGTTATCTCCAGTGGTCACCGGGATTCCCAGCTTTGTTGTGCCCATGGCACTCTCTTATCTTTAAAAAAAATGCCCAGGGAGTTTCTGAGGGCAGGGATTTTCTGATGCATTTAACATTCTCCTTGTCTGACTCTGCATCACCTGCCTCACCCTCTGCCAAGGCCTGGGGCATGATGGGCACGAGGAATGTGCAGCATTTTGTCACTGAGGAAGGAAGTTTCACACGCTCTGCTAAACAATCCCAGCAGATGCTGCTGTGAAGGCTGAAAGGTGATTTTCACAAGGCTGTAAATTTCCTCACAGTTCAGCCTGTGGTCTCCAGACACAGCCAGGGCTATGCACAAACCCTTGGAAAGGATTTGTGTCTACACTGGGAGTTTTCATGAGGAGGAATTACATTTGGGGAGGTGGGGGGTACCCAGAGTAGGAATGTGGTTGGGTGTGGTGAAGAGCTCAGTGGATGCTCTTCTGGGAGGGCACAGCCAGACCCTGCTGCTCCCATCTCTCTCTA
This sequence comes from Sturnus vulgaris, assembly GCF_052056855.1. Classification (NCBI taxonomy): domain Eukaryota; kingdom Metazoa; phylum Chordata; class Aves; order Passeriformes; family Sturnidae; genus Sturnus; species Sturnus vulgaris. Next base: position 5,347,574 of record NC_142245.1, on the reverse strand, counting down.
ATTCCTGGCTTGGTTTTTACCATCTCAAAGCACCAAGGAGGAGGCAGCAAACAGCATTAAGGACACCTAACAACTAATTGCAGCCATGCACAGGAGCCTGCACGGTGCAGAAGTGCTAAACCACTGCAGATGTTAGAAAGGCCCGAGGTAAAAAGCAGGGGATTGCAAACGGGAATGAGCGAGCATCAAACACAAAGGAAGTTGTAATGAGAGCAGGAGCCTGAAGAGTGACAATTCAGCATGGGAAAGATAAAGATGGAACAAGAATGGGATCAAGAGAGAGCGCACAGAAAGGATGGGGAGGAAGAAAAATTTGAAATGGAAACGATGAAAATAGAATATGATTTCCAGAGGGAAAGAATCAGGGTGGATGAGGGTCCTACTGGGTCAGCCCATGCATATTTAGTCAGTTATAATAAGGTAAAATTGCTTCCTCATTACAAAGAAGGGAATGATGTTGATATGTTTTTGCAGTCTTTTAAAAAACTGTACAGAACTTATAATTGGTGAGAGGAGGCATGGGCAGCACAGTTCAGCCCCTGTGCCATGGGAAAGCCCTGGAGGCCTGTGCCAGGCTGGTTGATAATGACTGCCCTGACTATCAAATTGTGCACAGAGCCTTCCTGAGAAGGTGTGGGCTTGACCCCAGAGACCTGCAGGGTTACACTTGGCTCTCCAAGGAAAGGATCTGATAACTCCTTTCCTGAATTGGCTGTAGAAATGACAAATTTATTTAACAGGTGGATAGAAGGTGAAAAGATATCTGTATCTGGTTTTTTTTTCTGTCTTTTTTTATTTTTTTAATGATGAAATTATCGTGAGGAGCAGCTTCCAGAAGATGTTCTGAAGGATTTGGGAGCCTGCTAGACAGAAAACCCTTCTATTAAAATTTTCAGCCTATTAATCAAAGCAATGTTTTTATGAGAAAAACAATGGGACTCCTACCTACTTGCCCCTTCTTTCAGAAACAACCAGAAATAGACAACTTCCAGAATTTTATAAGCCACCATCGATTACTTCAAGAACATAATAACCTAAATCCCATAATATTTCATATACAGAGACCACAGATATGCCATGGAGTGTGACGGAGGAGATCAGTTCTTGTGCTTAATTCAGCACTGTAAAAAGAGTTTTGCAGGAGCCAGTTCAGATGCAGTTTGTTAAAAGACCCTCAGTGAAGTCCTGACACCAGCCTATGTTTCCAGGGGTGGCTGGCTCCTTCCTCCTGGAAAGCATTACTCACAATGCAGCCACATTCCAGCCTGGATTTCCATTTCAAACCAAGCAGCAAGGACTGGAACGTGGCTGCAAGAAGAGACAGATGTTTTTCTCTGCTTTCTGAAATATTTACTACTTGTAATGAGTCTGTAAAATTCAACATTGACTCAGCTACTGCATTCCCAAATTCCTTCCAGACTCTCACTCAGTCTCCTCTCTGCCTGGCAGTGTCCTGCTGCTTCCTCTCACATTTCCCTGGGCACCTTTCCCAGCTCCAGGGGCAGCACATCCCTTTTATCAGCACAGCAGCCCTGAGGTGCTTTGCTCCAGGCTCTGCAGCCAAGGCTACAATGAAGAAATTTGCTGTATTCAATGTAATTTTCTATTGATCATTTATCCTATTTTTAACTCACCCATTTTCTCATTTACTTCCTAATACCCTTAACAGAATATCCATCGTATTTTTTACTTACCTCTGACTATTTTATCTTCAAATTCCCCCTGAAGTTGCCTGTGTGTACAGCCCCCTTACTGCCAGCATCATTTGGGCTTTCATTTCATTGGCTTTTAATTTTCTGGATAGGTTTTGGCATGGATAATTTCCTGCATTTTGAGGTCAGTGTTTCTTTCTTCTTGAACTTCTGCTCCTTTTCTAATTCTTGTGTAATAGCCCTATACCATCTATTATAAGGATTTCAGTGGAAGAATTACCACCACCTCCTCACATCTTCTTTCCCTCTTTCTATAGAAATCACATCCAGACTTCACTGAGGGCTTCACTGACATCAAAGGAGCAGATTTTGGTCTAAAGGCATTTCTTGAACATTTCCCTCCAGTTCCCACACTTGCATGTGCTCTACCCTATTTCCCATATGTGTTAGTATGAAAAGAGCTGCCTGTGGATGGTCTCTTTGGGATGGTCACTGCCATTATTTATGCCACCTTTCATGCAGTACTTCCCTGAAGACCCCAAAGTACTTCAGAGAGAAGTCAAGGAGAGAAAATACCAATGTTTACACTTGATAAACAGGGAAATGGAGGTACAAAGTGATTCACACAAAGTCACACAGCTCAGAAAAGTCCCACGAATCTGTCATGCAAATGCTTTATCTTTAATGCAGAACTTAATCTTGAATTCTCTCATCCTATCTCAGCCCTGACAGAGAGAAAAATCCTTAAGAGAACCAATGCAAGCTGCTGGCCTGTCCAGCACAGTGGAGCTGTTCTGGCTGGTACCAACTCACCAGTTGCTCCTGACTGATCATTTATCCTTGGCTGAACAACTCCAAGCTCAAAGAATTCTGCATGTGCACTTTGTTGAGCTAAGACCAGCCTGCAGAACACATCCAGGAAAAGCATGTACTGGATTTAAAGTGAAGTTCAGGTGCTCCTGTGGTTTGAGAGTGAGCATTAGAGCTCCACATAACAAATAGGGGGTTATTTTAATCTTCTATAACTGCGTGAGATTCAGATTTTAATTGACTTCTTCCCTCCTGAACTCATCTCATAAAGTGAGTTAGGTATATCTGCTGAGTAAATAGGAGGCTATAATATGTTTCAATGTCTGTCTGGAGAGTTTCTTCCACCCAGAGCTGAAAATCGATACAGCTCAGAGACACATCTCTTGTTAATATAACTTCTCCTTTCAGCATGTTCCTAACATGTTTAATATTTTTCAGTGTTATTTTGCTGGCATGGAAAGCCCAACGTGTGTCACCAGATCCCTGAACTGGGACTCCAGGGATGTGTATTTCACTCTTGGAGCTGTTTTTAACATCTTGGACAAATAAGCACAGCTCTCCAGGCCCTTATATCCATTCCCAGCCATTCCCTTCCGGGCCTCATTCCTGTAAAGATGTGTGCATATATTTGATTGGAGAAACTGGGAAGCTATTTAGTGACTGGGAGCAGTCCAGTGACTTAAAGTTCCTGTTAAATCCAGCACCTGAATCTCTGTAAAACCCAGCTTTGAATTGTGCACTCTCAGATTGTGCTGAACTTGGAAAATAAAATGTGAAGCTTTTGAAGACAATCTACCTGTAGCACCCCGCAAAAAAATCCATTTCTGGTGCTCTTGTCTGGCCTCAAAGTCAGATTTCAGGTTTGGGGTTGAGCAGGGAGGAAGTTTCAGGTGAATTGCATCTGTCCCTGGGCTCTTACAAATAGCCTGGATTTGCCCCTCTGGACTGAATACTGTCAGGCTGAAAATATACGTCAGAAAAACACTCTCCATTTCCTGCCCAAATCAGCCTATAAATAACCTGTGCAGCCCAAAGTGGCCCTGATCCCACCTCTGCAATAGCTGCTGTGGTGCAGCAGTGACAACAACAAAGAGAGGGGAATTGGTTAAGTACTTTGGGGGTTAAAATCTGTGCCCTGCACAGTAAATTTTATGGCCGAGAGTGAGTCTTCTATAGTCTCATTTATTATTGCAAAAATGATTGGAGCTGGGGACCATGACACTATTACCTGTTACTGCAGATTTATTGAAAATTAGCAATTCCATTTATATCTATGAGATTTCAGGGATTATTCTGTTATAGACTGGAAAACTGATAGATTTATAACACTGGAGAATCCAGTTGTACCAGCTAATAGAGCCAGTGAGGAAATTTAGAGGTTTGTACTCCTAAAGAAGTTAACCTTTGGATAAAGAAACATTTTTCAAGTAGCATCTGAGAAATTATTGGATTCATAAATTCTCACTGCTGCAGCATGAAAAATATTCATTTCCTGGGGTTTATATTTTTGTTCAGAAAAGATACAGAAGGCAAAATTTCATCCAAAACCATTTCACTCCACTCAAAGCCCTGCTCTAATTGCTGCTGTACCTTGTGTTAACCCTTTGGCATTTATTGGCAGGGTTTGCCTGGCTGAGCCTGAGGAAATTTTCAAGGTATGAATCTTCTAAATTCATTAACAGTGTATTGACTTGAGCGAATCCGATTTTAATTTTGATTTTTCTCTACTCGCTGGACTCCTTAAAAATTGACCCAAACCTGCAAAGGTATTAAATTCCTGTCAGGATGTTGGGAGTTCTTTAGGATGTGGCTTTTGTTGTTTGTTTTTTAACGTGTGAGATCTCTGACTGTCACTTTTGCATATTAGTATTGATTATGGCAAGAACTGGAGAAGTGGCAAACAAATCTGCAATTTATCTAGGAATAGATGAGAAAAACCTAATGGGGCCCCAGCTCCTTAGTAATGTGAGAAGAGTGATCATTGTGTTCCTACAGAATGCAATTAAAATCCATCACCCAATAATCCAGATCACCCAGGATGCCATTTCTTTTCCATTCAATATTCCCCAATCCCTGTTGTTCAGGCCTGTGGAGGAGGTGGCTGGGCCTCATTCAAAACTCAGCCCTGCTGAGGGAAAACATCATGACTTCTTTGGGACTACCCCAATTTCTCCTAAGGGAGCAGAGGTAAGGAACTGTTTCACTGATTTCAGCAAGGAATTGGAAGAATTCAGGACACTGGACTGTGAAGATTCATTTTGGCTCTTATTAACTTATGGCTATTTTTGTCTGAATTACATATACAGATAAACAGATTTTTTTAAATTACTTTTTAAAATAATTCAGAGGTTTATAAATCATAAAAGCTGCAGGTGCTAAGGTCTGAAAAAGAAATAAATGTTGAATTTCAGTTAAAGTAATCCAGAGTAGTCTCACTTTAAAGGGGAAGAAGAATGACAAGTGTTTGTAATAAGGACCACATCCCCACCCCAGTGGCATCAACTGAGTTTGGTTATTAACTTTGGAAAGAGGCAAAATCCTTTATGTGACAATCTCTAAGGAAAAAAGGCCCTGGAATTACCCCATCATTTCACAATCAATAAGGCAAAAGTGGAGCATGCAAAGAATTATGATTCCATGCCTCTGTTATAACACTGCACCTGTAACTGGGGAATAGGGCAGTTCTCAGTGTCCAGGGTTTCACAGCAGCCACAAACCAAATTTAAAATGCCCAACAGAATTTTTATTTCTGTTTATATTGAATATAAACTTATGGATGAGATATTGCCAGCTACAATTTAAAAAAACCAACCAAACAAAAACCTGAACAAGAATATTCTCCTTCTGTGCTCTACTATAAAGTTTGTGCTGGCTTGTGACCCAGGACAAATCAGCACAGATGCATCAAAGGCTGAGCTACCACAACTGACAGCTGTTCAGAATCCAGCCCAGAATGCACCAATTTCTGATTATTGTGGCAAAAATCCCAACTTGGCTGAATTCCTTAGTTCAGAACCAAATGTAAGAACTGGACATGGAGCTACCTTTACATAAAAGACTTGGTCAGAGTATGGACTTGTCTCTCCTTGCAGTATGAAGGAATTGTATTTCAAAGATTGTAGATCATTTTACAACAGCAGTGACTCCTGTTTCAGCACAAGAAAATATCCTTGGTTATAACTGAAAGATTATTTCTGGTACTTTTCTATGCAAACACATTTTTCCATCTCTGCTGTTCTAAGGACCAAACACAACTTCTCTGGTGGATGAATTCATGGCTTTCAGAACCATTCTCCTAAGGAGGCTCAGTGGATGTCAAGAGGCAGGAATTGTGCCAGAATGATGCAAGGCAACCAGGGAGAAGTTGCTGAACCAAACAGAAAACATTTATTCCCCACCCCACAGCTGCTGAATTCCCCCTGGAATATTTTTCTTTATGTTGTTAAAGGAAGCTTGATCACGTTATGATATTTTTTGCTATAATAATCAGAGCATCAGTACTTCAGATATTATGAGGGGAAGTATTTTAGCCCAGAGACAGGCAATAAAAAGGAAAGTGAACAAATAATGAGTAAGAGTGCAAGAAGGCAGGCTACGTTCTTCATTTAAATCAAAGTTGTTCCAGAAAAGCTGGGAAAGAGAGGTTGCTATTTCCAACTGAGAGTCAACTGAAAGTTAATGGGGACATCACTAAAGATCACAGACAAATGGGCACTGTACTTTTAATGAATATTTTATTCATGTCACCTTTAAATTAGTTAAATTTGATAGGATGATAATGTAATGCAAAATGGCTTCCTCCCCAGACCATTTTAGGTGGAGGGTAGATCAGAATTTAATTTTAGGCTAATGCCAGGTCAAAATTAAATTTAAAAAAAATTATGGTTGGAAAGTAATAAATCCAAAGTGACCAATGGAAAAAATATTAAGTTAATGAGATGTGCAAGCCATTTAGAAAAGCACAGATATTTTATATGACATATATTTTTCTTAGCTGGAAACAAGCCATTTTAATACCTGGTGATAGGGATGAAAATTGGGAAAGGAGAAGGGGGCACTCTTGAAGTTATTGCTATCAGGTCTTGAAAAAATTAGGAAGATAAATGCAAAAAGCTCATGGTGGGGGTATTCACTTCATCAGCAAGTTTGGTAACAACTTAAAACCCCTAAATTTCCCTTTAGGCATTTAATACACCCTTTAGGTATTTGAATGTGTGTTCTGCTGCTCAGGGTGTTGTCACTCACATATGCCAAGGAAAAGGTTTCCAGACTGGGTTCAGCAGCTGCCCTGAAGCTGGGATCAGGCAGCCTCATCCCTCTCCTTTCTCTGCTCCATCCTGAGCTGCCACACACAGACACCCAGGACATGCAGGGGATCTCAGGATTTCCACCTGCTCTTACACAGCCTCAGCAGTCACATGGACACTGTGCTTCCCCTCCTTCCTCGAAAAGGAATTGAAAAGGACACCCAGAGACCAAGTCAAAAAAGAGTTATTACAGCAGGTATTTCCTAAGTTCAGCTATGAGAAAGTTCAACATCATTTGTGGAATGCAACAAGTAAAAGATGTCAAGCCAGAGCAGAAGCTGTGAGTGGGGATCTCAGGAAGAGAAATGAGGTCTGAGTGAACAGGAGTGTGGAAAGGAGCTCCTGGGACAGGAGCAAACTCATCTCATGCAAAGACATTAAAGTGCATCGTGATGTGAAACCACAGAGCAGAATGGCTCCCTTGCAGTAAAGCTTTGGGTTTGTGACTGTTGTCACAAACAAGAAACACACCCAAGGAGTTTCACAAATTGAGGAAATCACCTGATTCCAAGTTATTTCTGGATATTCTGCTGGCAGCACTGCAGCTGACTAATCCAACCACGTCTTCTACTTTTCAATGTGCATGTCCTGCATTAGCCATGCCACCAGAGCTGTGACACTGGGCTAATGGACTGGAGCCTCCCTGGAGCCCTCCTGCAGATCATTTGCAAACTGAAGCCGTAGAAATGAGTGTCTTCCCACCCATCAAGCAGCACATAAAGTTATTGCAATGCTTCAGCAGCCACCGTGGCAAATTTTGGGTGGAATTTCAGGTGTGGGTGTTCTTTGATAAAACCCAAAGTGAAAATGGGCACATGGATGGACATGGCTTTCCCATCTCCACAGAGCAATGAGAGGAGGTGTCAGAGCCCAGCAGGAGCCAAGGCATTATTGCAGTTTGCCCTCCTCGCTGATAATCTGCAATGGTCATCAAGACTATTGATTTACTTTTGGAAGGGGGGGGGGTGTGAATGCTGGCTTTAAGCAATCTCTTCTCAAGGCTCAGTTTGATAATCCTTTTCAAGCTTTTATTTAAACTCTCTAAGAGAAAAAAGCAAGAATGAATTAGAAACTGGAAGAACACAAAGAAGCTTGAAAGAGAAGATCAATAACTCCCATGCAGAGCAATAAACAAACTGGAACAATTACAGTGAGAGATGGTTATTGATCAATATCAGGAGCAGCTCATATAGCAGCACCTCTGTTTATACCAGACCTCAATTATATTCTTACTTGCTCATAATAATATAACTGCATTCTACAACTTTTATCACCAGGGAAATTTTAATTCCCTTTTATTAGTGAATAATAGCTGCATGTTTCCAGGCAGTGGTGGCTCTCAGCACATTTCCATACCAGCCAGTCCCCACTGTCCCTATGGAGCTGGAACCTCTCCCACAGCCTGGACAGCTGAGCTGCAGAAAGGTGAACTGACCCCCTGAGGCCAAGGGCAGGGGCAGAACAGGGGAGATCTGAGCTCTGGGGATTTGGTTTGCTGGCAGTAATAGTCCCAGGGGACCTGCACAGCAAGAGGAGACGTTTTCAACCAAGAGCAAAAACCATCACCTGTAAGTCAAGAGAATGAAACACCAAGTAAACATCAGCTCAGTGTCCCCCAGACTGACCTTGGGACAGAGATTCCAGCCCCTCCTGGCAGTGCCAGCACTGCCTGTGTCATTCTCACTGAGCCAGGACATTCACTCCACTCCCCTCCCATGCTCTTGCCTGGTCTGTAAAAACTCTCACGCGCTCAGATTCTGTTCAATTACACGAGTCAGGGTAAAATTTCACTTTCTGCTGGTTGGAACTTCGTGGTTTGGACTTAATGAGATGTATCAGCACCAACACAGCTTTCCCTGTCTTGGGAAATGCCTCCCTCAGAGATGTCCAAGGTAAGTGGGTTTTAATTCAAGGTATCCGTGTCAATCCTCCAGCCTGTCTCCGTAAAATCTGACATATAAGACAACTTGCTAAAGAATAATGAGCTGAAGTCTGTCCTCTTCAAAAGTTTCTTTACTCAAATAAGCTCTCCTTTAAAATATAATCAAAAATCCCAGAATCCTATCCAAAAATCATATTGAAAATTGAAAGGGCGAAGAATTAGGTCTGGCTGAAATAAAATTGAAAACCAAAGTTGACAAGAAGTAAAATAGTTTATAATAAACTAACTTTTTTCCCCCCAGAGTTGGAACGATACAATTTTACTAAAAAACTGTCTGCTTAATAAACTTCTCCATGAATACTGGTGAAAATATCTATAGCCAAGAGATTTTCCATAAAGTTTCAATTTGAAAAAATGTGTAGATTTTCATTTTACAGTCAACAATTTCAACAGGAGAAATTTCCTGGAGCACCCTGAGAAAAGCCCTGAAGTTGCTTCCATGTCCTGTTTCTGTTGAATTGTATTACGAGCTTTACCTTTTCTTTATTTTAAGCATCCACTGTGCCTTTCCCCTTTAGTTTTTATTCTGCTCCAGCCCTCTGCTGTCTTGACATTCAGGTGCTCTTCAAAGACCTGTCCCTGATTTCCTTGGAATCCTTACACAAAATGGACAATATGCAAAGGAAAAGCGCCTTGCAAAGTTGCCAAAAGAGCAATTCCAATCTAATTAGGAGTTCGTAGTGCTTCAGTGAAAGCAGCACAAACACTGTTAATATTCACTGCAGCTGCTTTGTCAATAACTCCCAGTGAATCCTCCAATTTATAAGAAAAATCAGGAAACTATTGGATTCTATGACACTGATAGATCTATCAGTATTCATTGCCCCCATCCTCTGCAACACGAGGCACAAATGCCAATAACTCTAACAGTCCCTTAAATGCTGAAGGATCATTATTAAAGTGTGCTTGGCATCCCTGGTCATTAATTATAATCTTGTGCACATATGCAGTGTGATTGCAGGAAATAATCAGCTTTGTCTGCCAAATTGGCAACATTTAGAAACTAATTTGTTATGACATACCATCAAAGATATTTAAACAACAAACCCAAAGCTCTGCTGCACTGCGCACACTGTTAAAATATCAGATCACATCATTAAAAAATAGTTAACATATCCGAGGGGAGGTAATATTTATCCTTGAACCCTGGTTCAAGTGGAATTTCCAGAAAGAACAGTTCTATCCCTTCTCCCTCGCAGTTCACAGGAGAGGGAACTCTCTCCAGAGTGCCGGGGGGAGGGATGCCTGGGACTACAGCGCAGCCCCGCTGTCAGTCAGGAGCTATTAAACAGCCATTGAATAAATGTTTGCCAAGAGCAACGCTTGCCCGGGATCACCGCGCTATCCGGGATGCCTGCAGATTCCTTCAGAGCCTTCAACCTCATATTTATCTGTCTCGTTTCTCTCGCAGCCCCTGGTGGCGCTCTCAGCCCCCTGCCTTGCCTGCAGCCGGGGCTGAACTGAAGGTGCTGCGGGCAGGGAAGGGCTCAGCCCCAGCTCTGCCAGGACCTGCCCCCAGCCCCAACTGCTGCTCTCAGGACAGCGATTTATGCCTTGGGTTCTTCGTATTGTCCCGGACAAAGCCAGTCCCTGCAAACCCCCTGAGGGAACAGAGGGACTGCCATAAAACCCCTTCGTGCTGCTGTCGCACAGATCCTGCTCATGCGGGATACAAATCCCATAGTTGGCATTTTTCCCTGTGGTCCTCTGAGGAGGAGCAGGGAGCTACGCTGCACATTTCCTGCTACAACAGAGCCCAAACTTTGGAATTTTAGACTGGGATGAAACCCAGACTGGACTGGGATGAAACCAACACGGATGCTGCAGGATTTAGGCTGGTCCTGGGAAAGAGTTAAGCCTGGAAAAGGCTGATCCTGGGAAAGGGTTAAGCCTGGAAAAGGGCTAAGCCTGGGATAAGTTTAAGCCTGGGAAAGGGCAAGGCTGTGCCACAGGTTTGCATCAGGGAGGTGACAGACCCCGGGCACCCTCATGTCTGTCAGGGCTGAGCTCTGAATCTGTGCCTTGAAACTTCCAAGGCTCTGGATCAGGAGCTTGCAGTGGAATGTAGGAGACCATGGAATATTCAAGGGCTGGCCAGGCTCACATGGATATCAGAGGGTGCACGAGGCTTTTTGTATTATGTGCATACATAATGGGAATTCTTTTCTCAGATCTATGGTCAGAGTATTAAAATATGCATCAAAATAAAACCAGAAATTAAATATTGAGCTACGCTTTCATCCAGGAAACAAAACTCCCCCTCTTTTTCTTTTTCTACATAAATGAGCAGAATGATTTTAAAATGGCAAATTGCTTGTGTAACATATTTGAAAGGAACTAATTGTTTCTAAATTGACATATGGCTCTAGTTTTTATTAAGAGTGCCAAATATGATGCTTTTCTCTAGAGTAAGAAGTGAACTTGCAATTTTTTTCTGCAGTCTTTTTTGACACTTTTCCCTCTGCATTCTGCATCCTTCAGTGGATTTTTAAAAATTGTTTATGTCCCCTCCTGTAGCAGGAGTTCATCAGCCCAGTTAAAGCTGAGGATGGAGAATCCAAGGAGAAGAGACAAGTGAAAACACTTAACCATGGGATTGCTGCTCCATTCTTACAGTAATGACTGTTTATTCTGGCAGACAGGACTTCAACACAATATTTTGTTTCGTTTTCGTGATAATTTCTTATTATTTTCCCATGTTTTCTCAGAATTCAGCATTCCATATTATTGGAACAGCAGTTAAGAAATCATAGTTTTGTGCAAATCCATTTCCTCAGATTCTCAATTGCTGTCATCAGCCACTGAACCAACAATAATATCTTTTCTTTCTTAGGGTATTTTGCAGCTTGTGACTTATTTAATAAAAAAGTCCTTTAAAATGCTTGAAAAGAACCAATATCTTGTTCATAACATAATTAATGTTACATTTCTTAACACACCGTTTTGAAATTGATGTGTTCCAAGGATACTTTTGGAAATAGGAGGTAATAAAATGACCTCAAAACCATTGTCATGGAAAGATAAACTGTACTTCAGAGTATTAATAACTTATATTAATATTCTTGAAATGCTTCCATATTTTCAAAGAGAAATAATAGATACTAACCTCTAATTTGCACCTGAAAAATGAAGTAAATATTTTCTACATAACTGTAGAGATTTCACAGCATTATTAGCCTTTAACCTTTCAAATGAGTAATTTATATAGCCTCAAGTTCATAAAACCTTTTCAAGAGGACACATTGCACCTTGAAAAGTTTTATCACAATGTGCTCTGCTAAGGCCAACAGTTAAATTACATATAACAACATGGATATAATTATTTCCTTCTTTTTTCTAATTTGGATAAAAGTTATTCAGCATTATATAAAGGGCTGATACACTGGTCTTGGAAGAGGAAACCTTTTGAAAAGAAGTGTCCAATAAACAACATCTTCTCACTGGGAAGCAAAGCAAATGAACACAAGCCCAACACACCTCAGGCAGGCTGAGGTGCTGCCCCTGTGCCCCAGAGTGTCAGGACAGGAGTTTTGTACCTATTTCAGTGGAGGTGACTCCCAGAATGAACTGCCTGGGGAGAAAATACAGGAGGATTCAATCCCATTAACTCCAGCCCTACTGGGCTAATCTTCCACTTCCTCAAGAGAGGAACCCCAAAGGCAGGGATGGCTCTGACCCTCAGAGCACAGCAACAGGAAGAGTTCCCCTCTCAGTGCCAAGCCCATGGAACAGCTCCTGCAATTGCAGGATGAGAAGAAGGGGCTCTGAGGAGCTGGGATCTGTAGGTACAAGGACAAGCTCCTCGAGTGCCTGTCTCTCTCCTTGCCATCCCCATCTCTCTCCTTTGCAGTGCTTTAATCACTCTTGTCATTATTCTCTCAACACTCTCCAGTTGTCATTATCCTCTTGAATTATGGAGAGGAGAGGAGAGCTGCATGCAGGGAGTTTGCCAGCAGCAGTCACACAAGCACCAAAACCAAGTAAAAGAACCTCTCTTGCACTTTTGAAATTTTCTTTTACATTCATTCAAGAATTTCATTAGCCCTTTTGGGCGTGGTGGCCTCTCAGAGCTCACATCTGCCTGATCACCCACAACAAACAAAGGGATACACATTTTATCCTGCCATTCCCCATAGAGAAATTCCTGATTCATTATGGCTGGAATGGGAAGTATTTCATTACCATTCTTGATCTGACCACATGCTCATTCTCCTGCCTAAACACAGAACAAAAATACTGGCAATGGCAGCATGTTTATTCTACACTTGGATGATTATACCCAAATATTCCCATTTCCTAACACTCTCATCCTTGACTGTTCCAAGCTGAGAGGTCTTTAGCTCAGCCCTTCAATGTACAACAATTCTTCCAAGAAACACTTTTCCTTTACTACAGGCACATGATCCCTGCATGCTCCTGAATATCTCCTAATGGTAAGGCACAGCACCACTCCTGATTTAACATTGCAGATAATTTGAATTAGGGGCAAGCAGGATGTAGTTGGCACATCAGGTGTCGTTTGGCACAATAAACGTCTTGGAGTGACATTATGAACAGTTACCACATACACATCCCAACTCAACCAGCATAAATATGGGAGAAAATTAGAACTCAGCATCTCGTTCTTTTAATACTGATAATACTTATCTAGAAAGTTCCTAAGGCTGTTGGGAGGATTATTAACTTGCTGTGCCAAAGTTAATTCTCTGGAGTGCTGCATAATGGATTGGTAATGTTCTCCTCATTGTCATCACCATGCAAAACACTTCATTCGTTTGCAGTAGAAAATAAACTTGTTGAACACATAAGATGGGCATTATTTACAACTTTCCAAATTCAGAAAGAGAAGTCATTCTTCTCCACGAGCAAACCATTTTGCCAAAGAGACACATAAAATGGAAATATGTTTGTTTCCCCCAAATGCTGAAGGCCTGTCTGCAGATAAAAATACAGCACGCTCTGCCTAGAACTACAGCTACTTCTGTACAGGCTCCAATAACCAGCTACAGTCACACAAAATTAGCTGCTCCATTGCAGTAACATATATAAAATGCTTGTATATTAAAAATCTAGAATTTTAAAAGTCTTTGTCTTGCTCCAGGAATCCTAATGCCTATTTCTTAGATCCTTGGGGAAATTAGGAAGCTACTAGACAAGTTAATGCTTTGAAGCTGTAATTTAAAAGGTTTTTTTAGAAGAAATTCTTTCTTTTAATTTTTTCTTCCCAAAGAACTTGGCATATTTTAAACAGTAAATTATAATAATAATTATGGATATATTGACCTCTTTGTACTCTTAGGCTGGCCACTCAAGTGAAGTAGATTTAACCAGCTCCCTGTAGGTTTCTGTCAGCTCACCACGTTCCTGTGCTGTGGCACTTCTTGCATTCATCCTGCAAGCTGCCTAACCCACCTTAAGATTTGAATCACGAAGGAAACACTTTCCCAGGCCATTTTGTCACATGCTGTGACAAACTGAACAGAAATAAAGCACCCACTGCACTCCCCTTTGGGGCTATCAGAGCCCAGCCTCCAGCTGCAGCTTTCTGTGGAGATGATGCAAGGCAGGTTTAAGATTTTTAAATTTTCACTCAATAAAAACAGACAGGCCCCAGTCCTGGTCTCACTGAGTAGCTCTGTGATGCTGCTGAGGCTTTGGATGAGCCATAGCTTGTGATCCAAAGCCCTTTGATGTTGGGGAAGAGCCTGAAATCACCTGTCAGGCTTTGGATCAGGCCCCAGAGGTGTGATTTTGGGAAAGCTGAAGGACCACAGAGATACCCGAGTGCCACATAACACAGTGCAATACTGATCTACACTAAAATGTAGGGTTGTAATGTAAATAAATAAAATAAAAAGAAACAGCCTCTCTGCAAAATAAAAAACCCTTAAACTCAACTATACCTGAGACACAGCTGAGCTGTACTCAGTGTAACTTCAGAGATCAGGAAAATATCTGGAGCCTTGGCATTATTACAATAATAACCAGAGGAAGTTCTGGGGAAATACCTTAACTTTAAATTTCTTATGCAACTTTTCTTTCTTTTCCTTTCAGCCAGGAAATGTTATGTCTCAGCCTATAGCTGGAAATACAGACAATGGGTGGACATACAAAAATAAGAATCAGTTCCTGTACTCTGGAGTTAAGACCATCTGCTGCAGCTTATACCTCATCTCTAAAGATTTGGCACATTCTTCCTGGATAAACCAAAGCAAAAAGGAAAGAGGTGTGTGAGTGTGAGAATAGATCATGGATTTGGCACCTGTGTCAATCTAAGTGATGCAATTGAGATGTTCTTTCACTGAAAACCTACACTAGGACTGTCAATGGCAGATAAAGAGCTCACATTACTTTCAAGAATAAGAACATGATTCACAATAAAATACACTTTGGATTGAAAAACTGCATTTATGTCCAGGCTTAAGCACAGAGAAATCAGTTTCTCAACACTCTATCTCTGATCTCAATGTCCGTTCTTCACACACGTTGTGCCCATTTAAGTCAAGATTTAGCACAATGAAAGAGAAGTGTCACCCCAGAGGCTTCGCTGTGTTTGTGTGCTTAAAGACAGAAGAAGAGAGAAAAAATGAATGAATGTCCTTCCCTTATACCTTTCTATCCTCACACTAACATGCAGGGGTCTATCATATCCACTAAGTTCATTTCTCAGTCTTGGCAAATGAGGCCTTTACCTTGATGAGCAGAGATAAATAAGAAGTTTTAATCATTATTATCATTAAAGAATGAAATGTCCCACCAATTCAACACTGAAGTGGTGAAAGGGTGTTTTAAAACGGGATTTCCTGTGGCATCTCTCACTGTTTTCAACCCTTCCAGCACAAACACATTTATATACATCTCTATGTAACCAGTCACACAGGCTGGTAACAATTCTATAGGGTCTTGGCCCCCAGTACAAAAGTCTGCTTGGAAGAGTCTTGAGTTACTGACACAAAGATGGCACAGGAAAACATCCCTCTTCCCTTGCTGGGAACAGACATTCCTCTGGGGGAGGATTTAGAAAGCAACAGAGAGAGGACTTTGTGAAGCAACTTCATGGGACAGTGTTTGTTTAGAAAGAAAAGCTGAAAAGAAAAAGGAGCTGCTGAGTCTCTTGGTCCAGCTGGTGCTGAGCAAAAGGAAGTGCTCACAAGAGAATCCAAATAAACCTGTTAGGAAGGCAGAGAAAGTCCAGGAAAAGCTTTTAGAGCTGATGGGATCAGGGAAGGAGGGAGATGTCAGCCACATTTGGTATTAAACACAACCACTGGGCAAACCACAACCAAAAGCAGATTCATTTCTGAGTGCCAGAGGGGGAGCAGCAGAGCTGGGAAGCATCGGGCCTTGAGTGAGCAAACTGCAGGACACAAACTCAGCTCGTGCTGCTGTGCCACCCTCCCCTATGCCCAGGACAGTCCTCAGAAACACTTTTAACTTCACCTACTCTTGACTCACACTGAGCTTGAGGGATTTCCTTTAGCCAGGGCTGGTTCCCAAGGCAGACAAATCTAGAACTCCATGGCAGCATCCCCAGTGCACAAACTGCCTCTGAAACCACTCCATTCCTGAGGTATCCAGGAGTTTACCCTGCCTTTCTTCCTAACCACATCTCCAGAATCAGCTGGATCACTCCTGCCAAAGCTTTCCCTCAGGAGCCTCAGGAGACAGCTGGAGCACACAGCTTGTGCTCAGGCAGGTTTGCAAAGCTGTGAGTGACTGAGGATGGGTCAGTGCCACCCTCGCTGCTCTGGCACTGCTGCTGTCCCCAGGCCCTGCAGATGCCATCCACACGTGCCTGGGGCTCACTCATCCTTCCCTCCTCACTAAAACTAGGAGCAATGAATGACCTCCAAAGCAGTGGGTAGGTGTGAACAGCAGTTAAAAGTGTGTAAGAAATGAAAACATTGTTTATGACTGAATACCTGAAATGGAAGCACAAAACCTTTTGTCTTCTGTTTAAATACTGGGACATTTAGCTGCAGTGACCAGCTAACCTGTGCCTGGACTTCTGGATCTTAAATCTTCAGTCTAACCCCATTCATTCCTATTTATTCCTTTTGCTAATATTGGCCTTTTTAATCTCCCTTCATTTGGAAGCATCAGCCCTCCCAATACCTTTAACCACCCTCATTGCACTTTCATTGAAATCAATGGGGCTTTGCAAATTACCATTGTAGAGCCGAATCCATTATGCCCATTACAGATTTAAAAACATGATGACAAGAAGCTCATCTGCACACACAACTCCCTCTCTTCTGCTGTAAATAACTCAGCCAGATCATTTTTTAAATCCTGAAGTGCCTAAATTATAGACTAACAATATGCAAAATTTCATCTTCAAATAAGTCTCTGTTTTTTTGTTTGTTTTTTTTTTGTAGCTCAGATAACACAGCACTTTTCACAGGCTCAGCTAAACTGTGATAGCTTTTGTTTGTTTTGTCTTGTTTCTTGTTTAAAAATGGATAAAGGCATGTCGGGCCAATTTAATTTAAATGGGATGTTCGGCGACTCAGAAGCGAAGTGGCAGAATTCCGGTTCTACATGATATTAATAAGGAGAATTAAGAATCCAGCATCACTGCAAGGCCTTCCAAACAGGCTCTGACAAACTCCTAACCCCATTAAAAACCCCATTTCCCCTCATTAGTGCCAGGCCTGCACCAGCAGGGAGGGAATCAGCAGAGTGGGCTCTTTGGATGTCACCATGGGACACCTCTGAGCTTCCAGACTGATCTCTGGAACTTTCTCCAGGGCTTTTTTTGACCACGTGGCTTCCTGAGCCCATCTCAGGAGCTGTGGGTACCCTGAGCTGGTGATTTTCTTCCAGCTGTACCTTCCAAGCCCCTCAGTGCTGTGCCAACACAAGAGGGTGAATGAAAGCCCCAGCTGCCCTGCCCTGTGCCAGGGATTTGGGGACTTTGTGCTGCCAAGTCTGTGGCAGATTTTCATTTGTGCAAGGAAGGGAAGAGGAGGATAAAACGCAAGTGAAACACGGGGATAGGGAAAGTGTAGGAGCACTGATGTTGCTCCCTTTTCTGTGGTGGCTCCTCCTCCCAGGGGCTGTGACACCAAGGACACATCCCACAGGTCTTGTGACATGCCCTGTGAGGCCACTGTCACCTGGCCAGCAGAGCCCTCCCGTGAGCAGCAGGACAGGACACCGTGGAAGGAATAAAGAGGTTTTCCCCAAGGAACTTTCCTCCTCCTGTGGGTGGGAATGATTTAGCCCATTGTGCAGTCTCCACCACTGTGTAATTTATATTCACTGGGGTGCCAGAACTGCACAGTCTCCTCTAAATATAAGCAATTAACTCCCATTAGCATTAGTGGGAATCACTCAGGAGACTATCCAGCATTATTGATTATCTCGTTTTTTGTACCAACTCAAAAAAATGTACAAAGAGAAGAAAATCACATAGTTAGTGGCTTTGGCTAAGTTAAGGCAGGCAAATAAGATTCATTACCATTCTTCAGCTAAACAGTGGAGCTTATTAGAATGTAGTTCATTTACATACTTTGATCTGATGGGTGTAGATACCTAATTATACAGCAGCCAGCAACTTATTTTTGATGTTTTTTATTAATTAATATTCAACATTATAATTAAATGCTCAGGCTGCTCTTCTGCAATTTCTTTTTTTCTTCTTGTTGTAGTTATTTCTAATATAAAAATAACTTTTAAAATGTACCTGTGAAGTCCATGACCAGCAAATACCATGCAATGAAATTTACTCCATCACTTGTAAAAAATGTGGCTGTGAGGGCAAAAATCTGTGTGGACATACCCAGGTTTTGATCTCTCCCCCACTGGGATGGAGTAGAGGCTACAGAAGTTAGGAGATATTCAAGGTAAGCACTCATCTGCCTCTGCCAGAGGTCTCTTGTTCTGAGCAGCTCAGAAGTCTCCTCTGCAAAGCAGGAATCTCTGCAGGAGAAGGGATATCCATCCTTCTAAAACTCCAGCAATTGCCTGATGATTAGGTCATTAAATAAACCAGTCATGAGAGCTGAATTATGTACAGATGACTATAAAAGAAATAATGGAATAAATAGCAAGTGAAGCTTGCTAAGCCTTGGAATACAAAGAACTTTTCTCCTGAGCAGACAGTGCCAAGCAAGCTGAAAAATTCATTTACTATTTGTTCCCAGTTTTGTTAACGATTGGTATCTTCACAAGTCTGAGCCATTAGCATGCAAGTTTACAATTATCCTCTGAGCCTGGTAATGTCCTGTCATTCACCTCCAGGGATTTATGTCAGGATCCAGCCTGGCTCCTAACTGATCTTCCAGCAGGACAGAATGACAGCACCATTATAGCTCCCTCCAGCAGATGATGGTAATGATATTATTATTCCCCTGATCAGCTTGGTGATGATTGTTTGAACTTTATCAGTATTAATAGAGAAAATAATAAAGGTATTAATATTTGAAAGCTCTCTGTATTGTGTTTAGTATCATATTATTGCTACATTTTATGGCAAGTACTTTGACATTTCAGTGAATTTCCATTTACAGTATTACCACTATAATCTACTCATTTTATAATTGCTTCTGGATACTTGTAAGGTTTAATTTCTGATATTTCCTCTCAATAAAGAGACCTGCATATGAAATTAATATACAGTTATCCTCACAAATTTACACTGTTAGCCTAGAACTGGGGGGTTTAAAACAGCCAAAAATATTCTGTGTGACTACTGGAGCAAATAAACCTTATTGACTTGTGGGTTTCCACTGTGGCCAAGATTGCTTCTAATTCTGCAGAAGTATCCTCTCCATCAGAGCTATTAAAAATATCCACAGCAAAGGGGAAGAGCTGCTGAGCAACCCAGGCTGAGATTTTCAGAAGGAACCTCAAGATGGAGAAAACCACATCAAACAATCTCCCTGTGCTGGAAAAGAGTAAAAAAAAAAAAAAACAAACAGAAAATAGAATACTCTGCTCTACTCTATTCCATCCAGGGAAAGGTAGCAGGTATAATGACTGGATTGGGATGGGGCCAACCCACTTGGATATAACCTGGAAATATTTGATGGAGGAAAAAGCTGCTACGATCCAGAAATGAATTTTCCGGATTTGCCCTTTGCCAGAAGCTGGGCCAGGAAGAAATGCAGAGAGGAGCAATGCAGATGGACTTACTGAAGCTACAGCTTGTGCAGAAGACAGAAAAGATACAGAGCACATGGACCAGAATTTGTAGCTCGTTTCTGGCTTGATGTTACTTTTTGAAAGCATTCTAGCAAACACTTGCCCTGTGCCACATGAACTTCTTCAGAGCAGTGTAGCTGCTCCTGCAAAACTACAGATTCCATTCCAGTATCTGCACAGAATTCTGACTCACCTCAATTCTTCTTGTAACAACTTGCACAAAGTTAATAAAGCTACAATTTTGCAGAGTTACAAGACCATATATTCTGACTGCTCAAACTCCGTTTTTCTAAAGGGAAATAAAAGGAGAACTCTGCCTTTAAGGAAAACACCACCAGTAGTCTGCCACCTCCTTAGTTTTATGAGTGAGGCATCAAAAAGGCAACACAGTTGGTAACTATTTCTCATTTTGAGGCTCAGCTTAAGCTGGTCCTTTTGCTTTACTCTCACAGTTGCAGAGCAGCTTGTAATCAGTGTCAGACACATCATGGGAGAGATGCTCCACTAAATGTTTCGAGAACTGTGTGATACCCAGCAAGATGCACTGTTAGAAAATACCTCTGGTCTTTCATATTGCCAGGAGCTGTCCTGAGAGCCACTCCTCAGCCTTCCCAGCCAAAGAGGAGGTGTGAGGAGGCATGGCAGATGTGCAGGGGACAGGGTTTAAACAACAGCCAGGTCACTGTGACTCATGGCACAGGAAAATGGTGGCTCTTGGGAGCCCTGATCACCCATGACCACCTGTAGAGATGCTTGTAAACAGAAAAGACAAACAGTGTTTATAAGAAGGCCAGGGTTATTAAACAGAGCCTGGATCCAGACTTCTATTTCAGACAAAGGGCCAAACCCCAACACTCAAGAAACTCTTTTGGTTTTAAGTTTTGCTCTTAAAATTCAAGAGATTAAGAGGTCTGTTCTAAAGATCTGCTATCCAAACACAGGATCCACTTGCATTATGAAATCACCAGGGATGGAATTGAAAGTCAAAAGCTCCTTTGCCATGCCTTTATTATCCACCAGCTCGTGGAAATTCCAACACCCAAGATCCCCAGCATTTCCTGTTCTCAGCCAGTTCTCAGCACACACCTGGACTGAACATCATTCATTCAAGTTTGTTCCCAGCTTTCAGCTTGGCCACAGACTGGCAGCTTTGCTTGCAGGCTCTGAGGGCAGGAATTGCTGACATTCCCCAGGAAATCAGCAAACAGTGCTAGGACAGTGTCCTCAGCCCAGCATCTCCTGTGGCTCTTGAGCTCCTGCCTGCACCAGGGCTGAATTTGTGCCAAAGCCAGACTGCAGTAGCAGGAACATTACAGGAAAGCCCCGGGCTAGTGGCTGCCTCACAACTGTATTTACAATAGCCTCGCTGCCTTTGTCAGCCTTGTTCTCCCTGGAATTGCATACCCACTTAAGGTTATGAATTTGATTTATCTGCAAGATTTGAGGTGAGTTTCAATCCTTGTGGAAGCAATAGAACAATGGCACGGAGAAGGAGAAGATCCAGAAGATATATCTGTGTGGGAATTTCCCACCCACGGCTTTGTCAAGGCCCTGCAGTGCTGATTTGCAGAGCTTTGCAATCCACATTTCTTGTGTGGCCACTCCTAAATTAGTTCAGATTTACATCACTGTGGTCTGAGCCAGCAAAACAAACACGTGTTTGGACTGAGGTGTCAGGAGGCACAGATGGATTGTGCCACCTGCACTACTCATTCTCCAGCACGTTCAAGCTAACTTCTGTAGGGTTACATTACAATTAAATTGATTTCCCACGGCATTAATTTCATAGTGATGTTTCAAATTGCTTAAGGCTCTGTCCAGAGTAATTCTGAACTTGAGACAATAAAAAACTGGAGGCATTTTGAATGACTCAAAAGATGTGACCATGAGGAACACATGCTGCACTTTTCCATGGATCCCACAGGAGCAGCAGCCCCAGAGGTGAAGAACTGTCCTTTACTCCAAAATGCTGTTTATTGTAAAGCTGGAGTGCACTTCAAAGCTGTTTCCAGCTGATATTCCAAGTGTAGCTGAAGGCACTTTACATCTATTGATGCCCTTGGAGCACTTGGCAAAGTCTCCCAGTTGCAGGCTCCCAAAATACAATCTGCACCCAATTTTTGGATAATACAGAAATACCATCCCCAGCTACATCTTAGGGATGTTCCACTTTTCTGCCATAGACCTAAATCTTGCATTTTTCAAATCAGTTGGAGGTTTGCTTGAGGAAGAAATAAAAGATTAGAGCCGCAGAAAACACAAAGTCAGTAATTTGGCAGCCTGATTTTATAATAATCTTTGTCTAATGATTATTTAATATTGTACTAGGCTATTTAAAAGAATATTCTACAAAGTATTGGAGCTTCCTTTTCAAAGCCTGTGTAAAATGTGATTTGTAATTAGTAGCTTTAGATATGCAATGTGTGTGAGAATATTAGTATTCTGTAAAAGCTGCTGTCAGTATAAGTTATATGGAAGCACAAAATAATATGAATACTTAATAGCTAAAATACTTTATTTAAAATTGATTTGCTAGATTATATAGAAGCTCCACCTGAAGAACTTAGATTTTTTTTTCTTTAAATTCTGTTCTGAATAAATGAGTTAGGAACTATGACCACAAATGACCTGAGCACTAAGGGAATATATTAAAATTTACTTTTAAGTACTTCAAAGCATTTCACTTTACTCACATATAGACAGTGGATTTATTCACCCAGTTTGTTCCAACGGCACTGGAAATTACTGATTAAATATTCTGATATTTACAGTTGATGCAGTAAATTCCACTGACTGATGGCACCACTGACTCTGAGTTTGGAGAGTGGTTCTCTACAAAGTTCTGGTGCATCCATCGCTGCATGAGGAGGGCAGCAGCTTTTTGTGCAGCTGTACCTTTGTGCAGAGGCAGAGGCACAGGCCGGGAGCTCTCCGGGCTGTGCAGCAGAGGGCACTCACACTCTATGGAACAGCACCGCTGGCCAGCCCCGAGCACGCACAGCTCTCCCCTCTGCTGCACCACAATCCCACACACATTTTATTCCAATGCCCTCGGAATTATTGGAAGAAAGCTGAGGGGGAGAAAAAAAAAACCAAACCAACCCACGATGTTTTTGCTCAGACCTATGAACCCTCCTCACACACACCCTAAGGGTCTCAGGGACAAAAGGTACCAGTCCTTGAAGAGCTTCCCAACAGGCAGAGGGAGCAGGATTTGACCATCAGAGAAGCAAAGAACCAAAAACGTTTCTTAAACTGCCTGGACTTGAGGCAAGAATTTTTTTTAAGGCAGTAATAATATCAGCACTGGTTGCTCTGTGATTCTGACATGCCGCTACTAAACCGTGAATATTAAAAGAATATCTAAATTAATGAGTGTTCCCTAATGTTGTGCCATGGCTTGATTTCTCCCTTCACAAAGGAGTTTTGTCAGCATATTCCCTTTCTGGCCTAGATAAAATAATCTCTGATTTTTCATCTACTTCTGGAAGGTAATGGCATGGTGAAGAATGTGATGTGTGAGCTACAGATGGCACTGAAAGAATCCAAGAAATCTAAAAATACAGTAAGTTTTACAGGAGAGGTTTTGTAAGGTGGCTGTCTCCTCCTTGACATCACTATTCAGCTGGCTATTGGAATGGGACTAATTTAATTAAGAGAACAGCTCAGATAAAACATTTTTGTCAGATTCCCCAAGTCCTATTCACCTTGCTTGAGAACTCAAGCTAGTCTCCTCTGAAGCAGTCCAGTAGCAGAGCTCCTGTCATGCCAGCTTAGCTGAGCACAGCCACAATAGGAGCAATTGGCACAAAGGAAACTGCTGAAGTTAATGTAAAGATTATAATATTATTTTTCCAATGCTGACCCGACGGTCAAGGCAATTGCTGGCAAGAAATTGTTCGCTGCAGTCTTGATCTTTCACTCCTCAAAAGCTCCAGGTGAGTTTTGTTTGCAGTGTTTGGTCCTGAAACCCTCAAAGCTTGCCACGAGCTGATTTCATTCCTCTGCTTTCTCAAGTATCTGAAGTAAAAGTAGCTATTTCTAAGCAATAAACAGCAATTGTGGGTTTGGGCTTTTTTTTTTTTGAGGGTTTTTTTGTATGAAACATAAGCAGAATGGTGAGACCATAACATAGTTAAAATACAAACCAGGTTGTTAATTTGACTGTGCTCCAGTCTCTCCTAGCATGAAACTTGATTTCCTAATAATAAATTTCTGATCTGGTTTCAGTAGGTAATCAAATACCACAAATCCGCTTTGCATTTTAAAAAGAATGATGTATTTTATAGGAAAGAGAGAAAGCAGGAGAAGATGGGTTTGTGGCTAAACAATAGATTTCCTCAGATCTCAAACAGAATTGCTGTATTCCATAAGTGCTGGGGAGTGGGTGGTGGGGAAAGGTGAGGAAGAAAAGGGATCCAAGGAGAAAAGGGTTAATAGAAGTTTTCCAATCTATCATTCTCAAAGTAAACACATAAACAACGAAAAAAAGCCTCTATGTGACCAAGGGAGAAGAGTGTTAGAAGGATGTAATGGAATCCCTGCAGCATTTCAAACTCTACTTCAAATCTAGGTCTCTTTCCACATCCCATGTTCATTGCTTGCAGCAAAACTGGGTTCCTTTAAAGAGCATGTCCCTTTATCATCATAGAACCAGCAGTTTCAGATTTCATACTTGTGATCTCAATAGCTGGCGGGAATTTATATTCAGAACACAACTTTGGAGTAGAAAACTGGGGGGGAACCTCACACAATGTATTTGTGTATCACCCAGCAATCTGAGGGGGGACTGGGATATTTTAGCTGTCCCAACATTGTTTTTCAGATGTTGGGGAAAAAAAGAGGAATACTAAACAGACAAGCAAAGATTGCTTTGTGTGCTGTTTGAGAAACAGTTAAGGATGGGTCACCATTAACTGTTTAGTGCTTTTTTGCTGAGGGATTGTTTCCTAAGGAAATGTGCTGGCTGCAGCCTTTCAGCCTCACCTGGTAATGCCTTCAGTGAGGAAATCCCTGGCTTAGTACCTCTAAGTGTGTGTTATGCACATACAACCACTTGCACTGCTCATTTACCCTAATTAACACTCCTAACTGCAATTTCACCTGCTTTGATCACTTGTGAGGGAGCCTGCTCAAACCTCACTCTTCCTTGGGCACCAGTTTCTGTGCACTCGTGTGCAGAGGATTAGTGACACACTCAGGTGCACACAATGTTCTTGGGACTTGGCAGGATTAAACTCAGAATGTTTTTCTCCTTCAAAACTCTTTAAAAGTCTCAATGGCACCTTTTGCCCTCTTTTCTCTGTAACCTATTTCCAGGAGAGACACATGACACAGCGTTCAAGCCCTAATGTTTCTTTTCTAGTGGTTCAGCTTGAAAGAAATCATCTTTGCACTCCCCTAAACAGATTTAAAAATTCCTCCAGCACCCTGAGAAATGAATATTAAGAAAAACAAATATGAACCCACTTTTCCATTCTTTTTATTTTTTTCCCTAGTGAGGCCTGTAGTCAATCTCGTATAAAAATCTCTGGGAAAAATGGCAACGTGTGAGCAAAGGCAGATGTTGCTGTACCCCTGACCCCACAATGTAATCCCAAAGAAGAGCCCTGAGCTGGCATTCCTGATACCAGAAGAGACACTTTGAATCATGGAAAACTTTAGGAAAGCACTAATATCTCCTTCAACAAAAACAGTTGTATCCACAGAAATCCCACTCTTAGTATTTTGCACTGGTGCATTGATTTTATCAAGATGCTACAGGAGGTAACTTAAGTTGAATGTCCTGGCTTTGGAGAGATTATTGGCATTATTTACCTTCTTTATTTTACCTAACAGATTTTTAATTAAATTAAATTCCCCATGCCTGGTTAGCTATAAAGTGCATATTACTTACCTGCATCTTCAGATCTTTTACAGTCCCGTGGGTAAATCCATAATTAGTTGGTTTTGTAAAATGCATATTATTTACTTGACAGGCCAGAGTGGCTCTAGAGGAACTGTCCTCATGTCTTGGTTAAGTGCATAATTAGGCAGGTTTTTAAAACCTATATTATGTTCCCCACATTGAAGCCATTGCACTCCATTTGTTAAATATTCTTTTTTTTTTTTTTTCTTTTGTAATGTATTATTTACTCAATTGGTCAAGACAGCATGTAATTATGTATTTAGAACATGTGCAATGCATAATCAAAAATACTCATGAAAATGTATGGAAAAAATGACTTTGCACTATTAGGGCATTTTTAGGCCACTATGTCCTCCCCATTGTCTCTCAAGATACCAAACATGTTCAGAACAACTATTTAATGAAAGAAGTGTTAAACCAAGCTCTATTTAACAGGATACTTGCATATTGACCTAAGCTTTTAGACTAATTTTATAAATAAAGAGAGCGTTTGTGCTATTTAGAAGCAGAATAAAACTTGATTTTACAGTCCTACCTCCTCAGTCCTTTGGGACAGATTCTCCCCAGGATAAAGGAGTGTTGTTCCATTGAAGAAGGCACTGGCATGTTCATCAGCAAAGCAGGGAAGATCCTAAAAACCATGAACTATGATCTTCCAGGGGATATTTCTGACAAGGACCCATGAGGATGCTCCTGTCAGTGCAATGGAGACCTTTGGGGCAGACCATTTCCCATGGAAAAAGTCTTGCAGGAAACCAATATTTCCACGTGACTCTGAGATCTTATGGGGGACACTGGTTGTGCATAGGCTTTGAGGATTTCATGAAGCTAAAGTTAATGGACATGAAGTTATGAACAGCATGACAAAATCTGGAGGAGGTTTGAAACTACCACCAAGGGTTTAAGTTAAATAATCAGAGAGGAGCAGGACCTCCCTGATCTTGTACCACCCTCAGTGGTGCTAAACTGAATGAGAATGATGTGATGTTTAATAACTTGTAGGGTCACAGCTGTTCACAAAGGGTGACACATCAGCTTCTTTATGGAAAGGGCATCTTCCTAAGCATCTGCCGTTCACCTACTGGGGGCAGCTAAAGAAGAATTCATCCCCTTCTCCTCCCATCTGTCCCTCCATTTCAGACAACCCCTGTAACTCCCCAGCCCCTGGCCAGGTGTGGAGTCAGCCAGAAGCTGCAATGCCTTGGGGGAGGGCACCTCCTCCAAATTACAGCTCAACACCAACAGCAACCAAAAGAACAGAACGTCCTGTCACACAGCCCAGGAAAGTGCCAGCTCCCTTTAAAACCTCCTTCACGCTCCCTGGAGTTCCCTCATTGCCCCGAGTGCTGCAGCGAGGCCAAGCTCCACCCCAAACCCCTGATGCACCACACGAGGAACTTGCCATGAGCAGAATGTGCCTCCTTCCTGGAATCTGCTCAGGTGATGGGCACACAATCAAATGCAATCAAGGCACAGCAGCTAAACAAGTCAGCACCTGTCAGCTGGGCCTCTAAACCCACCTCTGGAAGTGCCTTTATTTTCCTCCCAGAAGCCTATTATGGGAAGGGCTGTGCAGGGAAAGATGCTGCCTTCACCCCTGGTTTGTTGGGCTGTTCATCACCCCTCTGCTCTATGTCACCTTCACATTTCAGCTGGCAAATCCAAAGCTGGGAGTGCTCTTATCTGCTTAGCTCGGGGAAAAAAAAAAAAAAAAAAAAAGGAGAGGAAAAAATATCAGATGGTTTAGTTAAAAGAGATCTCAAAACTGAATGGCTGCATGAGCACTGAATTACAGAAGGACTGATGGAATGTTCTTTTTCTCCTTGGACAGCTGTTTGAGCTGGTTAGGGTGATAACCTCTAGGACATCAGCTGGGAGGAAATTAAGCCACTCTTGTACAGCTCTGGAACAGCTCCAGCCCACCCTGGCTGCGAAGGAAAACATGCAGCCTTAAATCCCTGAGGAAAGGGTCTCAATTTCAGCTGGTATTCTCAATAAATATGAAAAAGAACATGCAAGGCAAAACCAGACAGGTTCCTTAAACAAAGACTGTGATTAATTTTCAACTGTGTTGTCCAATCATATTGATCATTATGGCCACTTACATTTACTATAACTACTGGAGTTTTCCTGTTTTGTTTCTTTACTTCAACACAAAAACAAGGCCTGTCTCCCACAGTTGGCTAGATATTTCCTGAAATAACACATGAGTGGTGGCTATTTTACCCAGCAGGTTCCTTTATCACCACAGAGCAGGAAAGTTGACAGGCTTTGTGTCTGAAATGTAATTAGCTCGTGGGAGTACAGTCATAATGAAAGCAAAATTTACGTTATTGCAGACGTGATTGTTTGCTCTTTCAAAAAGGAGCAAAATGTGAATTCCAAGGCTTGTGTTTGGAGGGCTTGTTCAGTCAATATCCTCAGATATACCTCTGCCAAGGGGATGGGAACATGGAGTTTTAGAGGAGGTTTCTTTTTAGCTTTTAAGACTTCAAAAAAGAAATAAATGATAAAAAATGAGCAGAAATCTCTTTTCTAGATGCTTTTGATCCTGTTGGCCCCTACAAAAATTTCAGAAAGAAAATAGCCTTTACTCAAACCAATTCTGTTGTGAGGTTTTCTACCATGGATAGCATCTTTCCAGGTAAAGGAAGGGAAGTAGGAAATTCTTCATTTATATGAGCTCCTAGCAGGAATGCTATAATATACTGTAACAACTGCAGTTTCAGGACCTGCATGGAGAGATCCAGAATCACACTGTGGGGAAAGACCCTGAGATTTAAAGGTCATTTTTCCTTTGAAAGCAAATTACATTCTTTCTACCAGATGCTCCTCTACCTGCTTCCAGGCAGGACTCCAGCCACCTCCTCCAGTGCTGCTATAACCTCCCTGACCAGGAAGGATTTTTTAAAATCCAGCCTGGCTCTTGCTACTTTCAGTCCATTGCTTTGTCCAGCAGAGACAGGGAAATTTATCTAGCTGAAAAGAACAGTCTTGCTCCCAGACATCAGTGCCTTAGGCTCAGTAACCCATTTCCTTTAATCTTTGTGGGCCACATTTTCTGGGCTTCTGATTTATCCTCCCTGTTCTCCTCTAAACTGTGTCCTACTGATTCAAATCTTTCCCAAATTGCTGGATGGAATGAAAGGATGGAAGGCTCCAGGTGGGGCCTTCTGAGAAATGGGAAATCAATGCAGCTCCTCACAAATGTTCCCCAAGAGCTGCTATCCAGGCACTAAAACTAAAGAGAGACATAAACAAGGTTCTCTCTACGAAATATTCAGTTAAACAAGTTACTGTGGTGTCTCAGAAAACAGCAGTGGACTGAAGAGGGTCCTTACTGGAGTGACACAACCAGCATTAGCATGAATCTCTTCATGTTCTCATATTTCCCTTTTTCCTACCACAGACAGGAATATCACCACAAAGGGAAGAGGAACGTGCCTTTAAATTTTTCTGTATGCAGCCCTCCTGATCTTGTCCAGGAAAAAATGTGTCAAACATTAGATTCTATTTTGATGCAAGAGGCCTTTCAGTTAAGCAGAAGCAAACTTGTTTTAAGAGTGCTGGGCTGTAGCAAATAAACTACCCAAACAGAAAAATCAGCAACAAGTTTAGGAAAAGTTATAAACTACAATTCGGCCAAGAAGACACAAATACTGTATCTGTCCCCATTTTCTCAGCATTGATTTTATTTTAATGTCATACTGTTCATGGGGAATGGTGTTATCATCGGGCAAGTTGGTTGTAAATAGAAAAAGCCATCAAGAAGATGAAGAGAAAATAGATTTTCTTTCCATCTCCCATTGCAGAAAAGATTAGGAATTGTAGAATTTGGAGGCATTTTGCTTCAGAGCAGGGAAATCCATGCATGTTCTTCTGAGAAGTGCAGGGAGTTTGCATCGTGCTGTGCTCTAACGTAGCAAACTGTGATCCCCAGAGCTGATGCCACAGGACCTCCCCTGATTTCTGTTTTGCAGATGAAATGTTCCTCTCCTGATCCACCAGCATTGCTTAATGCTCTGGATACAGCTTGGGTTGAATGAAATGCCAACAATTACAGGTCACTGGTGACCAACAGTAAGGACAAAATCAAATGCAGTGGTCAACACACTGAGGTTTGAGATTTTTTGTTGTCACTCTATCCAATTAATCAGGAACTATTTCTTAATGAGTGGACTGCCAAACCGGTGTGATTATATCCTTTGAAGTAAAAGTAGGTCTCAATCTGCCTATTTTATTTTTATTTTTGCCTTTTCCTTAAATCAGCAAATCCTCTACATAGCCTCTTGCTGATTTTAAGAGGCATATGGTTCTTAATCCAGTGGTGTATGAATTATGGCAGTAAATGGCTTTGAAAGTGCCTCGAAAGCAAAAATATGGAAATTTCCCCCCCAAGAGACCAGGATGAGCAGTCATTATTTTTGCTATTGCAGAGAACACTGCCCAAGTGTTCCAAGACTCCGTGTGTGTAATTGTTTGTCTCTTTCTCACTTTGAAGTATTTTTTTTTTTTGTAACAGCAAAACCTCAGACATACTCAAGGACAGCTTCCACAGCTTGGTCAAGAACACCAGGGTATCTACATATTCACTAAGTCATAAATCTTCTATACTTTGGCTATGCATATATGACACATGACCCTTATTTCTCCCTTGTGGTTGCAGTCTGGGAGACAATAGAGGTCCACTAAAGCACACAGCTTCCCTCCCAGGTAATATTTCATATGTACCTCTTTACAGCCACCAGCACATCAAGGTAACTGAGCTGCAGTCTGGGAGGGGAGTTTAACCATAATTGTCTTAAATTGTCTAATTTGGATAAAATGAGCAAGAAAATTCCCTCAGCTATTTGTTAGTATAATAATGTCATCTATATGTTTCTTGCCTCGTGGTATTCTGCTTTGTAAAGGGGAATGAACTGTAGTCTGAATCCTTTGGATATTTGGTTCGATCTGTCTGTCAGACATTAATTAGTTTCATAGCAATCTCTCACTGCTGTCTTGTGGAAAGACAGCAAGACTGAAAAATAAGCCAGGATGACAAAGGGAGAGCTTGACTTGCTTCTGACCAAAGAAATCTGTCATTAAGAAAAGGTTCAGAACTCAGATCTGAGGCTCCTTTGCCTGCCTTGTGGGAGTACAGATGACTGGATTAAAACATTAATGTGTTATTATACACCAAATTGTCTCCTCAAAGAATGGTCTATTTGCTCATTTATTTCTATGTACATAAACAACTGGAGAGAGGGAGATTTCCAGGGCAGGAACTCAACCATGCGACTCTCACTAATGACAGTGGCTGTTAGGCAGCCAAAACCTAGAATGAGCCTTCCAAATTAACCTTAAAATAACATTACCGAGGCCTCAGTAGCAGCTCTGCAGTTAAATCCATATTAAAATTTGCACTTGGAGCATCACTAATGTCCCAGGATTTCCTACTCAAATTGCTTTGCATCATCTCCCTATTTTACATGCCGAGGTCTAATTCTCTGCTTTGGAGCAGCATCCTTTAACATGGGTACAAAGCACATTTGCAGCACCAGCAGAAAAGTGCTGCTACAGAGCACAGAGTCGTGTCCTAACTCTCCAGGAGACAAGGGAATTTGCCCACGTGAATTTAAATATATTAACTTTCACTCCAAGAGAAATTTAACCTGTTCCATTAAAAGATCTGGAGCCGTTATGCTGTTTCTTCACACACTTGGTGATTCCTTCCTTCTATACCTTATCTCTCATAGTGCCTAAGCCTCTGTAAATAATGCAGTTTTATTTATATATGTATATTTATATATGTATATATGTATATTATTATAATCTATATTTATATACATTGCTAAGTAGAGACACTGGAGTTTTTAAAATGTGGATGGACAGGTTGAGTTTTTACATGGAAAAATTTATATCAGCCTTACAGCACTACAATACTACTTTGCAGAAGTAGGCATGATGATAAATTTCTGGTTTATTTAAAATAAAAAAAAAAGAGGGGGGCGGAAAGAAGAGAAACTAAAAACAATCAAGGCTTCATTGAAACTTTTCATCCCCAGAGTATTTTAAAGAACAAGTAGCAAGACCATGGCTTTCTCAAAGAGATCATAAATATCTACAGGAGTTTTGAAATGCCCCTTAAAGGACGTCCTAAAATTCCTGTATAAGCATCCCTCATTCTCTGACATAATCCTGCAATGCATCCCACAAGACTCTGTGCTTAACCTCAACTACAAAACAATGGTGAGATCATTAAAAGTGAGGTTTCACTCAAGTATGAAGAACACACCAGATTCCTCACTCATTTTTTACGGGATCTTCTTGTGGCTCCAACAATTTCAACAGTAGTTCCTCAGAGCCCTGGTAGATCCTAAAGAAACTTTTGAAGGCAGCTCGTAGTAATGAAGCCACATCAACAACTCTGAGTGCTATTTACTGACAGATTTAGCTCACCACAAAACTGAGACCAAATTACAAGGGAAGAGCTTCCCTGTTGGGAGAAGGAAGTAGCCCTTCCCTCATAATATTCCAGATGCTCTGTCACTCTGAACCCTAAATCAGGTTGGGGTGGCAGAGACATTGGGTGTTTCTTGAGATGGCTTTTTGAATTATGTCATGGGAAAAAAATCCCTTCACTTGATTTATTTACAGTGTCTCTTCCTCAAAGGAAATTTAAATATCATGCATTAGGAAAAAAATCCCAGGCAACTGCAGCACAGTCAGAATTTTAAAGGCTATATTAAAGAGAGGCTCCTAAATCCATGCACTTCTGAACTCAGTGCTCACACCACGGTATCCCCTGGGCCAAAACACATTTCATAGAGTCACCTTCTGCTATTGCAACCCCATGAGGTGCTGTAGGAAAACCAGGACTGTAGGAAAGGCCAGCTACATCTCTTTCCAAATCTCCAGCAGATTGTTTCCTGGTCTGGGTAAAGACACTTTCAATTCCATCCAAACTGGTTCACACGTTTTCTTAATAAGAACTTGTGTCAAAACGTTTCAGTTGTCAGAATATTCACCTCTGAGCCTGAGCTTGTAAGTACAAGTCCACACATTAGTTTACCCATCAATATCCTGTCTGTATTTTTGTCTGTGCATTCCTAAAGTGCCCATCACCCTGATGCAGAGGTGCCAGTGCAAATTCTCACCCCGTGTTAGTTTGACAGCGCTGTCATCAGAGCTGGCTGTGCTTCAACTAAGATATAAACCCATGGCTACTCCTGTCCAGCTCTGGGAGCTACTCTGGAACTTGGTGGCTCCATGACAAGAGAAGTAGCAGATCTAGTCCCCTGCTCAGGTCACTTTTCCCTTTTAAAATAAAACAGGTTGTAACATTCCAAAGCTGAACAAAATCCTCATCGCTGGGGAGATGGTTCATGTGGAAAACTCACTGTCAAGGTCTTAGGAAGAATTAGGTATGAGGAAAACAACCTATATAAACAAAACCTCCTATTCTGTTCTTTATCCTACACAAACCCTAGGCAAGGAGCACACCATCTTCCCAAAAAAACCCATCCTTGTGTTCGGACAGCAACTAGAAGAGATGTAAAAGAGCAGCTCCTACAGCACCAGCACCACTTGAATGGCTGAATGCAGATTTAAAAACAGGCTTCGCTTCCAGGTGCAGACAGATGTCTGATGTGAAGATATTGGCTGTCTCTCACCAAAAATGACAGGCATTTTGGTAAGGTTTTTCTTAACAGATGGCAAAACTTGGGTCGTACCGATTGCTGCAGGATCTGGAGGCACTCAGCACACAGCAGGATCAGGCCCAAACATGGGGCTGAACACCAGGTTTCAACCACATTGTTAACAAAAGTTATTGGTGTGAAAAGGGTGTTCAGGCACTAAGCATCAGATTCAGGAAAAAAAAAAAAAGACCAACAAACCTTTGCAGAGTATTGTGATGTTTTCTTTTGTATACCGTATCAATGACTGTGTGGTGTGCTTCCTGAAAATCCAGCCCTTGGTAATTGTCAGGGAACTTCATTCTGAGTGCAGGCTCTACTGGAAATTAATTGCTTCAGTGCAATCTGAACCACATCATAAATGTCATGTAGAAGTTGCAGGGAGTGAGGAGGCAATGACAGCTCTATCCGCACTGTTTCATTTAAAGGTGGGTAAAACACACTGCGACAGAAGTGCTCTTCATCAATAATTTAGTCCGCAGTGTAAAGCCAAGCCTTGCCAAAGATGCCAGGGGAGCAGCTACCTCCCTGGTTTTAATGACACCAGCAGGGAGGGGTTGAGGGGCCAGCTCAAATCAACATTCATTGCACATCTGGGCATGTCGGCAGATGAAGA
Organism: Sturnus vulgaris; assembly: GCF_052056855.1. Taxonomy (NCBI): domain Eukaryota; kingdom Metazoa; phylum Chordata; class Aves; order Passeriformes; family Sturnidae; genus Sturnus; species Sturnus vulgaris. The sequence goes on along the minus strand of NC_142245.1, from coordinate 5,313,512 downwards.
TATCTAGGACTGAGCTGACAGGACAAAGGGTTGAAAAAAGAAGTGTAACCTAGAAAACCTTTACTTTGAAATCTTTGTATAAATTCAAGGGGGATGACAGTTCCTAAGGTCATCTTACATAATAAAACTACAGTGATCTACATAGAGAATTTTAACTCTTTCCAACACACAATCAAAGCAACCGCAAGTTAAGTTTATATTATTCACTTTATGAATGTAAAATGCAGAATCCTTAATTCTCTGAAAAGAACTGTTTTAATGAGCAGAATGTTAACATTTACATGCCTGACTTCATTGCAATAACCCTAATTACAGTAGCAAGGAAGCCCCACTGTACTGGAGGGTCACTGAAGTTCCTATTAGAACCCTTATCTTAGGGGAGTTTAATGTCTTTGCCATTTCCCAGCGCATTGGCTGAAACTTGCCATGCAGGTTAGCGCTGGTTTACTCCTTCAAATTATTGTTTTACAGCAGTTTCCTTTGGTTCTTAAACAGCTTCTGCTTGCCAAAAACCCGAGTTTTTACTGCTTTTATGACAGTCTCCACACAAAAGCCAATCCATTTGCTCTGAGGAGAATATGACATTCAGGTGCAAGGAGACGGATCCATCTCCGTCCCAAACTCCGGATCCTCACTCCAGGAGGTTACAAAGCCGTGTAGTTACAACATGGTTGAAGCTATCCTGACTTGTGGGGGTCTGGCAGAGCTTTCAGGCACTGCTCTGACATTCCAGACTATACATTGGATGCCTGTGATTTGGCTGAGGGGTGAGGACTCGTGTCATCCAAGTGAGAAGCTGCCACCTCGATCGTGAGAGAAAATTCCTTTTGTCTGGGCAAGAGCAGCTACAGAAAACAACCACCTCCAATGTTGTCCATCAAATGTTGCCTTTGCAATAGTAATAATCCCCATGCTGGCAAGTTCTGACTAAATTATTTAACATCACAGTACCTGGAGCTATAGCTGAAGGCTATCGAAAGCATAGAATTGTTTTTTCCTTATCCAATAAAACTATGGAGTTAATTCTTTTCTGCTCACATTTTGGATGAAATATTAGGTGCTTTCCATGATCTTTAAAGTCATCTAGACCACACCAGAGCTGTGCTTACAGCATAAGCTTCATCCATGACAACTTCATTGAGGACTACTGCAGGTTTTACTCCCAGTGGGGGTCATATGGGAAGGCGACAAACAAAAGAGTCAGGGGAATACAGGAGGTGGCATCTCTCCTAATTGCATCTGACATTTCACTTTCATTTTCCCAGCCATCCAAAGGTACAGAGTGAGTAATCCAGTTGTTAATAATAATGTTAAAATGCTAATGGCACCAGGAAAGCCCTCTGAAAGTACTGCTGAAGAGATATAACATTTACATTCTGGAGAAGTTAAACACTACATAGACACAGATCATCACTGGCTCAGGTGATGATTTCCAAGAGGAAACTTGAACAAGAGGAGGTCATAATAATTATATTTGGTGTCTGTGAGTAGAAAAACCTTCCTATGTCCATCCTGAGAAAGGAAGACACTTGTGCTTGTTGTGCCCTGCTGTGTCTCCCCTGGAGGCCTGGCTTTTCCTTAGGGAAGGTGCAGTGATGCTGGATGCACTCAGAATAGCATCACAAGATGAAAGCCTCAGAGATGACAGTGATATTTTCCTCTCCACACAGCATCAGAGCCTCTGGCCACTGCAAGCTGCCAAACCAAGTCCCTTCTTGTCACAGTGTCACCAAGGAAAACCCGTCCTTCCACACTCTGTTACAGGAGAACACATGGATGATGTTACATGCTCAGTGATTCTCACTATCACTGTTTATGCTGGTGGATTAAAAGGAAAGGTGACCATTATCTGAAAATCAGACCAGGAATATGGTGAGCTCTCTAAAAGCTTCCAAATTACCTTGTTCACTCTAAATGTGAGATTTACCAGAAAGGTCATTTGAAAGCCTGTTCCAGTGTTGTTTCTTTGCTTGGTGCCTCACTTTGAGGAAGAAGCCTGAATTTTAAAACTAAAATTTAAGCTGTGCTTCTTTCCCTGCTGAATTGCAGAAAACTAGGAGCCCTAATTATAATAAACTCTGATAATAATAGAATCCCACATTAGTAATGTGCACTCAGAGAGATTCAAATGAGGGTGTGCATGTGCACTGGGAAAGGATAAGCATAAAGCCATAAGTGGCAGACTTTTCTTTCCAAGTGCCAGGCTAAGCAGAGCCATTTAACAAACACAAGAACCAGAAGAATGGAATTTCAAAGAGTGATCCTCACCTACAAATACAACTCTGAGGTGTGTATTTAAGGCCAGGCTCTGTCCCACTGTGCCCCCCCACACACATTTACACCCCGTGTGAGTGGGGTGTGAGGGCAGGGAGGTGTCTGAGCAGCTCCTCAAGAGGCAAAGCAGCAGAGGTTCAGGACCCCTTAACTGCAGCAGTCAAGTGCATTAACTTGTTTAATTTTACCCAGCAATTGCCAGACTCCCAGCTGGTGCAGCCTGGCACAGCTCCATGGATTTCAGCAGAGCTACTACAACTGACACGAGCTGGGGATCTGGCCCAGTTTCTCAATTTGTCAGAGCTGGCCATTCTTAGGGCACTCTGCTGTCCTGTGCAAATTGTCAGCGTGGGCTTCACAAGCTGCAGAGTTGTGACAATCCACACCAGCCACCCTTCTGCATCTTCATTCTCCTTCTTATGTCCCCTTCAGGATTCCTCCAAGATCAACGCCCCAGTAGTGAGAGCTGATCCCCGCAATGAGACAATGAACAAAACAATTTGATTATACCAGAATTTCTAACTTTGGAAAAGAGTTTGAGAAATCTCAGCTTTAGAAAAAGAAAGGGTTTGTCTGGGACAGTTAATTTTCATCCCAGTAGCTGTGCAGTGCTGTGGTTTGCATTTAGGATGAGAATGACACTGAGAGCACAGGGATGTTGTAGCTGTTGTTGAGCTCACCCTAAATCAAGGACTGCTGAGCTCCTGGTGCTCTGGCAGTGAGGAGCTGCTCAAGGAGCTGGGAGGGAGCGTGGCCAGGACAGCAGAGCTGGCCAGAGGGATATTCCATACCCTGGGCTAACAGGGACACTGGATAAACTGGGGGAAAACTGGAGGGAAAGCTGGTCAGGAGCCCCTGCTCCAAAACAGTCTTGGCATCACTTGCTTTGTATTTCCCCCCCCCCTTCCTTTTCTGTCCTATTAAACCATCTTTATCTCAACCTGCAAATTTTACTCTTTTTTTTCTTCTTTTTTTCTGATTCTCTCCCCCATCCCATTGAAAGGAGGGAGTGAGGGAGTGGTTGTGAGGTTTTGCTGCCTGCAGGGTTAAACCACAACAAAGGGTTGCAGAACAGTAAATATCTAACAAAAGAACCTATTCCAGCAGAAGTGACACTGCAAACAGCTAAAGCGCTGAAAACAGGTTTTTTTATACAGCATGATTATCAGCAATTTTACAAAGAAATGACTGTGAAATACACAATAGTGCTACTTCTACCAAAAAAAAAAAAAAAAAAGAAGAAAAAAAAAAAGAGAGAGAGGAAAAACTATATCAAAGTATGCATCCTCCCCCCCAGGCAAATGCCCATCATGCAGCCCAATAGGCTTAATCTGCCATAAAGCCAAATACTTCCCAGAGGAGGTGATCGTTAGTTTGAACATTAATTTCCCTTCCCCTCTTCTTGTGTATCCATTAAGTGGAATAACAAGAAATGTTCATGGCCATAAGGTGTGCTTGATGGCAAGGAGTAAAAGAAAATGTGCAATTAAAAGATGTAAATGATAAACTGCACAACTTCTCAGCTGGCTTGACCAATATGTGGGACTTCTGGGAGATGCAGGTTTTGTTCTTCTGTGTTGAGGTCAATGAACTGCAGAGACCCAAGGATGGCAAAAGTTGGAGGGGAAGAGAGAAATTATTAATGCTGCATCTTTTCCTTGCTCGCTTAGATTTGCAGACCATGTTTCTTGAATGAGTTTGAAGCCCAACATATAAAAAGCTGACTATTTATATATTTGATTCTTTAAAAGCAATTAGGAATACAAAGCAGATGGTACAGCATTGTAGATTTCCCTTTTCATATTGCTTAAGCACTAGAGATCAATAAGTCTAATATAAACAGATGATTTCCATAGCAGGGTTTATAATTAGCTGGCACTGAATGTGTCCAAACTCTAAAATAATTAGCAGAAGCATGTGGCACACCATTAAAACCTTGTGGCTTGTCTGCATTTACATTTATAATTATTAAAGTTAATTATGATGCTTGTGGTGTGGTTCCAAGCTCCTTTACAACTTAGATTAAATATTTTTTCAGTCCTACTTTTTCTTTCAGCCCACCAAATGCCAGCACTTTCAACAAACCCCATTTCATCAAAAAGAAAAAAATGGAGGTTATTTTTATAGGAATGACCTGAATATTTTCCTAACTAACACTTTTATTTTTCTAAAGGGACATGACACAGGAATTGAGTAACTCAGCATTCTGGTGAGAAAAAAATCCTGATTAGACATAATAATTTTAAGGTTGCCTAAGAAAACCTTTATAGTTCAGCCTGATGTACTGTTTTAAATAAAATTCAAACAAAGAGAAACCATTTAGTAATCAGAACATTTCAATGACATTCAAGACCTTACAGTAAAGTAAATTTTAATTTTACGTGTCCTGAACCTGGGCAAATCACCATGAAAAAGGCAGCATGACTGGGTGTAAATATCATATATTGGGCAAGGACTTTTGAAGGTCCAGTTTGGGTTTACACATCTCTTCCCACAACTACAGAAAGCTCAGTCAATCTACATGGTCACTCATGAAAATAATTTTCATAAACATTTATCATTAAGACATTTTGTGACACATCCAAAGAAGTTGCACTGTTTGCATAATGTATTTTCTCAATTATTCATTTCCCTGAGTTTTTCTTTCCTTTAGTGCAAACAAAGCTGAATTCCACACTCCACAGATGTGGCCAAGTGCAATGGGATGGATGCCCTGAGGAGGGGTGACCCTGTGGGACACGATGCTTGTGGAGGACACACCCTGTGATTCAGGGCCATCACTGTACTGGGCAGGCAAGTAAAAATTGGTTTAATTTACCAAATCACCCCATCCTGTAGGATTAGGGGAGCAACATTGTGGAGAACAGCTACTCTTCCATCACTAACATCAATGTGTTGGTGTGAAATTCCTAACATTTCTGCAGCCAGTTCCCCCCCAAAAAACACAAAGTGACACTGACACTTCTCTGCTCTCCCTGCAAGTGCCACCACCATGGGGACAGGCACACAGGGAAAGGTTTGGGCAGCAGAAAATTCCACAAGAAGCAAACACCAGTGGGAATCATTCCCACACGCCATTCCCAGAGAGAGCAAAACCTAAATCTTTGCATACAAGTGGTTTTGATCAGCTGCTGGAGGTTACTGGATGCAGCAGATACCTGAGAACAGGGCACAGCTCTCTACCTCAGCAGTGCTAGTTTTAATCCTGGGCGGGTTTTCAATAAAACAAAATAAAATGTTAAAGGCCTCAGAGAGGATTAAGATTAGATTTTTACAGAAGCAGAGCCTTGCACCTCCCAGGTGGTATTTCATAGGCACAACTACTCCCATTTCTGAAATCACCAGGCCTACCCAATTTTTACTGCAGAGAAACCTCCCCCCCTTTTAATGCATTTCTGTTCTTCATATAACATGTCCATCATGAACTTCTTGGCCCTCGTTCTTGTTTCCCCTGGCTCAGGCCAGACCTGGAGATGTCTGGAATGTGACAAGGCAGTATTAGCCTGCCAACTATATTCTGTTAGCAAATTTATTTTCTTCTCCTAGACTGATGATAAAAATGTCATGGTGTGATGCTTTAGCAGGCCCAAGAGCTGCCCACCTACAGCTGCAGGGCTTGAAGAGAGCTCGGAGCCAAGAACGCCATAAGGAGAGCAGACAGCAACTCCACCAACTTTGCTCCTTCTGCATTGGTTATTCTCCTGCTAAATGATGCAATGTGACCCCCTCAGGGATTCCAAGTCTGATCATGTTTTTCTCACTATTTTTTCTTCCCTACTTCCTCCTTCTCCTTGACTAAAGCAGCCCAAACTGCTGAATTTTTCATGAAAGAGATAATATCATTGTACATAAGATAATGGCATTCAAATACATCCATCTGCTTGTTAGCTCTGACTACATCGATTGTGTTTCTTCTGAAAGAATATTTACCAAAAGGGTAGGGGGGGGAAGGAAAGGAAAAAAAAAAGGTTCTCTTTTGTGGCATAAAATATGCACATTTTCATAACTGAAATAAAAAAAATCCCTTTTACATACTTCAGATAAGAGAACAAAATGAACTGAGAAATTAAGAAAAGCACCCTTGAGGTCTTGCCAGGACAAAAGTATTTCCTCCTTCCAATATTTCATTAAAAATCTAGACAGGTTTCACACTAAAACACTGATGATTTTTTTTTCCTTTCAGTAAACAGTATCTTGTTTCAGAGGTGAAATACTGCATGCCAGCGATTGGGATTTTTACTAGCCTAAAAGTTTTCAAACGTGGTCTAGAGGATTACACCTAAGGCATCCAGTCTATCTCACTTTCCCATAAAAACTGCCCAACCTAAAGTAATTCAATTTATCATTTTATTCCTTTTTTTGGCTATTCCAACAACACAGAGTAAGACCGTAAAATATGTGATATCCAATTACTGAAAATGTGATGAAAAATTACTCTCAAAAGTAGGACAAGTGAATATATTTACTGGGTTTCAGATGCTCTAGATAAAAAGGATAGCGAGATAAAAACTGCCTATCAATTTTACACACACTGAACTGCTTCCACTTCATTTCCTATAGGTCGTGTACAACCAGCCCGGCTTTTGAAGTTTCATTTCAGCAAACAATATATTCTAATTGGCTTGTTTACATTTATTACCACCACGTCCTAAACTCTGAGATGTGCTTTGTGCTCTTCCTTTGACCTGTTTAGTGCAGCAGCTCCCCTGGAGCTCCTGCCACCTTGGTTGGGATTTGAATAACTCCTGTTTAAAGAACAACTGCTGAACCAAAGGCTGCCTTTCTCCCACAGCCTTGAGCACATTTCAGTGCTCGCTGCTGAAATGGCAAACATGGCAATTAAATGGAAATGACAGCAGTTGATCTGATTATTTCCTTCCCTCCAATCTCCTTTATATTAGAAGTTTGCATATTAAGGAAGCAGGAGGGAACAACCCCCCTGAATGTTTGTCCCTTTGTTTGTTGGGGAGGAGGCCTGTGCACAGTGGGTCTCTTGCAGGGGTCTCTGGAATGGGGAAGAAATCCTGATCCACAGGGATTTCCACGTTGCAAACCTCGAGCCCACTCCCCTGCGCTCTTCGCTCCGGGATCCCAGGAGTCAGTGATGGCAGCTCTCCACTCGCCATGAACCTCCCATGCCTTCTTAGAGAGCTGTGGAAAGAAAAATGCTTTCTCCTGGAGCCAGGCTTAATCACTTGCAGTGCTTCCAGAATGGAAGCTGAGCTCGTGCCTTCTCTTTTTGGCTGCTGTGGAGCTTCTTTAGCATCACACGAGGGTTTCTTCTCTTTCAGCCCAATTCGCTCTCTCCTGATTTCTGCTCCATTAGCAGAGCCACACCTGCCTGAATCCTAGAATCCCACGGGCTGGACAGAGGGCAGCAGCAGCAGCAGCAGCAGCCAGTGCTGTCTTCAACATCACTGTCCCCAGTGGTTTCCTGAAGTGGAACTTCACCATCTCTTGGACATGGAGAGAACGATGCCTAAATGTTCCTGAGCGACGATTTGGTTTATTTCAGAAGTGAATTTAGTACAACCACATCTAAAGAGACTGCAATTTAATCACAGATGTTCAACAAGGGCAAAATTATTCACAAGTTTGGAGTTGTGAATTATTTTTCAGCTCCATTGACCAACATGTCTCACTTTACACTGTAGTACTCCATATTAATAGCTGATGCTGAGTTTCCCAAATGATGGCATCTGTGTGGCAACCAGGGAGTGATTTTTTCTGGACAAATGCCTCTCCTTTTCCTGACTTCTGATCTGCTGCCTGTCGTAAGTTTACTGTGCAACACAGACTGTGGGAGCTTTGTGTCCTAAATACAGAGGACATGTCCAGTCCAGCAAAATAATGCTATTATAATAATAATTGCTTCAATACTGTTTGCGCAATCTCTTTGCAAAATCTTGTTATTTGTGATTCTTATCCTACAACTTGATATGCATAATAGCTCCAAGGTGCTGGTGATGGAATTTTTCCAGCTCTTTGATGTGCCAGCAATGACTTGTCCATGTTTCACAGGCACAGACTAATGTGGAAATTACTACAGCAAAATAAACACTAGGTCTGATATTCTGTGGGATACCATGCATGTGTCAATTTATGATGCAATCTCACATGCAAAACATGTATTTTTAATTCTGCACATGATTTCTTAGACATCTGATAGTCTCTTAAAAATAAATTAAATCCATTACCCACGCTAATACGCCGATTCTATATCTTGCAGATGCTTTTCCAGCTCTGGACTAGTGCACAACCTTGCTTTTCTTCTGACTGACAATAAATCTGTGGACTTCAGCTGCCACAGCAAATTTGTTGGTCGTGAACTAGAGGTCTTCTATAGTGTGTGCAACGAAAGCACAACCACCTGCGCAGAGGAGTTCACATATAACCTTCTCCTTCAGTGCTGTGCAGGCCTTCAATCTGCTCAGGTTAAAGAGCTTGCCAGATGTTCAAAATTTAATAAATATTCCTGGCATCATGTCTCTAGTGGCATCATCAATCATTACTACAAAGAACAGTCCAAAGAACAGTCTGTGCCAAAATATACCTTTGCTTGACTCCTTTTGCTATTACAAATGGATCCAACAGAGTGCCAGCCCCAGCCTCTATCCAGCACACCATTGTGCAGATGACAGATAATTTCACAAACTTTTCTGGACATCCAGGAGTTGGGAAATATTGCCAATAATTTTTGCAGAGCTGGAAGTCAGAGAGCATCAAAAGCATTGCTAAGGTCAATGGAGACTTGTTACTTGGGTGTGTGTTTTGCTCTGTGTGTTTTTTATTGAAAACAGCAAATATCCCAACCTAGCCTAGATGATAATGGGCATCACCCTAATATCTGGAACCCTTGGATCATATTCACTCAGCATTTGTCCTTTTCCTGAAATTGGAATTGTTATAGAAACATCTTTATTTCTATACCAGAGTGCTGGAAGATAAAGGGGTATTTGACATTCACAGCCTAAGGGCTTGTAGCTTAGGCATGTGAAGATGATGATATGCATCTGTTCCCAGAAGAATTAAAGTTCCCAAATTCTTATGCATTTTTTTAAAATTTCTGTTTTAAATATTATTTATCTATGTTCTTCCTTAAACTTAAAGTCAATTCTTCTCTCTTATAAAAGGGTTGAACACAACTGTAAGGAGATTATAACAGCTGAATGAGGCCTTGCAGAGGTACATTTTGGTCTTTTTACAGAGAATTTAGGATACTTGTTTTCCCAAAGTACACGGAGTGACTCTTAACATGGCTTTACAGTACTTGACATCTTAATTCTCTACACTTTTTTCTCCTCAATTTGATAATCTCCCTCCTATTGAGATCATCATATGGACTATTTTTAGTTTCTTCAAGATTCCTGTCCCACTTTCAATACAAGTATATAACCGAAAAAATCAACAAGAATTATGTTTAACAAATACAGGAGGAGAAAGAGAATTGTCTTCTCCTGCTCCATGACAAAGATACCCAATGAAAGATTTGGTTTAGTGGAAGCAGAGGTGAAATGAGCACTTTCAGCAGTTCAGAATCATCAGACACATCTCTTCATGTTTGTCTGCTTCCAGCTTCAATCAAGAATCGTTTAAATAGGAGCAAAAGAGCCTGAACTACTGATGTGCTTGACTGCTTTTGCCTCACATCACTCTGTATTAGCGAGTACCCACTAAAGTCCAAAAATCAACATTTAAGTTACCTTTTTAGCTCCTGTGCAAGAACAGAACTGCTGCACCTTTTCTACAGGTAGGTTTTCCCCAAAAGCAAAGAGGGACATGGAGCTCCTCATCCTACTGCCAAATAATGGTCTCAAAAATCTTTAAAAATTCTAATTGGGAAGTACTAGGCCACTGTGCCCTGCTTAGACTGGGCTTTAGCCACATCTCCAGGGCTGATGAAGGAGTCCCAGGAGTAAAACCAGCATGTCTAGGGCTCCACAAAGAGTGGAGCTTCAGTTCTATCTGGGGGTGCTGAAACATGTCTGTAGGGCTGAGCCAGCATCAAGAAAATATTCAAATCTCCGCTTAGATGTATCCAAAGTACATAAAGGCAAGTTGTGCATCAGACAGAGGGCTCAAGACTTTCTTGGAATGGAGAGAGGACAGGCACATGTCTGAAAAGAGTTCTGTCTTACAGGTTGGTGTTTTTTCCCTTCCTATTTATGTCATAAAATGATGTTATCTGTTTTTAATTTGTTTGTGCATCCACTCATTCAGTCCAGAGAATTCCAACTTGGCCACTACTGATTGTATGGACACTTGGTCTGCACAGACAAAACTTTTCCCTTATCCCCATTGGTAAAGGTGTGCTCTTCAGCCAGCTGCAGGATATTCTTTTAACAGGATTTAGCTTTCCTGGATGCCAGCCAGCTTGCTGACATCTTCCTTGACTAAAGGACAGTTTGTTGATCAGGGGCTCAGTGTTTGGAAGATTTTGGCACGGGCAGCAGGTTAGGTCTGTATGTGCAGGGGCAGCAGCACACAACCAGCGTGATTCCCCTTCCTCACTGCTCTGGTGGGGCTGAGCAAAAATAGGTTGTCTCAGACCCCCTGAGGTACAAATACTTGGCAAGTCTTTGCATTCCTGCAAATGCAGGGCCCCACCTGCAGCTGCTTCCAGGAGCTTCTGTGCACACCCTTGGAGCCACAGGAACGAGAGATGGACAGAGCTGCTGACTAGCCAAGGTAACATCTTCTGCAACTTCAGCCAGTGATTTTACACAAAAAAATCTTCTATAAACAGTGGAGATTTGGGTGTTCAAGCATTGCTTTCAGAAAAGTGTTCAGTATCATTTAAGGACTCAAAAGGGTGGATAATCTCCTTTGGGTAATCTTTTCCAGTATTATTGTCAGTGTTAAACCAAAGATGGTTCTGGCCCACACAAGGCAGCAGATTTCCAAAGAGCAGGTTGTAGCCAACTGTAACTGGAGTTGGTTTGTCATGCCATATTTGCCCAGCAGAGCCTCAGATGGTTGCACAAGACAGATACTGAGCTTCAGCACATTAATCTGATCTTCGAAAGTCCACAGGTCCAGATAACATGGTGACTTGGAAATAGAGACCCTCTCAACTGGCACTTCTACTGGGTATTCTTTATCATGGAACTTTATCATGCAATTTTCTTTTTCTGATTGTGTTTCTCAAACATCATTATTGCTGAGCATTGAGTTTGTTAAATGCTTACACCAAAAGCAAGGGCGAGATTTCTTAGGAAGATAAAATGTTTCTTCTTTTAGTGCTTAATTAGAAATTAGCCATACTTTAAGGAATTGTAAATGACAGCTCTGGAATCCTGTGTCACACAAGAGGCAGGGAGCTGAATTAGCACATTGAGTGGGACAGCCCCATTGCTCAAGAGGCAGGGACACGTTGGAACACAGCACTGGAGAACGTAACACACAGAGCAACCTCACCTTTGCATGGGAATGGAGCCGAGCCAACATCAGAGCTTGCCTGTCTAACATTAGAAACTCATATCCAGTTTTACATAAGTGACCTAATTATAAGAGGTGTTATAAGGCAGGAGACTGGAAACATGGCCTCCTGAAAAATCAAGCATTAATTCATTGTAGTTCTACCCTTAAACGTTCTCTTTACTCTCCATAACCACCATGAAAACACAGAAGCATTTACTCTAAAACTTACTCCATGGGACACACTAAGCAGTGAAACCCAAACTAAATGTTCCACATGCCATGTGGCTGTCAGACAGGAAATAATTCAGGGAGGAGAAGAGAGAGAAAATAGGAAGGACGTGGAGGAATATTAGCAAGACATCCTTTAAAAGCTAAGTTCCTAAGAGCTAACCACAGCTTTAAGGAAAGCTGGTACTTTGCCTCAAAAGAGAACTTTGGTGAACTAGACTGGATAAAATTATGGAGGTTATTATGCCTGTAGCCTCCTTGCTGTGCATTCTTCCACAGAAGCACTCACACCCGCTGTGCGTGGCCAAATAACATGAATTAAAAATGCTGCACAGCGACGAAGTTGGGTTTCAGATGAAAATACCTCAGAACTGGCCAGCTATTAACACTTTGGGATCTCCAGTGCTCCCAATCCCTGCATCTCTCCAGGCTGCTGCTAACATAATGCAACCAGAAAAATAATATTTTTAACTTCCAGGCACACCTGAAGCCAAGCTGGAATCATGAGCATCTCCAGCCTCCAAAGGAGGAGTGACAGCACCCAAAGCCTGTGTCTGGAGGAGGAAAAGGCCTAGAGCCATAATTCTCCTCACAGCCCCCAAAGCACAGCACACTGGCCCATCTGCCTTAGATATAAAGCACATGTTCCAAGCCTGTGTTTGCCATGACAGCCATGAAATCCCCAGCCATTTTGCAGGAGCCATTATCCTTGGGGATAATAAAATTCTGGAAGACAACAAACATAGGAGGTACCGATGCCAGGTCAGGAAAGAACTGTTTTATGGGGAGCTGTATATTAGTTTTAGGACACGGCTACTGGCAGCCATTGCCCTAAATTATGTCTGGGAGACACGTGAAGTGAGACAAGGGGAATGGACAATAAATGCCAAGTGCCGCAGGCAGGGTTTATGGGGCCAACAGTGGTTTAACATTTGGGCAAATGTCTTAGACATGCTAATTTTCTGCTTCTCCCTCTGACTGAAATGACCAATTAGCTGTAACCAACCCGGCCCAAATTGAACATATCAGGTATGGGATCCTCATGGAGTCCTGCTCACAATCCATTCTGTGGGTAAATGGTCCCAAAACCACCGAGTTACTCTGAATAACAAGTAAATACAGGGAAATTGCAAACTGCTCACAGACATTCTGTCAAGTAAATTAATTGCTCAGTTCTACTTTATTAGGAGACCTTTATGGTTGTGGGCAAGCCTGCCTTGCTAAAATCCTTTGATCACTCCTAATACTGGAAGTCCTCTTTTGTGAAGCTAACTTAATACTGTTGTATTCGTGCAGCTTAATCTGAGTAGGTGCTAAGTGCTTTGCCAGCCGAGGAGTTGCAGAGCATGGAGGAGAGATCATTCTACTTATTCAATTTTATTCCATTCAATAGGCTGGACTTCTTTGTTTACATGATAAATTTCTTAGCTGTCATTTTTTTTTCCTCCCCGTCTTATGTATTACACTATGTTCTGTCATTGTGTTTTTCTGTTTCTCTTTATCAAAAATCGCAGTCATCTCAAAAAAAGCTGATCTTAAATCTTCTCTGCTTCAAAATTAGCTGTTGCCTAAGCAATCACACATGCAGGTCAAAGTTTAAAGGCTGATCCTACATCCAGAGAATTCAATACCAAAAGTCTATTTGAGACCAAAGAGAAAGAAACGCAGATCCAAGACCGTAACTCGCCTTTTCAAATTTATCCAGTGCAACACAACTGTAAACAAACTAGTCTATACATTAAAAACAAAAAAGGAAAAAAGGAAGGAAAAAGGTAAGCCCTGATCCTGTCACAAGACACCATCCAATCCCAGCAGGCACAGAAAGGCAAAGTCTTCAAGGGGAATCCTGGACCTGGTAAAGCCAATTTAAATAAAGATTTCACCAAGAGACCTCTATCCTAGTGATTTCAATTTCTATTGCTTCCAAATTAATTGGAAAGATATTTTAGGAAAAAAACAACTGAAGGAGCAAAATGTTTCCTTCAGGAAAATCCGAGGGTCAGTCTTGCAGCTTTGCTTTAATTGTGCTCCTCTTGAGATAAGAATCTCTTCAGGGTGTAAATTGCCTTGCACTCCCTGCATGTGTAACGTCTAAGGAGTGCAGGGAAGGGCTTGCACTCTTAATGGGGGAAGAAAACACGTAGAAGTGAATCTTTATCCACATCACAAACCTTCTCTGTGCATTCCATGCATTAGGATATACAAGCAGAAAGCGGAGTAGCAATTAATAGAATCAATGTAAATATTTTAACCAGAATTGAGGTAACTCATACATCCCAAACAAGGAAGCTCCCCCTTTGTTCAGATAAAATCTGAAATATTCTCTGTTATTCTCAGAAATACAATCAAATGAACCACAAGTGCCACATGTGGGTGGTGAAGAGGGGCAGAGTCTAACTAAGAGGATTGCTGAGGCCATACAAATGATGGGAGCACTTTAGTGCTTCTTTTTTTCAGGAGTCACAGTGACATTCCTGGCGGGTTTTTTTGTTTTTTTTTTTAATTTTACCGGATTTGCTATTTTCCCTTCCTTCTACTAGCCCTAATCAATGCTGCAGGTCAGGTTGAAAGAATGGACAGCCCTAGAGCCACATACATTTAAACCACTTTGATGCAAATATTGATCCAAGAGCATAGACATGTGGAGGTGCTGCTTTTTTTAATGGACGAGCTTCCCCCTCCTTCCCTTCCAGGTTTGCACTTCATGAGATAAAACAGAAGTGTCTGCCCAAGAGCAGGAATGAATACATGAATTAACAGATCCAAAGATAGACCAGGCTCAACGATAAATTCTGTTCAGCCCAGAAAGCAAGATGCCATCTGCATGAAGTGCATTTCATGGCCTTGCTTCCACTTCTCCGCTCCCACTTCCGAGCCAGGGTGCTTTGGCAGCAACGTGTGCAGTGCTGGGAGAGCAGTGGGGCTTCATGTCAGCAAGAACGGGCTGCTGACACAGAGTCCACCACAGCCCCATGCTTCATTCCCATGTACACAAGCCTATCAAAGCATTTTATTAGAAAGCCACTGTCCATGGCTTATATTTAGAAACAGAGAGCGAGTCCAAGCTGCAATCCAAAGACGAGATCAAGGGGAGGAAAAAATTCTAAGGACCGCTTTGAAATTCAACACTAAAAAGATCTGACATTCTTCTATCTGTAGGCATTTTTAGGCTGGACTGAAAATAAAAAGAAAACCTGTTTGTACAGAGAAAGCTTGCCTGGCCCTGTGCCAAGACAGGAAGTCTATCAAAGCTGGGCAGTGTTTGAAAGCAACAGAATACTAGAACCAAAAAAAGAAAAGGGGGGTGTGAGGGTGAGAGAAACTAGAATGAAAAGACTCACTTCCACATTGACTTTTTTGCTGTTTTTCAGATGGCTGCACACGGTTGTTGATAACTACACCCCTCCCTGTTTATTCAACTCGAGTTTTCCCCGGGCATGGCCTGACTTCCAGGTGACTGCTGCACAAACACGACGTGGACACGAGTGCCTGGATTCACACATTGGGATGAATCAATCCACTTCTAAGCAGAACTACCTGATTTCTCACGGGGTGAAGCAGGTTGGGTGATGAACAGCGTGTGTGAGGAGTGTCCCTGTGAGTTTATCAGGGATGTTAAGGCCTAAAGTTAATCCCCATGGGTCAGAGGTGGATCTGTTGTGTGGTGGAGAGCCACTCACCAGACACATCCACAACACACACAGGCACACAATTATAGCAACTCAGGGAATGCTGACTCCCAGCCTTTGACCTTGGGAGAACATTAATTCTTAACAGACATCATCCATTTTTTTAACTTCTTTAATATTTTCCCCCCTTTTTAAATTTTTCCCCCGAATTTCTGGCTATAATATATTCAGGTACAAATGGTGCTGTCATCTCGAGCTACAAGTTAGAAAGTTATTACTTTTAATATGCCACTACCTTAGGCCTCTACTGTTATGTAAAAGAAAAATAACCTTGTGTGACAGTTTAACATTGATCGATGTGCCTGCCAAATGCAAAGAGATAAATAAGCAGGTGATGAATAAACAGCACTTCAAGTAAAGACATTACTCTGCATGCATAAAACGACGCCAGGCACCTAGGAGCTGTGGGTGGCCGAAGGTTGGCCATTTCATGCCCACTCACTAAAGCAGACTTAATCGCTTCCAATATTTTCTGTTAAAAAGCACGCTTAATGAGCCAATTTCACAAGCCCAGAGAAACTGATTATTATCTCCGAGTTCCAACTGAGTTGGTTGTTTTCCAAGAGCCGGTTTTTCCTTGACGGGATAAAAACCTTTTAGAAAAAAAAAAAAAAAAAATTAAAAAAAATAAAAGGAGATAGAGGAGAGGAGAGCAGCGAGCCCGCGAGGCGGGGAGGGCGCGGGTGGCACTAGATGGCAGCGTTGCTCCGCGGCCGGGCTGCGGGAGCGGGGCTCTGCCGCTGTCCCCTCCCGGCACCGGGCTCCGCTGCCCCCGTGTCCTTGTGCCCGCGGCTCTGCGACTCCCCAAGGGGCAGGCTGGCTTTGGGCTCGCACAATTGCACATTGGCTTAGGCTGGAAAGGACCTCGGAGAGCAGCGAGTCCAAGCTGGGAGCGATCGCCGCCTGGTCACTGCGTGCCGGGGACTCCAGCACCTCCTGGGCAGCCCATCCCAATGTGTTCCCACTGTTTACCGGGACAAGGAGGGCCAGCGTCCCCATCCAGCCTCCTTGGTCCCCTTGTCAAAGCCAGCGAGTTGCTTCGGGGCGGCAGAGATGTGACCATCTCGCCAATTTGAAGTCCTGCGGGGATCTGCCTCTCGCAATCTTTTCCGAGGGCTTTGGGGAGCAGAACGAGCCGGAGCGGGTCCAGCAGGGAAGGGATTTGCATCAGGGCACCCACGTCCTTCGCAGGGTGGTGGCGATGTGCCACCTCCAGCTGCACAGCAACGTTGGGAAAGGCACACACACAAACAAAAAAAACTCAGCCCAAAGCAACGAACACAAAAAAAAAACCTTCCCAGCCTGGGATTATTGTCACCAGCAGCAGTTAGTCAATCACCACTTAGGAAAGAAACCCCAGCAAACTAGACCTCGGCATATAATTAACTCATCTATCAAAAAAACCCCCAAAAAACAACCCAAAACCAAACGTGAACTATTGTTGGGTTCTAAATCAGAAGCCAAGTTAATTATTTTTTATGAATATTCATAGGAAACTTGCACAATTTCCAAACTAGGCTTTCAATTACTAATCAGTTAACTAAATAACTGGTATGACTACTTCTTCTCAGGAAAACCTTATTTTAAAAGCAAGTAGACAAGGACACTGAAATTGCTTTAAAATGAGAGGACTTTTGGAAGCTGGATGGTGGAAATCCACCATTTCCATCATGAGTGAAGAGCACGTTGAAGGATGCAAGAGACCTTGCAGAGCACACACAGAACCTGCCAGGTTCCAGGCAGTGGAAATGCTTTAAGGCAGTCATCAAAAAATTAAAATGATGCAAGACTCCTGTGTGTTACCTGAGTGCTCAGAGCTGGGTGCTCTCACTGCCAAAGCCCCCCCTCCCCAGCTCTTCCCAGGGAATGCTGAGCTCCTCACTTCATTCCTTAGGTGCTGACAAATTATCTCATGCACCTTCCATAAAATCCTAGGAACACATCCTGTTCATCATTTTAAGTTCGTGACTTCTCTAGAAAGGCAGCTGTGAGAGAGATTTCAGACTGACACATCATGAGATGTTGAGATTTCAGCAGAAACTCACTCCTGCTGTGGATTTTTCTAACCTCCTTCCTTACTGAAAAAACAACATGAAAGGCCAGTGCCCAACTCTTCATTCTCCTTATGACTTGCACAGAGCCTAAATAAGTCAGGGCACTCCTGCCAATATGTGGCAGATTTATTTATTTGAGATTAAATCCTTGGAAGATAATTTATACCTCTCGTATCTACTGAAATAGTTTGAAGTGCCTGAACACCTTTGAGGACTTGGGTCTTAGCAAGAAGGAAAATTCTGCTAAAGAGAATGTGCTAAGGGAGTATTTGTGTGGTCAATGTTAGCCCTGTGCATTTAAGAGGTCTCCCCTGGATTTTGCCAATTTAAATCAGATTTTGATTGGTTTCTGACACACCCAAGAGACAGATTTGATGAAATAAGACTGGCAAGACTCACTTTAGGACAAAGGTTGATTTGATAATCATAATTGCAATTCTACTGTATCTATTTTCTTAAGTGTTAGTAGATTTATTAGACTTTTCCTGTATAACCTATGGCTGATTTGCAGCTTCCTTGGTAATTTCTTAGTAGGCAGTAGCAATTTCTTATATCTTCAGTAATGTCTTGAATGTACATTTTTTATATTAATGATCTCACCAGGAGAAAAAGTGTACTGTGAATGCATGATGGCCATATGGAAAAGACAATGAAGTTTAGTAATTAAAACTGAAAAGGGAAAGAACTATGCAGTAATTAGAACACTGATTAATCAGCTGATAATTTTATCTTGATTAATGCTGCTGATTTTCCTCTTCTTATTGACCTAGGAAAGGTAGGTTTAGACCAATTAAATATAAATTATTCCCTTTTTTCACATTCCAGGCAGCTTCCAGTGTTCTAAGTCATACTACACTTAAGATGCAGCAGTGAATTGCTCTTACTAAATTGGGCAGCTCAACAAAAGGTAAAATAAGGTTTATGTTCTAAACATGCTGATGCTTTTATCTAAGACAGAATTGGACAGAATTGGTTATTTCACTATTATCTGGGGAATATTAAAATTGGATTAAATTGCAGTAGAAAAAATAGAAGACTTTGCCTGTTTTAAACCCATAACAGTAGGAAAACTAAAAGGATCCATTCATTTTATTGGGCCCAAGATATGGATGCATAATGCAGTCCTGGAGCTTAAAGAAAAGGTTCTATATTAATGCTCAAATTTCCCTTCATGTGCAGAACTTTATTATTCAGGGGGGAAAAGTGTTGCCAGTACCAATCTCACTCTGGTGCCTGTTCACAGACCATAAACAACAACACCTATCCTTGCTACCCCATGCACAGAGCAGGGATTAAAGCTGCTTATTTTAAATCCTGGAGCAGAGAAAGGAGTGTTGTGTTATGTACAGCCTCATTCCCTTACGTTGCTAGTGAATCAGGGTGTTTCCTGGTGGGAGACAGGCACTCCACAAGCACAGAACCCTTGTGGATGTTAAAGATCCAGCTCCTTCCCACAGATAAATATCTGGAAAGCACAGAAAAGCTCCCAAGCAGGTGTTTAATGCTGGAAATTCTGATGGAAACGCTGCTTGCTAGGTGTGTGCTTTGACTTGCTGTGGGAGGGAAACACTGCAGTGCATGGAAAACAAAACCCCTGCCCCTCCTTGAGGGCTCACCTGTAATCCCACTCACTTCAGATTTTTCTTTTTTGTGTACAGGAGCAGACTAAGATCAGCCAGAGTGTGGAAAGGTAAATCCACACAGGAAATCTAACCCCACATCCAGCGTGTTGCTTCTTGGCTGCTTTGTCTTTGCTGGAATTTCAGGGGGCAGAGCAAAGACATATCTGTGTGTAATGTCAAAAAAACCTTTTAGGGAGCAAGGGGAACCCCACAGATCACGAGTTAAGGATTTCAGCTGACATAAGACTCCTCTTGATGCATCCCCTGCACTATTATTCAGATATCCTTAATGTGAAACAGAAGAGCAGGTAGAATTAAATATCACAAAGAAATTATCCAAATGATTAACATTTCCTTGCTTTCCCATCACTTTAAATAAAGTAAACCTTTCCCACTATTTGAGCATCATGAATCTAATTCTGCAAGTCAGTTTTCAAGTGTATTTGACCACTTGTAAAAATCACGTGGGTCTGTTTTCTCTCTTGGATGGAATTACTCTGCAGGGCATAATGAATTAATAAAAAATAATGACCATGCAGTAGAAAACGTCTTTTTTTTAAATAGAAATGAGTAGTTAACAAGCACATACTGGTGTGCATAAGAAAAATACACCTTCCTGAAGGAGAAATAGCCAAACAAAGAATAGGAAGAAACCAAAACAGCACTGGGGAGTTTTTGCACTATTAGATCAACTCAGATTGTTCATGTCTTTTATTTTGAACAGGAATGGCACTTCTGTGTCCTCTGGTCAGGGAACAAAATAAAGGATGCTCTAAGTTTGAACGAAAGCTGGTGGAACTGGATGGATTAACCATGGGATAGCAAATCATTGTGTCACCACTCCGACTCCAAATACAATAAAAAGTGCTTATTTTTGCCTGATTGCCTTTATGTTCACAATAATCCAAACTTTGCAAAGCTTTAGCTATTCTACAGAGGCTAATTATGACATATGAATAGGTGAACCATGCACCATGAGAAATCTTATCCTGCAATACATTTGCTCTACAGCTAAACACAAAACTTTCCATTTCCTCTCTCAGAGATCTGAATTCCATAGGCACAAAATGAAGAAAGGAGGGAGGGTGGACACATGCCTGGGATGAATTTCCACAGCTAAACAAAGAAAAATAAATATCCCATTAATTCCATTTCCCAGATGTCCCACACTTTCTCCTGGCTACACTTGGGCTGTTCTGCTCTAGTTCTGAGCTTTTGGGGAAAGGAATGTGCAATGCCAAACATAAGCTGGGCTTTTTTAGAAAGAGACAAAGACTGATGTTTTCAAATCAAGGTGCCTTAAGTACAGCTCTAAAAGGTGCATTCTCAATTGTGGTGTCCCTTAAAAGTATCAATCATCTGCCAATTCTCGGGCATCTCAGAGTTCAGCATCTTTCAAACCAGGTCACTCCATCCAAGTATGGATTTTCCAGCGACATTTTAGGCATTGCAGTTTGAAAGGGAGCTGGACTGTGTTTAACTAGCTGGAAGCACATCTAACTGGGAACATGTTGTCTGTTCAACCACAGAAGTTGCAAAACAAAAGGAAGCCAAGAATCTGAGAAACAGTAACATAAATAATTTTCAACTACAGCCATACAACTGCTGTTGAATGACAATTTTCTTGAAAAAAAGAAGGTAGATGAAGAGATGCAAAATATGAATTCAGCTAAAAGTAAGGCAGAATCCATGAGAAGCAAACACCACCGTCCCATTTCTTATGATCCCATTTGTGCACGAGCCACACAATAGAGGGGAAGGAACAATAAGAGAGACCCTCCACATATTCTTACTCATTGGAAAGCTTTTGTATGTGACTGAGGAGCAGAATATAATTATATATAATTAAGAATAACTAGTATCCTAGCTTTTAAGTACAACTATATACTAGTAATATCACAAGTTGCTAAGATTCCACCAGCAAAAGGGAAAAAAGATCAGTGGCTAGACAGACTATCTTGTATAGTTTGAAAAAATGCACTGTGCACAGTGAAGTCTTCATTTTTTTTATCACTATTTCCACAAATATTTTCAACAAGATGACTAAATATTGTAGAATTTTAATATAAACTGAGATGCCCAAGATTGATTATCAATGGTGTTTTATAAACCAGCACAGCAGCAGCAACTTCATTTAACAGAAGCATGTTTCAGGATCACAAATGAAAAGGAAAACCATCACAGGTGCCTCAAAACTTAATCATATAGATATAGGTAAAGAGCTAAAAAATAGAACAAATTTCAGAAACAGGGAAGATGTAAGTTATCAGGGCTGACACTTAATTTTAATTAATAATTGAGAAGTTGCCTGAAATTTCACAACTTTGGTTCAGAAAAGTCAAAACACTTTATCTCAAGCTCAGGCAATGCTTTTGCTTTGGATAACATTCTAATTAATTTACATCAGTGAGAAGCTCTTAGGTAAAGAAGCTGCTCAGGGGTTTCAGCACAATCCCCAGCAATAATAACACTGCTGAGTTAAGAGCAATAGGATGGAGCTGAACTTGATGGCAGGATGCACTGAAACACAAGTCAGAGGTAAATTCCACTTCAAATTAACAAGGAGCACAGCAAAACGAAGGGATGTAACAGATTGGAAAGGACAGAGCAAAAAAAAACCAGAAAAAACATGCAAAATGCTAAAAAGGAAGGTATTTAAAGCTCAGAATGAATGGCAATAAATTCTCTGTTAACAACACTGTACAAAGAGTAAATAATCATCTGATTTACCAGACCTGGAAGACAAACAGAAAGATAGAAGCAACCACAGCAAAGTGTGACACAAAATTTTTTTTTAAATCATCCAAACGCGCAGTGTTAAGGTTGATGATACTCAATAAAAACCTTTAGTAGAAGGGAAATGTAAGTGAGGGGGTTACTCATTATATCTGATTTGTTATTAAGATCACAAGGTGCCATATATACAACTGAACCTTTGGGAGGAAGTTTATGGATAGAGTCATTGCTCCAAAGCCATACAAAAGCCAACAAGAGGGGCCAGGCTGTAGCACTGGAAATCCAGCTGAGCTCCTCTGAATTTTACCAGACAGGGCACAGAGGCTGCTTTGGTTTACCTAAAAAGTGCCTCAAAGTAATGAAAATCTGTGTAATCAGCAAAGAAAACACTGAAGTTCATTTCATTATGTGGCTGATAAACTAGAGAGCGTGAGAACAACATTGTAAGTCGAACAAACATAACAAATATTCTCAAATAAGGATGAGAAATGCCTGTAGAAAACTCAGGAGTACCATAGCAGCAACATATCACAAACAGTATCAGTCAGATCCATTCAGTGCCTGTTATTGTACAGAAACTAAAAATCCCTAAGTGAAAACTTCCCAGGGAAGCCAAGTCATCAACAGTTACCCAACTCTGCCATAACCACACCATTTTTTCATCATTTCATCACTTGTGCAATTCCATATAAAACAATGCTCAGTGTTAGCAGCTCTGGTGGTAAAATGAGCACACCTGAACAAAGAATCACTGGAACAGAGGAAACGAGGCTAGAAAAATTAAAAGGTGATGATTTAATCTGAGGGAGATTCAGTGCTATAAACAAAATAATCTGTGATCTCAACATCTGGTTGCCAGTTATCTGAGTCAGGCTCCCAGGTCCAGACCTTGTGCCAAGAATTCAACGTGGCAGACAATGGAGAGACATGGTAAAAAAGGAACATGTTCATAGCTACGAAATCCATCTCCTAACACTCCAAAGAGTACCTGAGCCAATGGGGTGTCCAGAGGGTCTCCAAGACAGTGAACAAAGCTCACCAGGAAGGGATGCTCCAGGTCTGGAGGAGTGGCAGGGAAGGATCTCCAGAGAGCAGGAAGTGCAGATCGTTTTGGTGGCACAGAGTGCTCCCAAAGCACACTGAAGAGGTGACCACGAGGAGAAGTCACCACCTGTGGTTCAGCCACAGCACATTCGGTCCCATTTGAAGAGCACCCACTTAGATAAATTATGTGAACCTCCAGGTTTCAACCAACCTCCACTTTCATAACAGTAAGATGCTGCTTGCTCATGTAAAACTCGGTGTTGGAAAAACTCTCCCTCTCCCACCCAACAGAGAATGACTTGCCAGTCCCACTCCAAGTCTTGGCCGATTTTTAGACTTGAACAATTACATTCCTAAATAATAAAACATTACAGAACGATTCTCCTGCAGAAGAAACAAACTACACCTCACAGCGCTCAACAATGGATTCAGCATTTCCTTCCTAATATTTCTGATGGTTCATAGCTTTCAACAAATGGCACTATTTATGCTTTTCCCTTACTGTTCAAACAGCCCAAGTTCTTCCCTCCCAGCATCATTGAAGGCTCCTCTGGAGTCCCATCAGAATTTTTTTTTCCAAACCTGTAGCTCCCAGCTAACTGAACATGCTGTCAATTCTCTACAAAGCTTCACCTTCTCTTTCCAGCAATTTCTTTTCCTCCCAGTCTTAGCAATCCACAATTCTGCACCCGGGCAGACTTGTATTTCTTCTCAGAGCAGCCATGACTGCCCTTGGTCAAAATTATTCTGTACTTTTTTGCAGCCCCAACAGCACTTTTCACAGTCAGGATTATTCTCCACATTGTTGTCTGCAGTCAAAGTCACTCAAAAATTCCTATGGTCCCAGCAGCACTAAAAATACATAACAGCCTCCTTACAATAATGGCTGTGAATCACAGCATTCCTCAGCTGACATAAGTAGTTAAAATAGTTTAAAAAAAAAGTTAAAATAAAACTTTTTAAAAGTTCAAGTGAAAAATGAAAAAAGGTTGAAAAGGACTCCCCTACCGTCTAACAATATTAAAGTCTGCCTCAAATTTACAAACGTACTCAGCAACATCAAACGCGCCGGCTTCAAACACACGCGGCAGCTTCAAACCTGGCAGCTTCAAATGCGGCAGCTTCAAACACACGCGGCAGCTTCAAACGCGGCAGCTTCAAACACTTTTGTGGCAGCCATCTTGCACACGCTCAAAAGAGCACAACCTTAGAAACCTTAGGCAGGCACCTTATCCACGAGGCTACACAGAGGCTTTGTTACAAAAAAGAATTATTGGAATTTGCAGACGTTAAATTAGCCCGTAGAGGGAGCTCACACCGTCCCATAAATGTGCCATAATTGGAACATACTGTAATTTAAAACATTTTCTCTATTAAGCTCTCTGTAGAGAGGCTACAGAGGTCAAAGTAGAGCATTCCTTACTTCACACCAACCTCTGTGAGCCCATAAAATTTCATTCAAATTAGACTCCATTGACCACGTATTTTGTAGCTCCAACAAACAGAAGAAGAGGTGTTTGGCCATGTATTCTCCACAACAAGCACGGCTTCTCCTAATCATCATTTGCTCCTGATGTTGGAAGAAGAAAGTCTATGTGGGAACGCAAGGAGAACAAAGAGGCGCCGGTCGGAATTGTCATGGCAATGCCCTCGATCTCCCCACACGTTCCTTCTGTTCAGGCAGCCATGGCCGTGCTCTTTTTATAACTTGACTAGAGCTGCTCCGGCGTCTCTCAGGTTTCTGTGCTCCATGCAGTGCTTTCAAAGACTATTATAATAGTGTGTTTGATATTCTAAGGTTGACGATGGAAATTGTTACCTACTGGACGTTCTTTAATGAAGCCACAAGTAAACAATGACCCAAATTCCTCTGGAAACGTGGAACAGAACGATTACTCTACAGAAGAACACGTACAATAAATGTGAAGGGAAAAGGCATTTTCTAATTCCATGTCACAAAAGCTATGCTGGAGAGAAAGCCATACCCTTAGCTGGAAAGGTTCTGAACACATATATTGATTTACATCACGCAAACTGAAACAGCAGAGCCCACTTAGTCCTCACAAAAGAGGTTGCCTTCCCTCAGCCTGAATGCACAATAGAGCAAAACAGTGTGCAAGGAAAGAAGAAAAAGTGTTAGCAAAGTGAGGTTTTGTTTGACTTAACACAATCTGGGACATTCTAAGCATTGCACAGATTGATGAGAATTCAATATTAAGTTGTATTTTCTACACCATAACGAAGCCAGCAATCATTTCCTTCTTGTGTTGGCTTTAGAAATGCAGGTGCCTACAGCTTTTAGAGACTTGGTGCCTCCTATTTTGCAACAGTAATTTTAACACTGTTTTCACTTTATTAGGCAAAATATGATTGTTTTGAGAGCCATGTACTCAAATGATCAAGAGCCACGAAGTAAAAGAATATTAATATGACACATCAGAGCAGGAACAGCCTGTTTGCTTAAAGCTTTCTTGAGCATCCATATAAATGTCTAGACTGTCTCACCAGCACTCAGCAAGATCCTATGCTTTGTTTTCAGCCCATGCATCTCATCTCCCCCAAAGCCAGAAGTCAACTTCATATTCTCTAATTAAAGCAAACCAAACCACCCATCTCCAGCTCTTTTCCCCCCAGTATTATATAATACTGACATCCACCAAGACATGTTGATGAATACAAATTCCAGCACCTCCAACTTTCAAATCCCAAACTGAAGACCCTGTGTTACACCCTCTCTCTCAGCCCCCACTCACCCAGTTGCCTCACGGATTTGTTATGGCTCTGACCCAATAACATCCTTTCTTCAGATTTAAACAGGAGATTAATTCAGCTGAATGCAGTCAATCAAGAATGTGCTTTTGTGATTTCTTGGAGTGGTGGAAGAGTGAACTCTATGTGAGAGTTGCAAATCAGAAATCTTTTTAAAAACAGATTATTTGATAAATCTGTAACAAAAATTGGGAGATCCATATCTCAAGGTGTATAGCAATGGAGAAAGCTCAGCTGTTAATTCTTGCCAGAAGAACACTGAGTACTTCTCACAAACACAGACTTTTATCTACAGACTTGGAAACTTTGGGTGCCTGCAGATTTGGGCTGACAATCCAGAAAGAACGAGACCTTTAACGCAATCCAAAATACATTTCTTAGGTATAAAGTTAGTATTTCCTACTGTATTTTCAGCATTCCTGCCTCCACTCCTCTGAGGAATCAGAAGGTGCAGAGCTCAGAAAAACGTAGAAGTATTTTTGAAACACACCAGGATTATTTTCCCCCTACTTCTGTAAAGATCTAATTAAGGATTAGCTCTAGTTTTAGCTGCAGGTCTGGGGGAACACACAACTGCTTCATTCATCATTACTGATCTAGTGCAGAGCCTCACCCGCGGGTGCAAATATGAACTTTGGTGAGCTGATCCTCTCCTCCTCTTTTCACAGAACTTGCATGAAGTGATATACATTTGAGTCCTAGTAAACTCACATAGAGAAGAAATCCACTTAGGTTTGCTGGTTAATTTTTCCCCTTTAGATTTATGTCTATCTCAATTTGATTTCTTGCTTAGTAACACAACCTTGTTCAATTTCTCCTTTGATGTGGCCATGTAGAACTTGAGTTTAACGCACTAAAAGAAAAATATTCCCACCTTGATACATTTAAGCAGCTATAAGAAGAAATAAAATGATGTAAAACAGAAATTAATCGCTAATAAACTTCACAGGATCCAAAAGCAACCTGAAAAGAGAGCCCAGAGATAAGACTCTGAGCCAGTGTCTTTTGTGTGAGAGCTCTGTTCTCCATCAGTGCATCCATTACCTCCTGGGATGCAGAGTGAATAGAGGACTAATGCCAGTGGGGAAAAGGGACTGGCTATGGTTACAGCTATAGTTTAACCAAAGAATGACTTGTCTGCATCTGCTCTCCTCTCCTCAGTGCTCCCAGACGTGCTGCCTGCATTTCCACACGAGGCTCGCACACAGGCAGCCACCAGCTGGAGTTATCTTTGGGCAGCTCATGAACACGAGGCACATGGATGTGCTTATTCCCCCAGCTTCTTTTCCCAGGCTCCAGGAATTCACTGCTCAGGAATTCCCCGGGACAAAGGTGATGTCTGTGCTCGACAGCTCCAATCACTTCTTCAGATTGCTTTGTGTGCAAACTTTTAGCATCCCCGAAGTTCTGTGTGTGCGTGTGAAAGGTACCTCCAGAGCAGACAAAACATAATTGCAATTGATCAGAAAACATCAACTTGCTCTGAGTTTCCCTGTCACCACCTAAGCCTGACTAGGGCACACTCTGAAGATTATTTCACAAGAAATCAGTGGAATTCTCTGAGGGTGTCTGATTGGCATAAAATTACACGAACTGCTGGGAGGACAATGAGCAGAATCCTGCCTTCCTGGCCATCAGTCTCTGGAGTCTGCACGAGGTCTCTGACCTCAGTTGGATATCACACTGGCCTGGACAAGATAAAGTGAACTTCCTAATAGCAGAAATGCTAAAATCATGCATAACTGTAAATTTGTCACTGAGCTTTGATTAAACCAGCTACATTTCTTTCCCAAGCCTTGGGAGCCGAGGGGTCAGACAGCAGCACTAGAGGAGCAGCTGCACAAAGGATCATTTGGGCTGTAGCATCTGAACACAGAGATTTCTTTCCTGGCATCCTTTGGCATCCTTTTTTTTTTTTTTTTTTCCCCTAACAGACAGGTTAAATGTGAAAACCCAGAGAAACTAAAGGCTGACTTATCTTGTATACACAGTATGTGCTGCTTATGTTTAGGGACCATCTGTGAATGTATTTCACGCAGCAAACATTCCTCATGTAATAACAATGATCTGTAGGCTGAAATTTGTTGGGTTCTTTTTTTTTTTTTTCCTCAGAAGTAAATTAAAAAAAATTCCATTTCAGTTGCAGTGCTAAAAGCCTGGAGGTCAGTTTATTCTAAGTAGGCATCACCGATGGTGGCAAAGAGATATTTTAAGAAAGCTTATTTGTGTACAATATCCACAGGCCATCCACCTCAACTATTTATATGAATTCTTCAGTTGGTATATAACTGGGCTAGCAAAAATGAAAAGTTGTATTACCATTTATCATACGCTAAACATTCCATTTTTCAAAAAATAGGAACCAGTGATTTATTTTTTTTTAAATATATGTGCCATTGTAATATTTTAAAGCACATTTTTAGATACTCTCTTCACTTTTTATACATACATTCATCTCACGCTTAGGATGCATACAAAAATAAAATAAAAACTTTCCTGTTAAATATAACTACAGCATAGCAATAATGTTTCCAGAATGCAGTTTAAACACCATTTTCAGTGTATGATTCCATTGTCCTGACACTGTAATCTCCTCTCAGATGTTGTATGGAATTTGCAGCATTTTTGCCTGTTCGTGATTCTCCTCTTACCTGGTGTTTTGACTCTACTTTCAGGCAATTTTTTCCATCTTCATTTTTATTAGATGGTTGCAGAGATTTTTGTTAGCTATTTTTTCCCCCCCCTTGCACTGCATTTGGAAATGAAATACCTGATTGTGGAACTTTTTCCACACCAGCATTCCCTGAAATCTACTCGATCAGTTTTAAGGCTTTGTTTGTTTGTTTTTGACTTAATAGCTCCATTTAGAGTGGGCTGCACAGATGGAAAACAGGAACCTGCCCACATCTCCCAGTCACCCAGGAGTGCTGACACCTTCTCCCAGTTCCTGCACAGCTCTCAGCATCCAAAGGATTTGTGGTGTTTGAGAGGAGAGGAAGTTTGCAGAGCAGCAAAGCAATTCTCCCCATGGGTTCTGTACAACGCTGCATTTTCTGCCCACTTTCCTATGAGGAGATTTCTCAGTGCTACAAAAGTCACTCATTTTACTCCAGATCTCCCCCACCAAATGTGCAGAGAGCAAGGCTGGAGTCATCCTGCCCACCTACAATGACCTTCACACCAAGCCAAGAGGGCAGAGCCTTAGAGATGGATGGTTTCTGTATTTATAAAGCCCTGAAAGTTACAGGCCAAAAAATCCAATTATTCCTTCTATTCTAATCTTTAGTCAGTCCACCTGCACAGTTGCAGATCACTTTTTCCAACATACCAATATCTGTTATTGTATTTTTTGACTAAATGGATACTGCAAGTTAACCTAATGTGCTGTTTACAGCCCTAGTCAATGTATCTGTAGATTAGTAATTGCAGCAGGACACATTGATCCTACGCCAGAAAAACTAAGTAAAAATCATATTTCACCACCAACTCCACTAATGCAACAGCAAACAGGGAAAAAAACTATCACAGTACCTCATTCATAATTATGCAGTTATTCTAAAACAAATAAAGCAGCTATTGATAATAAAGAATTCTGCTATTTATATTAAAACTGGTGTAAATCATAGACAAAACTGAACAATGAGATGTCACTACAGCTCATCTCCCTCATAAGAAATTTCTTGTAGGGATGGAAATAATATGCATGAGAAAGTATTTTAATGTAGAGAGTGTTGGTAACAGGATCACACAGGAGAGGAAGGCACATCACATCTGAGATAGTCTAATAAGAGAATACCCTGGAATATCAATGGCTTGGGCAATGTAACACAGATTTCCTTACAAAATGAGATTGTCATTCCAGAACCAAATGCTGAATTACTGAAAACTAACATCAAACGGGATTACACAATTTGCTTAATGACAAAACTCACAGAATACTATGATCACAGGAAGAAAAGGGCTACATGTTTGTTTATTTACAAATAATAAAAATCATGTCCAGCAACTCTGCTGGAACTGCAAAGTTCAGGCTGACAAAACTCGGGGGCCAGAATTTGCTGTCATGTATTGCTCTTTCCCTTGGTAATAGCACCACTGAAATCAATACAATTACATCAGGGGAAAGATGAATCTGCCTTCTAGTGTTTCATGAAGTTGGAAGACAAAATTAATGGAAAGCCCTAATATAATATAATTGACATGAATGCTACAGAGTCTGTCCCGCACACAGATCCATCAGCTTTGCTCTGCTGGCATAATAAATTGTTTTCAGAGTACAAAGTTAGCTACTAAAGGCAGGGAAGTGAGAACATAATTTAATATGAATGACAGAAAGGGGAAAAAAATCTAAGAGTTACACTAATAATATCAGGAAAATGTTAATCGTATGATGATGGGTGTAACATTAACTGCATGTTTGGTCTATCTTCAACATCAGTTTAGAGCATTTGTAACCATGGAAGCTGATTCCAAAATGAGATATTCTGTTTTCTAGTATTACATTTTTTATTATGAGATCTGAATTACAACAGGATCAATTGCTCTTTTTCCTTTTTTTCCCTTTCATTTTTCTCTTTTTTTTTTTTTTTTTTTTTTTCCTGAGGGAATTGAGGTTTGTAGGTTTGTTATTTTTTTTGGGGGGGGGGGGGGGCGGTTTGTATGTAGAGCTTTGCTTATCTGGCAATGCCATTTTAAAATTCAAATCAAACCTTCAGGTCGGGTCTCACTGCACATCCTTCTTAGAAGGGTGGGTGGCATCCTTAAGACAATTCCCACTGATCACTTCTTAATGGCACTTCCAAACTACTGAACATTAAAGGAAAGGTCATACAAAGCCCCTGTGTGCCATCCTTCAGGGCACCCAAACTGTAATGGAATCATTTATATTAGCTCAGTCAAATAAATTGTTCTTGTTGCCTTTTCTGAGCGCTGGAAATAAATAGGTTTAAGGTGTGCTCTAGGCTGTTGAGTGGGATCAGATGGTTGATTGCTGGTGAGGGGGGAATCACGACTTCTCTGTGCTGCATTTTCCAAAAGTACATCAGGTACAGCTTACCTAAAACGGTTTGCATTATTAGGGAATATTTTTCTTTCAATACAGATTTAAGGATAGGAAATACTTTCATTTTTATTGTTATTATTTTTGCCAAAGTAAAAACACTGCATCACATCTTCCCCTCTCTCAGCTTGGATTCCTCTATTGGACCCTTCAAAGTGGGACAACCTGCATTAAATGAGGGTTCTGAACTACTGCTCAGCACATTTGGCTCATTTGTGCATTCAGATTTCAGTTTTTTCTGGAAAAGTTTGGCAGTTCAAGAGCAAAACAGGAAGGAATTTTTCCCGGGGTGCTGTACATGAGCTGGACAGATTGTAAGGTTTTGGCAAGGTTGTCCAGAGGCTGGTGCACAGCGAAGGTCAGTGACCAAGTGTTTGGGGATTTCCAAGAGAGTTTCTTTTCTTGCAGCTTCCTGCCTTGAATAATCAGTGATGTTTTGTTTGAAACAAGTGAGAAGTCAATATATTGTTTTTTAAACAAGCCATTTGTCCAACTTGCATGCAGGCAGAAGTAGGGGAAAAGATGTGGCATTTATTATTAGAATTATTCCAAGCTACCATTATCCTCTTATCTTTCAAACAAGTGGGGAACTCAGGGCCACCAAAATGATGATTGTTACTACATTTTTCCACTACTAAAGGTGTTTAGTCAAACTTCAGTGCAGTCAGAGTCTCAGTTGTATCCAAAGGTGTGTGCAAGGGTGGGATTGGGATCCTGCCTCTGCAAACAGCAGCACAAGCAGCTGGGAAGGAGCAATTCATGTTAACAAGAAACCCTGGATTGCCTGGTATTTTTTTCTTCTCAATATGTACAAACAATAAGGAGCTTAATAAGGAAAATGTACTGTCCTGATTATAGCCACAAATGGAGCTAGCTAGCTACTGTGGGCTTTTAAAAACAAAAAATTGTTGCCATCATAAAAATAAATGTAGACAATATCTTTCACTGGATTGCTCTGCAACTCAAATTATGTTCTTTTTCTTTAATGATTTCTGCACATCTTTTTTTTCTTTTTTTTTAATTGTCTGCTTCCATGGAGGACAAATGTCTATTGGATGAAGTACATAATCTTTCTCCACTCCCACACTAGCAAATATGTGCAAAACTCCTTTTCTATCCATGATTTCACTGTGACTTGGAGTATTCAGTCTGAAATAGGAGATTTCACGGCAACATATTCCTAATTGCTGGGATTTTGTATTTTTAAACCCTAAACCCACACACCATTAACTTAAGCAACATCAATACAAAACTGAATATCAAGCACAGCTTTGAGTTACTGGAACATACTGAAGACAAACTTCCATGTAAGCAACAAATCTTCTAGAATTCAGATTGTCACCACGATATCCTGGACTTCAGGAGCAATTTCTTCCCACAAAGGGTTATTAAACATTGGAAGGGGCTGCCCAGGCCGGTGGTGGAATCCTCACTTTAAGGAAAGACTGGACACTGCATTTAGTGCCAGGCTCTGGTTGACAAGGTGGTGGCCAGCCAGGGGTAGGACTCGATTATCTCTAAGCCTAATTGATTCTATGAAAAATCATTTCACTATCTTTTTTAAGTTTACTGCTATGCTAATATTTTCCAGTACTGAAATTATATGTAAGAATTCAACTTATTTTTCATTTGTGGATTTTCCTCTATATCTTAAAAGCCTTTTAGGCTAAGCCCGGAGCTCTGTCTTAACACTCCAGAGTTGGTCACAGCCCTAATATGTTTCAAGTTTAAATTGAAGAATTGTTATTTTCATTAAGAGAGAGAGAAAGAGAGAGAGAAACACAGAGAAATGTTAAGTCTGAGTAATCAGCCACAAATGGCCAGGAAGTAAATTAGCTTAGAAACAAGAGCCTTTAAAAAAAACAAACCAAAACCAAATCCAAACAAAACCTCTAACCATATTTAATAAATGGATGGTTTATGTATATTTTTATATTTTATATATAACTTCAGCCCAGGGTTACAGGAACAGCTCCTGCCCCAGTCTCACATGCATTGATATTTGACTGCATTTTGGGGTTAATAATGTGCCTTTTATGCAGTTTCTTTGTGAGAAACACCCCACACTTTTAAGAAAGGGCACTTAGCTGTGTCTGGGGAATTCTCAGCCATCAGGTGTAAAAGGCCTGTGCTTTGCATATGGACACTGAGCAGGGGAGAAATGGGCTGGGGTAGTGCCCAGGGAGGGAGAGAGCAGAGGTGACAGGGGAGGAATTAGAGACAGAATGACCAGTAATGTCATTAATGTAAGGTATTGTCCCTCTAAAAATCGATTATGGAGTCATTTCTCAGGAAGAGCACTGATGAACCCAACTCAGATCATTTTTCATGTCCTACAGGTGGAAGCCATGCTAATAGACGGAAATGAGGGCTCTCCCCAGCTGATGATGTGATTATTAAGGAGAATTAAAAATTCTTCCTCTGGAAGAACTGATTGAAACCCCCGTGACAGGCACCTCTGCAGGGCTGGCTTAGCTTTAAAGTGGGACTCAGCCAGACTCCTTCTAATTCAGGATATTCTGCAAAACACCCCCAGCTTTACCTATGCAAATCTAAACAGAATGTCTTTTATTCAAAACACCAAAAATTAGATCACAGCATAAAATTCAGCCCCTCCTTGAATATTTACTATTTTCTGGGCAATGAATTCCAGCTTGCTTCTCTTGCTGTCTGAATGAAGGCTGACCCTGAAATGACCAAACCAGTAACCTAAACAGCCATGGAAATAACTTCAGGCATTTTCACCCTCCATTTAGTTTAGATGTTTCTTACTGTTAGAACTGCTATTCCTACAGGATTAATTATAAATAGTTATCTACTGATATCTACAGTAATACATTTTGCTTCTGAGCATGCACCAGTGAGTTTTATAATGGGTTGTGTATACACTGCAAATGTTAAACAATATTCTCATTGAATAATGACAGGCAATGTGTATTTGCATTTCCTGGGAGATTTAATGATGCGGTGGGATAGCTGGATGGAAAGTGGGAATTAATATTAAGACTTAGTGCCAAAGCCACCTTCAGGACAGCAGGCACACTGCTCATTAACTCAAGAGATTTTGAACCCATTTACTCCGTGCTAACTTCAGTTCTTGGGATCAAAAGTCACTTTGTCTTTCCTGTCCCCTCTGTAGAGACAGAATGGAATAAAATAGGTATCGCTTCAGTTTCTCTTTTCCTTCACCAAATCTGGGATTTTTCTCCAGAAGAAAAAAGTTCTCCCAGCTCCCAGGTTTCCTCAGAGCCCTCCCCTGCCCCGGCAAGGGGCACACAACTGCTCCACCCTCCCTGGCTCTTCTCAGCCCAACTCCAGCCCACAGCTGCACACAGAAGGAGCCCATTTCTCTGATTTCCCTCTCTGCACTGCACTCCTGGCAGCACTGGAGCTGCACACACCAATGGGAAGGGGAGGGATCAGGGGAAGCAAAGGAAACCAGTCTGGGAAGTGATGAGACCCCCATCCATCAGCCAGACATGCTTTGCTCTGATGGCACTTGCAGCACTTGCTTCAAGGGTGCTTCAAAGCTGGAGGGAAGCTGCTGTTACCTAGGACACATCTACTCCAGTTTGCTGGAACTTAAAGCTGGGACAGTGACAGAAATAGAACTTTTCCATGAAAGCTTCAGTTTATCATTTATAGAATATAAAAAACTAGACAGAGAGAAACCAGAAAAAGCATCTGCATGTTATTTGCTGAACAGCTCTACTTTCGAAACCAAATTAAGGTAGTCTTCTCTCTTTAATGCCAAGTCCCTCTAAGACTACTGAAAAAATCCAACTTCCCAGGCTTGCAAGTTACAACATATTTCTAAATAATACCACACATTGCTCAATCTCCTCATTTCTAGATAACCTAGAATTTTATTTTCAAAGCTCAAGGTGAAGGAGTTAAAGCAGCCACACTTCCAACCACACAGAAGTTTCAAACTTGTTTTTCTTTCTCCCCTCTCTCCCTGTGAGCCTTGTCCACAGCACAATCTGCTGAATTCATTTTACAGCGATATTTTAGTGTTTCTTCTCTCATAGAATTTTAATGTGTTTAATCTGACAAACTGAAGTCTAAAATATGCACAGACCCATTTTTCTGAGTTGTTATGAAGTCTTAAAGTCCCTGCCTTACATGCTGTTGCTGAAACCAACACCTGATAAATATTCTTCTCGTGTAAATCAGAGGAAAACATCTCTCAGGTTGAATATTTCCAATCCTCTGTAAGTGGACATACAATGGGAGGCAGCATCATGGAAAAATAAAGTGTTAAAAGAAGGTTCCTAAAAGGAGCAGTTTGTTTGATGGAGCACAGGCAGACTCCTTTAACAGAGCCTCAAGTGGAACTCAAAAATGATTTTTAACATCATTCTCATCATCAAGAACAGGTTTTGTCTGTGGTGTGACTGACCCAGCACATGCAGCATCCCACTGCTCACTAACTGGTTTGTTTTGGTGTGTAATGTCCAAATAGGCTGAAATCAAATCTTTATTCAAGATGTGAGGGTGAAACCACGTGCAACCCCAAATCTCATGCTTAACTGAGTGTCACTCAAGGGATATTTGGGTGCTATCTCTGTTTATGCTTAGAAAAGTGACAAAGAGAAAACAGAGCACCTTCAAGTGCACTTGTACAGCAATTCTTCCCTCTAAATGAGACTCACATCTCTGCAATAAAGCAGGGTGGTCTCAAACCCCAGTCACCATGAACAGCAGTGGAATTCAATGGCATCTAAATCTATGGGATATCTCTCCACAGGACAAGTTCCACCCCTTCAATCTCATTCATATGGACTTAGGAAAAATAAAACCAACAAAACTTTAGTCAAAAGAAAGATATTTTACATTTTGTTCCACTTTGGCTCTGCAATCTTGTTCATGAGAAAGTTAACTTAAATTTCCCTCCCTCTCCATTTGGTAACTTGTCAATCAGAACCAATTTGTTTTTTCACAAATTAAACCTCAGCACAGAAACATATTCAAATGCTGAATTTATTTATCTAGTCCAAAATCCCTGTCTGGCACTGCTACTTCAGCCATCCTAGTGAGAAGCAGATGCAGGAGTTTTTCCCTTTCCCCAGAAATGGGTGTCCAAGTGTATATCTTCCCTGGAGCAGTTTTGGGTGCCCTGTGCTTATGCTCATGGGGGAGCCAGTGCTGGCTCAATTCAGGTTTTCCAAATAAAATCTGTCATTAAAATTCCTTTTTGAGTGTAACATCTCCACTTCAAAGCAATAAATATCAACTTGAAGCTCTTAAGTACACCAAACTGTGGATTAAACACCATTAGAAACGTGGTTATTAATGGGAGTAGAGTTTTGTAGGTAAGGCCCTGGTCCTGAATGAGTTTAGATTCATTCCCTGAGCTGGCACAGACCTCACCTGTGACCTCTGGCAAGTCACCCAATTGCCTCGTCCTCACTTTCCCCCTTTGCAGCAGGGACAGCTGCAGCTCCACGTGCACTGAGGGATGTGCAGCCATGTGGTGACAGCCACCCCCTGCAGGTGGCACCACGGACAAGCTGCAAGTCCCATTAAACTGCTCATGGAGGAGGTGGAATCCCTTCTCAGGACCCCTTCCCCTCCAGCAGAACAGTTCCCCATTAAATGGAGACCCTCACCTGTCTTTTCTCCAAAGCTTTGTCCATCTTGCCAGCTTAGCTTTGCAAACCAAGAGTTTTTCCTCATCACACACCAACAAAGTGGGCCTTGCCCACAGCTTGCACCTACAGACACCCCATCACAGGCAGTAACAATACAGAACATTTTGATTAATCCACATCTTACCTTTGCATCCCCTGATAAGGCTCAAAATTGTGAAAAGGAGGCCCTGTTGCTCACAACCAACTCCTAGTCCCTGGTGCAGAGATCACCTGAAGGTGGGAGTGGTCTCAGAGCTGCACTGTTTTCCTTGGGATGAGGGAAATGGGATGCGAAAGGCTCTGGCAGCACTCCTCTTAAACGAGGCGCCATTTCCACAAAGGATTCGGAATGACAGTGCACAAATAGGCAAAGGGTGCCCTTAGGAATGCATGTCCTTCCACACACAGAATGGCCTTAACAAAGCCTGGAAAACCAAGATTTCACTGCAGTGTGTTTACACCATTTTGTCATGGCTGCAGGAGGAGAATATGCAAGACAAATTGTTCTGTGTCTCAGTTAAAGACACAGGCCATCACAATGAGAGAAGAAATAATTCTAAATCTTTTATCTAGTTGAAAACTGACCTTCCTTAGCTTGAAACTGCCTGTAGGAGTCCCAGGACAGGTTGTTCTGACATTCTTTTAACATCGTTTCATCAGCACAGCCAAAACTAATCACAAGAATATTACCCGATGACAGGTGCATTTATTCTGTCAATTAAATCAGATGGTTAAATCGAAATGTGCCCCAAATCTCTCTTGTTTGCATTATCCATATTGGCATTTCTTGGCTGTGGTTCATTGCTGGCTGGAAGTCATCCAGCCCCTGCAGAGTCACTTTGCAGTCCTGTGCCAGCGAGTTTCCAGGCTCTGCAACAGCGCTTACACCGAGACCCAGCGCTCCTGCAGGACTGACCTGCAGTGTTACACTGCTGCACTGAGATTTATTTAAGACAAAAAAAAAAGGAAAAAAAAAGAAGAAATCCCTCCCAGTGAAGGAGACTTAGATCAATGCTTTTGAAATGGAAAATGATATATCACTTCACGCCTAACCACTAGTGACGTGCATGCATTAAAAGAACAGAATAGAGACTTTTGACATTAGCAAGTGACTACTATGCAAGAATACAAATTAAAATCTAACCTCACTTCTTTAAAACCTGTTTTCTGGGCGGGGGGGGAGGAGAAAGTTGTTGCTCCTAATCCATCAAAAAGATGAGAAAAAACAACAGACATTAAGGTGTAACTGCAATAGAAATCAAGAACTGAAGCACCATTCACTCTTACCCAGGTAGAGGCTGAGCTTACATGAAATACTTGCTGCAAAAAAAGTTGCAGTGGAGCAAGTGAAGGAGCCAAGTTTTTCACTTGGTTTTGTCCATTTGACACTGTGGGTCAAACCCCTGGACCAGAGATGGGATACATGGAAGGATAAATATATAGGCACTGCTTTGTTACACATTCACTTAACTTTTGTTTAACAGCGTGGAACATTTCCCTTGCACTCAGATTTTACCAATATTCACACACCATCCATTGGGAAAAGCACCAGGTCTTCTCAAGAGTTTCTGTGCAGCAAAGTTGGTACATTTTACCCCTAGGTATTAAAACATGTTGCTTTCTTGAACTGAGAATACCAGGCTTAATCCAGCAATCAGGATCTGTACAGCTGACAGGAAAGCTGACACAATTCTGAATAACATAGAATATGGTCCTATAAAACATCTGTATGCTTTTCCTCTCAGTGTATGGTATCTACCTATGCAAAAATGAGGTGCCATTGTGCCTAAGTCCACAAAAACCCTGAAACTTAAGCAATGCAATTTGCCTAAAATTTGAAGTTTAGTGGTTCAATGTTAAACTCTCAGACCAGGAAAGTAAGGATTTACTGTTGTCCTGTTGGTCCAACAGACCATCCATATAATGCCACATTCCATGTGTGTGTGTCTGCCTTCAAAAGGAA
This sequence comes from Sturnus vulgaris, assembly GCF_052056855.1. Classification (NCBI taxonomy): domain Eukaryota; kingdom Metazoa; phylum Chordata; class Aves; order Passeriformes; family Sturnidae; genus Sturnus; species Sturnus vulgaris. The sequence continues at coordinate 5,275,021 of NC_142245.1, read as the reverse complement.
AACCACTGAAGTGAAGTCACCTTTGCTGCAGAGGTACCAGAACACCCAAGGTGACGTTCCCAGCAGTGTCACCACGAAGGGATGATGGCACAGGGAAGCAAGAAGCCTTATGTTAGGTCAACACAGGTATAGCTCTGACATTCCAATGAATTCCAAAAACAAAGTAAAAATGCATAAGTAACCATTTCTATCAAATTCCCATTAGTCACTTTTATAAGAAATAACATAACAAGGTTCCACTCACAGTGTAATATTAAATACCCAAAAATTAGTTCATGACCCATTTTCTGATTGATGTCATTTCAGTCCAAAGCAAGTTATAAGATAATAAATATCATAAACCTGGTCATTATTATTTAAAGACAAGGATTAATGGAAACAAGGTGATGATTATTCCATCCTAAGGTCAAAGTCAATTCTTGTATCTGTCCAAAATCTACCAGGATGCAAATCCAAGTTTCTGCACGTATGCATGAAATTGGAACTCTGGCTTTAAAGTGGCAAGCACACATTGATTTTAAATAAGAGAAAGCTGTGTAGAACAACAGCATCTGTATTAAGGGTGACACCACTTATCTCCTCAGTGCTGCTCCCAACGTCTTTTCTTTCTGCTCTAAATGGTTTTGATCCTACTTCCTAATTAATCTATCTTTAAGAAAGCCAGTAATATTCAGGTAAGTAAATTATCTTTATTTCCCTAGCTGTGTGCTTTCATCAGTAGTGCTGGTGAGGAATCCTGCAGGCAGTGCAGTGTATTTAGCCAGATTTATATTAGCCACCTGAAAGATAAGAATGTTTACTTTTTTTTTTTTTAAATATAACTCTTTAAGTTGAAAGGCTCTGCAGGCCTGCAGTGTAGCTTGTTGGAGTTGTGTGCATGAATGATGTGTTCTTACAATTTGTCAGCCACAGTAATTTTAACTCTTAAAAAAATTGAAAATTTAAAAGGTGTCTTTTCTGGTAGCTCCCAAAAGTATAGGAAACAAAATATTAATGGATGATTTAAATCTTAAACTCTGTGTATTTTTACCATTTTTGACCAGTTCCACTGGTCAGATACATCCTTGCTTTATATATATCTCGATATATTTCAGAGAGCTACTTCAATGTAAGACAATATTGAAATCCCTCTCAACAATCTTTGGGTAAAGCCTGTTTATTTTAATGTCACACTAATAGAATTTAAAACACAATTGGCAATTACGGGTATTTATAAGCCAAAAATATTAAAAGTTGCTGTTGAAAGACCTTAACAAAGAGTTGGTGCTAAAGTGCTATTCTTATGCAAGGCCATGCAGAGGAGACAGTAAAAACACATAAGAATAACCAGAGAACAAGTAAAGCACCAGTCACAGCATAATTACCCTTTGCTTTCATTTCATAAACCCACAGCTTTCCAGAGACACTTGCTAATATCTATGATTTTAAAAATAGCATAACATGCATTATACATTCACTCCTCTGTCTAACATAAATTATATATCTGTAAAATTACACATTGTGCTGAAAAAATGGAGGAAAAAAGCCCCCAAACCCAGCACATACATGATGTTTTTATTTCCTCCTGATCTGCCCATAAAGCTGATGCCCATTCAGGGGAATGTGCTGGGGCACGACAGCACAGCAATATTAATAAGGCAAGCATATGTTTGCTCCTTTTGCCACGCTGCCTGTGAGTGCCCCTGGCCCTTGGTGGAGGAGCTCCCCCTCAGCCTGCCTGGTGCTGATGGAATCCTTTTGCAGGTGTTTGGTTGCAGACACAGCTTTCCCAAAGCCCAGCTCCCTCAGCATTGGCTCCTGCTTTCCCCCCTGATGCAGCTGACACAGCTCTGCTCAGGGCTCTTGCTTCACAAAATTATCCTAAATGGCATTACCCCAGTGAATGCCTGCCCCCTGAATACCTAAAAGGACTGGGCTAGTCACATTTCCCGAATTTGGACCACGCTTTTGGGTTTGGTTTCAAGTCATCAGTGAAAGCAAGGTGACAATAAAGTGATACTATCATATACAGCAAGGATTTTCTCCTGACAAGCTTCCCCATCTTCAGTGTTACCTGGGGACTGCCCACCTCCAGCACAGCAAGCACAGCCAGAGTCACAGCCTCACATGAAGGTACCATTAAATCTTCATTCAATTTTTAACCAGTTTGAAAAGCAGCAGTGAGGTAGAAATGTTTGTAAAGCAAAGAAAAGTGTCAGCTAAAAATCAGCACTGATTCAACCCATCCCCATAAACGCTGGCATCTGGGGAGATTTCATGGGGTTTTATGGTTCTGAAGACCCCTACCTCCCTGTGCTCCTTCTCCACCCAGAGTAAAGTGTAGGCACTCAGGCTCTTCAAGAAGAAATGAACACGACAGAAAAAAATAAATGCAACACAAGCAGAGAGAGTCTAAGTTCATATTTTTATGTTAATGTGCTGGTAAGGAAAGGGCCTCATTTGGGAAGTCATAAAAAAAAAGTGTTAGCAGATCTCCAAGTTAGAGCATTGAAGCTTTCTCTGCAGATGGAGGATTTAAAAGAAGTAAAATGATAACCACATAGTCGAGAGACTAGAAAAGAGACCTTGATGTTTGATAGTTGTAATAACCTGCAGAGTGCTCTAATGGCTCAGGGATCAGGTGCAGAACTATAGCAATAACAAGAGCTGAATAATTATCTCAGCCATATCTGTATAACCACAGTCCCAGAGTATGAACTATATAAGGAGGCTTCTGCTGCCTCTCCAAGATTTCCTGAAATGTTAAATCACTGAATTGGGAGCACTTCCAGCATTAGTACTGCCCAGTTAGAAAGAAATAAAGCCCAGAATCCTCTAGTGGCAGTTCTAATGTCTTTGTTAATTATGAATTATGGGTAAACATGCAGACTCACAGAGGTCACGGCTGTCAGCAACAATACTTTTCAAGAAGGATTTTTATGAGGGTCTTTTTCATTTTGCCATAATGTCCTTTACATACACATAAAACGCACTGAGAATACAAAAACCAGTGTTTGTTTTTAGGGAAGATGCCATTATTTTTCACTTGTTTTCCACCCAATGTACAGCCAAGGATCCAGGACAACCCAGTTCATAACTCTGAGCTCCTCTGTGAATAAGAGCAGCTGCACAGCCCCAAGGAGCACGCAGGAGGGGGCTCTGGGCTGGGGTTAGGTTAATGATCAGACACTCTGGTAACAAGAAAGTTGTGGTTTTCCAGGGAACGGCCAGCCAGGATCCCAGCAGCTCCAGTCACCTTTCCCACACAACACAGAAACAAAGGCTGCATCCAGTATGCTTGATTAACCTCACTTAAATGGCAGCACTGATCTCAAATCTGTCCCAGGAGTGTATATAAACAGGATTAAAATCATATTATGTGTGGATCCTGCCCAACAAAAGCAACTGGCGCAAAATCATTTTAATTAGGTGGTAGCGGCTGTAACTCATTCAACTTTGGCATTAATTCTTCTCTGTCCCATCAAAGAACTTTGGGGACTCTCCCTGAATGGTGGAAGGAATAAAGGAGATTCAGAGATAACACTGAACAACATATTGCCAATAATTGTTGGCCAGTTTGCAAAAGGAACTCTGAGTTCAACACTGAGTTGATTCAGAACTCTGAGTTTTCAAGGTAGGCAACAGACTGCTAATGAATGACAAAGGAGAATTTATATAAGTAAAAGCCAAAAGTCTTGTCCAGTTTTTAAGAGCCCTCTCACTGCTGGCTGGGTGGTTTGAAATGTCTCAATGAGCTGAGGTACCACGAGACCTCCAACAACACATGGCTTCAGGTCAGTTCTGAACCCACGAAAATAAAAGTTGTAGAAGACATCCTGCCAGGATTGCAAAAGGAGAACTTTCTCCTGTCTCCAGATACATTCTCCCCATTTTGTAGGGAAAGTGTCATAATAAAGACCTATCAGGAATGTAATAGTTCTCCTGGGTAAAATTAATAAGAATCTTATAAATCCTTGTGAGCACACAAGATGCAGTACAATAGACATGTCCTAGTAAAACTGTTACACTTCACATTTATCTGTGATCAGTCTTGTGTTGTGCTCCAAAAAAGTCAACCCTTAAACACAACCTTCCAGAACATGCAGCTTGTTTTGCCAAATAATGACAAACATTCTAGAAAAAAGTCCCAGAAATAAAAACACTCCCTGAAAGTTAATTTAGAAACTTGAACATTTGTCACAGCACTGTTGATGACCAATAATAAAGTTTAGTTCTCTGCATTATGACAAATCTGAATGAATGAAAAGTTCTCAACTCTATGCCAGCTCAGAAAATACAGGTTAGCTATTTCAGATGGTCAATTAATAACTGACTCTCATCATGCAACAGAAATGTAACCTTGGCCCACAGCACTGACAGTAGGAAATTAAGGTAAAAAATATTCTGACTTTTTAATCAGAGGTAAATAAATTTTTCCATTAAGATTTGTTAGCATCAATCTCTCCGAGTTGAAGAAATCTGGCAAAGAACAGAAGGGTGTAACTACAAAGCCCCAGCATGTTCTTGGAAGTAACAACAACTGCAGAAAAAAAAAAAAATTAGAGAGATTGAAATCCTTCTCACTTTGCCTGGCACAGACTGTAAAAGTGTGTAATCTGCAGTATATTCCACAGGGGGCACATTGGCAATGTGGGAATGTCACAAGCAGAAAAACGTATTTTTCATACCAAAATATCACTAGCAGGTAAGACAACTGACCATTATGTTACATAATAAAGATAAGTCATGTGTACTTGAATAGTTAACAGATGGACTAATTAGAGGCTGAATTATTTGTGGTATAACTGATAGCTGGTGAAATCAAGGTTACTGAGGGAAATGGACTTGACTTTGGGAAAAACAGAGGGTGTTTGCAGGGCTAAGGGAAGCTGCTCCTCCAAAGAAAGGGTTAATGAGCAATGAAAGAACAGAAGTGCATCTAATTAAGAGACATACCAAGGCACACAGAGAATACAAGGGTATGCAAATGGCAGACCACATTTGCCTGCAATACATGGAGAGCAAATGTGGAATTACATATAGGCAACTGGCACGAAGGGTAAGGTCTATGGCAGGGAAAAAAAGCTTCCATCTTAATAGGATATTTTAGTTTTGGTACAAATAAATATCTACAGGCACATCCTGAGAAAGACAAAAATCTGAAGAGGACAAGAGTTGTCTGTTTGGGGGCACCTATGAATAGAAATACTGTACAATATCGTGGTTCAGGACACAAAAAATATATAGATAAACATGAATTTTAAGCATGAGAATTTCAATGCTGTCTCATTTAAAATAGATTATTAGCTTGCATGATGACCTTTGGAAATATCTCCTCCCCTCAGATTGCCAGTATAAAAAAAGCCCACGGGAAAGATAACATTGCTGCATGGGTAGGTGTCATTGTCTAAATGCACAAAGGGCCTAAAATGCAAAACACAAGTGAGACGAGAATTGTCCTTCTACAATAGCATCTGCTGTGACATGCTGGTGGAGCCATTACATAGCTGAAACCATCACTGTCTGGGCTCACACAGCACAGACAATGTTAAGAATGAAAAGGAAATACTTATAATTGTTATCCTTGCAAACCCTTTTGCAGCTGCAGCTCTGGGTCAGCACTCGTCAACAGACTGTAGAATCCATGTAGGAAACTTCAGAAAAAACACTATTGTGTACAGCACTGCCCAGGCTTCAAAAATTACCATGAAATTGAAGGATCCCAATCAAAAGAGACCAAAACTAGGAAGGACCTTCTTTCAGTGGGAAGGCATTTGAGAGCACTTGCAAGTAGTGGAACCAAAGCTAAAAGGAGTGTAAAATCAGCCAAGTATTATCTATTTCTATAACAATATTTGACAAGCCCAGAGGAGAAGCACAGAGTGACTCAACCTTACAGAAAGCTGGAAAGAGTAATTCCAAATGACTGGGCAGAAAGAACAAACAGCTGAAGCACCTCCAAGAATACATGGATAGCTAGATACACACACATGGGTGTAGTGAGAGGATGAAGATGAAAATGCTGCAGATGATGTATTCCTGCACACGGATGGCCATGCCAAAATAGTCCTCAGCAGGAGGGCAGAATCCTTAGGCATAATCCACAGTGCCCATCTGGGCACTGGGACAGGCAACAAAACAACCTAAGGTGTTTTATTTTAGTCAGACTGAAAGATGCCACAGATGGCCAAGGGTTAAATCCAGATTAGTATCAAGTAAACGCTGAACTGAAGCGAGGTGTGAAATGCACTGGTGTAAATACACCAAACACACACACTGGAATTGTGTCACATTCCTCTGCCTTTGGAACTCAGAGTGGTGCATTTTTGTCTCAGCTCCATGGGAAAGGTTCCCCCCTTGCCGAAGGGCTCCTTCTCCCAGAGTGTGGCCTCACACCCCACTGACATGGATGGTGTCTTTTCCTTGACCAAAATGGGCTCTCAAACAGCTTTTTTTGCCTTTCTAATTGAGTTGCCGGGTGACGCTGTAGCAGCAATGTAATAACACTTTATAAATCATATTTGTTTGGAGTGGGATTCCTGATGGGTTAATATCTCATAAATAGGCCGTGATTGCTCTCATTTCTAGGTTACACACAACATCTAATCCTCCAGCAACATGCTATTTAGGGGCACTGGCTCAGATATTCTGAGGCCCCAGAGAAAAAAAACCCACATATTTTGCTGGTGTTTGGTAAATTTTTTCACCCGCAAAACCCAAGCAGAAATGAAGAAGTAGTAAAATATTATACAAGTACTCACAATAAAAAATTTATAAATTATAAACTGGTTGGAAACAAAGCAGCAAACCTTATCCATACCCTTTGCAGCTCCATAGCCAGCAAAGACAAAGCTTTGCAAGGAACATATTGGATCCATCATTTTGCCCATGGCCAAATAAATGCAGGGAGGCTGTCCAGTCTCATCAGTTGATCCTGTTTTTGGCAGAGACCTGGATCCCAGATATGGCTCCAGAGCTGTGGATCTGTCTCATGGACCCAACTATGCAAATAGTTAATTTTTTCAAGCTGACAACCAAACTTCAAAAAACCTCACAACAATACTAGTGGCTTGGATCAACCCAAGAATAGTCTTTACAGCAAAACAAAATTACCATTTCACACTCTACGAAGGAAATTAGATTTGTTACAAAATGAAAGCATTTTGTTGCAAAATGAAGAAATGAAACATTTCTGGGGAGGCTGAAAAAAATCCATTGAATCTGAATTCACAAATAATTTTGGCTCCTCAACTTCACACAATAAGCCTCTTGGCTGATTACTGCAATTCTTAATTAGGAATGAAGCTGCACTCACTGAACGAGGGCAAGCACATATATCACAGATGTTACCACCCTGAGGAGTGCACACTGAGAACTCTGCCTTCTCTACTGACTCTCCCCTGCTAAACCTGGCATAAATAAAGTCTTTATCCTGGGAGAGGCCAACCATGGTGTAGGAGACTGGCTTAGAGCAGCAGAGACAATCTGTAGCTTGAAGGGAGAGGTGCTGGATGGGGGACAGCACATCACAGCTCTCCTTCC